>NC_134562.1:19127830-19823187 GCF_025594145.1 Primulina tabacum | reverse complement strand
TAAACATGTCCTTATATGAGCATACCTCAGTTGCTCCATCCTTATTTATCAACTCCTTGATAATAAGAACGTCAGAACTCAAGTTTTATAGTACCCAACAAATCATGTTAAACATCCAGCAGCATCGCTTACATGATTCCTTAGGTATCAAATGATACTGCCTGAAAGAACCATTATATTATGGTTAGCGTACAGTACGGTCCTTTGATCTCATATATCCTGATCGATTCGACAACTATTGGTATATCGAGAGCTGTCAAAGAATAGATACTATGTGTCATGTCGTAGTTGCATCGACGGTGTAATCTATGAAACCTCTTTCATAATTACGACCAACACTCTGATCAGAGATTTCAAACTACATACACATAAGATATCCATACCCGAAGGTAAGGGGTGAATCCCCAACTAGAATGCATCAACTCCTATATGTTTCGACAAAACACTCATTCTTGCCACCTGATGACCCCATATGAGTCGGTAAACAAGTCAAAGTGCAATGCTAGCATATAGAGTCTCAATGTTGTCCCGGGTCATAAGGACTAATGGTGTACAACCATAAATTAGGACATTTCCACTCGATAAGTGAGAACCACTTGGAAAGTCTTTTATGGATGGTTGTTCAGTGCACTCTACAAGGAGCACCTATCTGCATGCTCGGACATCACAATGTCCCCTACCAATGAAACATGGTACTCACATCGCAGATACTAGTCTCAAACCCGAGCGACCTATATCCTTCTTAGCGATGGCTGAATCGACTAGGAACTGTTTAGAATATACAGTATTCCAAATATGAGTTTCATGATACTCATACATGAGCATCTCATATTCTTTCTACTATTTGTATATTCAAGGAATTTATTTATGCAACTAGCATGGGTATACAGATAAAGATGTGCCAAAACAATAATTTCAAATATTATTAAAAAAAAGATTGTTTATACATAGAGTTTCAACATGAACCCTCGGCCAACACTTGGCTCGACGGGCACCTACTCTAACACACACACCATCACTCACGCATACAAAGAATTGAGCCTACTGATAAGTTGAGTGAGTCTTGCACGAAGATAATAAACTTGTGTGTGTAGTCTTTAACAGATAGACGTTAAACAAGTGTTGGCTGAAAGGTGCTGCCTTCAGTCTAGACTAGGATTTTAGTTAGGCAATGGTGCAAGTCCTAAGCTAAGTGGGTTTGTACAAGGTGTTGTATAAATCAAAGTCTTCTAGTGGAACCTACCCGAGGTAGTAGAAGGGGTGACGTAGGAGCAGTTGAAGTCTTTGAACATCCATAAACATATTTTGTGTACTTAAATGTTTAACTATTGTTTTCAAACTTATTTGATCAGTTCGAGCTGTTATCAGTTCAGTTCTCACCATAACTAAACTGATATATGCAAGAACCGATCCTTCTTATATCAGTTAATCAGTTTACACAAGTTAAAATCTTTAAAATGATTAGATTTCTTAACGAAAGATTATTAGTAGTATTTTCCGCTTAATTTAAAATTAAACTCGATCTAATTCATCAGTGTTTACATTCTTAGAACACGAACTATTGCAGCTCATTGAGAATATTGTGTTTGAAGCACCCATCAAAGGTGCCCAGAACCGATCCATCACAAACTTTTCCCACCCTAAACCATGACTTAAACACACTAGACCAGCCCTTAAGCCACAATGTTCAGACCACTTAAGACCCTCGAAGCCAACGGGACAGCTGCTAAAACACGTCACACACGACGACCGAAACCCTAGCTTGCTCCTAGGCTCTAATTCTGGACCCCAGCCCCCAAGCCACCAAGACCAGGCCCTAACCACCCAACCTCGGACCAAGACAAGACCCATGAGCACTGCCTAGACCACCCAAAGTGAGCCAGACCTACAGGAACGCAACAATACCCCTGCGCGATCCCACCCTCGATCTACTCAACTTTGCCTCTAAACCGCACCACTAAACCTTGTGACCAGCAGCCCTTGGGCCACTCAGGGTTCAACTTAGACCCCCTAGGACTTGAACCAACACCTGGAGTGCACCCATGCATCGCCGCCCCATCACCCTAACCAACCGAATTCTCAAATTCCTCAATTACACAATCCTATCGGTTTCTCTCCACAACGCCGAGTTCAGTACTGACCAAATGCTTAAACACCATCCAAACTTACTAAAAAACGAGCCTCTAATGACGAGGACCTGGCAACCCTTCAAACCAAACAAAAACCGTGAGAATCAAATGAAGTAAATTCAATATTTTCTTGTTAACCCCCTTAAAATCTAATGCATAACGATAGCTCGATCGATTATCATGCAAAAGTATTCATCATACATACCGTAGCGTGATTGAAGAGAAAAAGAGGGTATAAGACGTGCCTTAATGCAAAACCGTACGCCAAACAATGACCAACGGAGCGAGGGACAAACACTGGGGAACGGGGAACGTTTCTATCGAGTTTTCTTGAAAAATATGGACAACCAACTACTGGAGAATTTCAAAGAGCTGCTGAATGAGGTAGAGGGGCGGCCGAAAGTGGGGACTAGGTTTAGGGTTTAGGTGTAGGGTTTTAACTTATAATATAGATGTATATTGGGTCCATTAATTAAAATAACAAGGATTTGAAGGAGTTTTAGGCCCAATATAAATTAAATTAGGCCCACAAAACCAAAAGCCACCCCCGAAAAATATTTCGAATAGGTACGTTTTTGAAAATATGGCTCGAACCCTCAAAAAGTCCCCCGACTCGATAAATTTTGCTTACCGGTTAAAAATATGACTCGACGAGTAAAAATACCCAACCAAGTCTCCTTTTCAAAAATCACACTTAATTGAACCATATATTAAATAATAAAAATAATTATTTAATAAAAACATTCTTTCTAAATATCCCTGTCTTTGTTCCTCGTTCGATATTGAAATATAACTTAAAACCCTAATGCATGAAACGTTAAATAAACGTGCACTAACCCACATCTCATGCAATAAACATGCATTAAATACATCAATATAATTAAACACATAATTTAAATAAAAACCCTAGATTACATGCAGTCAGTTACGTAGTTCGAATTTTTCCTAGACCTTACAAAGAGTCTTCGGGCTCGTATAGGGTTGCGCAAGTTCGGGGCAAAGGGTAGTGGTGTAATACCCGAGATTTTATTATTGTAATCTAAAATGATTTATTGATGATTGATGTGATTATAGACGGAAAGGATCAGACCGGAAAAGACGAAAGAAGACGTGAATTATGTGCGAGGACTGAACCCCTCGCGCATATGCGCGACCGAGTAGTGCACATATGCGCGAGTTAGGCAGAGAACCTCGCGCATATGCGCGACCAGGATCCGCGCATATGCGCGAGTATGGCAGAGAACCTCGCGCATATGCGCCGGAAGAGGACGCGCATATACGCGTGCTGTGGAAAGAAAAATGCCGAGACCAGTAGGCCTCGCGCATATGCGCTGAGGGAGGTCGCGCATATACGTGAGACATGTAATACAAAGATGAAGCCACATGTCTTTTCTATGCAATTTGTATATAAATTCTTCATTCCTCCTCAGATAAACTTAACCAAAACGAGAAAAGCTCCTAAGAATCTTCAAAGTTCTTTAAAGCATAAGAATTGAGATTTTACAAGATCCGTCCGGTAGAATTTTAATCCGAGTTCAGTACCGTACTCCTCGTGACAAGAGCTTTAATAAGATGTAAGTTTTATTCAATTCCTGTATGGTTTGAAATTGAGATGTTGAAGGAATCATAATTTGATCTATATTATGTGTTCCTGAGAAATTAGTCATCGTATAATCGAAACCGGATCGAAGAATGGACACCGTATCAATTGTTATGATTTTCAGAATTGATTTGATTGAGATTATACAGATTTGATATCAGATTATGTGTATTGATCGATTATGAGTTGTTGAGATTGATATCTGTTGATTTGTATTGGTGGTATATTGAGATTGTGCAGTTATGCCGTTGAAACAGAATTAGATTGAGTTCTGATTATATCCAGTATTGATTGAGTTGTATATTGATATTGTACTCCTCAATATTGTCATTGCCAGATTGAGTATTGACAGATTCGAATTCGAGACTTCGAATTCGTCAGACCGAAAAAAGAAAGGTATAAATCAATGTCGAACCGGGAAGATACGACTCGAGTTTGATTTGACTTGAGTTTCCCAAAACTACATATTTTACTTTATTGCATTGATATTTTCAATTCATGAGATTGATATGCTTAGTCTATTGATTTATAGCAAAGCATGTATTGAGTCATAGGCGGATGTGCCTAGTCATTGGCGGAGGTGCCAAGTCTTTGGCGGAGGTGCCAAGACACTGGATGTTTGGTTTATATCGATGTTGCTTAGGAGCAGATCGGCTTCTATTGCGGATATTCGGTATATTGTGCCAATGTCCAGGAACCGGGATCCCTAGATTAGATATGAGTCGAGTCTGAGATGATGAGTCACGAGTTTATTTACAGCTTTATATCGATTCATGTCTTTCAGATGTTGATACATGTTATTGATATCTGTTTCATGCTTTTATATCTGTTTATATGATTGCATGTATACATGATTTATACTAGGAATATATTTCTCACCGGAGTTATCTGGCTGTTGTTGTGTTTGTCTGTGTGCATAACAACAGGTGGGACAGGATCAGGGTCAAGAAGAGGATGAGAGATCAAGATTAGAGTGGAGATCCGGACTTAAAATTATATTTTATTTCAGCACTTGATGTAGTTGTTGAACCCTAGTTGAGACAAATGTATTTTGTACAAGACTTGTACTTTACTTTTAATGTTTATATTAGACTGATGATTATATGTTCCGCACTTATGTATTTTAAAAAAAAATTTAGACCCAAATTAATTAATTGATCCTAATGATGATTAAGAAGACGAATTAGTTTCGGGTCCCCACAGCAGGTGGTATCAGAGCAGCAGGTTCCTTAGACTGAGATAGAAGCTAGTGAGCGAGGTAGATTGAGTTTTCTTTCCTTTTTTTACATGCTAGCATTGCATTATGTTGTGATGCTTTACTGTTTTGAAATGCATGTTTACGTGATTATCTGATTTGATTGGAAATATGTGTTGTTGAGAATGAATCAGAACCGATTCTGGATCAGCAGTAAGATGATCAGAGGTGGACTGAAACAGATTTGTTGTATTTGGTTGCTAACCCTTTTGATAATCAGATATGCCTCCTCGAAGAATCCCAGAACAGGGTAGTACCTCTGCTAATCCGATGGATGTGACAGCAACTCTGATGGAAACACTACTGAAGAGAATTTAGTCGTTCAAACCGCCAACTTTGAAGGGCAGAGAGAATTCTGTTGAGTGCGAGAGTTGGCTCGATGATATAGAGATGCTGTTTGATTCCCTTGATTATACAGACGAGCGTAGAGTCCGAATGATTGGGCACCAATTACATGACGTTGCAAAGAATTGGTGTATCACGACCAAGAGGGCTTTGGAACACCAAGGTACAGTCATTACTTGGAAAATCTTTAAGACTGAATTTTATCAAAGATTTTTCCTAGTATCGTACAGGAAAGACAAAGGGCAGAGTTTGCTAATTTAAGACATGGTCAGTTGAATATTGAAGAGTATGTGGCAAAGTTCTCAACCTTGCTACAATTTGCTCCACATGTTGCGGAGAATGATGAAGCTGTTGCTGATCAGTTTATTAATGGATTGAATCCTGAAATTTTTACATTGGTAAACACTAGAAGACCGAATAATTTTGATGATGCCCTGAACAGAGCAAAAGGAGCTAAAGCTGGCCTGATTAGGCAGAAAGGAGCTTCGTATGTTCCTCCAGTACCGAGACAGCAACCACCTTCTACTCAATTTCAGCAACCCTCTCCCAGATTTGAGAGTGGCAGCAGTAGCAGTGGTGGGAAGAAAGATCATTTGAAAGCCCGAGGAAGACAGTTCAAGAAGCCTGGTAGTAGTTCATCTAGCTCCAGTGGTTCACGATAGAGCCAGAGTAGTACAGGGGTCTATTGCAGAACTTGTGGAGGAAGACATCCCACAGAACAATGCCAAGGAGTACTTGGTAGTTGCCGTATCTGTAGACAACAGGGACACTTTGCCAGAGTCTGTCCACAGCAAGGTTCCCAGAGATCCCAGGGAGCAGAATCATCTGGATCAGTGTCTCAGACTGATAGACGATCATCAGCTGTTCACTCATTCCAGCCACCACCGACTACTCAGTCACAACCAAGGTCAGGAGGAAGCCAGACTGTTAGCCAGCCTCCGAGATAGCAGGCCAGAGTATTTGCTTTGACTGAAGAACAGGCACAGGAAGCACCAGATGATGTTGTTGCAGGTAACTGTTCTTTATGTGGTTATCCTGCTTACGTAATGATTGATACGGGTGCATCACATACATTTATTTCTGAGCGATTTGCATTGATTCATGCATTGCATGTTGAGTCATTATCTGTTGTAGTATCTGTCTCTTCTCCTTTGGGGAAAGGTTTGATATCAGTAAATTCTGTGAAACATTGTATGCTACAGTATGACGGGCACGAGATTGAGTTAGATTGTATTGTACTTGGGTTGTCTGATTTTGACTGTATTATTGGTATCGATATGCTGACCAAGTACAGAGCTACTGTAGATTGTTTCCAGAAGATTGTGAGATTCAGACCTGACATGGCTGATGAATGGAAATTTTACGGTAAGGGTTCTAGATCTAGAATTCCTTTGATATCTATATTATCTATGACTTGATTATTACAGAAAGGAGCAGAGGGTTTCCTTGTGTATTCAGTTGACGTACTGAAATCGAGCCCATCATTGGCTGATTTGCCAGTGGTATGTGAGTTTGCGGATGTATTCCCAGATGAGATTCCGGATTTGCCTCCGATTCGAGAGATAGACTTCAGCATTGAATTGGTACCAGGTACAGTTCCGATTTCTAGAGCTCCGTACAGAATGGCACCGATTGAACAGAAAGAATTGAAAGAGCAGTTGGAAGATTTACTGGCCAAGGGCTACATTAGACCAAGTGTTTCTCCTTGGAGTGCTCCAATATTGTTTGTGAGAAAGAAGGACGGTTCTATGAGACTCTGTGTTGATTACCGACGACTGAACAAGGCTACGATAAAGAACAAATATCCTTTTGCCTCGTATAGATGATTTATTTGATCAGTTGCAGGGTTCTTCTGTTTATTCCAAGAACGATGTGAGATCTGGATATCATCAGTTGAGAGTCAGAGATTCTGATATATCGAAGACGGCTTTCAGAACCAGGTATGGCCATTATGAGTTTATTGTCATGCCGTTTGGTTTAACGAATGCTCCAGCTGTGTTTATGTGATTGATGAATCGTGTATTTCAGAAGTATCTTGATGATTTTGTGATTATTTTTATTGATGATATTCTAATTTACTCCAAGAATATGATTGATCATGCTGAGCATTTGAGAACTGTACTGAGAATTCTGAGAACTGAGAAATTATATGCAAAGCTGTCTAAATGTGAATTCTGGCTGAAACAAGTTGTATTTCTGGGACATATTATATCTGGAAATGGTATTTTTGTTGATCCTAGCAAAGTTGAGGCAGTGATCAGTTGGCCTAGACCGACATCTGTGCCAGAAATACGCAGTTTTATGGGTTTAGCAGGCTATTACCGTCGATTCATTAAAGACTTCTCGAGTATTGCTAAACCTATTACTCAGTTGACTCAGAAGAATGCACCATTTGTTTGGTCTGAAGAGTGTGAGTCCAGTTTTCTAGAGTTGAAGAAGAGATTGACCAGTGCACCGATATTGACTATTCCGTCAGGTACTGGTGATTTTGTTGTTTATTGTGATGCTTCTCACAGAGGATTGGGTTGTGTTTTGATGCAGCGAGGACATTTCATTGCCTATGCCTCGAGACAATTGAGGTCACATGAGTCTCGCTACCCAATTCATGATCTTGAATTGGCAGCCATCGTATTTGCAGTGAAGATTTGACGACACTATCTATACGGTGAGAAGTTTGAAATCTATTCTGATCACAAGAGTCTGAAATATCTGTTTTCAAAGTCAGAATTGAATATGAGACAACAAAGATGGCTTGATTTACTGAAAGATTTTGATTGTGAAATCAAATACTATCCGGAAAAATCTAATGCAACAGCTGATGCACTGAGTCGAAAGGTATGTTCTTTATCCTTATCGATGATTGGTGTTTCGAATTTGATTGAAGACTGTTGTTTGTCTGGATTAGCATTTGAAACTAGCATTTGAAACAGATTGTAGACCGTTGAAACTCTATGTTGTTCAAGTTGAACCAGAGATGATTTTGAGAATTAAAGAAGCTCAGAAAGTTGATCAGAATGTTCAGAACTCGATGTCGATGGTCAGAACAGGGCATCAATCAGAGTATCAGGTACGTGATGATGTAGTGTATGTGAATAATCGTCTTGTTGTGCCAGATGTTTCAAATTTGAAATGACAGATATTGTCAGAAGCGCACAGTAGTCGATTCAGTATTCATCCTGGTGGCAGAAAGATGTATAATGATTTGAAAAGATAGTTTTGGTGGAAACAAACGAAGGCAGATATTGCAGAGTTTGTATCAAAATCTCTGAATTGCCAACAGGTGAAAGCCGAAAGAAAGAAACCAGGAGGGTTATTACACATCTTGTGTATTCCTGAATGGAAATGGGATCACATTTCCATGGATTTTTTGACGAAGCTACCACGTTCCTCCCGAGGTTGTGATGCGATTTGGGTCGTGATTGATAGATTGACCAAATCAGCATGTTTTATTCCGTACAAGATGACGTACCAATATGACCAGATGGCAGAGATTTATGTCAGAGAAGTGGTCAGATTGCATAGAGTGCCAAAGTCGATTGTATCAGACCGTGATCCTCGCTTTACTTCACACTTCTGGCACAGCCTGCAGGAAGCTCTAGGTAAAAAGTTACATCTGAGTACCGCATATCATCCAAAGACTGACGGACAGTCAAAACAGACTATCGAGACATTGGAGGATATGCTTAGAGTTGTAGTGCTAGACTTTGGCACTAGTTGGCAAGATTCTCTGCCTCTTTGTGAATTTTCGTACAACAACAGCTATCAGACGAGTATAGAGATGGCTCCATTTGAAGCGTTGTACGGCAAGAAGTGCAGATCCCCTCTTTATTGGGATGATATCTGTAATGCCCCGAAAATTTAAAGGGGTCACGCGAACCACATGCATATAAATTATTAAATTCTTTCTATTTTGACTAAAATGTTTTAATTGCATTAATTAATTATGTTGTGCATATTTACATGTTTAAAATATATTTTTTTACATGTTGCATTAAAATGGTATTTTTAAAGAATGTTCAAGTGACGATCGAGGAACAGGGACCGAGGGCTGTAAATGTAAAATGTTTTTATAATTATTTTAATTATTTAAAATAAGGTTGATGGTTTTTCATATTTTTGAAAATAATGGGTTTCGAGGTGATTTTATACGCTGGGACGTAATTTTTATCGGTGTTGGATTTTTAACAAAAACTCGAACGTTTTGACAACCCGGATAATAAATTCACAAACTTATTTAAGCAAAATTATTTTAAATATTTTAATTAAATACTAATGGGCTAAGTAAGCTTAATTAAGTTGTTAATGGGCCTAAACTAGCAATTAGAATTTAATTAGGATTCTAAACATTATTTAAAAGCTAAAACCCACCCATTAAACCTACAACCCCACGCCCCACAATCTCACAAATTCAGAATTCTTTTCCTCAAACTACACGACACACACACCACAATTTTGAAGAAAAAAATTGAAAGTTTGCAAGGGTTTCAAGCCGTCGTTTTCTCGTCGCCGTTTCTTCGTAATCGTCAACGTTTATTCGTGCGTAAATTACGCAAAGGCACGCCATATTCTCCTTTTACTCATCATCACAGCATATTATGTAAATATGTTTGAAATTGCATGAAAATAAGCTTCACCTTGGAAGATTTTCGTAATTGCATCCTACATGATTTTTTAAGACATGTATCTTGATCCAAAAATCATGAAAACATGTATTAAGGGGCTGCCATGATTAGGGTATGGATTAAGGGTTGTTTTATACAATTTTACGGGCCTAGAAACATGCACAATTAGCTGCACAAAAATTACAGAAGTGGGAATCCATTCACGTATATGCTATCTTGAGGGCTCGATTGATGGGTGCTTGTGGCTTGGCTCGGCTGGGGCTGGACCAGGCTGGGTTAGGGTCATGTGTGGGTCAAGGGAAGAGTCCTAGCCATGTTAGGACTTGAGACCATGGGCTGGGGAGGAGTCCTAGCAAGCTAGGACTCCACCCGAGAGTTTACAAGGGTAGCGCAGGTGTTAGCTGGTTCAGGGAAGAAAGAGGCTCGGTCAGGGGGCTTAGGGCTGGGCTAGGCTAGTTCCTTAGGGTCCTAAGAAAGTGCACAAGGGTCTGGGCATGGGTTGGTGCGGCTGGGTTCGTTGTTGGCTCAGCTGGAAGTGGACAGCGCAAGGGAAACACTAGCGCGCAGGCAGTTTTCTGGTTCAGGTGCTTCGGGCGCGCGGTCCAGGGCTTGGGTTGGTCTGGGCTCGGTCTGGGCGTGGTCCAGGGAGGGTTAGTGTCGTGAGGGGTCGAGTGGTTAGGGCTTGGAGGTGTCCTAGTTGACAAGGGAACCAAATACACTAAGAATACCAACTCACGCACACATGCAGAATAAAGGGGGTCTAGTTTCAGCATGTTTTGAGCGAGCATGGGCCGGATTTTTGGGGCTGGTCTTGCACAGTAGGGTCCCTAGATGGGTTGGCTAAGTTCTAGCTCAAGGTGGCTCGGGCGTGGCTCGGGTAAATTAGGAGATGGCTCGGTGTGTTCGAATAGGTGTCAAAAACGAGATTTTAAGAACTAAAAATGGAGCCATGGGTCCACGGGTGTGGCTCATGACTTGGAAGGGTAGAATAAATCATAAAAAGGTTATGGTAAAAATTTGGGATCAAAATAACGAGTTTTGGATTTAATCGGGATTTAATCGCCTCACGAAACGCTAATTAACGAGTTAATTGAAACGCCTAGTTTTAAGCTTCATAACATTATGAAAAATTAGGTTTAAGCTTAAATAATTATTAAAAGTCTAAATTTTTAATTTGGGAATTTTATATTAAGGTTTGGTTTAATTCGGGATTAAAACGCATTAATACGTCACATTTAAAGATTAATTTAAAAGTCATCGAATTATGCTAAATAAAAATGTGAGAAAATTCATGTAGATTTAAATAATTATTTGAAACATGTTAGAGTCAATGGAATTAAGAAAAAGTCAAAAACGTGAAATTTTACGTCTAGGGGTAAAACGGTCTTTTTACACCTAAAAATTAGTAAACGTCATGGCAGTGCCCTATTTGCTGTTTTATATGTTAATATGATTATGTAACATGTTTATGAATTGTTATATGTTGAAATATGATTTTTAAATGTCCATGGATTATTAAGGGTTAAATTGGTCATTTAAAAGATATGTTGCATGCTTGGTTTCAAAATAAAAATGATATTATATGCATATTTTTATAAGTGATGGAAATACGACATGTTGAAGGATGTGAAGGGATTGTGACTACTGAATATGTTGGAAATATCGTGAGGGTTATGGTCCCAGTGGGAGCCCGACGATCGTGTTTCCTTGGATACAGATACGAATACGTGATACGAATACGAATACGTGATACGAATACGAATATGTTAATACGTTGGCCAAGGCCCAGTTGACGGGTGAGAGTGTCGCTGGTATCCCCGCCGCCCAGTACTGTGGTTACATGTAGATGGATCGATCGCCCAATACGTTTAAGAATACGAGTCACAATCACGATCTGAATTCAACAAACACGAACATGAGTATGAATACGAATATGGACATGAATATGAATATGTTTAAGTGATATGTTTATGTCCTTTGAAAATGTTTTTATGCATCACGAAAATGTTTACGAAAATGTTTAAGTTTAAGTTTATGCATCTTCATGAAAATGATATTTTAAGTATAAGTATTTTTCACTGTTATATGTTAACTGTATTACGTATTACTCGTTATCAAGAATATGACGTGTTGAGTCTTTAGACTCACTAGGTGTGTATGATGCAGGTGATTATGATAATATGTTAATGGAGGTCTTGATGGTTGATTTGATTGGACTGGAGGTGCACATAACCCGAGGACCGACGCTAGTTTTCCGCACTAGTTATGATTTATGATTTTAAATAATGTTAAAGATATTTTATGACTTTTTTTATTTATGTTTTGAGAGGTTTTTGAGAGGTTATAGTATGGGCTATACTTTTCAAATAATGTTTTTAGGTTGGTAAATTGTTTGATGATTTTATGCTTTAAAATATTTTCCTTTGGATTTTTAAATGTGAGGTGGTTGATTTATTTTAAAATGATGTCAAAAATATTTAATGGTTCGGCCGATGCTAAGTGAGGTTTTAAAAAAAAAATTTCTAGTACTTTTTAAGTAAATGAATAAGCAGACGTTTCAATATCTCCGAGGTACCTGAGATTGAGCCTGATATGATTAGAGATATGACAGAAAAAGTAAAGCTGATTCAGAAGAGAATGAAAACAGCTCAAGACAGACAGGCCAAATATGCCAATGTTTGTCATCGACCGTTGGTATTTTAGGCAGGAGACAGAGTATTTCTGAAGATTTCTCCTTTCAGAGGTGTTGTCAGATTTGGCAAGAAAGTGAATTTGTATCCACGATATATCGGTCCGTATGAGATTCTCGAGAAAATAGGAGATCGTGCTTATCGACTCGCCTTACCGCTTTCTCTATCTGGAATATATGATGTCTTTCATGTATCTTTATTGCGGAAATATCTTCCTGATGCATCTCATATTCTTCAGCCAAACGAGGCAGAACTTGATGAGACACTGAGTTGTTTTGAAAAGCCGATCCAGATTCTCGATCGAAATGAAAAACAACTCAGAACGAAGACTATTCTGCTTATGAAAGTTCAGTGGAGTCGTCATGGCATTGAAGAAGCTACCTGGGAGGCTGAGTCGGACATGAGACAGAAATTTCCAGAGTTATTTCATTGATGTGAGTCTTTTTATTTAGTTTCTGTATATCTCCTTCTTGTATCTGATTTGATTGCTTGTGATTTCGGGGACGAAATCAAATCTTAGAGGGGGAGAAATGTAATGCCCGAGATTTTATTATTGTAATCTGAAATAATTTATTGATGATTGATGTGATTATAGACGAAAAGGATCAGACCGGGAAAGACGAAAGAAAACGTGAATTATGTGCAAGGACTGAACCCCTCGCGCATATGCGCGACCGAGTAGGGTGCATATGCGCGAGGTAGGCAGAGAACCTCGCGCATATGCACGACCAGGACCCGCGCATATGCGCGAGTATGGCAGAGAACCTCGCGCATATGCGCCGGAAGAGGACGCACATATGCGCGAGCTGTGGAAAGAAAAATGCCGAGACCAGTAGGCCTTGCGCATATGAGCGACCGCGCATATGCGCCGAGGGAGGTCGCGCATATGCGCGAGACGTGCAATACAAAGATGAAGCCACATGTCTTTTCTATGCAAATTGTATATAAACTCTTCATTCCTCCTCAGATGAACTCAACCAAAACGAGAAAAGCTCCTAAGAATCTTCAAAGTTCTTTAAAGCATAAGTATTGAGATTTTACAAGATCCGTCCGGTAGAATTTTAATCCGAGTTCAGTACCGTACTCTTCATGACAAGAGATTTAATAAGATGTAAGTTTTATTCAATTCCTGTATGGTTTGAAATTGAGATGTTGACGGAATCATAATTTGATCTATATTATGTGTTCCTGAGAAATTAGTCATCGTATAATCGAAACCGGATCGAAAAACGGACACCGTATAAATTGTTATGATTTTCAGAATTGATTTGATTGAGATTATACAAATTTGATATCAGATTATGTGTATTGATCGATTATGAGTTGTTGAGATTGATATCTGTTGATTTGTATTGGTGGTATATTGAGATTATGCAGTTATGCCGTTGACACAGAATTAGATTGAGTTCTGATTATATCCAGTATTGATTGAGTTGTATATTGATATTGTACTCCTCAATATTGTCATTGCCAGATTGAGTATTGACAGATTCGAATTCGAGACTTCGAATTCGTCAGACCGAAAAAAGAAAGGTATAAATCAATGTCGAACCGGGAAGATATGACTCGAGTTTGATTTGACTTGAGTTTCCCAAAACCACATATTTTACTTTATTGCATTGATATTTTCAATTCATAAGATTGATATGCTTAGTCTATTGATTTATAGCAAAGCATGTATTGAGTCATAGGCGGATGTGCCTAGTCATTGGCGGAGGTGCCAAGTCTTTGGCGGAGGTGCCAAGACACTGGATGTTTGGTTTATATCGATGTTGCTTAGGAGCAGATCGGCTTCTATTGCGGATATTCGGTATATTGTGCCATTGTCCAGGAACCGGGATCCCTAGATTAGATATGAGTCGAGTCTGAGATGATGAGTCACGAGTTTATTTACAGCTTTATATCGATTCATGTCTTTCAGATGTTGATACATGTTATTGATATCTGTTTCATGATTTTATATCTGTTTATATGATTGAATGTATACATGGTTTATACTAGGAATATATTTCTCACCGGAGTTATCCGGCTGTTGTTGTGTTTGTATGTGTGCATAAAACAGGTGGGACAGGATCAGGGTCAAGAAGAGGATGAGAGATCAAGATTAGCGTGGAGATCCGGACTTAGAAGTAGATTTGATTTCAGCATTTGATGTAGTTGTTGAACCCTAGTTGAGACAAATGTATTTTGTACAAGACTTGTACTTTACTTTTGATGTTTATATCAGACTGATGATTATATGTTCCGCACTTATGTATTTTAATAAAAAATTTAGACCCAAGTTAATTAATTGATCCTAATGATGATTTAGAAGACTAATTAGGTTCGGGTCCCCACAAGTGGGTGGAGAGTCATAGACCTCAACCACTGTCCTTTTTTCACCAGCCCTAGTTGTAACACCTCTGACCGATTTCGTAAAATACAAAATACAAAATATTGTTTTTGATCATGTCAAAATGCTAGCAAAATATCTTCTTCCTTCCATCTCTTGTATGCATATGACCCCGGCTTCAATCAACGTCCTGGCCCGTCACTCTTATCTGCACCACATTAATAACTGAAATGAGTATAAAACTCAGCAAGTGGAACTCTTACATAGCAATGGATACATATCATACTCTGTAAAACATGGCTTTGAAATCATTAAATACCATCTAACTATTGAAACATGAATAACATAGTATAACATAACAATAACGATGGTATTTCTCTTTTCTCTGTTGGATTGATATCTAAATAGTATCTCTGTCTCTGTACCTATATCCCATCGATATAAATCGATACTCTGTTGGGATATAAGCCTATGGTCGTTGATCAACTAATTGCATGCAATTTCTGACTATGTATCTATCAATCCATAAATCATTTGAACTCTCTCTTTGGCATTAAAACAAACACTTTGCATACTCTTTTCTTTTGTATTCCCTTTTACACAATTGAGACATATAAAGCCTCTCATATACAACATGGTATATCTATACATAATATGAATCAAATGGAAGGGAATAACATGTTAAAACCATTGAAACACAATACATATATTATCATGTGAGCACAAGGAAATGAATTCCACTTACAACCCTTGGAGCACTTGATTTCCTAAACTTTGATGGTGATCCTACAACAATAAATCCAATAACTAACCATCAACACCCAAATATTAACATTAGATGACCATTTAACCCAATACATCAATCACAACTATCAAACCCTAACTCCACCATCTTCAATATCCCAAGAACAAGAATAAAAACCACTTACCTTAGTCCCTTTTCCTTAGAAAGATGAAGTTCTAACTCCGGATTGAAGATTAATTGCTTGAATCAAAGGGACAAAAGAAAGAAATAAGAACCCTAGCCAAGAACCGATGGAGAAGAGAAAGGGAGAAGAAGGAAAATGAGTAAAAAGATGATCCCATCCAATTTTATGCCTTCCCAAACACCAAAACACGATTTTTAACATTGTTGGCCGCCCAGGCGAACATCTTTTTCCACCCGGGCGCGGAACTCTCGGCCAGAAATCCAAGATTTTCAAAGTAGACTCGCCTGGGCGGACATCTTTTTCGGCCCGGGCGCGCTCTTGGCACAGCTACTTCAACGATCGCTTCCGAAACACCTCTTCCCTTCAGAATTAGGAAAAGTAGTAAACTGGAAAGTTGTATCCCTATGTCTTTTCTTGAATCTCCCCAAATTTCAGGTCATTTGTAGGTCTGAGTAAAAAGTTATGCTAAATCTCCCAACATGTGTCACTGGAGGAACGACGAAACACACGACACACTTCGGGGCACTTTTGGCTTATTTTTCACAATGATTTGAACAAAACCCAAAACAGAAAATTATAGCCTTATGTCTTATCTTTCTAATGGAAGTGGCCTCACCTCATTTGGATCAATATATAAATTATCATGAATTTAATCGTAACGCCGCTACTATAACAGTACACCTCATTTATAACCAATCATACTATAAATCATAAATCGAAACTCTTAACATCCAAACTATACTTAAACTTGACCAAGTAGTCAATAAACGTATGAAATCTTAAACCGTACTGTTCACCAGGCTTGGATATTACAATCTCTCTTCCTTAAAGAAATTTCGTCCCCGAAATTGACGTTACTGTGCAAAAAGCTCAGGATACTTTTCTTTCATCTCATCATCTGGTTCCCACGTGGCTTCTTCAATCAATTGATTCCTCCAAAGGACTTTAACAATGCCGATCTCTTTGTTTCTCAACGCTTTAACTTTGCGATCCAGAATCTGGACTGGAATCTCTTGGTACGTTAAATTCGGCGTCAAATCCAATGGCTCGTGGCGAAGAACATGGGAAGGATTCGCAATATACTTCCTGAGCATGGAGACATGAAAAACGTTATGAACTCTGTCAAGATCTGGCGGTAGGGTTAACCTGTAAGCTCGATCACCAACTCTGTCCAAAATCTCAAATGGGCCAATAAATCTCGGACTCAACTTTCCCTTCTTGTCAAGCCGCATTACACCCTTAAGAGGTGCAATCTTCAAGAACACATGGTCGCCAACCTCAAACTGCAACGGCCTTCGTCTGACATCAGCATAACTCTTCTGTCTCGACTGTGCTGTCTTCATCCTTTCTTGGATAACAGCAACAACATCAGCTGTCTGTTGGACCAACTCTGGACCCAACATCTCCCTCTCACCAATCTCGTCCCAATACAAGGGGGATCTACATTTTCTGCCATAAAGTGCTTCATACGGTGCCATGCCAATCGTTGTCTGGTAACTGTTATTGTACGTGAACTCAACAAGAGGCAATTTGGAATCCCAACTACCAGGATAGTCGATAGTACAAGCTCTGAGCATATCCTCCATAATCTGAATAACTCTCTCTGATTGACCGTCGCTCTGAGGATAATATGCTGTACTGAATGCTAACCGTGTACCCAAGGCTCTGTGCAAACTCTTCCAAAACTCTGAAGTAAATCTAGGGTCACGATCAGACACAATCGACACAGGAACACCATGAAGTCTAACAATCTCTGCTATGTACTCTTTGCCATACTGGTTCATGGAATACGTTGTCTTGACTGGGAGAAAATGCGCTGACTTGGTCAATCGATCAATGATAACCCAAATAGAGTTATATCCTTTTTGCGTTTTGGGAAGACCAGTCACGAAGTCCATTGTAATGAGCTCCCTTTTCCATTGAGGAATCGGCAATGATAGCAATGTCCCAGCAGGTTTCTGATGTTCGATTTTCACCTGCTGACAAGTTAGGCATTGAGAAATAAACATGGCAATATCCTTCTTCATACCTGGCCACAAATAAAGTCTACGAAGATCCCGATACATCTTGGTACTACCTGGATGTATCGAGTATGGCGCGGTATGTGCCTCTGTCAAGACGACTCGCCGAATATCATCACCAGTAGGAATACATATACGGCCTCTGAATGTCATTAAACCATCTCTATTCATCCCAAACTCTGAATTACCTCTCTCTTCTGCTCTGGCTCTCATCTCTATCAACTGTGCATCATTGGCCTGCTCTCTACGGATCCTGTCCGTCAATGTAGGCCGAATGATCAACGCTGAAAAGCTAGCAATAGTTCCCGGTACTACCAAAACTATCTCTTTTCATTGCAAATCTAACAACAACGGCTTCTTAATCATAGAACTCAAAGAGGAACTTGACTTACGGCTCAATGCATCCGCTACAACATTCGCCTTCCCAGGTTGGTAACTAATCGTCACATCATAATCTTTGACAAGCTCTAACCACCGTCTCTGTCGCATATTGAGTTCTTTCTGCGAAAACAAATACTTTAAACTCTTGTGGTCCGTGAAAATTTCACACTTTTCGCCATATAAGTAGTGTCTCCATATTTTCAGGGCAAAAACCACAGCTGCCAGTCCCAAATCATGCGTAGGATAATTCTTCTCATAGTCTTTCAACTGGCGAGAAGCATAAGCTATAAGCTTTCCACGTTGCATCAGCACTGCACCAAGACCCTTCTTCGACGCATCGGTATAAACAACAAAATCCTCTGTACCACTGGGCAATGCAAGTACCGGAGCTGTCGTCAATCTATCTTTCAACTCCTGGAATCCATTCTGGCATTCATTGGACCACTCGAACTTCATAGTCTTCCTCGTCAGATTGGTTAACGGCAGGGCAATTTTGGAAAAGTCTGAAATAAAACGACGATAATAACCCGCCAAACCAAGAAAACTGCGTACCTCTGATACAGTGGTAGGGATAGGCCACTTCTGTATCGCCTCTATTTTCGTTGGATCAACAGCTTAACCATCCTTCGAAACAACATGGCCTAAGAAAGAAATCTGCTCCAACCAGAACTCACATTTCTTCAACTTAGCATACAACCTTTTCTCTCTCAACAACTGAAGAACAACTCTTAGGTGTTCTGCATGAAGCTCTCTGGTCTTGGAATAAATCAATATATCATCGATGAAAACAATGACAAAGCTATCAAAATACGGCTTGAACACTCGGTTCATAAGATCCATGAAGACTGATGGAGCATTAGTCAGACCGAACGACATCACAAGAAATTCGTAATGACCGTACCTGGTCCGAAACGTCGTCTTAGGGATATCAGACTCCCTAACTTTCAACTGATAATAGCCAGATCGCAAATCAATCTTCGAAAACACTATAGCCCCCTGCAGTTGGTCAAAAAGGTCGTCTATCCGTGGCAACGGATATTTATTCTTAATCGTCACTTTGTTGATTTCTCTGTAATCAATGCACAGCCGTAAAGACCCGTCTTTCTTTTTAACGAAAAGAACCGGAGCTCCCCAAGGCGAAGAACTCGGCCGAATAAAACCTTTATCCAATAGATCCTGCAACTGCGTCTTCAATTCTTTCATCTCTGTCGGGGCCATTCTGTACGGAGCTTTGAAAATAGGAACCGTCCCGAGGTATAAATCAATCACAAACTCTACATCTCTGTCCGGCGGTAAACCTGGAACATCATCCTCAAATACATCAGGGAACTCTCTTACAACATCGATATTCAACTTCACAATTCTATCCGTATCAACAATCGAAGCCAAAAACCCATCACAACCTCTAAACAACAACTTCTTAGCCTCAAGACACGAAATAAAAGGAAGGACCAGCGAAGTACCTGCACTGGCGAGCATACCTTCCTTATTTTCATCATCTACAAATTTCACCTTTTTGGCAACGCAATCAATCACTGCACGGTAAGTTGATAGCCAATCCATGCCAAGTATAATATCAAACGCAACCATCGGAATAACAATCAAATCGGCATAAACCACTCGCTCATCAATTTGAACAGTACACGCATACATAATAGACGTCGGGCAAAACACATCCCCAGAAGGCAATACAACATTAAACTGGAGGGGAAGAACATAAGGAACTAAACCCAAAGATCTCAAAAATAGTTCAGACATAAAAGAATGAGTAGCACCTGTATCAATCAATGTCGTAGCTACTCTGCCTGAAATTAGAATAGTGCCAGAGATCACAGAAGAATCAGGATTTATACCTTCCTTTGTCATGGTAAAGATGTGACCCTGCACCTTATCTTTACTCGATCCTCTCGGACAGTCCTTGGCGATATGGCCTGCAGTACCACATCGGTAGCATGTGTGAGTACCAAACCTGCATTCACCCCTATGAGGCCTACTGCACTTGGGACAAAATGACTTCTCTGGGTCAAACGAGACTGTCGGTGCTTTAGAACTCGGCTCTATCTTGCCTTTCTCCTTGTAACTGCCTTGTCCTCTTTGGCTCGAACCTTGACCTCTTTGAGCAATAGCCTGGTGCCTCGCCTGTCTCTCTCTAGCAATATCCTTCTCATCTTGCTCGGCTAACAATGCTTTAGCCACAATCTCTTTAAATGTCATCGCCTTAGACATATTGATGTCCCTCCTGATCTCTGCTCGAATTCCTCTAATAAAATGAGCACCCTTGTCTTTGTCATTTGAGGCAATGTATGGGGCAAACAGACAGCCCTTCTCGAACTTCAAGATGTACTCATCAACATTCATACCTCCTTGCCGAAGCTCTAAAAACTCAGTCACCTTCCGAGCTCGAAGTGCATCCGGGAAATACTTGTCGTAGAAAAGATCCGTGAAATCTTGCCACTTTAATGTCAGAACATCAACACCTACCTTAGTGGCATTCCACCAAATACGTGCAGCTTTGACTAGCATGAAAACTGCACAACCAACTCTATCATTATCTTCATACTTGAGATGATCAAATATCGCCTCAAGTGCTTTAATCCACTCTACAGCCATCAATGGATCAGTGCTTCCTGCAAACTCAGGTGGATCCATCCTCTTGAAAGCAGTAAAGATCCCATCAGTCCCAACTGCTTGAACCACTTGGCCTCTACCTTGACCTGATCCTTGCATACGTAGCAACTGTTGAATCTGTTCACTGTGAACCTTGGCTTGCTCTTTCAGTAACTTGCCGAACTCGTCGACAACTCTCGATGAGGAGCTATCCTCACCCTCTGAAGCCTTTCTCTTAGGAGGCATAACTCCTAAAATGTGCTCACATAATACATATCAACCATAACAATAAATAGATGAAGAAGAATACATACCCGGACTGTTGAAAGTAGACGAAGTCATATGCATTGGTCCGAAGAACGTTGCTCTGATACCACTAAATGTAACACCTCTGACCGATTTCGTAAAATACAAAATATAAAATATTATTTTTGATCATGTCAAAATGCTAGCAAAATATCTTCTTCCTTCCATCTCTTGTATGCATATGACCCCGGCTTCAGTCAACGTCCTGGCCCATCACTCTTATCTGCACCACATGAATAACTGAAATGAGTATAAAACTCAGCAAATGAAACTCTTACATAGCAATGGATACATATCATACTCTGTAAAACATGGCTTTGAAATCATTAAATACCATTTAACTATTGAAACATGAATAACATAGTATAACATAACAATAACGATGGTATTTCTCTTTTCTCTGTTGGATTGATATCTAAATAGTATCTCTGTCTCTGTACCTATATCCCATCGATATAAATCGATACTCTGTTGGGATATAAGCCTATGGTCGTTGATCAACTAATTGCATGCAATCTCTGACTATGTATCTATCAATCCATAAATCATTTGAACTCTCTCTTTGGCATTAAAACAAACACTTTGCATACTCTTTTCTTTTGTATTCCCTTTTACACAATTGAGACATATAAAACCTCTCATATACAACATGGTATATCTATACATAATATGAATCAAATGGAAGGGAATAACATGTTAAAACCATTGAAACACAATACTTATATTATCATGTGAGCACAAGGAAATGAATTCCACTTACAACCCTTGGAGCACTTGATTTCCTAAACTTTGATGGTGATCCTACAACAATAAATCCAATAACTAACCATCAACACCCAAATATTAACATTAGATGACCATTTAACCCAATACATCAATCACAACTATCAAACCCTAACTCCACCATCTTCAATATCTCAAGAACAAGAATAAAAATCACTTACCTTAGTCCCTTTTCCTTAGAAAGATGAAGTTCCAACTCTGGATTGAAGATTAATTGCTTGAATCAAAGGGACAAAAGAAAGAAATAAGAACCCTAGCCAAGAACCGATGGAGAAGAGAAAGGGAGAAGAAGGAAAATGAGTAAAAAGATGATCCCATCCAATTTTATGCCTTCTCAAACACCAAAACACGATTTTTAACATTGCTGGCCGCCCGGGCGAACATCTTTTTCCGCCCGGGCGCGGAACTCTTGGCCATAAATCCAAGATTTTCGAAGTAGGCTCGCCGGGGCGGACATCTTTTTCGGCCCGGGCGCGCTCTACGCACAGCTACTTCAAAGATTGCTTCCGAAACGCCTCTTCCCTTCATAATTAGGAAAAGTGGTAAACTGGAAAGTTGTAGCCCTATGTCTTTTCTTGAATCTCCCCAAATTTCAGGTCATTTGGAGATTTGAGTAAAAGGTTATGCTAAATCTCCTAACATGTGTCCCTGGAGGAACGACGAAACACACGACACACTTCGGGGCACTTTTGGCTTATCTTCCACAATGATTTGAACAAAACCCAAAACAAGAAAGTTATAGCCTTATGTCTTATCTTTCTAATGGAAGTGGCATCACCTAATTTGGATCAATATATAAATTATCATGAATTTAATCGTAACGCCGCTACTATAACAATACACGTCATTTATAACCAACCATACTATAAATCATAAATCAAAACTCTTAACATCCAAACTATACCTAAACTTGACCAAGTAGTCAATAAACGTATGAAATCTTAAACCGTACTGTTCACCAGGCTTGGATATAACACTAGTTTTCTTCGAAGAGCTCCCAAGCCCTTCATCATCGTCAAGAGAGGGGCCCTCAAGCCCCAAAGAAGCTTTCTTCACAAGCTCGACTACCTTTTTCTTCTTTTTTTGGACGAGCTTGTCATGAGACATGGGGGAATCCTGCTCAGACTGCTCAGCTAGCCCGATTTTATTCCTCTTCACTTCTTGATCATCTCCGCACTCATCATCCTGTCGTCTACACACAAAGAAAGACTGCTAAAAAAAAGGAGCGTGAAGAGTATGGTAGCTGGAGCCTTACTTGTGTCCTCTATTACTTTGAACCTCTTGTGACAAAAGAGTAAGTGACACAAAACATCATATTGCATTAGGCTTAGTGTTTAGGAACACTTAACCGACATAGTGACCAAAAAATTCTAGAGCCGAGGCTCGGACTCAAAAGGGTAAAGGTCTTGAGATGTTATCTCATCCTCACAAGTCATGAGGCAAGAAAATTTATATTTCTTGAGATGGGAAACAAGGAAGAAACAGTTCAGTCATCCTTTATGAGAGGAATTATTACCACCCAAAAATTGGTGCTCGGTTTTCATGTTGATATAAAATCGGTCCGAACCTATCCTCTTTATATGTACAAATTTGAGTATAAGGCACATGGTAATCTTAAAGTTGAAAACTTTTAAAAGAATAGATAGGGAGAAGAGGGTCGAGTAGCAGTTCGGTCTTACCAGCTCGGGCTAAGCCCATAGTATTTACATACTCCTTGAATCACTCTAGGGATGAGAAACCTAAGACCTATATCTACTTGGTCTTTATAGAAGGTATGATACCCAGGAGGGGATTGTGGACTCGATAAATCAATTCGAGCATAGTAGCTCAAAATCCTCGAGTATTCCTACTATTTCCCTAAAATTTTTGGATAGACCATGGTCGAGGTGGGACCCGGCCACCTCGTACCACTTCAGACCAGCCCCAAACAGTTTGGCTTATAAGTCCATGGTGCTTCTCAAGGGGAGTATCTCGACCCGGACTGATGGTCTTATTGGGAGAAGAGGTGACATATACAAACTCAGCTATCTCATTAACGGAGAAAACACATATAACTTACTAAGATCAAATGTAGTAGGTGTGAGTACAGAGGTTTTATGTTCGGGAATGAGAAGACAATTTATAGAGTAATGACAAGATTGTGAAAAAGAGAGAAAATGATAAATAAAAAATAAAAAAAGAAAGGGTCCCTGAGTATTTATAGCCAAGCCAATGCGATCACGGCCATACAATCAAAATAATCAGACGTTATAAATTTAAGCGAGAATCTGAGTCCTAGCCTCGGAAAGCTAAACATAAGACACATCGGACCATCCGCGTGTCCATCTAATGGTCGATCTACAAAGATATCAATCCCGACTGTCCATTGTCTTCCATTTCAACGACTCGGATGAACCCAAACAATTACAAATACAATAGAAAACACAATTTTAGAAACAATATGATTTATTTGGGTCAAATGGATAAAACACTTGATATAAAATTCAACTTCTTTTAGACCAATATAAGGAGGTACTGTTGATACCCTATATTTCCGATCTGAACCGGATCTGATTTAAGCCAACCCAATTAGCACAGTAGCCCAATAACCGTAGTGAGGAGCCCATATCAAATACAATTAGGACCAAGATAGAAGCCCAATAACCTACTCAGGATCCGGCTCATTTCTCTCTTTTCTTTTTACTTAGGAAGAGTTCTACAAGGTAAAGACTGAGCAGCCGAGCACATTGTCATTAAACAACTGAGCACAGGGGTACCAAGTGTCCGAATTAAGAGCTCTACAGCTCGAGTAAAAATCTGAACGGGGGTAAATAAAGTTATACCCATGTAAAACTTGATGGAAATCTCCTGTAATAAGGAAATAATCCCGAGAGAATAGGAATATACCATTAAAATTACAAATTATTAAATATGGGATAAGATCATACTAAATCTGTAACGTCCCGAAAATTTGAAAGTCCACGTTAACCACATGCATGCAAGTTACCAAATTCCTTATGTATTTTACAAAATTTTTTTGATGCATTACATTCATGTTTATTGCATAAATATGCGTTTTAATTCATGGGTTATTAAAGTTTCATGCATTAGGGTTTTAAGTTGCATTTCGCTCTCGAACGAGTAACGGAGACCGGGGATAATCAGGAAAAATATTTTTATTGAACAATTAATTTTAATTATTTAATATGAAGTTTTTTAAGGTGTATTTTTCAAAAAATGGGCTTCGGTGAGTATTTTTATTCGTTGGGGCATATTTTTAACCAGTACGCAAAATTTAGCGAATCAGGGGATTTTTCGAGGGTTCGAGAAATATTTTCTAAAATATACCTAAACGAAATATTTTTTGGGAGTGTTAGTGGACTTGATTAGTTTATCCTAGAGCCTAATGGGCTCAAAACCATTTTAACTCCTTTAAGTATTATTATTGGCACATTAGTGCATAATTATATTAACCAATACCCTACTTTGTGAAGCCCTAAACCTACCCTTCAGCAGCAGTCGTCCCTCCCCTTCAGCAGCATCAATTTTAAAAAAAAAATGTAGCAGCCACTTTGGTTTTCCCCTTGGCTTCAAAGAACGCTTCTTCCCCGCCTCTCCGGTGCAAGTCCTACGCGCATATCTTTGAGTTTTTGAGCGTATAAAGGTTTGTGCATGTCATGTATCTCTTTTTCTCATCATTTACACCAATTATATGCTGATATATATTTACTTGCTTGAGGAATCCCTTAATCTATCACGTGGTTTCATTTTTATAAAGCTTTGACATGAAAAGTGCTTTTTTTGTTACAAACTCACGTTTTCTTGAATTTTTGTGAATGAGGCTGCTTATCTACGCTGCTATTTTCATAAATATTATTATGGACTAAATTAAATTAATTCAAGTATTGAATTAATTAAACATTAGTGGACCTAGTAGAGTCCAAATACTTTAATTAATTCAAGTGTTGAATTAATTAAATAACATTGGGTCTTGTAGATCCCAATTGAAAATAATTATTCAACTAGTGGGCTTGAATAAATCAAACAAACTTTAATTAGTCTCAAATATGTTTGAGATATTTAAATAAAAACATATGGGCTTTGTTATTGTTACAAGTCCAAATAAAATGCATGCAATGGAGGTGAAGAGTTGGGAGGAAATTTTTTTAATAAACAAGGCATGGTATGCACATGAACTTTTTAACTTTTTCAAGCACCAAGAAAAATTTTCCTCCCCTTCTCTCCAAGCAAAGTGGCCGAAACTTCTTCCAATTCTTCTCCAATTTTTGCTTCTTCATTTTATTGATGAAAGCATACAATTATCAATAAAAAATACTCTACCTTCTAGTGCAAGTATAGAGTGGATCTTCCTTGTTGGTGGTGGACTTAATTTGAAGGAAATGATTCATTTGAGCAAGGAGTGCTCTTGGAAGATTGTAGATTGTCTACCCTCAATAGCTAAGTTGTTTACAAAATAAAAAAATTACAGTAAAATAACAAATTTACGATAAAAAGTAAAAATCTCAAACTCACAAAATATATTAAACTATATAATTTATAAAAAATTTTCTACTCAATTGTGTTTTTCTTCACAAATTGAGAGACTTATTTATATATTTTTTTGGGAAATAATCCAAAAATAAATGCATCTTTACATACATCATCACACACTAATTTTTAATATTTACAACTCTTATTTTCGACCATCAATCTCTTATTTTCAACAATTTGAACTTTATTCACCTAATTAATATCAAAATATATTGTTATGAAATGATACGAAAAACAAAAGACAAGAATAAAATAAAATAAAATAAAATTTATTAAAACCACTAAAAAAAACAATTCAATCTATTGGGGTATAATAACTCTCTCTTAGCATGTCAATCTGATTCTTAAACTATTATATTATTTAGAATATTAGAGTTACATCTTTATCATAGACAATAGTTTTTTTTAAACAACAAACGCTTAGCCCTACGATTGGTATATGTGTTAAGGTCACGTGTTCCATTCTCATTGATTGCAAGTGATGCAATTACTGAGAGATAAATTATTTGAGTGCAATAAATTGTCTTTGTTTGACGTCGAAACGTAATTTTTGAACTACTGTACAATTTAAGTTATTAGAAACTGTTACAACTAAATATAATTTTTGTTAAAGCGACAGACGCTCGGTCTTACACAATCAAATATTATATAAAACCATTAAAATATATTTATTTCATATAAATATTTAAGAAACTATATTTTAAATACATGCAACACGTAAAATACCATTATAGAATTAATTCTAAAACCTAAATAACTTAAAAAACTTTATGTTGTATCCTGATTGATGAATTTGAATCTATGAATCTTAAATCTAGAATAATAAATTCATTTGTTTGTTTTAGAAAATTCATTTAAAAATGAATTTCAAATCTCAAATAATTATTTTTTTGAGTAATTGTGAAGAATTTTAAATTTATCCTGACACGGAAGAATTTCAAATCATTCACTCAAATACTTTTTGAAATCCAAATGATTCACAATCCAAACACAAATTTCTGAAATTGTTCACACAAATTAATGAGTGAAGAATAAATAAAAGAATACAATCAATATTTACCTTTTCCCTTTTATTTTTAATAGATTATTTTGTCTTCGCCATGTATTTGCCAAAAACTGGGGCCGCCCACAGTACGAGACTTACTTTAAAATACCGCTTGTTTAAGTAAGGTCCAAGCAGAAGACTTCACCACAAATTGTCATTTTTTCACATTTTCTTTCACTTCTAAATTTGATAAATTAACTAGTTTATATAATTTACTGAAATCGGTGACTTTGAAATAATTCCGAGTTTTAGGCTTAACCACTTACCAATAATCTATCCACATTTGAATTGCACTTCTAAATTTGACAAAATTTTATCGAACAAATATTAAACAGCAGTCGCTTATCAAATTATCCATTTTTTGGTCAATTCAATATTATATCTAATTAAAATTTACTTTTATTCTTATCTCACAATGATAATTGTTTTTTCTTGCAAAACGCCTAATTTTATGCACCGTTTGGTAGTGAGACGGTGTTTTCTTTTTTAAAAAATAAAATAAAATAACTTATAAATTCTATTTTAATAAATTCTTCTACGAGTAAAAAATTACTAAATAATTTGTGAGCTTATAATAAAGGGTTTCAAAGTGTGTATAATGGAAGCTATCCCAAGCAAGGTCTAAATAAATTTAATAAAATATTATTAAAGCCATAAATAATTCTATTTTAGGTTTTGGTTGTTGAAGTAGTCAAAATACATCGTATCATTAACTTGAATTTTTTTTTAAAGTTGTAGTGTTATTTTGACAGAGCGTTCACGTGACAAAAAAACAAAAAAATATTGATATGATGCTATAAAATGATCACATGATATAAAAACTATGGCCTCGATGAGTAGTTTCGATGGTAGGGTATGGTGACTCCTACCAAGTGATTAGGGCTTAATCTCTCTCTATCTATCGTATCTACTTCTCAAGTCTGTCACACAAAGCTGTCTCATTTTTGTTTACGTTATTAATGTATTTTGCAAGCTATTGTGTTGACTTTTTTGGTTTATTCAGAGCACACATATTCTAAAGTTCACAAAATTGATATAAAAAATATGAATAAAAAATCAATTTTTAAGTAGTTGTTACAAGAGTTTATTTTAATTTCAATACCTAATTTCGACTAGTTAAAAAATTATTAAAATCTAAATAAATAAATTAGAGTATCATTTCGACCATTTCACCGACAATAAAAAAATTGCATTTAATTCGTAAAAAAAAATTGCATTTACAAAACCTCGTTCTACTTTTCCACATCCTTTCTTCCTCAGTGAATCAATCTACGTTCAATGCAAACCCAAAACCCTTACAGATCGAAATTAAGTTTGTCCTTTTGATTGGATCAAATTCTTACACCGAGGATTGAATAAAATTCAATCGAAATGGCCAAGGGGAGGGGCAGTCGGCATCAGAGGAGACGATCTATGGTGGTTTTGGTGCTTTCTATGCTATTAATGCTGTCCGTGGTGCTATTAATGTTGCTGGGCCTTGGAATTTTGTCTCTCCCCATCGGTTCCGACGGAGACTCCCCGCTCGTCGCCGATAATATCAAATTTAAGCGCCTGACGATAGAAATGTAATTTATTTTGTGTTTCGAGGCCTTTTTCTTGTCAATGTCTGTTGTTGAATTTTTTGTTTTTTTGGTTGTAGGGGAAGAGATGAGTGGGGAGGATTAGGCAAGAGAGGAGAACAGTGGACGGAGGTTCTTTCTTGGGAGCCCAGGGCTTCCATCTATCATAATTTCTTGGTCAGTTTTGGTTGTGTGCCTGTCATTGTTAGAATGATTGCTTTTTGTTTTTCTTTTGGATAATGTGAATTAACTATCTCCTTCAATTCTGATGTTGCCATTTTTTCTTTCAAATATCGATTTCTTGATTAGAACTATTTGTTCCTCTTTTTGAATTTGGTCGATTCTATGCTTATCCACTCGACTGTGGGATTCGGTGAATGAATAAAAGACCCGAACTAACCTTATTTCTTGTTCATTTTCAAATTAATCGAAGATCAGATGGTTGTGGTTCTTGCCGCATTATATTCGTTGATGGATCTATATTGTCATACCAGATGTATTTACCCTAGATTTATCAATTAACGCGAACTGATTTTTTTATCTCAAGAAGACTGAAGGGTTTGTGCACCCCTGTAGCAATTTTGTTTCCAAATACGGATAAGCGAATTAGTGAAAGTGCAGCTTCTGTTTCATGTAATCTAATGTCTATTTCTGCGGGCACCCTTGGTGGCGTACTTGCATTTATATTTTTCCACATAATTTGAAAATAGTGTGTGAATTCACATATTGTTATGCTGGCGAATGACGTAAAATCAGAGCTTTGGATTATTTAAAAAATAATTTGGTAGACTTGTTTCTTTTGCCAAAAATTTTGTAATTTAGTTTAAGATAACTGTATGTGGTTACTTAATCATGCATCGGCAGAGTAAGGAGGAATGTGAGTACCTGATAAATTTTGCAAGACCTCACATGAAAAAGTCAACAGTTGTTGATAGCAAGACTGGCAAAAGTAAAGATAGCAGGTATGTTTAATTTTATTGAAATTAATATTATTCGACTATTGAGAACTTTGGTTTTCTCTCTTATTCTTATCTTGAATATCTAAAACTGTAATCATCTTGCCTTTCAGGGTTCGTACAAGTTCTGGAATGTTTTTGAGGAGAGGGCAAGATAAAATCATCAGAACTATTGAAAAAAGAATAGCAGATTACACATTCATCCCTGCAGGTATGAGACTTTTCAAATATTTTTTTCTGCATGATTTCAATGTATGTTTGATGAAAAAGTTCCTCTCTCCTGATGTCATATTTCTTTGACAAAATTCGAGATATTTAAACTGAGAAGCCTCATTTTGGTTGTATTTTGAGATCACTTTTGAAGTGAAAGTTTGAAGATAGATTATATTGATTGCATTTATGGATTAAATTTTATGGATGTCTAAAGTTCGTACGAGAAGGAAAGAGTAATCGTATCCTCCCTCCATTTGTTTTTGAACACCCAGAGTTAGTGATTGTAAAAACTCAATAATTTTGTTTAATTGTATTTGTTTACTCACAGAAACAAATCTTCTAAATCAAAAGAGGTAATCATGCATGGCAGCTGATTAATTTGTTCTTGACTATGGAAAAACAATACCCTGATTTGATAGAATACTGGTGTTATTACTTTGTTGTTGTTTTACTTTGAATGGAGATTGTTCACTCTACAACTGATTGTTGTGAGTAATGCCAGTTTTGGGATGGAACCACTTCCAAGGATAAATGGGTTTAATTTGTTGTTTTTCGTGTGTGTGTCATCGATGCCTGTCTTTTAGTCCGTCCTATATTTTCATTTTTCCTTTGCTTCAATATTAGGAATCTAAATGAACCAAATGAAGCCAAATACTAGCCTCTCTTTTATAACTCAAGCTTTGAGCTCAAGTTTTTTAAGCCGGCTCATAGCTAAAAAATTGAACAATTTTGGACTCAAGTTCGACTCGACTTAAATTTCGAATTCTAGGTTGATTTGTTTCGTTCGAACTTGCTTATCGAGCTTTGTTAAACATAGGCTCAAATACTCAAAGTCAGGGTCAAGTTTGTGAGCTCGAGTAATTTTCAGTACATTTATAAAATATTTATTAAAACATTAAAATTCGTGAGGAGCTAGCTATTGAACAAAACAATTCTTGTTCAAATTCAAGTAAAAAATTATTGACGATTGAGTTTCGATTTCCCAATGTGAATTGAATAGTATTTGAATCGACTTGAAAGTTCACAAGCTCGATCCGTATGCACCTCTAGTCAATACTTGCAAGTCAATATTTGGGATGCTGTTGTCTTACTGTTATCCAGTACAAGGTTCATCTTTTCTACATGAGATGCAGGTCTTCAAAAGCTTTCTATTCTGTGTTTCTATTCCATGAAACTGTTAAAAATAATTCCTACAAACGGTTATCTTATTATGCTTAGACCGTCTTTGCAGAACATGGAGAAGGTCTACAAGTTCTGCACTATGAAGTTGGACAAAAATATGAACCTCATTATGATTACTTTCTCGATGAATTTAATACAAAAAATGGGGGTCAGCGGATAGCCACTGTTCTTATGTATTTGTAAGGGTTTTACTCCCTTAATTAAATATTTTCGCTCACATTAACTTTCACCGAGGTGAGAATGTGACTTTCTATCTCTGTCTTTTCATCAAATGCAGGTCAGATGTTGAAGATGGGGGTGAGACAATTTTTCCTGCTGCAAAGGGCAATTTCAGTGCTGTACCAGGATGGAATGAGATGTCAGAATGTGCTCGGAGAGGCCTTGCCGTGAAACCAAAAATGGGTGATGCATTGCTTTTCTGGAGTATGAGGCCCGATGCCACTTTAGATCCCTCAAGCTTGCATGGCAAGTGTTATTCATCTCCACTTGCAAAAATCCATCAAGTTTTCATTTAGTTAATCTTCCACCACGAATATCTTCTCCGCGCAATGAAAAAACATAAAAGAAGGCTCTAGAAGAAATAACTGCATAAAATTGACTTCTAATCTTTTTCACATTTCTAATTATTCAGGAGGTTGCCCTGTTATCAAAGGGAATAAGTGGTCAACTACGAAGTGGATGCATGTTGATGAGTACAAGACCTAGAGAATTTCATCGGTAAGAGATGTAAAACCATAATGCCGAGGCTTATTTCTGGTCGAATCGTATGACTGTCTACAGTTGTTTAACTGGTATAACATTAGAGGTATGCATTCGTTATTTTCTAGCTAGCAGGTCCATAGGACGGACGGGAATTTTGTCTGAGGAACAAATAAAAGTTTGGCATGGCCGATTCAATAGACTCGCTACCAATTCAATGGAAAATGAGAACGAAATTAGTAATTAGTATCCAGATGTAGCTTTATTATAATGTAATGTAAATTGTTCTGTAATCTTTATGATGTTTAGAAATGCCCTCATTTTTTTAATTTTAATTTTCTAAATTTCGGCCACATTTTGCACTTCTGATTCTAACAAAATCGTTGCTTGGGGCTAAGCACGATATATGTTGGTGGCATATCTAATCTTTTGGCGTCTCATATTTGTTTCATGTTTTGAAATAAATACCGAATCTTTTATTCCATACTAGTCGCATTGTGCACGCGTGTGCTTGTTGTTTGGCTTTTTGTTGATAATTTTTTTTAGAGTTTAGATAGTTTTTATGTAACAATTATTTTGGAAATATTGATTTCTCGATCTTAATTAAAATGAGGTGATGCATGTATGATATTTGTAAATTGTTGAGAAAAATTTATTCACGTTCTTTAGTAATTTATTGCTCGTCATTTCTAAATTATCAATATATATATATATATAAGCATACTCATGTAATATCGAAATGTAATTCAAGTTTTAGGATAGAAGATAAATATAGATATAGGTGAATAAATTTTTCTCAACAATTTACAAATATTCGGTTTGTTTAACAACACTGATCTGAGTTCTTGTCAGTTGGATTCTCGGTAAGTCAACAATGAAAACTATGCGAAAATAGACTGATTGAAATTGTTTGAACAAAATGACACATAAAAAATCAGTTGGGTTTTATGGCACAAGTTTTTGGATGTTCAGAGATTTCAATGCTCTTACGTTACACGTTCTTTTTTACGGAATGATTACACTAAAAGACATTGATAATTACAAGTAATTTGAAATCATCCACTTCAGTAGAGCTTAAACAATGTATGCCTGAAGCTCTTAGTAACCTTCAATATTAACCAAAATGAAGAGTAAGACTTCTCACTCTCAATTACAAAGATTTCACAATAATTGACAAGATAATAACTTATCAGTGTGTGTTTGCTTTTATCGGTTTAATTAGTAGAAATGGTTTTCAAGGAAATACAATTGATTAGATAATTCAGAATTTCATAGAGTGAGTTTTTTAAAATATAGTCAAACTCATCTACTTATAGACTTCATCCAATGGTCATCTTTTTAAATCATACATCATTTTCCAAATATAAATGTTGTCGTTGATATGTCATTGTTTTTTCTGACATATTCTGGTAGTGCACATGAATTCTGACGTTCTGTTGGGAATCATTGACTGTTGATACGAACTATAATGATCCTTTTTATCATCAGTTTTGCTAAATCGTCAAGATATAAAATGTTCTACAATTTTTCTCTTTTTGGTGTTTGACAAAAATTATGCAACTTTAGACAAAATACTGAATTTATTAATCGTAATAAAATATACAACTGAATGTACAAAATCTATCCTCTAAGACTATTTTCTATGATGATCCTTTTGATATCCATAGTGCTTGTCACATGAATTCTTTGACTGATCAGTTGACTTATACTATTCTTCTTACGAGCCTGACTAGAAGATTCATTCGGTTTCTTTTCTTTCCTTTTTTGTTAACACCAGAAGGTGCCTTCAAGTAGGAAAGAACATATGCTAATCGAGAGCTCACTCCGTATATCGTTCATTGAAATTAGCCTCTACTTCCTCTATCTTGGTGCAAATTTTAAAATTATTGGCTCGAATTTGCCTACCAAGATAGTATCCGCATGAGCCTTTTTAATCTGCTCCAATTGAGTTATTATGTCAATCATTCCCTTAGATAGATTCGACACTTCCTTGAGAATTTTATCTTTAAAGGACTCCAAAGCTTCCTCAGTATTCAGATTGCTTCTTTGTGATGGAAGAAGAGATGGGAGCAAGGCTTGAATGAATATGGTCCAGAGTGTTTTCATAAAATATATCAAGATCAGGAGAAGATGTCTATAATATAGGAGGTTCCTTGGATACAACAAGTGTCAAATCAGGAGCCCGACTGCTTGAAGGTCCTGCTTGTTCAACCATCAGAACACCTGAGTCAGTCTGACTGACAAATGCTTCAATCTGCACTTCTTCAACCTGAATGATTAGCTCTGCATCAGTTTCTTTAAGATCTTGTCCAACCATTGCAATTTCAAGCTTCATCAGGTTCTACCGTGATTACATCCTTAGATAGGATGAATTTTACTTCAGAAATAATTACATCAGTTTTCTGAGTTCCTAGAGATGCAGACAGAAGTTTACTCAGAAGAACATGCAGACAGGAGTTTACTCAGAATAATATCATGATCATCATCATCAGCCTTTTGTTTTGTACAATGGATTAGACAACTTCTTCTACATTGGCTAGAGTAATTTACTTCAGTTCTGGAGAAGGGACAATATCTGACTGGATATGCTGACTTAGATGAAGATTCAACAACGTTCTCAACCTTGGACTCCAATGTCTTGAACAAATTGTGATCATTTTCCCAGAATTTCACTTTCATCTGCAGTGATACCAGATCCATGTCCAGTTGATTGATCACTGCAATGATCAAAAGCTGTTGGACATGTGGGATCATATTTTGATATTTGTTCAGCACGGGCAGTAGTCAACTTTTGAATCTTCAAAAGATCAAATAGACAGGCTCGGCGTTGTAAGGCTTCAGAAATAACCACAATCTTCACTTGATTCAATATTGCCTTCTCTAGTGCTATGTATCTTTCCAGCACAGCCTTCTACTTCAATTTATTGGCAAAGGTGACTGTCCGGAACTACACTCACTCATCAAAAAATTTGATTTTGTCTTTAGAAATTCATTCATTTCATCCATCAATAGATCAATCCGCGTCTGAACTGTTGATATAGGCTCAATTACCTCAACTTCGACAACCTTCTTTCCCCGAAACTATTGAGACAGTAGAATTCAGTCCTGATCTGGTTGGTTGTATTGGATCTCTAATTGTCACTCTTTTTGTTGGTCTCCGAGGAAGAAGAACTGTTGGCATGCTGATTTTTCTTTGCGGAGCTACCACAACTATCAGTTTCAGTTTTTATGTTGGCTCTTCAGTAGCCTTGACTACTTGTACTTGAGAAATAGGTATAGCCTTGATTGGTGTTGGCACTGATATGGTTTTTGTTGTCCATGGCTTCTTTGGAGGAGGAGAGGAAGTTGCAACGTTATAATCACTAGATTGAAGAATCAGTTTCCTCTTTGGCTTAGGTGCAGAGTCCTTACTGATCTTCATTTCCACAATTTTCTTTACATTGGCTATTTCATCTCCAATTTCTTTCCTGACTGCCAGCAATCCGGCAAGAGAGATGTTCAGAGCATGTCTCTTAGGCCTGAGAGATAGTATGTTTAGTGCAGTGAGAGCTTTGATTTATGCAGGGTTATAGAATTGCTTAGCAAAGCTCCTGGATCCTCAAACAGTCGTCTCATAAGGATGGAGAAACCCGCTGATTGTTTTTCACTTTGAATCATTGCCTTCATAATCTGAAACAGAATGGCCGATCAGTTGATCTTCATTCTTGTGACGATGGTTATCATCACCAAGAACTTCTCCGTGGAGAAGGCATCAAAGGAGCTTTTCTTGCCTAGAATAGGCTTGCCATCATATCAGCCAACTGTTGATACTCCGGCTTCATTTCTTTCTTCGCTCCTGATGTCTTGATCGGATTACTAGAAATAGAGAACTTCGAATTCATATCCTCAACTTCTTGTTGAGGCAATTCAAAGAAGTCAGTTAGCCATTCAGAGGCCAACTGGAACAGGGTTGATAAGAAATCTTGTTAAATCAGCAAGTTGTCCTCTCCCAGAAGCATCAATATCTTCACATCCTTAGTGACTTTCCCTCTGGCATAGAAGCTCTTCAGCTCTACCACATAGATATCCAAAGATGAATTGAGAAAAGTCTTGAGTCCAGATGACTCGACCAACTAGAAAACTTGAGTAATTGCAGCATCTTCCATAGAATAAATCGATTGTGAATGTGTTCCTGATATAGGAAGGACTCACTGATGCTGCCATTTATAAAATTGAAAAACTAGAAAAGAATGTAAATATTTGAATATTTGTAGAAAGAAATTGAAAGCAAGTAATGCGAAAAGTTGTAAAAGATATGAATGATTTGGTGAAATGAATTTGAAAAGGTAAGATTTGAAATTTCAAAACATCCATACATTTTACGAACCAATTACCGAATTTATTGGCAAAAGATTTAAACCTTAAATAAAGTTTTTGAAAAATAAAAAACGGAATAAATGATTTTTTTTAAATTAAATGTTTGGTTGTATTCAATTAATTAATTTAGGAATAAAAGATTCAGTTTAGCTTTAATTATACATGAGATCGGTTATGCTTTGAGTAATGATAGATTAGTAAGACTCCAAGTTAGTTTGTCTCATCAGTTAGGCTTACTGAATGAGTTTCCCCTAAAAATATTCATTCTAAGACAAATCAATGATACCAAAAAAAATTTTAAATTAAGAAAACTTATTCTTTGTAAGCGGTTTGGTGAAGATATTAGGTGTTGGTTGTTCAGTTGAGACGTATTTTAACCATATGTTATTCTTTAATACATGATCTCAGATGAAGTGATGATGTATATCAATATACTTAGTCCGAGAGTGCAAAACTGGATTGTGTGTGATAGCTATTTGATATGTGTCGTTTTTACATGTTTTATTGCATTAGTTTTGTGTTTGTTTGCATTGTGTGTGTGTAAGCATTTCATCTACATTTTGTTCATTTTAGAAATTTCATATGCATTTGATTGTGGCTCACTCGTATTTGGTGAATTTGCTGGCGAAATGGCCGGGAAACTGAGAAAGGGAGAAGAGAATCAAAGCTAGAAGAGAAATGCTGGGAAATTGACAAAAATATTGGTGCTTGGGCGGTAGTGTTTTAATTTTAAAGATTGATTTCCCGAGTATGGAGACAGAGAGGTTGACGCTCGGACGGTAGAATCTTACCTCTCAGGCGCGATTTGTTAGAAGGGAAATAGAAGGATCGGCGCTCGGGCATTAAGATTTAAACACTCAGGCGCGAATGCTGCTAGTTGAAAGAAGCAAGACAGAGCAGTCGGTGCTCGGGCGGTATAATCTTATCGTCCGAGCGGGACTCATATTTGAAAAAAATTGTGCGCGTGATTTCTTTCCATCCGATGGAGGCTTACCAAGCTTGGATGGAAAGTGGCATATGGGCGAGATGAGGGCAAGGAAAAGTTTCAGCAACCACAAGATTTTGGAGGAGAGAAAAATCTTGAAGTTGAAGAATTTTAAGATTTCTGAGCTCCGACTTCTCGTTTTCGCCAAGTCTAGTATTTTTAGTTTTAATACTTCTTGTTTAAACATTGTTTTGCTTATTTTTATCATGAACTCTTGTAGATAAACTTCATATTTGTTGGGATTTAAGGGGACATTACCTCGAAACCGTGTTTAGTTAGTTTACTTCTCGACTTTCGATTTATTTTTTATTATACGATTATTTTCATTGCATCATTAAAGAGTTGCTAACTTTAATAATAATCTCATATTGCGAGTGAGTTCGAGATAATAGCTTGTGATAGGAACGAGTAGCATAATCCGTGATTTACAATTTGCATAGAGATCTGAAATTGAATACACGTCGATAGTCATAGTCCAGTAGGTCGAAAGCTAGGAGATTTCATAGAAAAACATGTAATTCGAATTTGATAAATAATTAAAAAAAATTAATTATTTCACTGTGTTGAATTAGTTTTACATAGCTCGAGAAGGTGTTCAATTGGTTAGGAAATCTTGTCGAAAGCGTGGATCATCGTCGAACTAAATTAATTAAATGAACAAGGGGTAGATGAACAAGATTCCAAACAAACTCATTTCTCATTATTGAATCCTTAATTAATCATTTTAGTTTATCAATTTCATCATTTAATCTTTGAATTATTTGGTAATTGTTTATTTCATCATCCTAGTAGTAAGTAATCACTCAAATCATCGTTGCTAAAAATTTAATAGTTGGAAACAAAAATTGTGAAACACAGTCTCTGGAGGAACAATACTCGTACTTGTGTACACTATATTATTACTTGTCATCGTGCGCTTGTGATTATATCGAGCTTGAATTCAAGGGACTTTTTATCAAGGATTTTACAGTGAAAGTTTTTCTCGATCAAGTTTTTGGCGTCGTTGCTGGTGAATGTTAATCTACAATTTTATTCTCAGTTATTTACTTTAGCATTCTTTATTTTATTTTATTTGAATTGACATCTTCAATTTCTTTGCAGATATCCCTTTCAGTGCACGCCAAGTTCTCTAGAATCTGAACTTGAGCTATTCGATCCCGTGACAGAAAAAACCCTCCGCAGACGAAGACAACAACATAGGCTTAAAGACATTATGAACAGGAACGAGCGTGAGGAAGACATCGTGAAGAACTACGAGTCGAGGAGCCAAGACGCATACCCATGCTGGAGTACGCACATCCTTCACTTGATTGAGCACGTCCAAGCATAATGAGACCAACCATCAAAGTGAACCAGTTTGACATAAAACCAGCCATTATTCAGATGATTCAGAACATTGTCCAGTTTGGGGGAACTGCGCTAGATGGCCCAAACACTCAAATCGCTGACTTTCTGGAAATTTGCGATACTTTTAAATTTAATGGTGTTTCTGATGATGGTGTTAGATTGCGTTTGTTTATTTTCTCTTTACATGACAAAGCTAAAACCTGGTTGAATTATTTGCATGTAGGTTCAATTACGACTTGGGAAGATATGGCCAAGACATTCCTCATGAAATATTTTCCTCCATCGAATACCATGAAGTTGCGAGCGGACATAACCACTTTCTCTCAATTTGAGCTGCAGTCACTCTACGAGACGTGGGAGCGCTATAAATATTTACTGCGAAGATGCCCACATCATGAGCTGCCTCTTGGTTTAGTTGTCCAAATTTTTACTATGGTATAATATCTTCTAATCGTACCATGATAGATGCTGCAGCTTGTGGAAATCTCTTGATAAAAACTGCTGAAGAAGGATATGAGTTGTTAGAGAAGATGACTACTAGCAGTTATCACCCTCAATCTGAGAGATACAATCAGAGGAAAAGTACAGGAGTTCACCAGGTAACTGATTTTTCTGTTGTCACCATACAATTAGAAGCACTGAATAGAATAGACAGCTTGAATGTGAGTAGGATGGCGATGCGCCCTCAAGAGACATTCTGTTGCTAAGAATTGTCAAGACGGTAATCCTTTCTACGTGCAAGATGATGCACCAGTGAATCATGTGGGAACTCAAAACCGTCCTACAAATGATCCATACTCGAATACATATAATCCTAGATGGAGGCAACATCCCAACTTCTCATGGGGTGGTCAAAACAGTCAGAGTCGCCCACAGGGAGGACATCAATATGGAAAACAATTGATGTATAGATTTGAGCCGAGAGAAGAAAAGTCTAATTTGGAGCATATGATGTCTAAATTTATCTCGCCTACCGAAACTAGACTACAAAACCAAGATGCATTGATAAAAGGGTTCAAAAATCAGATAGGACAGTTGGCTAAGATGATTGCTAGTAGAGAGCCAGACACCTTGCCAAGCAACACTGAAACTAATCCGAAAGAGCAAGTGAAGGCCATATCAATGAGGAATGGAAAAATACTTGAACAAGATGGGTAGGAAAAAGGATAGAAAAGAGAGGAAGTGGCTGGCATGTCCACCGATAAGCCTTCTAACTTTACACTGGCACACCCTACACAATCTAGAATTTTTATTCCTCCACATTTTCCTGCAGCATTGAAAAAAACGAAAATTGATGCGCGATTCGGTAAGTTCCTTGAAGTATTTAAGAAATTGCACATTAATATTCCCTTTGATGATACTTTGATGCAAATAGACAAAAATGAAATATGCAACGCATGAACATGACTCAATAACAACAAGGCAACTGGAGCCAATAAATGGTACGATAACAACAACAGTGCTGCTTGACTTATATAACACGCAGGGTGGATACATCGTCATGCAGCTAAACTGCCCTGTCAAGTATGTAAGGTATGCCTTGTTGTGCGGAAACAAACACCCACAAATCGGCCTACATACAGTTGTAAATGATATAATATGAATGACGTAACAAAATATAACTAGATATCACAATTTCAGCGCTCACCTAGGGGCTGCACTAACAAACAGTTTGTTAAATAGTAACTACGGTTTAAGGTGTATCAATATAGTCCTATCAATCACACCATGATCCCAAGATATAAAACAAATGTCGAATCCAACAAACAACAATATACAGTTAACGACGATAGGGCTCAAGATGTATGTTATAATATCATTTCATATTATAAATTCCATAAAATATAGCAAATAAATGAACATATATGTCAACGAGATATTTAACAATCCACGGAAATATATAAACAGCCATAATAACACATAAATATGTTTAGAACGTAATATATATATATATTACCGAACTGTAATATACCTATACCAACTTTAATGACGTGCAATGATCAACGAACAACTATAAATCTCTTGGTCCTAAAAATAATAACAATAAGTCGAATAATCCATAAAGCACCAATAAAACTATAATAATCCAACTAATTCTCAAAATTACTAAAGTTGAATTTATTGTGCAAAAAATCCAACTTAATTAACTAGTTACCAAACATTGTCCAAATATACTGGCAAATTCCAAAAAAATTGTATATTAGTTCCTAAAATTCTCAAATTCACATATTAAATCCAATATTAAATCATAACTATCTAATTATCCAAAAATTCATTTATTTTCCAACTTTTGAAAGCAAACGATTTATCTAACTAATTTTCTCTCCAATAAATCCCAACAAATTCAATAATCAAATTATAAATTGTAATTTCCAAATATAATTTTACAAACTAATTTGATATTAATAACTATGTTTAAGAATTATACTTCAAACATGTCAAAACGTTTGAACATACAACATTAACTCGATATGTATGTCAATATAGCTCAATACAATCGACAAAAACAACTTAAATCGAAGGGTAGAAAATTCCAAACTCGGGCAGCCTATATATCGAATAAAATCTGGGATTCTAGCTTAATATATACCAAGAATCAAAGTTGGACTAGCAGCTGGTGGTCTTGGGGTGGTTGTTCGCAGGAAACGTCACCAGAAACTCATCGGACTCTCCTGAAAATGACCGGAACAACAACTGGAAACAGAGGAAATGAAAAACGCTTCAATTAGTCATCAATCAACCACCAAAATCCAAGAAACTCGAAGCGAGAACTCACCTGAATCAAGCCAATAACTCGTGCAAAGAACATGACAGAACTTGCTTACTCGTCCTCACCTGCATCGATCAAGTCTAGTCAAAATGTATAAACTAGGAATATCAAGTAACATATAATAAAACTGCATGCATTTTAAAGTAGCACATATATAACTTAATTTTGAACATACTTACAATACCATAGACGTGCTATCGATTCATAAACATACTTGCATCATACATACTTAAACATGTGTATTATCATAATTTTGCGGAGAGATATGTTTCAAAACAAGTAACCCATAACATAGTGTGCCTTATCAGACTATACCACAGTACAGGGCTGGCGGAGATGTCCACTACCACATACATAAGATCCCCGGTCATACTTTACCGGGTGGATTGGTCCCTAGTCATACTTTACCGCTTTCCAATTCTGATCAGAACCCAGTCATACTTTATCAGGGTGGAGAAGTCTCCGGACACGTTCTCCGGCTTCCAAACCCGTTCATATTTGGTCACAAGACAATTATCATACCTAAAAAACATAAAAATATTTTCTTTTGCACATCGAACATACTTACATAGAGTTAAGGGATTCATTGGATCTCGCTTGGGCTGTCGCTGCATTACTAACACGTTTTCAAGCAACTCAAATTTCATAACTTAATCATACTAATCAAACTCACCACCGAAGTAATAAATAACTTATGAATTTCTAGACCACTCGGGAATTGACCAATTTAAACATCATACTAAACCATGACATCGAACCCCGAACCAAATCCTGACGTGAAAAATGGACATTTCCCAAGAAATGGAAAAAACCGAACCCCTCATAAACCGTGACTCAAAGATTCCAATTCAATACTCGTAACAACTACTTTAACCCTCATCAAGCTTGGACTTAAAGACGTATTAGTACCCAAAGAAGGCAATAACACCTAAACTCGAAGCCCGAAGCTACCAAAACCAACGCTTAGGCGCTGAAGAGCAGCGCTGCAGTGCCAGATAGGCGCCTAGGCGCTACCCTGCAGCGCCGCGGCGCTACATGGTACGAAGCTGCGGCACTGCTGCTCTAGTCCTGCGCGAATTCAACCCCAAGAGCCATCTTCTACCCATTCCCTTCCCTATGCCTTCTAATGCAACCAAACTCATACCGACTCAAAACGAAACACCGAAAGGCGACTGATCCCAACACATGACACAACCTACGCAGCAATGACCACACTGCGATTTCCAACGAAGCCTGCGACAAACAATTCTCAAGAACACATAAAAAACACATTTTAAAAATGCCACAGTTTGAGCAGTCCTACAAAAATTATCATAACTCACTCGTTTCTTGTCAAAAAATTACGAATTTACTATCAAATCGAAGGTATCAAAAAGTACTACGTTTTATATGTCGAAAGTTTTTCCAGAAAATCAAAAGAAAATTCACAGTAATCAAAATGACAGCAGACTCGGTTTTGAGATCTAAAATTTTTTATCCAAAATCGTTACAAACGTTTTTGCTCAAAATGTTGCATAACAAACATGAATTTTTACACACAATTAACATCAAAACATTTACTACGACAAAGACCGATGCAAAAACGAAAGAATATACATGTCTTTGATCTTTAAAACTCACGATACGGTGGATAACGACGCGAGGGAATGAGAGACTCGATCCGGGATGACTTGCGGCAGGATTTTTGCTTGAAAAACCTATTAGAGTAGATGCTCTATATGCTAACTGTTGTCTAGGGATTTTTTTGACTCAGTTGTAATAAACAATCTTTATTTTAATATAATTCATTATTTCATTGTTTGTTATTTCTTTATCTGTATAATCATGTGAACAACATAGATAAAGACCTTGATTATACTTTAATACAAACGTAATTCGATGTTGAAACTTATTTGTAAACATTGTATGATCTAAATTGATTCCTAGTCGATTCAGCCACCTAAAACATGGATAAAGGTCGCTTGAGCTTGAGACTAGTATATGTGATGTTGTGTACTGCGTTTCTTGGTAAAGGCATAGAGACGTCCAAACATGCAGATGGGTAGTCATATGATGATTATACCGAACAACCCTCCCTCAGAATTTTCAAGTGGTTATCATTCATCGAGAGGATAAGTCTGTGGTTATGATTGTACACCATTAGTCCTTACGACCCGGGACAACACTGAGACTCTATATGCTAGGGCTATGCTTTGACTCGTGTACCGACTCCAAGAGAGTTATCAGGAGGCGAGATTGGGTAAGGGCATAGAGATGTCAAAACATGCAGATGAATAGCATATGTAATGTTGTGTACCACGTTTCTTGGTAAGGGCATAGAGATGTCAAAACATGCAGATGAATAGTCAAATGATGATTATACCGAACAACCCTCCCTCGGACTTTCCAAGTGGTTATCATTTATCGAGAGGATAAATCTGTGGTTATGATTGTACACCATTAGTCCTTACGACCCAGGACAACACTGAGGCTCTATATTCTAGGGGTGTGCATTAACTCGTTCGCCGACTCCATGAGAGTTATCAGGTGATGAGATTGGGTACAGTTGCGACACATGTAGGAGCCAGTGCATTGTAGTCGGAAATTCACCGCTCACCTACGGGTGTGGATATCCTATGTGATCTGATGAAATAATAGTGCATGAAATCTCTGGCCAGAGTATGAGATGTACGTTGGAGAAGGAGTTCTTCAATGGTACATGCGATGCCACTATTTATATGTGTCACATAGTTATCGAATCCTTATGCAACCCTCGATGAACCAATGGTTGCAGATTCGATCGGGATATATAAGATGAAGGGACCGTACTGTACGTTAATCATAATCGATTGGTTTTTGCAGGCACTATCAGTGATACCTAGAGAATCATGGGGCGATGCTACTAGACGCTCTTACCATGATTTGAAGGGTTTAATAAGAAATATGATTTCTGACATTCTAATGATCAATTGTTGATACATAGAATGAGAAAAATTAGGGTAAGCCCAAATAAAAGATTATGTCTTGAATCACAATGAGTTGTTCACCCATGGCTAGTTGTATCCCTGAACCGTTGAGAGTCACACAAGCACTGAATCATTTGTTCCCGTTGAGAGAACAAATTAAAGAAGTTGAATTTATATTATGATATAGTAAATTCAAGGATTTCAAATTTATGATCATTAAATTTTGAGAAAAATAAATTCAAGGAGTTGAATTTATGAGATAATAAATTCAAGAAATTAAATTTATGAATTTATAAAATTTGGAGAGAATAAATTCAAGGAGTTGGATTATAAAATTTGAAAATTTAATTTATTAAACTCAAAACTTGAGTTTATTAAATATTAAATTAAATATAATGAGAAATATGTTTAATTGGCTTGTAGGAGTACAAGTCCAACATACTAAATAATTAAAGTTTTTAATGAACTTTGATTAATTAATTAAACTAGTTTGACTAGCCCAATTAATTAATCAATATCATTAATATTAATTATGTTAACTAGGTCATGGCTTCTTTATAAAAGAGAGTTGAGAGGCCATGACCCTAGCCGCCATAAAACATCACAATTTCGAAAATTGCTCTCCCTTTTCTCTCAAATATTTCGGCCACCTTCAATTAATTTTAGGGTTGAGCCGTCTCTCAAATTTTAATCTCCAATGTTAAAAGTTCTTTCAAATATTCTAGTGCTATTTGGAAGAGGAACAAACGATCTAGTCATGGACTTGATAGGAGGATTAAAGAAAGGAGATTTGAAGAAGGTTTGTAGAGAATTCATCAAGAGCTATCTCCTCTAACCTCGGAATAGTTGGAGCTGTGTGAATCTTTAACCAAAGGTATAAAAGTTAAACTCTCTATGAATGTTTTATTTATTAAAATTATACGAGTGCTCAAAAATATCTTGAATGTCAAGATCTAAAATTTTTTAAACTTCCGCTGCTTTTGGACACGAGAAAATTGAGATCCAACAATGGCATTAGAGACAAGTTTTTCTAAATCGTATGATTTTTTATATTGAATAATTGTTCTAACCACGCAAGAAATTTTTTTTCAGAAAATTGTACAACCATAAAAAATTTTATTTTTATTAGAAAAAAAATTCGGATCTCCAGGCAGACCGCGTGCGCAGTGCACTGCGTACGGAGACGCGCAATGTTTGGAGCGTCCGTATGTTGTGCGCCGCCCTGTGCGCAGCCCTGCGCGGGGCACAATACTCGTCCCACTTCCCGAAACGTTCGGGCAGCGGGTGGCTGACTGGGAGTGTCTCGAGAACCATGTTGGATTACGGGCTTGAATTGTTTGGGCCTAAGTTGCCATTTTCTAATTTTTCAAAACTTTGGGTTAAATTGATATTTTATAAAAATTAGATCAATTTATTTTTTTTTGAAAAATTAATAATTTTCTTGTAAAATAAATAATTAGAGTATGATTTTAATTATTTATGGTAAAAATGAGTTTTACAAGAAATCAATTATTATTGAACTAATTGGAAATTAAATAAAGGTATTTATTTAATTTATTAAATTCTTTAATAATTGTGGTGGTTAGTAATAAAATTATTAGATATATGATTTATCAATTAATTAAATTTTTTTAATTAAATTGATGTTAATATTTGATATTAAATGCATGAAGGATGATCGAGAGCCTTGACCAATGTGTTAGGTGTATGTTAGGATATTTTACTGTTTTATTCATTTTGTTAATATTTGATATTATTAAAGTGGGTCTGGTTTATGGTCCGTTCCCAGCCCATGAGATCTATCCCTCATGTTTCATGGCTAATTAACTGCAAATATTAGAAATAGTGGGAGATCAATACTAAAAGATGGTGGGTCCGATGGACAAGATGAAGACATGTAAAATATTGGAAGCACTTGTAATAGTTGCATTTGCATCCCTGCATTCACCTAGGTTTTGGGCATGGATCCATGTCTGGCTCACATGGATCTAATAGTGTTTGGCGATTGATCATCCTTATTTAATGTTGAATGTCATATTATGATATATAGTAGTATGCATGTATGTATATTATTAAATAATATAGTTGCATGAATCCGGCAAACATACAAACTCGTGGCACGCGATTTTAAATTAAAATGATGAGACAATTTTAAAATTAAAATCCCTCATTTTGAATAAGATTCAAAATTTATATCAAATTGAAAAATTAAAAATTAAAAGAGTTTAATTTTTCCTTGCCTTCCATCAACCGTGGTTGCATGTTGATCGCTACCCGCGGACATTGTCTGCCTCATATTATTGGGGAGGCCTGGACGCCGGAAAGCTGTGACTTCCATCGGTCATATGATGTGAATTGAGTGAAACTCCCATGACTTTGGCTCATATTATTGGGGGAACTCATGGCAACCGTCTACTACAATTCAATATTGATGGGTCGGTTTGACACGTGAAAATAAACGACGTCATATTATTGGGTCCTTATTAAACGTGAGGCGAAACACACGGATGTTGCATAGGGATGCAATTGGATTTTACCTTTTAGAAATTATAATTGGGTGATATTATTCGGGATTATAATTGGCTAATTGGACTTTACGTGTCCACTAAGGAAATACGATTTCCCTTTTTCATCAGAGGGTGGTGGAAATTTCAAAATATTGGGAGGGAAATTTATAAAATAAAATCCATATTTTATATCTTAGAATTATTTTAAAATTATCAGTAACCATTTTCTGTTTCCATATCAGTATATTTCAGATTTCGTCACATAATCCATTTCTATTATTAACAAGCTAACTGAATCTAATTTTAAAGACTGGTTGGGAAAATTGTTCTGAATTTGGAGAAAATGGCATACACACTAATGTCAGTCTTGCTGAACTGACAAAGCATGCAAGATGGTAGGAACTAAAAAGATCGCTTCTATGTCAAATGAACTGTAGGGACAGTTTGAGGAAATGTTGAATGTTGCTGACATTCAAATGTACGTGCAAGAGTTACATGGTGCATGAAACTCATATAATGATGCACACCACATTCAAGGAGCTAATGACTACACACATGTAAGATGGGGCTTTGGTCCATGAGCGTGGTGTACATATGACTGGGCTTATTGAGAATGTGGTGGGCTTGGAATATTTGATTCCTAACGAGTTAATTGATGACATCAATTTATTGTCATTCTCTTCCTCAATTGACGGGTTTATGGTGAAATTTAATTTGAATAAGATTGATGATAGCTTTGAAAAGCTAGTCAGTATGCTTATGACTTATTAAATCACCATAAAACAGGAAATTATTGTTTTTCTAATGGGCATTTTGTCAGGACGAAAAATGGCCAACAAGGTAAGGGAAAGAAATGTTCTGCCCCTCACAAGAAAAACAAACCTAAAAGAGGCAAACTCTGAAGGACACATAAAGGGTCTACAAAGCACGATAAGTCTGAAAATATTTGTTTCACTGCAAAAATTCCGGACATAAGAAATTATATGCGCCAGAAATGCTCTGGAAATGATAAGTTCATGTCCAAGTAAACATGATTCCAATAACAAACAAAAGAAAAATTGAAGATCCAAATCTTGCACAAATATGACATGCTAGACTAGGTCATATTTCCCAAATAAGGATGCACAAGCTAGTGGGAGAAAGCATGTTTGACTTGTCAGACATAAATTCTGTACCTGCTTGTGAGTCCTGTCTAAAAGGAAAAATGACTAAGAATCCATTCAATGGAAACGTGGAACGTGCACATGGTCTACTGGATTCGATCCACACAGACGTTTGTGGCCCCCTAAGTGTTAGCACAAAAATTGGGCATTCCTACTTCATTACTTTTACTGATGACCATTCGAGGTATGAGTACGTTTATTTGATGAAACACAAATCTGAAGCATTTGAAAAGTTCAAAGAATTCAGATCTGAACTAGAAAACCAGCTAGAAGACATATTAAGGCACTTCGATCTGATCGAGGTGGAGAATACTTGAGTGATGAATTTTTGGGTTATCTAAAAGAGAATTAGATTCTCTCACAGTGGACTCCACCAGCAACACCACAATTGAATGGTGTTTCTGAGCGTCGAAATCAAACCTCGATGGACATGGTTCGATCCATGATGGGATTCACTGAATTGCCTACATCGTTTTGGGGCTTTGCGCTTGAAACTGGGTCAATGTTGTTGAATAATGTTCATACTAAAGCAGTGGATAAAACACCATATGAGATATGGATGAGAAAAACTCCCAAATATTCTTATATGAGAATATGGGGATGTCCTGCTTACATGATGCAGACAGTGGGAGACAAATTGGATAGTAGATCCACTTTGTACTACTTTGTAGGATATCCAAAGAATTCTGTGGGATATTATTTCTATCATCCCAATGAAGCAAAAATGTTTGTTTCAAGAAATGCCACTTTTTTGGAAAATGAATTTATATTAGATAGAAAAGGCAAGATGATAGAACTTGAAGAAATTCAAGATACTCCCTCAACTATAGAAGTTGAACCCAATCCCCAACAACCAGTAGTTGTAGTACAAGCTCCTAGAAGGTCGGATAGGGTTATTAGACCACCTGCAAGATATACGCTTATTCATGAACAAAGCCATGATGAGGCTTGTGTTGGATGTGATCCAATGAATTTCAAAAAAGCAATATCTGATGTTGATTCAACCAAATGGCTTGAAGCCATGCAGTCTGAAATGGACTCTATGTATTCTAATCAAGTTTGGACATTGGTGGATACACCTGAGGGAATCGTGCCCATAGGATGCAAATGGATCTACAAAATAAAGCTTGGGGCGGATGGGAAGGTATTGACCTTAAAAGCAAGACTGGTTGCAAAAAGTTATACTCAAAGGCAAGGAATTGACTATAAGGAAAATATTTCACTAGTTGCTATGTTTAAGTCCATTAAAATACTACTAGGAATAGCAGCATGGTATGACTGTGAGATATGACAAATGGATGTAAAGACTGAATTCCTCAATGGAGACATCAAAGAAGAAATTTATATGTCTCAACCTGAGGGATACACATCAGTAGGAAGTGAATATAAGGTATGCAAACTTCAAAGATCAATATATGGTCTCAAGCAAGTGTCAAGGAGTTGGAACATCAAATTTGATTGCACTATCAAAGAATTTGGTTTTGCTAAGAATCCAGAGGAACCATGCGTGTACAAAAAAGTTAATGGGAGTGCCGTGACATTCCTAATACTTTATGTTGATGACATCCTACTCATTGGGAATGATGTAGGATTACTTCAATCAACTAAAATATGGTTAGCAAGTAAATTCTCCATGAAAGACATGGGTGAAACATCCTATGTATTGGGAATACAAATCTATAGAGATATATCAAAGAGGACGCTGGGACTCACCCAAGCCACTTATATCGATACCATTCTGAAGCGATTCTTTATGGAAGAGTCCAAGAGAGGATACTTACGGATGTGTCATGGTGTTACTCCATCTAAAGCTATGTGTTCCAAAACTGATGAAGAGATAGAAATGATGACACGTATTCCATGTGCGTCTGCCATTGGTAGTATCATGTATGGTATGATATCGACACGTCCCGATGTTGCTTACGCTCTGAGTGTTACAAGCAGATATCAGGCGAACCCTGGTTCAATGCATTGGAAGGTGGTGAAAGATATTTTTAAGTACTTGAGAAGGACTAAGAACTTGTTCATGATCTATGGGGGTGGAGAATTTAAATTGAAAGGCTACATTGATTCTAGCTTCTAATGTGATGTAGATGATTCGAAATCGACCTCTGGCTTTGTATTCATTCTTAATGATGCGGCAGTCTCTTGGAAAAGTTCCAAGCAAGACACCGTTGCGGATTCCACCACTGAAGTTTAATACATTGCTGCATCTGCTGCAGCCAAAGAGGTAGTTTGGATAAGCAATTTCGTCCAAGAGTTGGGCATTATTCGTAATGGAGTTGATCCAGTCCCGATGTACTGCTACAACACTGGTGCTGTTGCAAAAGCAAAGGAACCAAGGTCTCATTAGCGATCGAAACATGAACTGAGGAAATTCCACATCATCCGGGAGATTGTGGGAAGATGAGATATATAAGTCAAAAGAGTCCCCTCTGCAGATAATGTTGCTGATCCACTTACAAAGCCCTTGCTATGACCATTGTTTGAGAAGGATCGCGAAGCAATGAGATTAAGTTTATGGGTAGTTGGGTCTAGGGCAAGTGGGAGATTGTTAGAATAGATGCCATGTAAGCCAACTGTTGGCTAGGGATTTTATTGACTCAGTTTTAATAAACAATATTTATTTTAATATAATTCATTATTTTATGGTTTGTTATTTTTTTATCTGTATACCATGTGAAAAACATAGATAAAGACCTTGATTATACTTTAATACAAGTGAATCGTAATTCGATGTTGAAACTCATTTGTAAACATTGTATGATCTAAATTCGTCCCTAGTCGATTCAGCCGCCTCAAACATGAATAAGGTCGCTTGAGCTCGAAACTAGCATATGTAATGTTGTGTATCATGTTTCTTGGTAAGGCCATAGAGATGTCAAAACATGCAGATGAATAGTCAAATGATGATTATACCGAACAACCCTCCCTCGGACTTTCCAAGTGGTTATCATTTATCGAGAGGATAAGTCTGTAGTTATGATTGTACACCATTAGTCCTTACGACCCAGGACAACACTGAGGCTCTATATTCTAGGGTTGTGCATTAACTCGTTCGCCGACTCCATGAGAGTCATCAGGTGATGAGATTGGGTACAGTTGCGACACATGTAGGAGCCAGTGAATTTTAGTCAGGAATTCACCGCTCACCTACGAGTGTGGAAATCCTATGTGATCTGATGAAATAATAGTGCATGAAATCTCTGGTCAGAGTATGAGATGCACGTTGGAGAAAGAGTTCTTCAATGGTACATGCGATGCCACTCTTTATATGTGTAACTTAGTTATCGAATCCTTATGCAACCCTCGATGAACCAATGGTTGCAGATTCGATCGGGATATATGAGATGAAGGGACCGTACTGTACGTTAATCATAATCGACTGGTTCTTGCAGGCACTATCAGTGATACCTAGGGAATCATGTGGCGATACTACTAGACGCTCTTACCATGATTCGATGTGTTTAATAAGAAATATGATTTCTGACATTCTAATGATCAATTGTTGATACATAGAATGTGGCAAATTAGGGTAAGCCCAAATAAAAGATTATGTCCTGAATCACAATGAGTTGTTCACCCATGGCTAGTTGTATCCCTAAACCGTTGAGAGTCTTACAAGCACTGGATCATTTGTTCCCATTGAGAGAATAAATTCAAGAAGTTGAATTTATATTATGATATAGTAAATTCAAGGAATTAAATTTATGATAATTAAATTTTGAGAAAAATAAATTCAAGGAGTTGAATTTATAAGATAGTAAATAAAAGAAATTGAATTTATGAATTTATAAAATTTTGAGAGAATAAATTCAATGAGTTGGATTTATTAAAAGAAATTTCAGAATTGCTTAATTCAATAATTAATTGACTAATTAGGGCCTAATAGAATTGTTTAGGTATATAATTAGAAATAAAATAATATCAATCTAATTATTTAACCACACTAAAAGATTAAATAAACAAATCTGCAAGATTTAAAATCTCCACTACTCAAATTAGTAAATTAGTGGAAAAGTTTAAAAAATTTCAAAATTACCTAATAAATTAAATTAGATTTTAAAATAATTAAAATTCCCTAAATCATTTAAAATACTAGTTTTCTTGACTTGAAATGCAGGCTTAGATGCTTGCAGGGATATGCAGGCTTAGATGTTTGCATGAATGACATAGTTCTTCGTACAGTTTGTGGAGAACAATGATGTCGTAGATACAGGGTCGAGGCCCAGACCAGAGGCAGTTTATGAGAGGTTCAGGAGGATGGATCCGAAGGAGTTCTTGGGGACTACTGACCTGATGATAGCTGAGGGATGGATTAAGTCCATCGAAGTGATTTTCGCTTTCATGAAACTTCAGAATGCGGACAGAGTCAGATGTGCAAATTTTCTGTCGACAGGTGTAACACCCTCGACTGATTTTATAAAATAACACAGCGGAAAATTTAAAATTTACTAAGAGGGAAGAAGGATTTAAAATTCTGTTGACATAAAATATTTACAATCAAAAGTATATACATGATCAAATAAGTGTTGCATCAAAATACAAAATATCATTTTGATCATGTCCAACAATGCTAACAAAATAGCCTTCTTCCTTCCATCTTCTATGCATATGACCTCGGCTCCAATCAACCTCCTGGCCCATCACTCTTATCTGCATCACATGAAATAACTAAAATGAGTATAAAAACTCAGCAAGTGAAACTCTTACATAACAATGTATACATATCATACTCTGTAAAGCATGGCTTTGAAATCATTAAATACCATCTAACTCTTTAAACATGAACAATATAGTAGAACATTAACATAACGATGATATTTCTCTTTTCTCTGGTGGATTGATATTTCAATAGTATCTCTGTCTCTGTACCTATATCCCATCGATATAAATCGATACTCTGTTTGGATATAAGCCTATGGTCGTTGATCAACTAATTGCATGCAATCTCTGACTATCTCTGTATCAATCCAATAAATCATTTTGAACTCTTGGACATTAAAACAAACACTTTGCATACTTTTTCCTTTGCATTCTCTTTTTCATAATTGAGACATAAAAATGTCTCTCATATACAACAAAGTATATTCTATACAAAACATGAATCAAATGGAAGGGAATAGCATGTTAAAACCATTGAAATACAATACATATACTTCATGTGAGCACAAAGAATGAATTCCACTTACAACCAATGGAAACTTTGATTCTAATCTCTTGGTACAAAACCTACAACAATAAACCATGTATTGCACCATCAACAACCCAATAATCAAACAACTATACCATAAAACCCATAAAACCAACACAATAATGAATCCCATAATTTCTCCAACACCATAATCCAAGAATAACTAAACCACAAGCTTACCTTAGCTCCTTGAACCCAAAAGAACCTTGTTCTCACTTTAATAATCCAACAATAAGCTTGAATCAAAGGATCAAAGATGGAAAAGTAGGAACCCTAGTCTCCTTTGCTGAAGAAATCGAGAAGTAGAGGAGAGAAATGAGAGAGAAGTGAACCAACTCTTGTATTTAATCACTTAAAACCGAAAACACGATTTTACTGTTCATGCACTGCGGGTGCGCTAGTCCTTGTACCGTGGGTGCGCTACGCCTACTGCACCTCATCAAAAAATCCGAAACAGTCGACTGCGGGTGCACTAGCCGACCGCGGGTGCACTAAGTTTTATACCGCGGGTGCACTAACCATACTGTCCCATCACCGCGGGTGCGGTAGCTTTTTTAGTGCGGGTGCACTGTCACCTGAAGCCAACAGTAAACTTTGCAACTAAAAATCGAATCGCAACGTCGCTTCTCCTCATATTTCGGCAACACTCTCAACATGAAAGTTGCACCTCTATGTCTTATCTAACCACTTCAGTTGGACTCAAACCAATAGGCTCAACATACGAATTATCATGAATTAAATCGCAACGATGCTACAAAACAACTACACATCATCTATAACCGACAATACTATAAATCATAGATCGCAACTCTTAACATCAAAACTATACTTAAACTTAACCAAGTAGTCCATAAACATACGAAATCTTAAACCGTACCGTTCACCAAGCCTGGATATTAAAACAGGGGACGCCAGACTGTGATGGGAGAGTGCGTCTGTGTCAGTGAACTTGCAGACACTGTCGTGGGATGGTTTTAAGGAAGTCTTCTACTCCAAGTACTTCACTGAGGAAGTACGCTCCCGCTTGACTAGGGAGTTTATGACGTTGCGACAGGGAGACAGTAGAGTGGCAGATTTTGTGAGGAAGTTTGAGAGGGGGTATCACTTCGTGCCCCTAATTGCTAATGATGCCCGAGAGAAGATGAGGCATTTTTATGGACGGTTTACGGTCAATTTTGTGCCGTGATGTTCGAGTGGCTGGTCCTACTACCTATGTGGTTGCCGTGTCGAGAGCCTTGGCGGCATAGCAGGACTAGAGGGACATTGAGAGGCGCCCCGGAAGCAGCAACAACAGCAATTTAAGAGGCCTTTCCCGGGGCAAAAAGGAAAGAGGCCATTTTAGAGACCGCCGAAAGGCGAAGTTCCTATGCCACGAAAGAAGGCTCCTCAGAAGCCTGAGTACCCAGTGTGCCCGAAGTGCAACCGTCATCACATGGGCCAGTGTTTATGGGGTTCTGGAAAATGATTCAAATGCGGAGCCAGTGATCATATGCTGAGGAACTGCCCGCAGTGGAGGCAGTCAATCCAGGGGAGAGTGTTCGTCGTGCATGCCGAGGAGGCGAACCCCGACACGACTCTTCTGACTGGTAACCTATTTAATGCAACACAATAATTATTTTTGGCCATGCATGCTTCAAATTTTACATGGGAATATTAATATGCTGCTTTCGTATTTTGAGACTTTGGTTAAGGATTTTCAACTATACATGAGGTTAAGATTTGTATTTTGGGATATAAGTTTTTGTGTTGTGCTAACGTCCTTCGGGAAACATTTTCATAAGGAAAGTGGCCACGAAAGCTTTGTTAGATTCCGGGGCCACTCACAGATTATCTCGGAGACGTTCGCTAACTATTTGGGTGTCAATCCAATGGACTCGACGTGAGCTACTCCGTGACAGTCCCAGCAGGGGAGGAGTTATCAGCTATTAGCGTGGTCAGAGATATCGATCTTGAACTACAGGGCCACCTAGTTTATGCAGATCTGATTGTGTTGCCAATGCCAGAGTTTGATATCATCTTGGGGATGGACTGGATGATAAAGATCATAGTTCTGATTGACTTTCAGAAATGATCAGTGTTGGTAAGACCGTTGGGCATGGAACAAGTTCTCTTTGAGCCAGGCAGGTGAAGAAGTTTCCATCGCATGATCTCTTGTATGCAGACACAGAAACTTATGCATAGGGGGTGTCAGAAATTCTTGACCAGTATTATTTCAACACCTGAAGCATCCATCTCGTCGATATCTGATATTCCGATTGTCATAGAATTTCCTGATGTTTTCCCACACGACGTCACAGGCCTTCCACCAGAGAGAGAGGTGGAGTTCGCCATTGACCTTGTGCCAGGCACTGTGCCAATCTCTAAGGCACCATATCGTTTGGCTCCAGCAAAGATGTTAGAGCTCAAGCAGCAAATTCAGGAGCTCCTAGACAAAGAATTCATCCGCCCTAGTTTCTCACCATGGGGCACACAAGTGCTCTTTGTAAAGAAGAAAGATGAGAGCATGAGGTTGTGTATCGATTACCGAGAATTGAACAAGGTAACGATCAAGATCAAATACCCATTACTAAGAATCGATGACTTATTTGATCAGTAACAGGGAGCTACAGTGTTCTCTAAGATAGATCTACGTTCTGGATATCATCAGCTGAAGGTAAAAGATGCAGATGTTCATAAGACAGCCTTCAGGACTAGATATGGGCATTACGAGTTTTAGTGTTGCCATTAGGACTGACGAATACTCCAGCAATTTTTATGGACCTTATGAATCAAGTATTTTAGCCCTACCTAAATCAGTTCGTCATAGTCTTCATTGACAACATTCTTATATACTCGAAGAGCTATGAGGATCACAGTCAGCATTTGCATACAATTTTGCAAGTCTTGCAGAGCCGCAAGTTGTTTGAAAAATTCTGTAAGTGTGAATTCTGGTTGGAGAAGGTAGCGTTTTTGGGACATATCATTTTTAGCAGTTACATTAAGGTGGATCCAGCTAAGGTGGCAGCAGTAAAAAATTGGGTTAACCGAAGAATGCGTCAGAGATCCGTAGTTTCCTGGGCTTGGCAGGCTACTACAAGATTGCAGTGCCACTCACTTCATTGACAAAGAAGAATGCTAAATTTGTATGGAGTGATGATTGCCTGAGTAGCTTCAATACTTTGAAGCAAGCTCTTAGTACAGTGCCAGTCTTAGCTATACCGTCAGGGCAAGAAAATTTCGTGTTGTACATTTATGCATCTAAGCTCGGTTTAGGTGCAGTATTGATGCAACATGGTCGGGTTATAGCTTATGCCTCCAGACAGTTGAAGGTGCATGAGAAGAACTACTCGACTCATGATCTTGATTTAGCTGTCTTTGTCTTTGCGTCGAAGATACGGAGACTTTATTTGTACGGCGAGAAATGTCAGATATTCGCTGATCACAAGAGTCTCAAGTACTTCTTCATACAAAAAGGGCTGAACATGAGACAAAGACGGTGGTTGGAGTTTGTTAAAGACTACTGTTGTGAAATTAGCTACCACCCAGGGAAAGCTAATGTTGTGTCAGATGCTTTGGGCAGGAAAGTAGCAGTCGTAGCACAGATTTTAGCGCAAAGATCTCTTCAGTCAGAGATTCAGAGGTTTGGCTTAGAATTTAATCCAAATGGCAGAGCTACCAAGTTTTCTAATCTGACAGTTTAGTGTTCTTTGCTAGACTGAATCCGTAGAGTCTAGCCTTCAGATGATCATCTACAAAATTATAGGCTTAAGGATGAAGCCAAGGGCATTGTATTCTACACAGTGTCTGATGGTATTGTGAGGTACAGATGGAGGATTTGGATGCCTAGTTTGATTTGATCAGAGAGGATATTTTGACAGAGGCGCATGCATCTCCGAATTCCATTCATCCAGGAGGTACTAAGATGTACAAGGTGTAGACCCCAAAATCAGTACACATAAAAATCATGCATTTATTTAATTGTTAAATTATTTATTTAAGTTTAAAATGATTTTTAGTGATGCATAATTTGTATAATTGCATTATTTCAAATAAGTTATGTTTATGTGATGCACGTTAAAATGTTTTCTTGAGTTTTATGTTTCAGGCGATTATTCGATGTGGGATCGAGGAAAAGAGACCGACAACGATTTTGGCAATTTTATAATGCGGTATTTTATTTTAAGTTAGGAAAGGGCATTTTAAATGATTTATAAGTTTTTATTATTTCAAAAGCCTAATTTAATTATTAGGTGATTTATGATTTTAAACTTTTAAAGGTTTAGTACGGGTGTACTTTTATTTTAAATTAGGGGATTAATGTAATTATTGTGGGTTAAAATTTTAATTAGCATGTTAATAATTTGTTTAAGCTAAATTATCCCCCCTAATTACCCAACTCAAACACAAGTAACAAATTTTTATACCAATCACACGCACACACACATTTACGTTCACAAACACACACATTTCATTCCATTCATTTCATATTTCTAGTAAAACCTAGGGTTCTTATTATTCTCCCCAGCCACTACCCTCTCCTTTGAAATTTTCCAGCAACCTTACTTTGATATTTATTCAAGAAAATCGTTCCACGATCGTCCCGGATCAACCCTTGCACCGTTTCCGCTTTGATATCATCGTATCGTGAGTTTTAAATATCAAAAGGCATGTATATTCTTTCATTATTGCATTGATCTTGTCATATTATTTGTGTTGTTGTTTATTATGCCTGAAAATTCATGTATGTTGTGCAAAGTTTGAGCAGAAATGTGTTGGATCGATTTTGAAACGTTTTTGGATCTCAAAACTCGAAATTTGCTGTCATTTTTAATACTGTGATTTTCGGTCGCTTTTCTGGAAACAGTTTCTCATATAAATTGTAGAAATTTTTCATACCTTCGATTTGACAGTAAATTCGAATTATTTGGATAAGAAATGAGTTAGTTATGATCGTTTTCGTGGGACTGCTCAAACTGCGTTTTTTTAAAAATGCGTTCTAGATGTGTTCTTGAAGTTTTTGAGTTGCAGGCTTCGTTGGACACCGTCGGGCTTGTGCTACTGCATTTAGATATGTTATGAGATGTATTTAGGTGTTATTTGGTGGTTCGTTTGGGTCGGAAATGTCTTGGGATGTAATAGAAATCGTAGGAAGCGAAATGATGTCGAATTACGGGTTATTGTTGTATTGAAGTTGCTTGTCGATGCTTGGTGACATTTGGGGGTGTTTGTATGGGTTTGAATCAATGTAATAGCATCCTACGATGAGTCTCGAGGTGTAGGTTCATGGTCCCTAGGCTTGGATTGGAGGAATAAATCAATAAGTTAGTGAATTTTTGCGAGTTTGCAAGTTCATAGGCTACCGGACCCCTTCCCGGACCCGAAAACGGAGTTCGTGCCCTTTTTCCTTCAAAATTCGAATTTCCAGCACCTACACATTCCCCTACCCGAACCATTACACGGGGTCCGTGTACCCGTTTAAAAAAAATTAAAAAAAAAATATTTTTAAATTTTTTTAGGGATTGTTTTGGGGTTTGATGTAATGATTTAGTACGATGATTAAAAGAGGTCAAGTCCCGAGAGATTTAGAACGTCATAAGGAAATTTGTCATTTGGGGTGTGAGCATGACTAATACGTCTAAGTTATGAAAGATAAGTGTTTGAACTCATGTTAGTACGTGCAGCAGTGACCCTAAGCGAGATCCAACAAATCCCTCAATGCCAAGTAAGTATGTTCGATGTGCAAAGGAAAATACTTTTAAGTTTTTGAGGTATGCTAAATGTCTTGTGACCAAATTATGAACGGGTTTGAAAGTCGGTGAACGTGGCTGATGACCTCTCCACCCCGATAAAGCATGACAGAGTTTAGATCAGGATTGGAAAGCTGTAAAGAATGAGAAGCCGCTACCCAAAGTTATTTGGTAAGATTTAATTTCGAGGACGAAATTTATTTAAGTGTGGGAGGAACTGTAGAGCCAAAAAATCAGTACATGTAAAACCCTTGCATTTATTTTAAATTATTAAATTATTTATTTAATTTTAAAATGATTTTAGCAGTGCATGACTTATGATTGCATTAATTTAAATCATTATATGTTTAATTGATGCACGTTAAAATATTGTCTTGAGTTTTATGTTTCAGACGAATATTCAATGCGGGATCGGGAAATGAGACCGATGAGGATTTAGGAGATTCATGAAAATGTGGTATTTTATTTCAAGTCAAGAAAATTAGTATTTTAAATGATTTATGAAATTTTAAATATTTTAAAGTCTAATTTAATTTATTAGGTGATTTTGACATTTTTTAAGCTTTTCCACTAATTTACTAAGTTTAGTAGTGGAGATTTTTAAACCTTGCAAATATGTTTATTTAATCTTTTAGTGTGGTTAAGCAATTAGATTGGTATTATTTTATTTATAATTATTTACCTAAACAATTCTATTATCCCCTAATTAGTCAATTAATTATTGAATTAAGCAATTCCCCCTCTCCCCCAATCACTAACACACATTCATCACACACACACACACACACATTTATATTTCATTTTTTTAAGAGAAAAATCTAGGGTTCTTAGGTTATTCAGCAACCATCCTTCCCTTGCATAATTCCTGAAGATTTACATTGGATTTGCGAGCAAACATTGTGCCGCAAGTCGTCCCGGATCGAGTCTCGCATTCCCTCGCGTCGTTATTTGTTGTATCGTGAGTTTTAAAGATCAAAGGCATGTATATTCTTTCGTTTTTGCATCGAACTTGTCATAGTATATGTTTTGATGTTTATTGTGTGTAAAAATTCTTGTTTGTTATGCAACAATTTGAGCAAAAACGTTTGAAACGATTTTGGATAAAAAATTTAAAATCTCAAAACCGAGTCTGCTGTCATTTTGATTAATGTGAATTTTCGGTTGATTTTTTGGAAAAATTTCAACATATAAAACGTATTACTTTTTGATATCTTCTATTTGATAGTAAATTCGTAATTTTTGGACAAGATTATGATCATTTTCGTGGGACTACTCAAACTGTGGCGTTTTTAAAATGTGTTCTTTATATGTTCTTGAGAATTGTTTGTTGCAGGCTTCGTTGGGAATTGCCGAGTGGTCATTGCTGCATAGGTTGTGTCATGTGTTGGGATCAGTCGCTTTTCGGTGTTTCGTTTTGAGTTGGTATGGGTTTGGTTGCATTAGAAGGCATAGGGAAGGGAATGGGTAGAAGATGGCTCTTGGGGTTGAATTCGCGCAGGACTAGAGCCGTAGCGCTGCACTAGGAGCGCTGCAACTTTGCACCATGCAGCTCCACGGCGCTGCAGGGTAACGCCTAGGCGCTAGTTTTGGTAGCTTCGGGCTTCGAGTTTAGGTGTTATTGGCTCCTTCGGGTACTAAAACGTCGTTATGTCCAAACTTGAAGAGGGTTAGACTAGTTGTTACGAGTCTTGAATGGGAATTTTTGAGTCACGATGTAAGCGGGGTTCGGGTTTTTCCATTGCTTGGGAAATGTCCATTCTTCACATCAGGATTTGGTTCGGGGTTCGATGTCATGGTTTAGTATGATGTCTAATTGGTCAAGTACCGAGTGGTCTAGAAATTCATAAGTTATTTATTTGTAACGTCCCGAAAAAATTGAAAGTCCATGTAAACCACATGCATGCAAGTTATTAAATTCCTTGTGTATTTTAATTAATTGCATAAATTAATTATGTTGTGCATGTTGACATGTTTAAAATGTAATTTTCTACATGGTTGCATAAAAATGTATTTTTAAAGGTTATCCGAGTTGCGATCGAGTAACGGAGACCGATGGCTGAAAAATGAAAAATGTTTTTATTAAATAATTGTTTTTGATTATTTAAAATAAGGGTGATACTTTTTCTTATTTTTGAAAATAAGGAGTTTTGAGGTGTTTTATATGACGGGACGTAATTTTTATCGGTGTTGGATTTTCAACAAAAATACGAACGTTTTGACATTCCGGCTAATAATTTCATAAACTTTATTAAACGAAATATTTTTATTTAGCAATAATAGGCTATTGGGTCTAATTAACATTGTTAAGGGGCCTAAGCTATTGTTAGTGTGTTAATTAATATTTAAAGTGAAAAAAAAAACCTACCCCATAACCCCATTATTTTACACTCCCCTTCCCCAACAATTCAAGGACTCCTTTTCTCTCAATTAAAATCACGGCACTCAAGGAAAACAAACAAGAGAAAACATTGAAATTGTCAAGGTTTTTCAAGCTGTCGTCGTTCTTCGATTCGTCAACGATAATTCGTGCGTTAAAAACGCAAAGTCACGCCATACTCTTTCCTTTACTCATCCATCACACCATAATATGTATTTGATATGAATTGCATGGATAAACAAGATGCACTTTTATTATTTTCATTTTTGTGCATCAACATGAGTTTTTAAAAGCTTGGTTTGATCCAAAAAACATGTTTAATATGTCCTTAAGGGGCTGCCATGATTATGGAACGTTTAATGGTAGTTTTACATGAGTTTAATGAGACCTAGAACCACACCACACGCTGCACCCGAGACACAAATAAACCTGGAACCGAACTTGTGTGTTGTGTCTTGGGGGCTCGGGTTTAAGGGTGTATGGTTTCATGACTTGGCTTGGGTACTGGTTGGGGCTTAGCTCGAGTCGGGGAAGGAGTCCTATCCATGCTAGGACTCGAGGGTCACGGCTGGGGAGGAGTTCTAGCAAGCTAGGACTCCACCCATGAAGCTTCAAGCTGCACTCAGGAGCAGCTGCAGCGCAAGGGTTGGTACGCTCGGCCAGGGGGCTCCGAGCTGGGCTAGGGTGAGTCACTAGGGTCCTAAGATGGTGCACAAGGGTCTAGTTTAGGGGCTGGTCCAGTGGCTAGGGTCCTAGGCGCAGTTTGAATAGTCCTATGTCAAGTGGAGTTCTCGGCCATGACATACTATTTATTTGTGGCTTCGATTTTTGGGTTAGGGTTGAGTTCTTTTGTTCTAAAGGTCCAGGAGGGTTCCTTGAGGGGCTGGTCAGGATTCGACTCATGGTGTTTCGAGCTTGGCTCGATGAAAATCAAAGTTGGCTCAAGGCTTAGCTTAAGGGTTCGGTTAGGGTTTTCTTTTTGGTTTTAAATTTGAAACATGACTCACGAGGGTCGAGTCATGGCTCACAAGGGCTAAATTAATATAAAAAGTCTAAGTTTTTAATTTGGAAATTTTATATTAAAGTTTGAATTAATTCGGGATTAAAACGCATTAAAAAAATAATTAAGGAATAATTGAAAAGTCTAGAATTTAAGCTAAATAAAATTGTGATAAATTTAAATTAATCTTAAATAATTATTTGGGATATTCTAGAGTCAATGAAATTAAGAAAAAGTCAAATTCGAGGATTTTACATATAGAGGTAAAACGATCATTTTACACCTAGAAATTTTTAAACGTCATGGCAGTGCTCTGGATGCTGTTTTATATGTTAAAATGTTTATTTTAAATTTTAATGGATTTTTATGATTTAATATGGACATTTAAAATATATGTTGCGTGCTTGATTTTAAATAAAAATGATATTATTATGCATGCTTTTATAAAGTGAAGGAAATACGAAATGTTGAAGGATGTTAAGGGATTGTGACTAATACGAATACGATGATATGTTAATACGTAAGGCCAAGGCTCAGTTGACATGTGAGAGTGTCGATGATGTCCCCGCCGCTCAGCAGTGTGGTTACATGTAGCTGGATCCATCGTCCCCAATACGAATACGAAAGTCACAATCAACGATCTGAATTCAACGAATATGAATATGTGTATGTTGATGAATATGAATATGTTGAAGATGATTTGAATATGTTTATATTTATATATGATCATGAAAACGTTATTTTAAATACAAGTATTTTCATTATTGCATGTGATATGTATACATATTATGTTGTTGTGTGATCGATGCATGTGAGTTTGATGTTGATGGTAGTGGAGGTCTTGATGGGTGATCTGACTGGACTGAAGGTTCACATAACCCGAGGGCCAGCGCTTCTAGTTTTCCGCATTTACGTTTATGATTTATGTTAAAGATTTTACGACTATTTATTTATGGTTTTGAGACGTTTTTGAGAGGTTGATAGTATGGGCTATACGTTTCAAATATTGCTTTTAGGTTTGGTAAAATGTTGGATGATTTCTTTTTTTTTCAAATTATAGTTGGTTGATTTATTTTTAGAATGATGTCAAAAATAGTTTATATGGTTGTATATTTGTTCGGCCGAATTATGAGAGTTTTAAAAAAAATATTCTAGTACTTTTTAAGCAAACGAGTAGTGGTTTCAGTTGGTATCTCAGAGCAATGGTTCTGTAAAGAGTTGTGCCACCATCAGTGCCGGGAAGCTTAGTCGTCAAGCCTCAATCTGTAAGTTTACATGTTTTATATGATATAAATGATGTTACATGCATTATTACATGAATTATTCAATTACGTCACATGTTTAGTAGCTTTTGGAGAATATATGCTTTATATGCTTAAATTGCTAAATGAATTAGAATATGTTACATGATTAGAAAACTTAGATTCAAATGCATGTTAGTTACGTTAGTATTTGGAAAACGTTCAGATATTATGCCTCCTAGATGCGCACCTATTGCCCAAGGGTTGATAGAGAATGTTGATGATCATCATGTTAATGCACCCCCACCTCCTAATGGGGATCCAGCTACGCGTGCTTTAGAGGGTATGGCTCGTTTCTTTGAGCAGTTTCAACAGAAACCTAGGCCACAACAAGATGTTTATGATCAGTTCCGGAAGCTAGCGCAGAAGGAATTCTCTGGCACCACCAATCCCTTTGCGGCTGAGGCTAGGATTCGTGCACTTGAGGTGCACTTTCGCTACTTGAATATGGGGGATGCTGACTGTGTGAGGTGTGTTACTTGCATGTTTAGAGATGATGCTTCTTTATGGTGGGAAGGAGCCGAGCATGTGATTGATATCACTACTCTTACTTGGGCTTGTTTCAAGGGGATATTCTATGAGAAATATTTTACTGCGGATGTTCGAGGGAGATTGAAAAGGGAGTTCATGACTCTCTGTCAGGGACATACGTCTGTTGCTGAGTTTGTGAGGAAGTTCGATAAGGGTTGTCACTTTGTACCCCTTATTGCGAGGGACGCTGTAGAGAAGATGAGGCTCTTTCTTGATGGCCTACGACCTACTATTCGTCGTGATGTTATGATGATGCGTCCTATGGAATATGCAACTGCAACTGCCTATGCGTTTGAAGCTGAGCAAGCATTGAAAGAGATTGATTTTGAGGCGCAGCGCAAGAGACAGCAGCACCAATAGCACAATCAACCAAGCAAGAAGCCATATACGGGTCCTCCTAGACCTCAAGGGCCGCAAAAGCCCCAAGGTCAAGTTAAGAAGCAAATACCACAAAAGCCACCACTTCCTGGAGCACCAAAGCTTGCTGATAGGCAACCTTGCAAGGAGTGCAATCGCTTACACTATGACAAATGCATGTGAGGATCTTTTAGATGCTTCATATGCAAGGAAGAAGGGCACAAAGCTACTTATTGCCCAAAGAAGAATGCACCTACTATCGGGAGAGCATATGTTATGCATGCAGAGGAAGCGGACGAGGAGCCAAACACTACGCTCATTATGGGTAACCTAGTCATTTAACATTTTTATATTGCTTTTATTGCATGAAATGTTAAATTGGTTATTAGAATTGAATTGAGATCAAGATTAACCTAGTGAAAATTAGGTTGCATGCTCTACCTTAGTTGGAATAAAGATATGATTTTAGAAACCATAGAAATTGTATTGTTTTTTAGCCTTATTTTATTTAAAGGATGTAATAATTCCAAACAAAAGTTTTATGGCCAAAAAATTAAGGAAAAATCATAACTAAGGGTTTGCATGGGGGTTTCGAAATTTTTGAGGGGTCAATGTGCAATTTTCGAAATTTTAAGGGCTTAAATGTAATTTCCTAAAAGTTGAGGGACCGAGAGTGCAATTTTCAAAAATTTAAGGGACAAAAACGTAAAATTCCGAAAATTTAAGGGTCAAATTGTAATTATTCGAAAATTTTGGGTACTAAGATGCAAATTTCAAAAAAATGAAGGGCTAAAATGCAATTTTTCAAGAAATGCTTAAGTTCAACGTGTAATCTTCACATAACTTTGGGAGAATAATGATAGAAATTCCTTAAGTTTCAACACAAAAATATTTAAAAGACATTTTCGCCGCAGGAAAGATTATCATTCAAGGTGTAGCTACCTATGCACTGCTAGATTCAGGAGCTAGACATTCTTTCATATATGAAACCTTCATCAAGCGACTGAATATTATTCCTGTGGATACGAGATTGGGTTTAAAAGTTTCTATTCCTTCCGTCGATCAAATGCTCACGTCTAAAATTGTGAAGAATCTGGAGCTTCGTTTATTTAAAGATGTGGTTCGGATAGATCTTATTGTACTCCCTATGCCCTAATTTGATATCATACTCGGTATGGATTGGTTATCAGCGAATGGAGCTTCGATTGATTTTCGTCAGCAATCAGTGTCTATTCGACCGCCTAGTGGTAAATCTTTTGTTTTTGACGCGGCGAGAAACAAGCAAATGCCGCACATTTTCTCTTGTCTGTGTGCGAGGAAGCTTATGAGACGAGGATGCCAAACTTTTCTAGCATGTGTCACTACCACACATGCTCCTATCAGTCAGAAGTTGGAGGATGTCGAGATTTTCATATACTTTCCTAGCGTCTTTCCTGACGACGTTTCTGACATTCCACCTAATCTTGAGGTGGAGTTTTCTATTGAGTTAATTCCGGGCACAATACCTATATCTAAAGCACCTTATCGTCTAGCAACCGCTGAAATGAAAGAATTAAAAGATCAAATCCAAGAATTGCTAGACAAGGGTTTTATCCACCCTAGTTATTCTCCATGGGGCGCACCGGTATTATTTGTGAAGAAGAAAGATGGTAGTATGCGACTCTGCATTGATTATCAAGAGCTAAATAAAATCACTATCAAGAATAAGTATCCTCTACAAAGAATCGAGGATTTATTTGATCAGTTGCAAGGAGCATCGATATTTTCGAAGATTGATATTCGTTCTGGATACCATCAGTTGAAAGTGAGAGAGTCAGATGTTCATAAGACAACGTTTCGGACTAGATATGGGCACTACGATTTTATGGTCTTGCCATTTGGGTTGAACAATGCGCCATTGATCTTCATAGATCTCACGAATCGCGTATTTCAGCCATATCTAGATCAATTCATCATAGTCTTCATTGATGATATTTTGATCTATTCCAAAAGAAAAAGAGGAGCATAGTCGTCATTTGAGGACAGCACTGAAAGCACTGCAAGATAGAAAGTTGTTTGCGAAATTCAGCAAGTGTGAGTTTTGGCTTGATAGAGTGGCTTTCTTAGGCCACATCATTTCTAGTGATGGAGTTGAAGTCAATCCAAGTAAAGTATAGGCAGTGAGAGAGTGGCCAGTACCAAAGAGCGTTATCGAGATTCGCAGTTTCTTAGGACTAGCTGGCTATTGTCGCAAGTTATTCAAGGATTCTCAACTATAGCGGTACCCATGACCGCCTTCACAAAGAAGAGTGAAAAGTTTGTATGGGGATCCGAGTGTCAAGATAGTTTTGACAAGTTGAAGCAAGCCTTGATATCTGTGCCAGTGTTATCTATGTCATCGAAGCAAGGAGAATATGTTCTCTATACTGACGCTTCAAAACTTGGTTTGGGTGCAGTTCTGATAAAAAATGACCGAGTTATAGCCTATGCGTCGAGACAGTTGAAAGTTCACGAGAAAAACTGCCCTACTCATGATCTTGAGCTTGCAGCGGTAGTTTTTGCATTGAATACTTCGAGATATTACTTGTATGGGGAGAAGTGCAAGATATTCATCAGTCATAAAAGTTTGAAGTACTTTTTCACCCAAAAAGAGTTGAATATGCGACAGTGAAGATGGCTTGAGTTAGTGAAAAACTACGACTATGACATTAGCTGCCATCCGTGAAAAGCTAAGGGAGTGGCAGACGCATTGAGTCGAAAAGCAGCAGTTATCACTCAATTATCACTTCAAAGACCGTTGCAGTCCGAGATACAACAGTTTGAGCATATAGTGTATGCTAGGTGTGAGGCCCCTAATCATGCCACATTGTCAATACAGTCGACTTTCAGAGATAGAATCCGTGAGGGACAGTCCACTGATAAGCAATTGCAAAAGTGGAGAGAAAGGGATGAAGCCAAGGGCTAGAAGTTGTATTCCGAGGTGGATGGTATAGTTCGCTATCGAGATCCTTTATGGGTTCCCAGTGACGACTCTTTGAGGGTGCTCATTATGAAGGAGCTCATGACACACCATATTCCATTCATCCTGGAAGCACGAAGATGTACAAAGATCTTCAATTATTATATTGGTGGCCGGGCATGAAGAGTGATATTCTGCATTTCGTGACTGAGTGTTTGACATGTCAACAAGTCAAAGTAGAGCATCAGAGGCCAGCAGGGAAGCTTAAGCCACTTCCTATTCCCGAGTGGAAATGGAAATATATTACTATGGACTTTGTTGTGGGATTGCCGAGGAATATCTTGGGTTATAACGTTATAAGGAATGTTAGTCAAGGGTATTGTAAAATAAATCGATATTAGGCTTGAAAATTTAAGCGTTAGTAGGGGTGTTTGGGATTTTAATAATAAAATATGATAAGTTGATGAACATTTTGGGCATAATATGAGGAACATAATATATGATAAGTGTGGTCATCCATTTTGATTATTGGGATATTGGAATTAAGTCTAAACTCTGGGTTATCAAGGATAAGCAAATTTCGGTGACGAAATTAAATTTAAGGTGGGGGCGGGGGGGGGGGGGGGGGGGGGGGATTGTAACGTCCCGAAAAAATTGAAGGTCCATGTAAACCATATGCATGCAAGTTATTAAATTTCTTGTGTATTTCAATTATTTGTTTTAATTGCATAAATTTATTATGTTGTGCATATTGACATGTTTAAAATGTACTTTTCTAAATGGTTGCATAAAAATGTGTAGAGCCCAAATTCAGTACATGTAAAACTCATGCATTTATTTAAATTGTTAAATTATCTATTTAAGTTTAAATTGAAATTAGTGATGCATAATTTGTGAAATTGCATTATTTTAAATTATTTATGTTTGTGTAATGCACGTTTTGTTTTCATGAGTATCATGTTTCAAGCAATTATTCGACGCGAGATCGAGAAAAAGAGACCGGCGACGATTTTGGCAATTTTAAAATGTGGTATTTTATTTTAAGTAAGATTGGGGCATTTTAAATTAATTATTTAGTTTTATCATTTTTAAAGCCTAATTTAACTATTAGGTGATTTTATGACTTTTAAAATTTTAAAGATTTGTCACTTGGGCATTTTATTTTAAATTAATGGATTTCGTTAAAGATTAGTAAAGATTAATATTTTAATTAGCATTTTTAATTCCTAATTAAGCAATCTTCCCCCCTAATTATATTAAAACACACGCACACACACACACACACTTTAACACACATTCACCTACACGACACACACACATTTTTCCTTCAGTTTCATTTTAAATTTTTGAGAGCACAACCAAGGGTTCTAAGAACCAAGAGCAGCCGCCCCTCCCTCTCCAATTTTCCAGCATGTTTCGTCCACTTTTCTTCAAGAAAATCGTGCCACGTTCATCTCGGATCAACCCTCGCATCATCCCCGCTTCGGTATCGTCATTTCGGTAATTTCAAAGATCAAAATACATGTATATTCTTTCATTTAGGCATCGATCTCGTCATAGTATATGTTTTTATGTTTAATATGTGTAAAAATTCATGTATTTTGTGCAAAGTTTGAGGAAAAATTGGTTGGATCGATTTTGAAATGATTTTAGATCTGGAAACCCAAATTCTGCAGTCATTTCGATTTCTGCAAAAATTCGGTCAACTTTTTGAGAAAACATTCAACATATAAAATGTAATACTTTTTGATATCTTCTATTTGACAGTAAAGTCGTAATTTTTGGACAAGAAACGAGTGTGTTATGATCGTTTTTGTGGGACTGCTCAAATTGTAATTTTCTGAAAATGTGATCTTGATGTGTTCTTGAAGTTTATTTGTTGCGGGCTTCGTTGGGAACCGTTGGGTGATCGCTGCTACGTTTAAGTATTGTGAGTATGATGTTGGGATGATTTTTGGTGCTTCGTTTCGTGTTGATCGGCAATTGATTGCACTAGAAGTCGTAGAAAGCATTTTGGTGTCAAAATATCGTGTTCAGAGGTTGAGTTGCGTTGTATGATTGGTATCGTTGTTTGAGGCGTCCTGGTAATTTGAAAGATTGCCATAGCATCCTAGGATGGGTCTCGAGGTGTTGGTTCACGGTTTGCACGATTGAGTTAGGATGATTAAGCCACAAGTGCAGTGATTTCTGTTGGTTACCATTTTTTGAGAGTCTACACGGACCCAGAGCTAGACCCTGACAAGGGGTCCGTGCCCTTGTTTCTTTCCAAGTGTGAAATTTCAGAGTCTACACGGACCAGGAGCCGGACCCTGTCACGGGGTCTGTGTCTTTATTAGTTTTGTAGGTTTAGTTAGCCGAGGCTACACGAAACTAGACCCGGAGGTGTACACGGGGTCCGTGCCCTCTATTTCTTGGGAAATTTACCACACGTCATATGGAAATTGTTCTGGGGTTCAATGTCATGGTTTAGTACGATGATTAAACGAGTTCATGTCCCGAGAGATTTAGAATGTCATAAGGAAATTGTCATCTTTGGGTGTGAGCATGACTAATACGTCTAAGTTATAAAAGATAAGTGTTTGAACTCATGTTAGTATGTGCAGCAGTGGCCCCAAGCGAGATCCAACGAATCTCTCAACGCCATGTAAGTATGTTCGATGTGCAAAGAAAAAATATATTTTATATTTTTGAGCTATGCTAAATGTCTTATGACCAATTATGAACTGGTTTGGAAGTCGGTGAACGTGGCCGAGGACCTCTCCACCTCGGTAAAGCATGACGGGGTTTAGATCAGGATTGAAAAGCAGTAAAGCATGACCAGGGATCAATCCACCCGGTAAAGCATGACCGGGGATCTCATGTATTTGGTAGTTGATTTTCCCTGCCAGCCCAGTACTGTGGTTTAGTCTGATCAGACACATTTATGTATTGGTCACTTACTTTGAAACATATCTCTACGCAAAATGATGAAGTTATGCATGTTAAAGTATGTATGATGCAAGTATGTTTATGAAAAGTTTTACGATTATGGCACGTCTATGATTATGATATTACGTTCAAGTTTCAAGTATGTACGCTCTACTTTAAAGATGCATGTGGTTTTATTATGTATTACTTGTTATATCTAGTTTATACGTGTTGAGTCTTTAGACTCACTAGACTTGATCGATGCAGGTGATGACGAGTATGAGGAGAGAGGGGTGGGGAGCAATGAGCAGGCTCGGTCTGCATAGGAGGCTAAACCCGAGGACCGCCCAAGTTTTAAGACTTTATGAATTTTTAAATACTTGATTTCACAAGTTGTGTTGACAATGTTTAAATGTTCCCTTTTTGCAAACTTCGATGGTAGTTGTTTTATTCCAAATATTTTAGACGATCAAATATTTGTTAACGCAATTTGATTATTACGATTTATTTAAGAAATTTTTTATTTTTCTGCAAAATTTTAAAATAGTTTAAAAGTGCGGTACATTACAGTTGGTATCAGAGCGGTGTTCTTATAAAGGGTTATGCCTACTACCAGTTGCGAGAAGCTCACGAAGCCACACCTCAAGTCTGTAAGTTTTAAGGTTTTAAATTATTTCATGTAGTAAGCATCAAGTCTTGATTTCAGCATATGTATATTTAAATTCAAATTACATGCATCTTATGATATTGATATGATGTTCATGCATATTGGGTTTACGTGTTGGGAAATTTTGGAACAGTATGCCTCCTAGAAGTATGGTTGCCTGTGGAGCAGGGGATGAAGAAAGGGAGAGGGTCACTCCTCCTCGTCCACCCCCAGATATGCAAGCTCAGATGCTTGCATGGATGACCCAGTTCTTCGCACAGTTTGCGGGGAACCAGATTGTAGTGGACACAAGGGCGAGGCCCAGACCAGAGGCAGTCTACGAGAGGTTTAGGAGGATGGATCCGAAGGAGTTCACGGGGAATACGGACCCGATGATAGCTGAAGGATGGATTAAGTCCATCGAGGTAATCTTTGCGTTTATGGAGCTGCAGGATGCAGACAGGGTTAGGTGCGCCATATTTTTATTGACAGGAGATGCCAGACTGTAGTGGGAGAGCATGTCTGTGTCGGTGAATCTGCAGACTCTGTCATGGAATGGCTTTAAGGATGTTTTTTACTCCAAGTACTTCACTGAGGAAGTACGATCCAGACTGACTAGGGAGTTTATTACGCTGCGTCAGGGAGACAGCAGCGTAGCTAATTTCGTGAGGAAGTTCGAGAGTGGGTGTCACTTAGTGCCCCTAATTGCTAACGATGCTCGAGAGAAGTTGAGGCATTTTATGGATGATTTGCGGCTGATCTTGCACCGTGATGTGAGGGTTGCTGGTCTGACACCTATGTCGTTTCCGTATCTACGGTCTTGGCGGCAGAGCAGGACCAGAGAGACATAGAGGTCGACAGACAGGGCAAGAGGCCCTACCAGGCACCTCAGCAGCAGCAACAACAGCGACCCCAGTTCAAGAGGTCTTTCCAAGGACAGCAAGGGAAAAGGCCATTTCAGGGACCGCCGAAAGGTAAGGGTCCTATCCCGCAACAGAAGGCTCCACAGAAGCTTGGTGAGTACCCGATATGCCCAAAATGCCACCGCCAGCATCCGGGACAGTGCTTTTGGGGATCGGGCAAGTGCTTCAAATACGGAGCCAGCGATCATATGTTGAAAGACTGCCCACAGTGAAGGCAGCCAACCCAGGTTAGGGTGTTCGCCATGCAGGCAGAGGAGGAGAACCCAGACACGACCCTTTTAACTGGTAACTCATTTAATTCAGCACTGCGTTACTTTTGATATGCATGTTTCAAATTTTATTTGGGATTATTAGTGTGCTAGTTAGTATTTTTGGTGACTTGTGTGGAGATTTTTCTACTATGCTTGAGGTTAAGATTAGAATTTTGGGATTTAAGTTTGTGTGTTGTGATAACATCTCTCAGGAAATATTTTCATAAAGAGGTTAGCCATGAAGGCCTTGATAGATTCAGGGGCCATTCACTCCTTTATTTTGGAGACATTTGCAAATCATCTGGACGTCAAGTCTATTGGACTCGACGTTAACTATTCAATTACAGTTCCATAAGGGGAAGAATTATCAGCTACTAGCGTGATCAAAGACATCGATCTCGAACTGCAAGGTCACCTAGTGTATGCCGATCTGATCGTGTTGCCGATGCCAGAGTTTGACATAATCTTGGGAATGGGCTGGTTGACAAAGAACATAATTCTTATTGATTTTCAGAAAAGATCAGTGTTGGTAAAACCTTTGGGCATGGAGTAGTTTCTTTTTGAGCTAGATAGATGGAGAAGTTTCCCTTGCATGATCTCTTGCATGCATGCACGAAGACTTATTCATAAGGGTTGTCAAGCTTTCTTGGCCAGCATTGTTTCAGCGCCTGACGCACCCACTCCATCGATATCGGATGTACCAGTAGTCAGAGATTTTCCAGACGTGTTTCAAGATGACGTCACAGGCCTTCCACCAGAGAGAGAGGTGGAGTTTCCCATTGACCTTGTGCCAGGCACCGTGCCAATCTTAAAGATACCGTACCGTATAGCTCCAGCTGAGATGTTAGAGCTCATGCAGCAGATTCAGGAGCCTCCTAGATAAAGAGTTCATCCGCCCTAGTTTCTCACCTTGGGGCACACCAGTACTCTTCGTAAAGAAGAAGGATTGGAGCATGAGGTTGTGTATCGATTACCGAGAACTAAATAAGATAACAATCAAGAATAAATACCCACTTCCAAGGATCAAGGACTTGTTAAATCAGTTGCAGGGAGCTACATTGTTCTCCAAGATAGATTTACGATCAGGGTATCATCAGCTGAAGGTAAAGGATGCATATGTTCATAAGACAGCCTTCAGAACCAGGTATGGGCACTACGAATTCTTAGTAATGCCTTTTGTACTGACAAATTCTCCAGCAATATTTATGGACCTCATGAATAGAGTATTTCAGCCCTACATAGATCAGTTTTTCATAGTGTTCATTGATGACATTCTCATCTACTCGAAGAGCCATGAGGAGCACAGTCAACACTTGAGTACAGTTTTGCAGGTCTTGCAGAGTCGCAAGTTGTTTGCAAAATTTCGTAAGTGTGAATTCTGGTTGGAGAAGGTAGCGTTTTTGGGTCATATAATATCTAGCAGTGGTGTCGAGGTGGATCCAGCTAAGATGGCAGCAGTTAAGGAATGGGTTGAGCAGAAGAATGCGTCAGAGATCCACTGTTTTCTAGGCTTAGCAGGCTACTATAGGAAATTCATTCAGGGATTTTCTTCGATAGCAGTGCCACTCACCTCTTTGACTTAAAAGAATGCTAAATTTATTCGGAGTGGAAAGTGCTAGAAGAGCTTTGATACTTTGAAACAAGCTCTCATTACAGTGCCAGTGCTAGCCATGTCAGCAAGGCAAGGCAATTTGTGCTATACACCGATGTTTCTAAGCTCGGTTTGGGCGCAGTTATGATGCAGCATAGTCGGGTTATAGCTTATGCCTTCAGATAGTTGAAGGTGCATGAGAAAAACTACCCGACTCATGATCTTGAGTTAGCTGACGTTATCTTTGAAACGTCTGCTTATTCGTTTTCTTAAAACATGCTAATTTTTTTTAACCTCCCATAGCATCGGCCGAACCACCAAAAATTACACAAAATATTTTGGACATCATTTTAAAATAAAACAACCAACTATATATTTGAGAAATATGGGCCCATACTATAATCTCTCAAAAACCTCTCAAAACATAAATAAAAAGTCGTAAAATATTTTTAACATAATTTGAAATCATAAATCATAACTAGTGCGGAAAACTAACGTCGGTCCTCGGGTTATGTGCACCTTCAGTCCAGTCAGATCAACCATCAAGACCTCCATAATCATTATTATCATAAACACCTGCATCAATCACACCTAGTGAGTCTAAAGACTCAACACGTCATATCCTTGATAACAAGTAATACGTAATACAGTTAACATATAACAGTGAAAAATACTTGTACTTAAAATATCATTTTCATGAAGATGCATAAACTTAAAACATAACATTTTCGTAAACATTTTCATGATGCATAAAAACATTTTCATAAAAACATAAACATACTCATATTCATATTCGTATTCCTATTCATATGCATATCCATATTCGTATCCATATTTATATTCGTATTCATATTCATATTCGTATTCATATCCATGTTCGTGTTTGTTGAATTCAGATCGTTGATTGTGACTTTCATATACGTGTTGGGCGATGGATCCATCTACATGTAACCACAGTACTGGGCGGCGGGGACACTAGCGACACTCTCACCCGTCAACTGGGCCTTGGCCTTACATATTAACATATCATCATATACATATACATATCCGTATCCAAGAAAATACGATCGTCGGGCTCCCACTAGGACCATAACCCTCATGATATCTCCAACATATCATCGTGTTAGTCGCAATCCTTTCGCATCTTTTAACATGTTATCATTACTTAATAAAAATCATGCATATAACATTTTTTATTTTAAATCAAGCATGCAACATGTCTTTTAAATGTTTTCCTTAAATCATAAAAATTCCTTAGACATTTAAAAATCATAATTTAACCATGAACATCTCATAAACATTTTAAAAATAATCATAATATCATAAACATCCATAACTATAGAAAGTAAACATATTAGCACATAAAACAGCATTCAGGACACTGCCATGACGTTTACTAATTTCTAGGTGTAAAAAGACCGTTTTACCCCTGGACGTATAATTTCCCGTTTTTGACTTTTTCTTAATTTCATTGACTCTAACATGTCCCAAATAATTATTTAAGCATACTTGAATTTTCTAATATTTTTATTTAGCTTAATTCGATGACTTTTAAATTAATCTTTAAATGTGACGTATTAATGCGTTTTAATCCCGAATTAAACCAAACCTTAATATAAAATTCCCAAATTCAAAACTTAGACTTTTAATAATTATTTAAGCTTAAAACTAATTTTCCATAATTTTATAAAGCTTAAAACTAGGCTTTTCAATTAACTCGTTAATTAGCGTTTCGCGCGGCGATTAAATCTCGAATAAATCCAAAACTCATTATTTTGATCCCAAATTTTTACCATAACCTTTTTATGATTTATTCTACCCTTCCAAGTCATGAGCCACACCCGTGGACTCATGGATTCAATTTTAGCTTTATTATTTTCGTTTTTGACCCTATGTCGAACACACCGAGCCATCTTCCAATTTACTCGAGCCACGCCCGAGTCACCTCAAGCCAAACCCAAGCCAACCCATCTAGGCACCCTCTTGAGCAACCCTGACACATAAAACTAACCCTAGCTCATGCCCAAGCCCTGCAACCGAGCCACCAAAATCTGCACGTGAGCCCTTCCTTGCCCAAGACTCCTAGTGACTCTAGGACTCCTCTAGCCATCTAACCACTGATCACCCATGACCCTTACTGAACCTAGACCAGTCCCAAGCCCGAGCCACCCCAAGCCCAAGCCCCTGAACCAAGCAACAAGGTGCTGTACATGGACAGCACCTGCGCGTCTCCTTATGTGCGTGAGAGTCCTACTTGTGTGGGACTCTTTGCAGCATCCACCAACGAGCCCTAGCCTCCCTGACCCACTATGGACCACCATGAGCCATCACCTGGACCACCGTGGTCGAGCCCCTAAGCCCCACGCAAAGAAACAAGCCATAGCATCTTGTACAAGCCAACCCCACTCACGTACGGTTCCTACTTCTGATATTCACGTTAGCAGCTTGTTGGGGTGTTTTGTGACTCTCTAAAACATGTAAAAACACCCCTTAACCCTATCCTAATCATGGCAGCCCCCTTTTAACATACTAAACATGTTTTTGAATCAATTAACAAGCTTTCAAATTCATGATGAAGCACAAAAACGAAAATAATAAAAGTGCATCTTGTTTTTCCATACTTTTCATGCATAAAAACATATTATGATGTGATGATGAGTAAAGGAGAATATGGCGTGCCTTTGCATTTTAAACGCACGATTTTTCGTTGACGATTGCGAAGAACGATGACGACAACCTTGGCTTGAATTCCTCTTTGAAACTCATGAAATTTTCTACCAAATTGTGGAGTGTGTGTGCCGTGTTTTTGGAGAGATTTTGGAGTGCAAAATTCTGAAAAGTGGCGTGTGAAAAGTGTAGGGTTATGTGGTCTAATTTACATATTAAATAGTTAATTAAGTACTAACCAAGCTTAGGCCCATTAAGCATACAAGTTAGGCCCATTAGTGCTTAATTAAATATTAAAAATATTTTGTTTAATAAAATTTGTTAATTTATTAGCCGGGTTGCCAAAACGTTCGCATTTTTGTTGAAAAACCAACACCGATAAAATTTACGTCCCGGCGTATAAAATCACCTCAAAACCTCATATTTTTTTTAAATAAGAAAAAACATCACCCTTGATTTAAATAATTAAAAATAATTTTTTAATAAAAATATTTTCTATTTTTCAGCCCTCGGTTTCATTCCTCGATCGCAACACGAATAACCTTTTAAAATTACATTTTAATGCAACAATGTAGAAAATATAATTTTAAATATGCAAACATGCATAACATAATTAATTAATGCAACTAAAACAATTAATTAAAATACAAGAGAATTTAATAAATCGTATGCATGTGGTTCGCGTGGACCTTTAAATTTTCGGGGCGTTACAGTCTTTGTGTTAGAAAATATTATTTATCCAAGAATTTTGGTGTATGACAAAATCCAGACAGCTCGTTGTAACAGGTATCAGTTCAACCACACATGTATCAATTCAATCGCCCAGCTTCGAAACCAGCCAAAGCTCAGGAAGTCTAAACTGCACGAATTTCAGACCGCTGACATATTCAATCGTCTGGATAATAAGAAGCTTGGAACCAGTTCATTAAAGAGGACTATTTATTGCTCAAAGACATTCTCTGACCGGCACTGCACATTCAAAGTATTACACATCCTCGAAGTCAACTTATCCTTTTACCAGTCCCAAGAATGATATGCATTTATGTCTCTATCCCAGAAAAGGATGATCGAGTATAGACTTAAAGTTATGATGCTAAAAACAGTTACCAGTAAGGGAACTCCTCAAGAAAAGTGCTTCATAACTATACCGAGCAAAAAGAACATTAAATGCGAACAATTAATGCTCATTAAGTTGACAGCAACACATCTGTTCAGAGGATCAGGTTAACGTTGCTTGTCTTTCCTGACCGTTAAGAAAATCGTGTATATTAACGGAAGAGTGTGCTAGCAGAAAGACGCCCCCGATACACAGTTGAAACATCATTGTTTGCTTTCATACTCAAAAGATCTCAGAGCGCTATCAAAAGTCTACATACTTCATCGCTCAATCAGCACGCTTTGAACACAAATACATTCTATCATCTAAGGATCTTTTTCGTGCTACTCAAAACAAATTGTTTATTCATATCAGTAATCTCTTGGTTATTTGATTAAGTTTTGGTGTCTGGTGAACTGAGTGTTCTTAAAATCCAAAAGTGTAAAGTGATAACTAAGAGTTCCAAAAGAGGCAGTGTGATAAGTTCTGATTAGAGTGGGCTGTTGCAATAAGATTGTAAAGCCAAAGTCTTTTAGTGGAATCCTTCCTAAAGAGGAAGAAGTGGTGACGTAAGAGTATCATTCTTCGAACATCCATAAAAACCTTGTGTCATCTTAATTCTTGCAAACACTTACTTTTACAGTCTCTACTTACTGATTAAGCCTGTTAACGTGTTTAAGTTTTATTAGAGATTGTGAACCGTTTTCCGCACTTAATAATGGTTCACATTTCCAACCGTTTGAGAAGAATTTTTCAACCGCCTAAAAACGGTTGAAATCAACTTTTTACAGGAGAAAATTTGAAAGAGTTCATTCACCTCCCCCCTCTAAACTCTTTCCCGATCCTAATAAGTGGTATCAGAGCGGGGTTTTCTCAAACACTGATATCTTTCAAACACTTATGGAATCTTTGAACAAAATTCCTATGTTTTCTAAAGAAGATTATGATGATTGAAAAATTCGTATGCAGGCACATCTAGCAGCCCAAGATGACGATATGTGGTATATTATCACTGATGGGCCAATGAAAATCTTGAAAGTAAATACAGCTGCCGCTACAATCGAAGGTGCTCCTCAGATGGTAGAAAAGCACATATCCGAATGGACAGCTGAGGATAAAAAGAAGGAAAACCTGGACAACGTTGCAAAAGATATCTTCTACAAGACTCTGGACAAAAATATGTTTGCCAAAATCAAGACGTGCACTACTGCTAAGGAAATATGGGAAAAACTCACTCAATTATGTGAAGGCAACGATCAAACAAAAGAAAACAAGCTGACTGTTGCCATCCTAAAGTTTGATAATGCAAAAATGAAGCCAGGAGAAACTCTGGCAGAATTTGACGAAAGGTTCACCGGTATTATTATCGAACTCATTTCATTAGGAAAAGAATATTCTAACCTTGAAATTGTTTTAAAGGTTATGCGAGCTCTTCCCAGAGAATGGGACGTAAAGACTATAGCAATGCGAGAATCCAAAGATCTGAACAAGCTGGAACTTCATGACCTCTTCGCCGACCTTAAAGCATATGAGTTCGAGCTTGGAATACGAACTGAAGACTCTCAACAAACAAAGGAATTGGCAGCTACCACAGTGACTCTTCCGGTCAAAGAGTCCACAAGTAAGAAATCGGCCGAACAATTAAGCAATGAAGCCATGTCTTTATTTTTAAAATAATTTAGCAAATTCATGCATAAGAATCAATCATAGATGAATAAACCTCACTTCAACAAGGACCATACCGATGATGGTCAAGCTTGTTTTAACTGTGGATAGAAAGGACACTTTATTTCAGAAGGCAACAGGCCAAGGAAAGATGAAAAGAAATCAAGTGACAGAAGACGGGTTAAAGACAACAAAAGATTCATCAAAAAGAAGAATCAGCGAGTCTTAGTTGCAGAAGAAGATAAAGGCAAATGGGCTGAACCAAAGTCAGAAAAATCCATCTATGAAGAATCTTCAATTGAAAGTGAAGATGTGAGTAGAATGTCTCAGCCAAAGAAGATCAAGAATCTACCAATGAGATGATATTTGACTTTAATTCTGATGAATTTACACGAGAAGATATTGTAACCGCACTACACGACATGGTAAATGAGTTTAAAGAGCTATCACAGCAGTTCAATGAAGCTAAAGCAGAAAAGCAAAACTTGAAAAATAAGTTGACTCTCTCTAGCTGCTCGCAGCAAACAGAGGTTGATAGATTAAGAGTAAAGCTAAGTCTGCTAACAGCTGATAACAATGACCTGCGAAGATTGTTCCATGCCATGTTAAAAGAAAATAAATGGCTGATAAACACAGTCAACACTTGGAACAAGTCATCTGATTCTCTTAACAGGATGCATGAGATGCAGAAACCAGTAGGAGACAGAACCGGACTAGGTTATAACATTGATGAATACAGCACCTCTGGAGCACAAACTCAACCGGTACTAGAAAAAGACAGTTTAAACCAATTAAATTTGTCAGATCTTGTTCGGTATATGAACATGATAAGACTGAAGATCAAGTGATAGGATCGATTAACGTATCAAGAGTATTTAGAAGGGGGGTTGAATAAACACTCACAATTAAAACTGATCTTTTCGAATTTTGAGTTCAGTTTGGTGAAAAACTGATTCTCGGAATCTTGTTAGTCAATGACAATCAGTTAAACTAAAGTAGTTGCGGAAAGTAACTGACTGAAAGATAGAATACAAAAATAAAATACATAAGAATTGTTTCTGGATGTTCGGAGATTTCAATTACTCCTACGTCACCCCTTCTATCTCAAGGATAGGATTTCCACTAAAAGACTTTGATCGAATACAAGATTTGTACTGACTCACTTCAGTTTGGACTTATCACTGTCAAAAGCTGAAACTCTTAGTATTACAAAATGTTCTCAGTGCGTAGCTGATCTTAGCACTATCGAATTTAACGATTATTACAAAGTGCTAGTGAGCTCAAATTGTAGCCTTGACTGCTACGAATAAATCAAGTAAGAGTGAGCTAAGATTTTGGCAGAATAACAGCAAGCTTTGAATGGAATGATCTTCTCATTTTTTTTTCAGCAGTTCTTCTGTCATATTTATAAGCTTCACTTCCAACGGTAACTTGAGATATATTTGAATCTTTGTATCCGTTGATTGCCACTTCATTATTGTTTGCTTCATTTATTGTAATGCTGCGTCTTAACGGCTTTAGCCGAAATGCGTTGTTCTAAGCTGTATTGATTGAAGTGCGGCGTTTCATATTCAGTTGCAGTCTTCTATGTCTCTTTTTCGGTTGAATGTTCTTTTCCGAGACATGTTCAGTTGAAGGATGCTTAGCTTAAAAGCATACGGCTGAATGTATCAACTGATCGGTTTCCAACCGATCAGTTTTCTTTATTAGATCAGCTGATTTCAGTTGTTAAGTCTAGTTGCTGAATATAATCGCGCGTATCAGTTGGTTGATCGGTTTGTCAAACTCCAGAATTTAGAGTCTGGTTTTCAACAATTTCCCCCTTTATGGTGTTTGACAAAACTTAGCAAATAATAATAATTGAATACTGAACTTTATGTGGATAAAATAAGATCTGAATTTCTTGAACTGATAGCGGTCTTGATTCAATAACAGCTGAATCTAATAATCTGATTAATTGCTTTTTAACAAGATGGTTTCTTCTGCTGTTTCTCAAGATGCTCTTTGATTTCTTTCCCCTTTTTGTCAAACAAATCCATCTTCTCAGATAATCTTCGAACGTCAGTGGAAATAATTTTGACATCTGAGGAGATACTTGAGACAGCAGATTGTAAAAGAGTCTGTAGCAATTCCATTTTATTAGAAACAGAAGTTTCCCATCGCTCAACTCGTTTGCTGATAACGTCTTGAGTGATGGAGAGACTCTCAGCCAAACCTCTGTTATTTTTCATCTCAAGCACAGTTCGGGAAAGAGACTCCATGTTTGCTTGAATGACTTTCAGTTTTGCTGAATCAAATTCAATTGAAGAATCCAATTTGACAGTATGAGACAATTGTGTGGATTGAATTTTCTTGATTTCAGTAATCATCTGCTGCATATTGTTCTGCATATTCTGGATTTCTTCAAGGACAAGATCCATTTCTGTGGATTGAAGAGGAGGTGATTGATCAAATGTTCTTGGTTCATTTGAGACTTGATCAAAGACCACCATGGTCCTATCAGATAGTATCGTTTCAGAAACAGTCTGTGCTGGAACATCTGTTTCAGTTACTGCTACTTGGACTGGAGGAGATGAGGATTGATGTTGATCAATAATTGGGATTTCCTGCTGAATAAGATCTTCAATGAGAGGGTCATGAACTGATACATCTATTTGATAGTCCTCTGATATTCATGCTGGTTCATCAGTTGGAAGTTTTTCAGAAGAAATCAACAATGCCTCCATATTTTCAGCAATATGTTGATTTGGTGATTGAGTAGGAATCATTCTTGGATCATTTGGTTCAGAAATGGCGGCCTTAACTGGCTCTTCAGTTAAGATTGGATTTTCTTTAGCTATTTGATCAGCGGAGTGATCAACTGATAAAGGTTCATTAATAACAGATTCTGTCACCACTGCTTGAATAATGTCATCAATGTTGGCAAAATTCAACTCGGCTTCAAAGTACATCTGATGTTCCACAGCAGATGATTGTGGCACATCCTGAACTGTTTCTTCAGTTGTAACAATAGTTTGTTCTGAGGATGGCTCTTTCTGCTGGGAGGAGAATGTATCTTCTTCTGTTTTTGAACAGGAGGATTTTTCAGGAAGAACCAATTCCTGATCTTGTTCCCAAAATCTGATTTCCCTTTGTAGGCCATTAAGATCTGAGTCCAGTTGGGTGAACACAGCTCTATCATGATATGCAGTTGGACCTATGGGATTGTAGTTGGATTTCAGCTTTTCAATCATTCTAGTCAGCTTTTTGGCTCGAATTTGATCAAAGAAATATTTTTGCCTCTCCAATGCCTGGGCAATAGTAGCAGCTTTGACTATATTCAACACAATTGCTTCAAGTTTAATAAACTTTTTCAATTGGGATTTGTGCTTCAGCTCTTTGGCAAAAATCTCAGTCCTAAAACTCTTCCAACTATCAAAAGATTTTAGTTTCGATGTGGCAAATGCATTTACCTGTTCCCAAACCAGGTCAATGTGAGTTTGAATGGCATTAGATGGTCTTGGCTTTTCAACTAGCGTGCCCTTTCCTTTTTCAGTAGTGAGAATGTGAGGAATATCCAAACCAGAGTTAGTGGTGTCCACTTGTTCTCTTAATATAATGCCTTTAGATCTGGCCGGAGGCAAAATGGTAAGGCGATTTACATGATTCAAGGGAGCTCTTACTTTAGTGGGTTCCTTTTCTTCAGTAACTGAATCATCAGGTGGAACAACCTAAAAGGGATAGCCTGTATAGGCTGTTGGGCAGGTGATTGAGTCAATCTCTCAGTTAGAATGAATTCCACCGCTGTTATTGGTTTAGTTCTTTGCGTCCTCGGTCTCTTGACAAGCTTAGGAGAAGGAGTTTTCTCCGAATCTGATTCACTGATAATCAGTTTTCGTTTTGCAGTCTTCAATTAGGCCAAAGTTTTGGCCTTCTTGACTGGTGTTGGAGCAGGTGGTTGCGTCCCAACCTCCTGTTTGGTTTTCAAAAACTGTTTGGGAGAAATGTCCAGTTTGGTCTTTGGCGGCAAGATGTTCTTGGCAGTGAATACCTTGAACTTTGATGATTTTCCAGCATTGTCAGCTAGCAATCCCTTTAGTTTCAGAAGATAACTGATTGGAATAGCAAAGCCTCTTGATTGTTTGGTAGATTGAAGCATATTCCTCAGAATATTGAAAATAATATGCCTCCAGTTAGCTTTCTTCTCTCATATGATGATGGTCATCACTTGGAATTTTTCAAGAGTAAGGGCAGCATAAGAGCCTGCCTTAGCCAATGCCCTTCGCCACAATGTCGTCTAATAACTGAATTTCTGATTTCAGCTCTTTCTTTGGATCGGAAACTTTGATTTTCCGCCCATCAGCAGACAGTAAAGATTGCATTTCCTCAATGTCAGATATTTTGACTTCAGAGAAGCTGACGTACCCATCATTTGGCAAGAGAAAATTTCTCCGAAGGCCTCTTCAGATAGGATCAACAGCTGATCATTGACAGTTACATAGATACTTCCATCAGTAGTGACAAACCCCTTCAGATAGAATTCATTTACTTCCTTGGGGTATATCTCCTGCGAAGATTGTCTCAAAAACATCCTGAGACCAGCAGATTCAATCTTCAGAAAGACGTTCTTAATTTCAGCTTCTTGAACTGATAAAACTGAGTCAAAATCAATTGCCATAGCGTTCAACACGTGAGCTGGGATTTGATTCGCCATTTCAAAAGATAAAACGATCTGAAATTCGTAAAAGATAAGCTCTGCAATTAGTATGCTTTTAGGAACTGATTGTATTCGTAAGAAAGAAAACTGAATTGAAGCGGGCATAGTACATTTGTATGTGACTGTTCAAATTCGGGACACGTGTCAGTCCATGAAAAAAATTTGAATAAAAATATGTGTACGTGTGCTGTAAGCGTGTGTTCAAAAAAAGTGAGCGGTTTAAAATAGGCCACGTTATGAAACTGCAGTCACGTCAGTTGATTTGGAATATAATATGATTAATAAGTTAACTTATGTGAGAAGATTAGTGAAATTCTCAACTGAACGATCAGTTGTAAGACTGTGTCCTTTCAGTTGAGAGTTTACTAACATTTGTCTTCTCAGTTAACCTCTTAAAAACTGATATTCCCCCTTAATCGGTGCATAGAATAATTAAAGTGACGATATAAAAATAAATTTAAAGGTCAGAAAGATTATCGTTTGCTGAAACGTTGACGGCCCTTCAGCTTCCATGATTTTCGGCTATAAATAAAAGTAACACGGTTAGTTTCAGTCATATTGGTGAAAATATTAAAGACAAAAAGAATGGCAGATACGAGTAGCCCGAGTGCTTCGCCGTTTGCTCTGGAGACCAGGAAGGCTGTTATAGAAGATGAAGTCTTCTATAAGAGTCTTCACTACTGGGAAAAGTTACAGAAGCTTGAGTTCCTGTATAATACTGGAGATGCTACCACTCCCGAACTGGTGGCAGAGTTGAAAAGAGTGCGGGAGCATTTGAACATAGCTGTGTGGGTGGACATCTTTAAAGATGGTCATATCTATCAGCTAATGATTCGAAAGGAACTGAAAATCCTTAAGCGCATAGCTGTTTCTCAGAGCTTTGTCAAGACATCTACCGCATCTTTATCCACTTGGTTGAAAATGTGGATAATTGTTGTAGAAGAAAAATATGATGATGTAATCCGTGCAAATGTCTATGGTTGAATGAACTATTTATATAAGCTTAATTTTGTTTTTCTCTTTCTTATATAAGTTGACTATGAACTGAAATCAGTTAAGCATTAAGTAATAAATGAAAAACTGATATCAGTTGATAATGAATAACTGATAAATAAGAAGCCTGGGTAAATGAGAAAAACGATTCGGTTGACTTGAGACTCTTTGGTTTCTTCAACATTTAATGTCATCTGTCTATAAACAAGACGAGAGAGATAAAATGTGAGACAATAACAGTTCAATATGTCGGATTCAAGTAATTCTGATGCATGCAGCAGTACGCATATTCAAGTTACTGAACAATTAAGTCCTTATTTAGAAGAGTTGAAGAACACGATGGAGGAATATGTCTTGACGAAAATGATGTCAACATGGTTCAAAATTCATGATTTGCAGAGGATAAGTAGTAGTGGTGCTGCTCCTTCTCGTGCTCAAGTAGCAACAGCAAGAAAATACATTGATCGTTTTGAAGTCAGGCATGTTACAGACCTGGTTGATGACAATGTTCTGTTACAAGCAATGCTATGGAAGGAATGGCATGTGATTGAGAAGATTTCTACAACTGAATCATTTTCTAGAATCCGAATTTATGAGTTGAATAATTGGATTACAGAATGGCAAGATTCAGTTGGTCCTAAGTTATCTTCTGTAAGATGGAATCGATTTTATTCTTAATAAAGTATCATTTCCAATTTGTTGTTGTGTTCTTATTTTCTGCAAAGAATTTTATTAGTAAAACAGCATCAATAATAATTTTTAGGACAAGTCAATTAAACCAAGAATATTGCGAAAGTAAGAAAACTTAGTCTCGGGTAATGGTTTGGTGAAGATGTCAGCTGCTTGTTGCTCAGTTGAAATATACTCCAGCCTAATGTCCTTCTTCAAAGCATGATCTCTAATGAAGTGGTGCCTGACATCTATATGCTTGGTCCTTGAGTGAAGAACTGGATTATAGGTGATGGCAATTGTGCTCGTATTGTCACAAAATATTGGGGATTCATTTGTAATTATTCCATAATCTCTCAGTTGTTGGTGGATCCAAATCAGTTGTGCACAACAACTACCAGCAGCAAGGTATTCTGCTTCAGTTGTTGAGGTAGCTATGGATGTCTGCTTTTTGCTGAACCAAGAGATCAGTTTGTCTCCTAGAAACTGACAAGATCCACATGTACTTTTACGGTCAAGCTTACATCCCTTAAGATATTTCAAAATTCTTTTAGCAGCTGAGAAATGTGATTGCTTAGGATTTACTTGAAATTGATATTCCCCCTTGATCAGTGTCCAATTTTACTGATGAGCTCATGGGAGTATTTGCAACTGAACATGATTCCATGCCAAATTTCTTCAGCAGCTCTTTTGTATATTTAGTTTGACTGATGAATATACCAGTCTCCAGTTGCTTCACTTGCAGTCCAAGAAAGAATGTCAGTTCACCCATCATACTCATTTCAAACTTATCCTGCATTAGCTTAGCAAACTTTTCGCATAATTTGGGATTAGTTGACCTGAATATTATATCATCAACATAAATTTGAACTAATAAAATGTGATCATTCTTGGCAAATTTGAACAAGGTCTTATCAACTGATCCAACAGAAAAATCATGATCAGTTAGAAATTTTGAAAGAGTTTCGTACCAAGCTCTGGGAGCTTGTTTAAGACCATATAAGGCTTTGTTCAAATGATATACATGATCAGGAAAGTTGTGATTGACAAAACCTGGAGGTTGTTCAACATATACTTCTTCTTGCAACTGGCCATTTAGGAATGCACTTTTTACATCCATTTGGTAGACTTTGAAGTTCTTGAATGAAGCATAGGCAAGGAATATTCTGATTGCCTCCAGTCTTGCAACTGTTGCATATGTTTCATCGTAATCAATTCTTTCCTCTTGTCTATATCCTTGTGCTACGAGTCTTGCTTTATTGCGACAACTGAACCATCCTCGTTCAGTTTATTTCTGTATACCCATTTTGTACCTATAATAGTTTTTGAAATTGGTCTTGGAACTAAGTTCCAGACATTGTTATAAGTGAACTGATTTATCTCTTCTTGCATTACATTTACCCATTTAGGATCAGCAAGAGCTTCATCAGTTTTCTTCGGTTCTAGTTGTGAAACAAAAGCTGAATAGATAAATAAATTTAGCATTTGATTGCGAGTTCTTACTGGATCAGATGGATTTCCTATTACCAGTTCAGGTGGATGTGATTTTCTCCATCTGTACTCAGTATTTGTTGTATCAGAAATTTCTTCAGTTTGTAACTGAACACAGTTTTCAGTCTCAGTTGGTGCTTCGTCAACTGGTATTTGAATGTTATCATTATGCTCTATCAACTGATCATCAGCAACGACTTCCTGCACATCTGATTGGTCCAGTACTTCTTGTTCAGGTGTTTGAAGTATGTTTTGATTACCATGACTTTCATTTTTATCATCATCTTTCAAAATGATATCTGTAAATCGACCAACTAGCTCAACTTGATCAGTTGGCTTATCAGTTAGTTCAGTTTCATCGAAATCAACATGAGCAGATTCTTCAACATTTAGGGTTTTCTTGTCGAAAACTCTATAAGCTATACTAACTGATGAGTATCCAAGAAATATTCCTTCTGCAGATTTAGCATCAAACGCTTTTAAATAATTTTTACCATTATCAAGAATAAAACATCTGCAGCCGAATATTTAGAAATAAGTAATTATACTATTTCTTCCATGCCAGATCTCATATGGTGTTTACATATGATTTTTATTAATCATTGATTTGTTATGAGTGTAACACGCAGTGTTTACTGCCTCTGCCCAAAATCTTTGAGAAATACCAGAATCAGCAAGCATCGTTCTAGCAGCTTCTTTAAGGGTCCGATTTCTTCTCTCAGCTACACCATTTTACTGAGGAGTTCTGGCTGCTGAGAGCTCATGCTTAATTCCAGCATTTTCTAGGAAGTTTGAAAGAGTTTGATTGATGAATTCAGTTCCTCGATTAGATATGATTCGATCAATTCCAACTGATTTTTCATTTAAAAGTCTTTTGAAGAGCTTTATTAGTTGCGAAGCAGTATGGTCTTTAGATTTGAGAAAAATAACCCAAGTAAATCTTGAAAAATCATCTACGATTACCAAGGTGTATTTCATTCCCCCTAAGCTCATGACTGGTATAGGACCAAAGAGATCCATGTGCAACAGTTCTAAGAATCGGGATGAAGATTTACAGCCCTTGTTTTTAAAAGAGGATCGTACTTGTTTACCATACTGACATGCTGAGCAAAGTTTTTCTTTTGAAAAGTCTATTTTGGGCAAACCAGTTACAAGTTCATGTTTACTCAGATAGGCAATGGATTTAAAGTTTAAATGATTTAGTCTCTTATGCCACAACCAGTTTTTAGATGATTTGGAAGCAATAAAACAAACTGGTGCATAAGTTTGATCATTCCAACTGACTTTATATGTGTTTTCACAACGTTTGCCCGTTAGTATGATTTTATCAGAGTTTTGACTGAACATGAATTTTTGTCAAATTGTACTGAGAATCCACTGTCGCATAACTGACTGATGCTAATCAAGTTATACTTCAGGTTTTCTACTAATAGAACATCTTTAAAAGTAAAGTTACCATGGATAAGCTTACCCTTATCCACAGTTCTACCTTTGGAATTGTCCTCAAAACTGATGTTTGGACCACTGTATTTGATCAGTTGAGATAAAGCACTTGCATCTCCTGTCATATGTCACGAACATCCACTCTCCAAATACCATATTGAGTTCTTGTTTGTACCTGTTACCTCTTGGCTAGATGATTCTTCTTCTGCATCATTAGCCATCAAGCACTTGACTTCCTCATCATCACATGAGCTGCATGAGCTTTCTGGTTCTGACTCTTCACTATCAGTTTCTGCCCATTTAGATTTGTTTTCTTCAGCTAAGAGTACCTCATGTTTCTTTCTGAAGGACTTATTATCTTCCTTGGGTCTTCTTTTGTGCTCATATGATTCTTTCTTCTATCAGTTGAGCCTTGACTATCCTTCTTGGGTTTAGGACAATCAGCAATAAAGTGACCTGATTTGCCACAGTTGTAGCAGGCATTTGATTCATCTTTGGAGCTGTTTCTTTGGTATGGCTTCTGGAAGTTTCCTTGATTCTTTCTCATGAACCTTCCAAATTTTTTAATGAACAATGACATAGCATCACTGCTCAACTGATCAGCAGATTTCTCGACTGAATTGATTGGTTCTGTTCTGACAGCAGCTAGAGCAGTTGTGGCTGCAGGGGTAGATGGTTCTTCTTCTCTGGTCTGCAGCTCAAATTCATAAGCCTTTAAATCAGCAAATAGATCATGAAGTTCAATCTGGTTCAGATCTTTGGACTCTCTCATTGCCATGGTCTTGACATCCCATTCCTTGGGAAGACCTCTCATTACCTTCAGTGCAATCTCTTTGTTGGTATACACTTTTTCAAGTGCATTTAACTCATTGATGACACTGCTTACTCTTTCATCATACTCGTGCATTGATTCTCCTGCTTTCATTTTGATGTTATCAAACTTTTGAACAGCAACAGAAAGTTTATTTTCTTTGGTTTGATCATTTCCTTCACACAGCTGGATCAGCTTTTCCCAAATTTCTTTGGCTGTCTTACACATCTTTATTTTGCTGAAGGTTACTTTGTCCAGCGTTTTGTACAGAATGTCTTTATCCACATTATCAAGATTTGCTTTTCTTTTATCATCAGTTGTCCATTCATCTCTTGGCTTTTCTATTCTTTGTGGTGCCCCTTCTGTTATGTCAACTGCTGTATTTGTTTTTAGAATCTTCATGGGTCCATCAGTTATAAAATACCACATGTCATCATCTTGTGCAGCTAAATGAGCCTGCATTCTGATTTTCCAATCATCAAATTCTTCTTTGGAGAACATAGGAATTTTGTTGAATGAAGTCATGCTAACAAGTTTATAGATCAAAAGTATTCAAGAACAAGATTCAACCACTCTGATACCACTTGATAGGATCGATTAATGTATCAAGAGTGTTTAGAAGAGGGGGGGTTGAATAAACACTCACAATTAAAACTGATCTTTTCGAATTTTGAGTTCAGTTTGGTGAAAAACTGATTCTCGGAATCTTGTTGGTCAATGACAATCAGTTAAACTAAAGTAGTTGCGGAAAGTAACTGACTGAAAGATAGAATACAAAAATAAAATACACAAGAATTGTTTCTGAATGTTCGGAGATTTCAATTACTCCTACGTCACTCCTTCTATCTCAAGGATAGGATTTCCACTAAAAGACTTTGATCGAATACAAGATTTGTACTGACCCACTTCAGTTTGGACTTATCACTGCCAAAAGCTGAAACTCTTATTATTACAAAATGTTCTCAGTGCGTAACTGATCTTAGCACTATCGAATTAACGATTATTACAAAGTGCTAATGAGCTCAAATTGTAGCCTTGACTGCTACGAATAAATCAAGTAAGAGTGAGCTAAGATTTTGGCAGAATAACAGCAAGCTTTGAATGTAATGATCTTCTCATTTTTTTTTCTGCTGTTCTTCTGTCATATTTATAAGCTTCCCTTCCAACGGTAACTTGAGATAGATTTGAATCTTTGTATCCGTTGATTGCCACTTCATTATTGTTTGCTTCATTTATTGTAATGCGGCGTCTTAACGGCTTTAGCCGAAATGCGTTGTTCTAAGCTGTATTGATTGAAGTGCGGCATTTCATATTCAGTTGCAATCTTCTATGCCTCTTTTTCGGTTGCATGTTCTTTTCCGAGACATGTTCAGTTGAAGGATGCTTAGCTTAAAAGCATACGGCTGAATGTATCAACTGATCGATTTCCAACTGATCAGTTTTCTTTATAGATCAGCTGATTTCAGTTGTTAAGTCCAGTTGCTGAATATAATCGCGCGTATCAGTTGGTTGATCAGTTTGTCAAACTCCAGAATTTAGAGTCTGGTTTTAAACATTAAGGCACTCAGAATGTAATCTTGAAAATAACAGAAGGCGATGTGGCTTAGGATACGTTGAAATTGAGAATGCTAAATCCAACCGATCGTGGATAAGACGCAGGCCAGATACAACCGCTCACAACGTTTCAGGTTGAGCCAGCAGAAAGTCAAGTTCAACCGGATATCATTCAAAAAATAAACCTAACCATTACCACAACAGCCGACCTGTTCAAAAGAGATACCGGTTGAGTGACAATGACAGATGGTCAAAACAACATACTGAAAAAGAAAAGACACTGCATACATCATGTAATGCCCGAGATTTTAGTTGATACTTTTGAGATTATTATGTGTTATGAAAAAGGGAATGGAAGAACAGACATGGAGAAGCGACGTTGCAAATTGAGTTTAGTGACAACAAGACACCGCACCCGCGCCAGGAACCTTGCCGCACCCGCGGTTGTCATTCTGAAATTTTGGTGTTGGTACAGTAGAGGCAGCGCACCCGCGGTAAGAACAGGACCGCACCTGCGGTGGATGTACCGAGACAGAACCGCACCCGCGGTGCAAGAGTCAGCGCACCCGCGGTCGTTCCTTCTGAATTTTTGAAGGTGATCCAATACGCACAGCGCACCCGCGGTCGTTCCTTCTGAATTTTTGAAGGTGATCCAATACGCACAGCGCACCCGTGGTCCAATGTATAGCGCACCTGCGGTGTGACGTGCAGCATGAACATGAAGCCACGTTTCTTGAGCCATGCATGATATATATTTAAAATTTCGTTCCTTCATTCAGATTTAGCTGAAAGGAAGAACGGAAGTCTGGGGAAAAAGCTTTGAATCCTTGATACTAGAATTCGATTCGCGAGAAATTCGCCCGTCTGATTTTGAATCCGACTTCAATACTAAGTTTCTATCGACGCAGGCTATAACTGGACGTAAGTTTTGTTACATTTAGATATGATTTGAAATTATGATATTGTCAGAATCGAATATGAATCAGATATGATGTTTCTGATACAGTAGACATCGTATATTTGAAGTCAGATTAAATAACAGACTATTTATGTAATTGTTATGATTTTCGGAGTTGATTTGATTGAGATTCGATATCAGATTTGTATTGTTATTGAGATTATGAGTTGTACCGATATTGATTATGAGTTCTGGTATTATATATGTGATGTTGAGATTGATGGGGTTATCGAGACTGTATTGTTATGACGTCGAAACATCAGTAGATTGATATTGATCAGATTTACGATTGATGAAGATTGTATTGTTGTACTGTATGTCAATTGACATTGATCAGATTGTATTTTGATTTGAGTATTGATCAGAACAGGTTCTGAATTGAGTTATATATTGATATTGTGCCTGTTCGATATTGTCATTGCCAGATTGGGTATGGACAGAGTTGAATTTGAGACTTCGTCTTCGTCAGACCGAGAAGAGAAAGGTATAAATTAATGTTGAGTTGGGATTGCAAACTCGAGTGAGGTTTGACTCGAGTTTCCCTAAATCACATACTTTATTTTATTGCATTGATATTTGCAATGAATGAATTGATATGCTTGTGCTACTGATTATAGACAACAGGTATTAGTCGAGTGATCTTGTGACAGAAGTACCTGATAGTGGCGGGATTGCCACGGGCACATTGCACGATGTCACAAGATAGGGTATTGGTGAAAAATGCCAAAGTCTGTGATGGTTAGGTCAAGACACTGGATGTTTGGTTATATCGACGTGGATAGAATCGGAATTTCTTCTATTACTGTTGGTCGATATAGGAACACTGTTGCGACTTTGATTGTTGCACTCCCAAGAGCAGGTTGTCCACAAGTAGTATAATTCGGTGAGTCCGAATATCGTATCCACAGGGAAGCTCAGGTAATTACAAGTCCACTACAATGTCTTTTTGTTTTGTTTTTGTTTTTGTTTCTTTTTAATTTTAATTGTTTGAATCTTTAATGGGTAAATTTTAATTGTTCAAATTTTAATTTAAGTAGTTGAGATTAAAGGATCCACTCTTGATATTTTAATAAAGTTAACATTAACGAACATTATTGAAATCCACTTAATAAAATGGTTCCAATATATTAAATAATCATATTTATATTATGTTATATATTATTATCTTATAAGTATATAATATATACCAAAACTTATAAATGTGGTCAAGTATTTATTGTGCTATATAAATTTGTAAACACTGAATCAAGGTTCCCACTTTAAATGGTTGGTAAAACCAAACTAACATTTAAATGGTACCAAGAAATTAATATTATGATATATTTATATATAGTAAATCAAGGTTCCCACTTTAAATGGTTGGTAAAACCAAACAAACATTTAAATGGTTCCAATAATTTAATATTATAATATATTCATATATAATAAATCAAGGCATCCACTTTAAATAGTTGGTAAAACCAAACTAAAATTTAAATGGTTCCAAGAATTTAGTGTAACATATAGCAACAATAAATCAAAACTCCCACTTATAAGTAGGGTATAAAAATGCTTAAAGAAATAAATATAACATAAACAATAAATAATGATTAAATAATATAAAACATAGATTCTTACCTTTTAGTAACCTTATTATCATGCCAAGAGTTTCACCTTTTCATCTCAACTTTAGGAAGTTAGCTATTCATTATTCAAAGTGTAAAACTTTGAATATGAAATTAACATGCTAATTATATTTAAATGAAGAAATAAAGGAAAAATATAGAGAGAAATATTATAAACTCAAAGGTTTATTCATAGAATGAGGGATATCTCAATACATTACAATGCACCCCTATTTATAGCTAAATTTGGGGAGACAACCACAAATAAAATATTATTTTTTTACACAAAAGTCTTCATTAGTTTTCCAAGATATTATATTATATTACACATCACTTTTGAAAATCTTCTTCTTGGAATTTGCTTCTTCACATAAAAAGAAACATGTGGATAATTGAGTTGTCTAGTTGTGGTATTTTTTTCAAATCATTTGACCAAGTAATTTGAGAGATATGGTCAAAATACTAGAGCATGGTAAAACTGCCACTCCTTTGGTAACTTTATTTGTTGCTTAATTTGATCCCAATTGTGAGAGGATTTTTATCTCATGCTTGACACCAATATTGTAGATATTAACATCAACTTTCTACAGGTCCAAGAATCATCTTAATCCCATTTGCAACGCCAAGTTTATTCTTGTTTTATCGAACCTGTAAAAAATAGTAAAAACTTGTAATTACACAACAACTTATATTTTATACAATTTATTATAAAACATATAATATTTAAACATTTAATAAAACAAAAACTATATATTTATATTATAAAACATTTAATTAATGTACAATTTTTATGTTTATCACACCTCCCAACCAGCTTATTGCTAGTCCCTAGCAATTTAAGCGTTAATAGCAATACAAAACATATTAATTAATTTAAATAGAAATGTAATCAAAACTATCTAAGTGTTTAAATTAAATTTGAAAACTGTAAAAGTTATATCAAGATCATCATAATTATAATTTATGAAATAATTTGAGATGATCAATTCAAAGTTTATTTCAGGTAGTTAAATGTACACGGCCTTCAGAAATTCCTAGTAAGAGTCTCAACTTCATATCCTCACAGGTTAATAAATGTTTCAATTTATGGCAACGATTTATCTCATGGAGTTGGAATACAGATAAATGCTCAGAAAAATAGTTTATAGAATGCAGACAGACAAACGAGCCAAACTAATCAAAAGATAGAAAATCCATTGATTCAAAATCTAGTTGTTCTTATTATATATTTTTTCCTGATATTATTTTATTTTATTTTATTTTTTGCATAACATCATGGAATCAGACTAAGTTTATGCTTCTTGACCACATATTTATTTAATTTGTACAATAAATTTCTCTCTTTTTTGTTTTTTGTTTTTTTTATGAGAGATATATTGGTCGTAGCATATAACTTAAAAATTACATAGATATTCAATATCTTTCTTTTTGTATTTTTCTCCCTTTTTTTTTCAAGAAATATCATTTTTTTTTCTTCAAAATAAGAACTCAAGATCTAAACAATAGATAGTCTCTCTCATGATCAATAAACGCTCGAAAGCTGTTTTCTCAGTCTTCTCCACTCACTCACAAAATATGTGTGAGTTTAAAATTATAGGCACTCTTATAAGGTATATCTTGGGCCATATACTTTAATACCTGATATTATCACAATGGTTAATCACTCAAAAAGATTTCATAAATCATATTTTTATATTGATCAGAATATTAAAATTGACTTTTTTTTCAAATAAAAATTTAAACATTCTTAAATAGATTAATGCATGTTCTAATTTAAATCTTTCAAACATGTAATGTATGACAATTTTTGCAAAAATTACTAAGATACAAACAATAAACATGATTTTATTTTAAAATAATATATATTATTTTTTTTATTTATTTTTTTTTAAATTTTTTTTTATAAGTTTGTTCTCCCCCCAATCAGAATATGACATTGTCCCTAATGTCAAAATAACTATTAATAAAGAGTACGTAATGAAAGAGATATCACCTGGAATTTTATTGAAGATAACAAACTGAAATAAACGCAAACCAATCCACGACTTTTGAATCAATGATCCAACTTCCTTTTCTTACTGCTTGATTGCGACCAATTGATCTTTGTTATCATCGGATCAGGCTTATGAACAAAAGCTTCCAAATCATCAATTAATTGGTCGGCAGTCGTAGCACAGATGAGCATCCGTCGTGAATTTTCTGAAATGAAATTCTGTTCCACAGCTTTATCAAGAAATGTCAACAAACTGTCAAAATAATTATTGATATTCAACAAGCCCATAGGTTTATTATGGATATTAAGTTGTGCCCAAGAAACAGTGTGAAAAATTTCTTCTAATGTACCAAAACCACCTGGTAGTGCAATAAAAGCATCAGAATTTTCAATCATTTGAGTGATTCTTTCATACATAGAAGAAACTTTTAATTCCTCCCCAATCGTAACACCTCTAATATTTCCTTCAGTTAGAGCTGTAGGAATAATACCCAAAACCTGACTACCTCCAAGATGAGCAGATGTTGAAACAGATCACATTAACCCAATATTACCTCCCCCATATACCAAGTGAATTTTTCTCTCAGCCAATATCTTTCCAAGATTATTCGCTGCTTCTACAAACACTTCATTTTTTCCAGGACTCGCACCACAAAATACACAAATATTTTTCAATGTTTGTGCAGAGGATCCAATCATGTTTTTACTTTCTTTTTTTTTTCTGCGAAAATAGAGAGAAAGATGAGAGATTTTATAGGAGTAATATGTTATCATGACAAAACTATGGGTCACAGCTGTAAACAGAATAAATAGTAAAAACAATAATGACACACATGCATATAAACAGTAGTGTGATTGTGGCTCACAATTTTCCTCTGGTTTTACGTCCAGAAACGGCTTCAACGCCTTCTATGAGTCGAGGATATGCTTCCCATCCAATTTTCTTATAAATTGACAAACATGGTCTTTTTTAGTCGGATTCCCAAGACTATGACGCTCATCTTGGAATTGTTTCCATAAACGGAGAAGTTCAATATGCACATGTCCACTAGAATGCGTCTCAAGAGTCAATAAGATGTTATCTAAAGACTCCTTACTCAGCCCATTCTTAATGAAACCAATTTTATCTTCTCTGTTATTGGAAACACATCCCAAAGATCTGCATCGTTTGTCACAAGTCCATCTTGCACACTTATGACAAACCCCTAAACTTTTGGCCCTTCGTTTTTTCGCTAAGTGCTTTTTCCTAATCCAGGCAAATACCGAATGAGCAATGATTGTGGAACTTCTCCTCCTAATCGGACCTTTGCTTCTATTACAAGACGAATATCTTCTGGAATTCCTTTTTGCATTAGCAATCTCAATCTTTCACACCTTCCTGCATAAATTTTTCTTAGAACATTTTCAGAAACAGAGGGAAAATATTTACAAATTTTTGAGAGAATTTCATCCATTTTGAAAAGAAAAGAAATTTTTTTTTTTATTTTTGTATCAGCAATCGTGGGAAACTGATTTAACCGACTATGAGAGTCACGGAGTACCGTTATCCGCCATTTAACCGGGAAAATAAAAATATTAAGAAAACCTGAAATAAAAACAAACAAACTTAAATGCAACAAAAAAAAAAAATCAAGGATCAGAAAGGGAAATAAACTCTTCTTGAAAGATTTCATTTTCTAAAAATGGTTTAAGCCTTTGTCCATTTACTTTAAAAATATCACCATTTTTAGGATTTTCAATATCCACAGCTCCATAAGTATACACATGCTTTACAACATATGGGCCTGTCCATCTTGATCGTAATTTTCTTGGGAATATGTGAAGTCGAGAATTATAAAGCAAAATTTTTTTACCAATCTCAAAAGATTTTCTAAGAATTGTTTTATCATGAAATGATTTGATTTTTGCTTTATAAATCCTTGAATTCTCATACGCGTCATTTCTGAGTTCATCAAGTTCATTAAGTTGCAATTTACGCAATTTGTTGGCATCATCCATGCTTGAATTTAAAGTTTTGATCGCCCAATAAGCTTTATGTTCCAATTCCACAGGCAAATGACAATGTTTTCCATAAACCAACCTATAGGGAGACATATTCAATGATGTTTTAAAAGCTGTTCGATATGCCCAAAGTGCATCATTAAGTCGCAGAGACCAATCTTTTCTATTTGAGTTAACAGTTTTTTCCAAAATTTGCTTTATCATCTCCCTATTAGCTAATTCAACTTGTCCATTTGTTTGAGGATGATAAGGAGTAGTTACTTTATGAGTAATACCATATTTTTTCATTAATGAAGCAAATGATTTATTAACAAAGTGAGTTCCCCCATCACTTATCATGGCTCGAGGAATTCCAAATCTACTAAAAATATTTTCTTTTAAAAATTTGATGACGATTTTATGATCATTTTTTCGACATGGAATTGCCTCTATCCATTTGGAAACATAATCAACTGCAACTAAAATATACAAGTATCCAAACGACGATGGAAAAGGTCCCATAAAATCAATTCCCCAACAGTCAAAGATTTCAATTTCAATGATAGGATTCAAAGGCATCATGTTTCTTTTTGAAATCGCACCCAATTTTTGACAATTTTCACAGATCTCGCAGATTTCGTGGGTGTCTTTAAACAAAGTGGGCCAATAAAATCCACACTGCAAGATTTTTGCAGCCGTTTTCTTTGAAGAAAAATGTCCTCCGCATGCTTCTGAATGACAAAATTTAATGACACTACTTACCTCATTGTCGGGTATGCAACGTCGAAAAATTTGATCTGGACAATACTTGAACAGATACGGATCATCCCAATAAAAGTTTTTTACCTCATTCAAAAATTTTCTTTTATCTTGGGAACTCCATTGCGGTGGCATTTTTCCTGTCACAAGAAAATTTACATGTTAGCAAACCAAGGTGTAGTAGTAACTGAAAATAGATGTTCATCAGGAAAATTATCGTTAATTAGTGTCATTTCACAAGATGATCCTGTTACTAGTCTCGATAAATGATCGGCTACGACATTCTCGGTTCCTTTTTTATCTTTGATCACAATGTCAAATTCTTGGAGTAACAAAATCCATCGTATCAGTCGTGGCTTTGCATCCTGTTTGGTCAACAAATATCTAATAGCAGAATGATCAGTAAACACAATAGTCATTGGATCCAATCAAATAAGAACGAAATTTATCTAATGCAAATATTACAGCAAGTAGTTCTTTTTCAGTTGTGGAGTAATTCATTTGAGCATTATTTAAAGTTCTACTTGCATAATATATCACATAAGGCTTACCGTTTCTTCTTTGACCCAGTACTGCACCGACTGCATAATCACTCGCATCGCACATGATTTCAAATGGTAAAGACCAGTCAGGAGGTTGCATGATAGGAGCTGATGTTAAATTTCGAATAATTTTATCAAAAGCATTTTGACATTCTTGAGTCCACTCAAATGCAGTGTCTTTTGTTAAGAGGTTACAAATGGGTTTAGAGATTAAACTAAAGTCCTTTATAAACCTCCGATAAAATCCAGCATGTCCCAAAAATGAGCGAATTTCTTTAATGGTTTTTGGAGGGGGTAAATTGGCAATGACATCAACTTTTGCTTTATCAACTTCAATTCCATGAGATGACACGACATGTCCTAAAACAATTCCAGAAGTAATCATGTAATGAAATTTTTCCCAATTTAAAATAAGACCTTTTTCCTCGCATCTTTTTAAAACTTTTTCCAAATTTTCAAGACAATTATCAAATGTATTCCCAAAGACAGTTAAATCATCCATGAAAATTTCCAAACAATTTTCAACCATGTCGCAAAAAATGCTTAGCATACATCTTTGAAATGTTGCTCGGGCATTGCATAAACCAAATGGCATCCTTCTGAATGCAAATGTTCCAAAAGGACATGTGAATGTAGTTTTTTCTTGATCTTCGAGTGCAATGGGAATTTGATAATAACCTGAATATCCATCAAGAAAACAGTAGTATGGATGACCTGCTACTCTTTCTAAAATTTGATCCAAAAATGGTAATGGAAAATGATCTTTTCCAGTGGCGTCATTTAATTTTCTATAATCAATACACATCCGCCAACTAGATGGGACTCGACTTGTTAACAATTCACCTTTTTCATTTTTTATCACTGTGATGCCAGATTTTTTTGGAACTACTTGTGTTGGGCTTACCCACTTACTATCAGAATAGGGTAGATAATCCCAACATCAAGTAGTTTGAGAACTTCAGTTTTCACAGTATCTTTCATATGTGGATTTAATCTCATTTGTGTTTGTTGAGATGTTTTAGCATTTTCTTCTAAATGAATTTTGTGTGTGCAAATTAGTGGATTTATGCCCTTGAGATCTTTTAGTGTCCAACCAATTGCATTTTTATGTCTTTTAAGCATATCAACTAATTTACCTTCTTGATCACTTTCTAGTTTGGAAGAAATTACCACCGGATATGTTTCATCTTCTCCAAGAAATGCATACTTCAATTCTTCTGGCAAGGGTTTTAACTCCAATATGGGTGGTTCGTCTTTGTTCTCATATTTTGCATCAAATTCTTTCTCTGATCCTGGTAACGAGTGATACCTGATAAAATCATCAAGATCAATTTCAATATTTTCTTTAACAGTTTCAATTGAACAAATATCTAATTGATCACGAATACTCCCTTCTTGAATGTTTTCTTCCACAAGAGTTTCAATAAGATTTTCATCTTCACTTTCATCTCCTTTGTCATGTGGTTGCTTACAAAGATTAAAAACATTGAGCTCCAAGGTCATGTTACCAAATGACAACTTCATTATTTCATTCCTGCAATTTATAAGGGCATTAGAAGTTGATAAAAATGGACGACCCAGAATTACAGGAATTGCATTACAAGCTTCGATAGGTTGTGTATCAAAACCTATGAAATCGACAGGATATACAAAGTTATCAACTTGGACCAATACGTCTTCTATCATACCTCTTGGCACTTTAACAGATCTATCGGCAAGTAAAAGTGTTACCGAAGTTGATTTTAACTCGCCTAGATTGAGTTCCTGATAAACTGAATATGGAAGTAAATTCACACTAGCTCCAAGATCAAGCAAGGCTTTTTTAATCTTTCGTTCTCCAATAATACATGAAATAGTAGGACAACCAGGGTCTTTGTATTTCAAACTATTATTATTTTGAATGATTGCACTTACTTGTTCGGCTAAAAATGCTTTCTTTTTCACATTCAATTTTCTTTTCACAATGCACAAGTCTTTCAAAAATTTGGCATATGATGGTACCTGTTTTATTGCATCTAATAAAGGAATATTAACTTTTACTTGTTTAAAAATATAATATATATCAGAATTCAAATTTGATTTTTTTGTATTTTTCAATGCATGAGGGAATGGTGGTGACACTGTCTGTTGAACCTCCTCTTCGCAAGTTATGGGTTCCACTTCCTTACCCTTTGGAGTTGATTTATCATCATCTTCACAAGGTTCAAGAATGGATTTTTCCACAACCTTACCACTTTAGAGGGTAATAACAGATTTTACCTGATCCATCAATTGAGTTCCAGAAGTTCCAGTTTGTGAATGATGATCCTTGGGATTAGGCAGAGGTTGTGAAGGAAATTTACCTTTTTCATGAACATTAAGTGCAGATGCAAATTTAGCAAGAGTATCTTTCAAATCTGTCATGGTTTGAGCAGTTTGAGTATTGATAGACTCTTGCTTTCCAATGAAAGAATTCAATGTAACTTCCAAATTTCTTTTAGGTGGGGGAACATAAGGTGCATAATTTTGAAAATTTTGTTGATTTTGGAAATGTGGTTGTGAAAATTGTGCAGCATTATCATTCCTCCAACTAAAATTTGGATGATTTCGCCAACCTGGATTGTAATTTTGAGAAAATGGTTCAAAATTTGGCTTTTTGAAATTGTTCAAAACATTGGCTTGTTCATGGAGACATTCTTTAAAAGAGGGCAAAGTGGGACAATCTTTTGTAAAATGATCACTTGTATCACAGATGTGACACACAATTTCTTGAACAGATTTTAATTGACCATTCTTTTTCAATTCAAGTGCCTCAACTTTTCTTGCCAAAGAGGTAAATCTAGCTTGAAGATCATGTTCATCTTTGAGAGTGTACATACCTCCACCAGATGTAGGAGATTGAATCTTGTTTGATGGTTCGATTGTACCTATAGTGTCCCAATTTTGAGCATTTTCAGCTAATGAATCGAGATACTCAATTGCCTCATTTGGATCTTTATCTTCAAATGTTCCATTACACATAAATTCAACCATTTGCCTATCTTTAGGTGTTAAGCCTTCATAAAATTGAGAAACAACTCTCCAAATTTCAAAACCATGATGTGGACAAAGATTAAGCAATTCTTTGTATCTATCCCAACACTGATAAAAAGTTTCTCCTTGTTTTTGAGTGAAAGTAATGATTTGCCTTTTGAAAGAATTTTTTCTATGAGATGGAAAAAACTTTTTCAAAAATTGTTGTTGCAATTCATCCCAAGTTCGAATGGATCCCGATCTAAGATTTTGTAGCCAAGTTTTAGCTTTATCTTTTAAAGAAAAAGGAAAAAGCTTAAGTCGAATGGTGTTCATGCTACAATTTAGATCATTATATGTGTTGCACACTTCTTCAAACTCTCGTAAATGCATGTATGGATTTTCAGAATCTAAGCCATGAAAATTGGGTAAAAGTTGGATAATACCAGGCTTAAAATTGAAATGAGATGCATTAGGGGGAAAAACTAGACATGAAGGTGCACTAGTACGTGTAGGATTCATGTGATCTCTAAGTGTTCTTCGTCTATCATGATCATGTTGAGATTGAATTTCATCTTCATTTTCTTGGATGGGTTCTTTCGCCATGTTTTGTAAAAATAAAGGGTTATTTCGAATGAGTCGACCACTAAGTGTACGTGACCAAATGCTCATGCAAATGCAAATGCAAAACAAAAAAAACACACAAAAGCAATAAAAATTTAAATAAAGAAAAATAAACTATAAAAAAAATTAAATAGACTTGAAATTAAATTATACTTCCCTGGCAACGGCGCCAAAAACTTGTTGCGACTTTGATTGTTGCACTCCCAAGAGCAGGTTGTCCACAAGTAGTATAATTCGGTGAGTCCGAATATCGTATCCACAGGGAAGCTCAGGTAATTACAAGTCCACTACAATGTCTTTTTGTTTTGTTTTTGTTTTTGTTTCTTTTTAATTTTAATTGTTTGAATCTTTAATGGGTAAATTTTAATTGTTCAAATTTTAATTTAAGTAGTTGAGATTAAAGGATCCACTCTTGATATTTTAATAAAGTTAACATTAACGAACATTATTGAAATCCACATAATAAAATGGTTCCAATATATTAAATAATCATATTTATATTATGTTATATATTATTATCTTATAAGTATATAATATATACCAAAACTTATAAATGTGGTCAAGTATTTATTGTGCTATATAAATTTGTAAACACTGAATCAAGGTTCCCACTTTAAATGGTTGGTAAAACCAAACTAACATTTAAATGGTACCAAGAAATTAATATTATGATATATTTATATATAGTAAATCAAGGTTCCCACTTTAAATGGTTGGTAAAACCAAACAAACATTTAAATGGTTCCAATAATTTAATATTATAATATATTCATATATAATAAATCAAGGCATCCACTTTAAATGGTTGGTAAAACCAAACTAAAATTTAAATGGTTCCAAGAATTTAGTGTAACATATAGCAACAATAAATCAAAACTCCCACTTATAAGTAGGGTATAAAAATGCTTAAAGAAATAAATATAACATAAACAATAAATAATGATTAAATAATATAAAACATAGATTCTTACCTTTTAGTAACCTTATTATCATGCCAAGAGTTTCACATTTTCATCTCAACTTTAGGAAGTTAGCTATTCATTATTCAAAGTGTAAAATTTTGAATATGAAATTAACATGCTAATTATGTTTAAATGAAGAAATAAAGGAAAAATATAGAGAGAAATATTATGAACTCAAAGGTTTGTTCATAGAATGAGGGATATCTCAATACATTACAATGCACCCCTATTTATAGCCAAATTTGGGGAGACAACCACAAATAAAATATTATTTTTTTACACAAAAGTCTTCATTGATGTTCTAAGATATTATATTATATTACACATCACTTTTGAAAATCTTCTTCTTGGAATTTGCTTCTTCACATAAAAAGAAACACGTGGATAATTGAGTTGTCTAGTTGTGGTATTTTTTTCAAATCATTTGACCAAGTAATTTGAGAGATATGATCAAAATACTAGAGCATGGTAAAACTGCCACTCTTTTGGTAACTTTATTTGTTGCTTAAATTGATCCCAATTGTGAGAGGATTTTTATCTCATGCTTGACACCAATATTGTAGATATTAACATCAACTTTCTACAGGTCCAAGAATCATCTTAATCCCATTTGCAACACCAAGTTTATTCTTGTTTTATCGAACCTGTAAAAAATAGTAAAAACTTGTAATTACACAACAACTTATATTTTATACAATTTATTATAAAACATATAATATTTAAACATTTAATAAAACAAAAACTATATATTTATATTATAAAACATTTAATTAATGTACAATTTTTATGTTTATCAAACACCAACGTCTGGAAATCGGGATCCCTAGACTAGGATTGAGTCTAGTATGAGTTTAAGAGTTACGGATATTGATTCATTGATTGATGTTGATTTATGTTCCTGATTATGGTACATGTTTAGAGTAAGGATTATTGTTGATATTAATTCATGTTTCGGATTATGATACATGCTACGAATATTTGATTCATGTTCTGATTTTGATACATGTTATGAATATCTGTTATATGATTTTATATTGTTTATATGATTGCATGTATACATGATTTATACTGGGAATGTAATTCTCACCGGAGCTATCCGGCTGTTGTCTTGTTTGTATGTGTGCATGACAACAGGTGGGACAGGATCATGGTCAAGAAGAGAACGAGGCTGGACTAGATAGCGTGGAGATCCGGGCTCAGAAGTAAACTAGGAATCATCACTTGATATATAGTAGTTGAACTTAGTTGAATTATTGTAGGAAATACAAGACTTGTACTTTTATGTATAATGTGTATTTCAGATTGATTTATCTTACGTTTTCGCATTGTATTTAAAAAAAAAAATTTAGACCCTGTTTATTATAATTGATTGATTAATTCTAAGAACGATTAAAAACTTTAATTAGCGTCCGGGTCCCCACAACATGTGGTATCAGAGCTTTAGGTTCCAGAACAGTAGGTTCTAGAACTGTATTTTTTTTTAGACTGAGATAGAAGCTAGTAAGCGGGGTAGAATGTGTTTTCTTTCCTTGCATGTGATTGCTAGCATGTGATGTATTATAATGTTGAATTACATTGTATATGTTAATATTGCAGTGTGTTTTACTGCTTTGGAAGATACATGTTACCTGAATATCTGAGTTGATTTGGTAATGTGTATTATTTGAAAATGGATCAGAACCAATTCTTGATCAGAGGTAAGCTGATCAGAAAGGGACTGAGACGGATTTATCTCATGTGATTGCTAACTCTTGTGGTAATCAGATATACCTCCTCGAAATATTCCAGAACGAGGTAGTACTTCGACTGATCAGATAGATGTGTCAGAAACTCCGATGGAAACACAGTTGCAGAGGTTTCAATCGTTTCAACCGCCGATTTTGAAGGGTACTGAGACGCCAGTTGATTGTGAGAATTGGCTAGATGACTTAGAAATGCTATTTGAGTTTCTGGGTTTCACAGATGATTGTAGAGTTAAACTGATTGGGCACCAGTTACGAGACATCGCAAGGAGCTGGATGTCTCGTAGCTGGTGGCTGGTAACCAAAGAAAACCTAGAACAGCGTGGTCCAGTGATTACGTGGAAAGTTTTTAAAGTTGAATTCTATCAAAGATTCTTCCCCGTATCATACAGACAGGATAAAAGTGCAGAGTTTGCAGATCTGAGACAGGGTCAGTTGAATGTTGACGAGTATTTGGCCCAGTTCTTTACCTTGCTACGTTTTGCTCCTCAAGTGGCTAGGAATGATGCAGCTGTGTTTGATCAGTTTATCCAGGGATTGAATCCGGAGATACGTACATTGGTAAATGTGAAACAACCGAATAACATTGCTGATACTCTGAACAGAGCCAGAAGAGCTGAAACAGTTTTGATGAGACAAAAGGAAGCCTCGTATGTTCTTCCAACACCGAAACCACTGCGACTACCTCCATGAATCGAGATTGGTAGCAGCAGTAGTGAAAAGAAAGAACAGTTGAAAGCTCGAAAGAAGCAGTTCAAGAAGTTAGGGAGCGGTTCATCTAGCTCCAGTGGTTCTAGCCCGAGTTATACTGGAGTTTATTGCAGAACTTGCGTAGGGAGACATCCCACGGAGCAATGCCAGGGAGTGACTAGTAGGTGCAATATCTGTAAACAGTAGGGACACTTTGCTAGAGTTTGTCCACATAGAGGTTCTCGAAGATTTCAGGGAGCAGAATCATCTGGTGGTAGTGACCGAGGAATAGACCCAGGAGGCACTTGATGATATAGTGGCAGGTAATTGTTCTTTTATGATTATTTTGCATATGTATTAAGACATATTAATACATCTTATACCTGATTCTGTATGAATTGCATTGACATATGCTTTATTCTGTTTAGTCTGTATATACTATAGTATTGATTTCTTTATCTTTTGGGGGGAGAGGATTTGATATCAGTGACATTCTGTGAAATATTGTATACTGCAGTAAGATGAGAATGAGATTGAGTTAGATTATGTTGTACTTGGATTGTCTGATTCTGGCAGCATTATTGATATGGATATATTGAACAAGTACAGAGCTATTGTAGATTCTTATCAGGAGATGGTAAGATTCGGACTTGAAATGGCCGAAGAATGAATAATGTACGGTAAGGATTTTCGATTTTGAATTCCTTTGATTTCCGTATTAATTATGATTCGATGATTATCGAAAGGAATGGAGTTATTACTTATGCATTCAGTTGATTACTGAAAATGAATATACCATGAGCTGATTTGTCAGTAGCAGGAGAATTGCTAAAGTCTTTCCAGATGAAATTCCGGATTTGCCTTATATCAGGGAGAGTGATTTTCCCCTTGATTTGATACCAGGTACTGATTTTATTTTAGAAGTCTGTACAGAATGATACTGATTGATTTGAAAGAATTGAAATATCAGTTAGAAGATTTACTGACCGAAAGTTACATCTGATTGTGTGTTTCTCTGAAAAATACTTCAGTTCTGATTATGGGTTGATGAATCCTGTATTTAGAGGTATTCTGATGATTTTATGCCGTTTATCTATGATATTTTGTGATATACTATCTTGTATTGAAGGATCTGAGAACTGAAATTGTTGTATACAGAAATTGTTCAGATATAAATCTTGATTGAAACAGATTGTATTCCGAGTATGTGATATCCGAATATGGTATACCGATTGATATTAGCACAGCTGAGGCAGTGATTAATGGCTGAGAATGACACCGAGTCAGAAATGTCAGAAATTTATTTTTTTCATGAGTTTAGCAGATTATGATATGTAACTGTTTTTTTGAAATTGCTTACGAATTGTTATTGTTCTAAAACAGTATTTGAGACAGGGTATATTGTTTGGGGGACATTACATTCGAAGATGATATAGCAGTTGATCTAAACAACGTTGAAGATGTAATCGGTTAGTCAGATCGACAATATTGTAAGAAATTACGTTCTATGAGTTATTGGATCAGTATAGATGAGTGATATTTAGAATCTGAGCCGATATTGCTGTTATTCTGAATCCGTATTTGATACAGATTGTTGTATATTGTTGAGATTATATACAGTTCAAGCCGAATCAGAGCTGATTTTAAAAGTTACAGCAGTTCAGAAGTTTGATCAGAATGTTCAGAACTTGATTTCGATAAGCAGAGTAGGGTGTCAATCAGAATATCAGGTAGGTACTACTGTATTATATGTGAGTAACCGACTTGTTTGTGCCGAATATTTCGAATCTGAATGATAGATGTTTGTCAGAGGCGCACAATAGTCAATTCAGTATTCTTGCTGATAACAGAAAAGATATGATACTTCGAAAAGACAGTTTTGATATAAACAGAGGAGATCAGTTGTAGCAGAATTTGTACGGAAATGTCTGAATTGTCGACAGATGAAGACAGAAAGATAGAAACCAGGAGATTGGTTATCTAAATTATCGGTTCTTGAATAGAAATGGGAGTACATTTCTATGGATTGTGTGACGATACTACTGAAATCTTGACAAGACTGCGCTGTGATGTGATTATGATTGACAGATTGCTCGAATATGCCTCTATTATGTTGTACATGAAGATGTACAGATATGATCAGATGACTGAGATTTATGTAAGAAAAGGGGTTAGATTGTATTGAATGCCAAAGTTGATTATATCATACTATGATTTTTGATTGATTCTGTACTTTTGGCAGAGTATACAATAAACTCTTTTATCTATTGTCTATAAATCGACGGATAGTCGGAGCGAACTATCCTGAGACGGGAGGATATCCAGGACATGTAGTGCTGGATTGTAACACTAGTTGACATGATTTATTGTCACTTTGTGAATGATCGTATAACTATAGCTATCAGATGAGTATTGAGATAGCTTCAATTGCGGTATTGTACAGTGAGAACTGTAAATTTCCTTTGCATAGAGATAATATCTCGGACATACCTGAGATTGGATCTGATAAGGTCAGAGATATGATAAAGAAAATACCTGAGATTGGATCGGATAGGATCAGAGATATGATAAAGAAAATGAAACTAATTTAGAAGAAAATGAAGACAACTCAGAATAGACAGACTAAATAAGCCAACGTCGAACGATGACTGTTGATATTTGAGGCCAAAAATTGAATATAGCACTGACTGGGATAAACAGAGGTGGTAGCAGATGCTGATATTGATTTGTTAGCAGCGGTTGATTGGTATATACGGATGTTGTATAGCCAGTATTTTGCAATTGATTCGATCAGAATGATTTCGAGTGGTATTATGATATTATACTTCTTGAATGACTACTCCAGTCTGGAATCAGAGATCCGTGAAAGAAAGAAAATTCAGAACGAAGACTATTCTACTATTGAATATACAGTAAAGTCGTCAGGGCATTAGAAATGTTACTTGAAAGACAGAATCTGATATGAGACTGAGATTTCAGGATTGTTTCAGGGAGATGAGTTTTCTGAGTAACCTCTCTTATACATTTCTTTCTTATATATATCTGATTTGATTACCTGTGATTTCGGGGACAAAATCGTATCTTGGAGGGGGAGAAATGTAATGTCCGAGATTTTAGTTGATACTTTTGAGATTATTATGTGTTATGAAAAAGGGAATATAAGAACAGACATGGAGAAGCGACGTTGTAAATTGAGTTTAGTGACAACAAGACACCGCACCCGCGCCAGGAACCTTACCGCACCCGCGGTTGTCATTCTGAAATTTTGGTGTTGGTACAGTAGAGGCAGCGCACCATCGGTAAGAACAGAACCGCACCTGCGGTGGATGTACCGAGATAGGACCGCACCCGCGGTGCAAGAGTCAGCGCACCCGCGATCGTTCCTTCTGAATTTTTGAAGGTGATCCAATACGCACAGCGCACCCGCGGTCCAATGTATAAGCGCACCTGCGGTGTGACGTGCAGCATGAACATGAAGCCACGTTTCTTGAGCCATGCATGATATATATTATAAATTTCGTTCCTTTATTCAGATTTAGCTGAAAGGAAGAACGGAAGTCTGGGGAAAAAGCTTTGAATCCTTGATACTAGAATTCGATTTGCGAGAAATCCGACCGTCTGATTTTGAATCCGACTTCAATACTAAGTTCCTATCGATGCAGGCTATAACTGGATGTAAGTTTTGTTACGTATAGATATGATTTGAAACTATGATATTTTCAGGATCGAATATGAATCAGATATGATGTTTCTGATACAGCAGACATCGTATATTTGAAGTCAGATTAAAGAACTGACTGTTTATGTAATTGTTATGATTTTCGGAGTTGATTTGATTGAGATTCGATATCAGATTTGTATTGTTATTGAGATTATGAGTTGTACCGATATTGATTATGAGTTCTGGTATTATATCTGTGATGTTGAGATTGACGGGGTTATCGAGATTGTATTGTTATGCCGTCGAAACATCAGTAGATTGATATTGATCAGATTTACGATTGATGGAGATTGTATTGTTGTACTGTATGTCGATTGACATTGATCAGATTGTATTTTGATTTGAGTATTGATCAGAACAGGTTTTGAATTGAGTTATATATTGATATTGTGCCTGTTCGATATTGTCATTGCCAGATTGGGTATGGAATGAGTTGAATTTGAGACTTCGTCTTCGTCAAACCGAGAAGAGAAAGGTATAAATTAATGTTGAGTTGGGATTGCACAACTCGAGTGAGGTTTGACTCGAGTTTCCCTAAATCACATACTTTATTTTATTGCATTGATATTTGCAATGAATAAATTGATATGCTTGTGCTATTGATTATAGACAGCAGGTATTAGTCGAGTGATCTTGTGAATGAAGTACCTGATAGTGGCGGGATCGCCACGGGCACATTGCACGATTTCACAAGATAGGGTATTGGTGAAAATGCCAAAGTCTGTGACGGTTAGGTCAAGACACTGGATGTTTTGTTATATCGACGTGGATAGAATCGGAATTTCTTATATTACTGTTGGTCGATATAGGAACACCAACGTCTGGAAATCGGGATCCCTAGACTAGGATTGAGTCTAGTCTGAGTTTAAGAGTTAGAGATATTGATTCATTGATTGATGTTGATTTATGTTCCTGATTATGGTACATGTTTAGAGTAAGGGTTATTGTTGATATTAATTCATGTTTCGGATTATGATACATGCTACGAATATTTGATTCATGTTCTAATTTTGATACATGTTATGAATATCTGTTATATGCTTTTATATTGTTTATATGATTGCATGTATATATGATTTATACTGGGAATGTAATTCTCACCGGAGTTATCCGGCTGTTGTCTTGTTTGTATGTGTGCATGACAACACGTGGGACAGGATCAGGGTCAAGAAGAGAACGAGGCTGGAATAGATAGCGTGGAGATCCGGGCTCAGAAGTAAACTAGGAATCATCACTTGATATATAGTAGTTGAACCTAGTTGAATCATTGTAGGAAATACAAGACTTGTACTTTTATGTATAATGTGTATTTCAGATTGATTTATCTTACGTTTTCGCATTGTATTTAAAAAAAAAATTTGGACTCTGTTTATTATAATTGATTTATTAATTCTAAGAACGATTAAAAACTTTAATTAGCGTCCGGGTCCCCACACACCACCTGATTATGCACATCACAACACTCACTTTAGGACACACCATGAAAAATCCTTCAGGATAATTAAAGTATGGATTCCTAAATGACTAATAAACTCAGGACCCAAATAGAAAATGGTATCAATCTCTTATTTCAATAATGTCAGGTATCAAAGAAAAAAGAGTTAGAGGAATCCATCTGGTTTCTGGACAGTAGCTGCTCTAGACACATGACTGAAAACAAAGATCTTTTATCAGAAGTAATCAACTACAGAGGTCCAACAATCACCTTTGGAGATAATTCTAAAGGTAGAGCTGTAAGGCACGGGGCCGAAGAGGGCCGGGGGTGATCGCCGGTGCCATGAGGTGGCACGGACAATGTGCGGCTCCTGGCAGGCTTCTAGGTCGAGAGAACATGGATGAAACGTTCTTACACTGGAAGGAGAGGGATTCCGAGACTGTTCAATGTAATGGACTGTACAGTTGAAGAGGGCTTAAAAGATTTGATTGGTACTAATCATATCACGAAGGTGCATCTTCCTTTCGGTAGCTCATCACATAAGAACTCCAAAGTTAAGCGTGCTTGACTTGGGACAATTTTGGGATGGGTGACCTCCTGGGAAGTTTCCTAGGGTGCGTGTGAGTGAGGGCATAAGCACGCTGGAAAGACTCGTCTTGGTACAGTGAGGACAGTCGTCGAATCTGGAGCGTTACAGTTGGTATCAGAGCCGACCTCTCCGAGTACGGTGTGGTTCGGGGACGAACCAAGCGGAAGCTGGTGGGCATGTAAAGCCCGGGGCTGAAGAGGGCGGGGGGTGATCGCCGGTGCCATGAGGTGGCACGGACAATGAGCGGCTCCTAGCAGGCTTCTAGGTGGAGGGAACATGGATGAACCGTTCTTACACCGGAAGGAGAGGGATTCCGAGACTATTCAATGTAATGGACTGTATAGTTGAAGAGGACTTAAAAGATTTTATTGGTACTACTCATATCACGAAGGTGCGTCTTCTTTTCGGTAGCTCATCACATAAGAACTCCAAAGTTAAGCGTGCTTGACTTTGGGCAATTTTGGGATGAGTGACTGAAAGGATCGGTTGGAAGGATGAAAAGTGTTTAGAAGGGGGGGTTGAATAAACACTTCACGAATTTTAAATTCTCTTCGAGATTTGGATTCAGTTTGGTTACAAACTGACTCTAGGTATCACGTCGGTCAATGACAATCAGTTAAACTGAAGAAAAACAGTTGCGGAATATGAACTGACTGAAAGATAGAATATCTAACTAAAATATAATAACTAAGTAAAAGAACAAAATTGTTTCTGGATGTTCGGAGACTTGAATAACTCCTACGTCACCCCTTCTATCACGAAGATAGGATATCCACTAAAAGACTTTGATCAAATACAAGACTTGTACTGACCCATTTCAGTTTTGACTTATCAATGCTAAAACTGAAGCTCTTAGCTACAAACGCTTTTACAGTCCTTGACTGAACTTAGCACGACTTAAAGAGTTTGCAGATATTACAAAGTGCTATTAAGCTCAAATGTATAGCCTGAATGCTACTGATATATCAAGTGAGTGAGAGCTTTCGATATTTAAATGCAATAAAAGAATTTTGCAGCGTAACAGCAAGCTTGGAAATTCGTTGTAGGTTCGTTGGTTTCTCAGCTGCTCTCTTCAACTATTTATAAGCTTCCATTTCAACGGTAACATTAACTGCTGTTTGAATATTATATCCGTTGATATGCCACGTCGTTATTCTTCTGACAACAGTACTCTGTGACCTCTGAAATGTGGCGTTCCACTAATAGTTGCAGACTGTAGTGGTACTATTTGTCGGTTGTTAATGACGCGTTCAGCTGAATTAATCAGCTGCTGGGCAATAAACTGGTGAGGAGAATAACTGAGTTGCGTTTCAGTTGCGTAGATCAGTTTACTATATTCAGTTGCTGAGTTCAGTTTACTAGATTCAGTTGGTTCGCATAATCAGTTGGCAATTTGTCAAACGCCATAATTTTGTTTCCAACAATTTCCCCCTTTAAGGTGTGTGACAAAACTAAGCACAAAATAACTGAACAACTGAACTCATTGTAGATAACATAAAAGTTTAGAATTGAATAACAGACAATGACTCAAAGACTGCTCTTCTTTTGATGATCTAGGAGCTCTTTAATCTCTTCCCCCTTTTTGTCAAATAAACACATCTGAAGAGATAATTTCCGAACATCAATTGATAAGAGATTGACAGAAGAGGATATGTTAGAGACGGCAGAGAGCATTGTGGTTTGCAACGAGTCTATTTTGCTTGTTACAAGCATCTCCAGATTTTCAACTCGTTTGCTGATAACGTCTTGAGTGATGGAGAGACTCTAAGCCAAACCTTTGTTCTTTTGAAATGCGTCCACTGACTGAGAAAGAGAGATTAAGGCTTCTTGAATTGCTTTCAGTTTCTCTGAGTTGAATTCTTCAGCATGTTCTAGCTTCAGAGAATGTTCTAGTTGAGTATGCTGAATTTTGTACAAATCATTAATCACTCTCTGTATATTATGCTGAATGTCCTTAATCTCTTCAAGAGCAAAATCGAGATCTTTCGCAGAGTGAGGATTTGGCTGATCCGACGCTCCAGTTTCCTGAGAGAGTCGATCAAAAACCACCATGGTTCTTTCAGATATCATTGTTGCAGCAATAGTCGATGCTGGAATATCTGTTTCAGTTACTTCCGCTTGGACCAGAGGAGGTGAAGACTGAAGTTGATTAGCATTTGAGCTTTCCTGCTGAATGTGAGAGTTTGCAGGGTCTTAAACTAGAGGGTCATGAACTGATGCTTCTGCCTGATGATCATCTGAGATTCGAGTTGACACAACAGTTAGAGGATTTTCAGAAGTAGTCAATAGATCCTCCAGATTCTCAGTAATGTGGTGATCTGGTGATTGAACAAACATTATTTCTTGAACATTTGGTTCAGAAATGACAGTTTCAACTGGCTCGTTAGTAAAGATGGGATTCTCTTCAACTGCTTGATTAGCGGAGTGATCAACTGACAAGGGTTCATTGGTGGAAGTTTCTTGAATCACTGATTGAATGATTTCATCAATATGAGCTAGTGTCAAATCAGCTTCAGAATACATCTTGGGATCATCAATAGGAGAAGGTGACACAAATGAAGATGGAGCAATTGAAGATGAGGAGACATCTGCTTTCTGAGAAAGGATAGCAGTATTGTCCTTGTCAGACTTTCCAGCTGATTGTTCAGCTAGATCTTCAGTCACAATTTCTTGAGAAAATTCTGGTATGATCAGTTCTTGATCCATTTCTCATTGTTTAATTTCTGCTTGTAGTCCAATTAAATCTGTCTCCAGTTGAGCATAAACTGCTTTATCATTGAATGCAGTTGGACTTGTGGGATTGAAATTTTGCCGAAGCTCAGTAAAAATCTGCTTCAGCTTCTTTTCTCTTGAAAGATCAAACAAATACCTCTTCCTCTACAAAGCTTGATAAATTGAAGAAGCTTTGACAAACTTCAGCACTGCTCTTTCTAGAGCAATAAATCTTTTCAGCTTAGACTTTTTGTTGAGGTCCTTGGAAAAAACATAGACTCTGAAATTTACCCATTCTTCAAAAACTTGGAGCTTCTCTTCAGCAAATTTATTGACCTCTTGCCAAATTAGATCAATGAGAGTTTGAATGGCATTCGAAGGTCGGGGCTCTTCTTGTATTTTACCTTTGCCCTTGGAGTCAGTAAAAATATGAGGAATGGTTAATCCCGACGTAGTTGCATCAATCTTTTCTCTGAGCACAACCCCTGTTGGTCTGGAAAATGGTAAAGGAGAGTAAGGAGAAATACTAATAAGTGGAGCTTTTACTCCAGCAAGTCTGGTTTTATCACTAGATTTAGTGATTATACTCTTTGGCGGAATGGTGAACAAGGGTAACTGATCCTCAGTTGAGGACTCAGTTGGAATTGCCTTCAATGGAACAGCCTGGATTGGCTGTTGAGCTCCTGATTTCATCAACTTATTGGTTGGTATGACTTCAAGTGTAGCAGTAAGTTTGGTTTTCAGTGTCCGTGGTTTCTTGCCAATTGGAGGAGACAGGGTCTTCTCTACATCAGAATCACTGATAAGCAGTTTGTGCTTTGAAGTCTTCTTCTGTGGTAGAGCCTGGGCAATCTTAACTGATTTGGGAACAGCCTGCTGTGTCCCAATCTCTGTTTTGATCTTAACAAATTTTTCAGGAGTGATGTCCAACTTAGTTTTTGGAGGCAAGATATTCTTGGCATTGAACACTTTGAATTTAGATAATCTCTCTGAATCATCAGTTACTAACCCTTTGACTTTCATCAAATAGCTCAGTTGAATTGCAAAACCTTTGGACTGCTTGGTGGAAGAGAACATATTTTTCAAGATGTTGAAAAGAAGGTGCTTCAAGTTGAGTCTCTGTCCAGCCATGATGACAGTAATGGCTTGAAATTTTCCAAGGTTCAAGCAGCAAAGGATCCTGCCTTTGCCAATAGCCCCTTGGCTACAATGTCGGCCAGTAACTGAACCTCATGCTTCAGCTCCTTCTTTGGATCGAAAACTTTGATTTTCCGTCCATCAGCAGAAAATAAGGTTTGCATTTCTTCGATATCAGATGCTTTGACATCAGCAAGTTGTGCCAATCCATCAGAAGGCAGCAAAAATAATTCTCCAAGAGAATCCTCAGAAATGGTCAACAGTTGATTGTTGACAGTGGAGATGATGTTACCTTCAGAGTTGATAAATCCATTTGAGTAGAAATCTTGAAGTTCCTTTGGATAAATTTCTTGAGAGAATTGCGCTAAGAAAGTTTTCAACCCTGCTGATTCAAGCTTCAGAGAAACATTTTTCACATCGGCTTCTCCGATTGACAGGGATGACTCAAAATTGATAGCCATAGCGTTCAATAAATGTGCCGGAATTTGATTTGCCATTGCTGAGATTAAGAAAACCTGAAATTTCACTAAGACACAAGCTCGGAGTGTATAAGTTTTCTCTTGAAAGTTGATGTACGCGTAAGAATAAACTGAAGTTAAGCGGGGAAAGGTACTTATGTACATGACTGTTCAAATTCTGGACATGTGTTAGTCCATTGAAAATTTGAGTGAAAACATGTGTATGTGTGTTGTAAGCGTGTGTACAAATTAAACGGTTAATATGCGTCCACGTTTTAAGATAGGATAAGATTCATCATGAGATAGCAGACAGTCACGTCACTTCATTTGGAATATAATATGGTTAATTAGATAGCTTATATGAGAAGATTAGTGAAATACCCAACTGAACGATCAGTGTTAAGACTGAGTCCTTTCAGTTGAGAGTTGACTAACATTTGTCTTCTCAGTTAACCTCTTAAAACCAATATTCCCCCTTAATAGATGCATATAAAAATTATAAGCAATATTAATTAAAATTATCCTGATGCTTAGTAGTGTAAGCGTCTGCTGTAATGACATTGTCCTTTCATCTTCATTGTCCTGGTCTATAAATAAGAGTAGAACAGTTAGTTGCAAATATATCAGCAAAAAGAAATTCAACAGCTAAAATGGCAGATGCAAGTGGTTCAAAAGCTCCGGATATGGCTGAAGAATTTATGCGAGCTGCACTAGAGAAAAGGAAGGAGACAATAGAAGAAGAAGTCTTCCATCAAATTCTTCGCTACTGGGAGGATTTACAGGAACTCCAATTACTTTGGGAGAATGAGATGGCTACCACTCCTGTCCTGGTGGAGAAACTGGAGAAATACCAAAAGCGCCTGCACGTGGCACACATGGTGAATATATTCGAGTATGACAGAGATTATCAGCTGATGCTCTATAAGGAGAAGAGAATCCTAGAGCTTATGGCTGAATCTGACAGCTTCCATAGACTTCCACTGGAGATTTATCTCAATGGATGAGCAAGTGGAGAGCTTTTGTTCAGGAAGAATTGATCACTGTAATCCATGATGATTTCTTCAGATGAATAAAATGTCATTCCAGTTTATCTCTGTCTTTATTTTCCTGTATTTGTTTCCAATTTTATCAGCTGAAAAATAACTCATAAGCAAGATTACTGATAAAGATTAACTGATAAAAATTAAGATAAATCAATTAAGACAAGTATATTGCGAAAATGAGAAAACTTAGTCTCAGCCAATGGTTTGGTGAAGATATCAGCTGCTTGCTGATCAGTTGAAACATATTCCAGTCTGATCTCCTTCTTCAAGGCATGATCTCTGATGAAGTGATGCCTGACATCTATGTGCTTGGTCCTGGAATGAAGAACTAGATTGTAGGTAATAGCAATCGTGCTTGTATTGTCACAAAATATGGGTGATTCTTTTGCGTCAATTCCATAATCTCTCAGTTGTTACTGAACCCAGAGCAGTTGAGCACAGCAGCTTCCAGCAGCAAGGTATTCTGCCTCAGTTGTGGAAGATACTATGGATGTTTGCTTCTTGCTGAACCAAGAGATCAGTCTGTCTCCTAGAAACTGACATGATCCACTTGTACTTTTACGATCAAGCTTACATCCTGCATAATTTGCATCTGAATATCCAACTAAATTGAAAAATGAATCCTTAGAATACCATAACCCAACATTTTGTGTGCCTTTTAGATATTTTAGAATACGCTTGGCAGCTGTGAAATGTGATTGCATAGGATTTGCCTGAAATCTAGCACACATACAAACAGCAAATACAATATCTGGACGACTAGCAGTTAGGTACAATAATGAACCTATTAGACCTCTGTAAAGCGTCGTCTCAACTGATATTCCCCCTTGATCTGTGTCCAGTTTTACTGATGAACTCATGGGAGTATTTGCAGCTGAACACGATTCCATGCCAAACTTCTTCAGTAATTCCTTTGTGTATTTAGTTTGACTAATGAAAGTACCCGACTCCAGTTGCTTCACTTGTAATCCAAGAAAGAATGTCAGTTCACTCATCATGCTCATTTCAAATTTCTCCTGCATCAACTTAGCAAATTTCTCGCATAATTTGGGGTTAGTTGACCCAAAGATGATGTCATCAACATAAATTTGAACGAGTAGAATATGATCATTCTTGGAGAATTTGAACAAAGTCTTGTCAACTGATCCAACAGAAAAATCGTGATCAGTTAGAAATTTTGAAAGAGTGTCATACCAAGCTCGTGGAGCTTGCTTAAGACCATATAAGACTTTGTTCAAATGGTAGACATGATCAGGAAGGTGATGATTGATAAAACCTGGAGGTTGTTCAACATAGACTTCTTCATGCAACTGGCCATTTAGAAATGCACTCTTTACGTCCATCTGGTAGACTTTGAAGTTTTTGAATAAAGCATAGGAAAATTCTGATTACCTCAAGTCTTGCAACTGGTGCGTATGTCTCATCATAGTCAATTCCTTCTTCTTGCCTATAACCTTGTGCTACTAGCCTTGCTTTGTTGCGCACAACTGAACCATCTTCGTTCAGTTTGTTCCTGAAAACCCATTTTGTACCTATAACAGTTTTTGAAACTGGTCTTGGAACTAGGTTCTAGACATTGTTATGGATAAACTGATTTAGCTCTTCTTGCATTGCATTTATCCAGTTTGGAGCAGCAAGAGCTTCATCAACTTTCTTTGGTTCCAGTTGTGATACGAAAGCTGAGTGAATAAATAGATTGAGCATCTGATTTCTTGTTCTCACTGGATCAGATGGATTACCTATCACCAATTCTGGAGGATGTGATTTCTTCCATCTGAGTTCAGCGTTTATTGCTTCTGATTCAGCAACTGCTTCTGTGGGCAACTGAATGTTTTCAGTTTCAGTTGGAGCGATTTCAGTTGGTAACTGAATATCATTTGTTTGCTCTATCAACTGATAGTTAGGAACAGCTTCTGGTTCAGCTGGTTGATCTAATACTTCTAGTTCAGGTGTTTGGAGGTTGTTTTGATTGATATGATTGTCTTCTTCATCATCATCCTCCAAACTGATATCTGTAAATCTATCCACTAGCTCAACTGGATTAGTTGGCATATCAGTTAGTACAGTTACTTCAAAAACAACATGGATAGATTCTTCAACATTCAGAGAATTTTTATTAAAAACTCTATAGGCTTTGCTCACCGAAGAATATCCAAGAAATATTCCCTCTGCAGATTTTGCATCAAAAGTTTTTAAATAATTTTTGCCATTGTCAAGAATGAAGCATCTGCAGCCGAATATTTTGAAATAAGAAACCACACTTTTTCTTCCATGCCAGATCTCATAAGGTGTTTTCATATGATTCTTATTAATCATTGATCTCTTCTGAGTATAACACGCAGTGTTTACTGCCTCTACCCAAAATCTTTGAGAAATACCCGAATCAGCAAGAATTGTTCTAGCAGCTTCTTTAAGGGTCCGATTTCTCCTTTCAGCTACACCATTTTGCTGAGGAGTTCTAGCTGCTGAGAGCTCATGCTTAATTCCAGTATTTTCTAAAAAATTTGAAAGAATTTGATTGATGAATTCAGTTCCTCGATCGGATCTGATTCTATCAATACCAACTGATTTTTCATTTAATAATCTTTTGAAAAGCTTGATCAGTTGTGCAGCAGTTTGGTCTTTTGTCTTGAGAAAAATAACCCAAGTAAATCTTGAAAAATCGTCTACAACTACCAAGGTGTATTTCATTCCCCCTAAGCTCATGACCGGTATTGGACCAAATAGATCCATGTGCAACAGCTCTAAGCATCGGGAAGAGGAATTACGGCCCTTGTTTTTAAAATAAGATTTTACTTGTTTACCAAACTGACATGCTGGACAAATTTTGTCTTTGATAAAATCCATTTTGGGCAAACCAGTGACAAGATCGTGGTTACTCAGATATGCAATAGATTTGAAATTCAGGTGGTAGGATGATCTCATTATTTGAGCATTTGACTGAACAAGAATGTTTGTCAAACTGAACTGAGAATCCATTATCGCATAATTGACTGATGCTAATCAGATTATACTTGAGATTCTCAACTAATAAAACATCATTAATGATAAGGTTACCATGGATAAGCTTACCCTTACCCACAGTTTTACCTTTGGAATTATCTACAAAACTGATGTTTGGTCCAGTGTACTTAACCAGTTGAGATAACAAGTTTGACTCTCCTGTCATGTGTCGTGAGCATCCGCTATCCAAATACCATATTGATTCAATGCTTGTACCTGTTACCTGTAATCACACAAAAGATAAGATTCTGGTACCCTTTTCTATTTGGGTCCGAAATTGATTAGTCCTTTAGGAATCTAGACTTGGATCAGTCTAACTGACCGTCCAGTTGCTGTATTTCAGATGGTCTTTCCCGATCTGTGTGTGCTTGGTGTATGGTGTGCAGAAGATACAACATGTGATTTGCCCTTTTTCAACTGATTGTTCAGCCAGTATCTTTTCTGAACTGACTTTCTGTTATAGTAATTGGAGTAGCCATTTGAATAATTTTTGCTAAAGTTTTTTGGTGACTGACTGCGTGAATCAGTTACCTCTTTTGGGCTATAACCAATACCACATCTTTTGCCCTTGTTCATACTTTCAGTTGGCTGTTCAACCAGTTTACTTAGTTCCGGTTGTTCTTGTTCCATAACTGATTTGACAAAGTGAATATATTTTCCTTTGCCCATAATCAGTTTTGGTCGAGTATCTTTGGGAGACATTTCATCTTGGTTACTGAACCCTAGACCAGTTTTATCAGTAACTGATTTCTGTGAGTTCTGTATATCAGTCAATGTAACAGATGATTTGTTCCAAGCCTGAATAAGCTCAGTTTGCTTTGATTTTTCAAGCATTAACTTTTGAATCATTAATTGATCCTTGCTTCTTTCAGTATTGAGTTCAGCAATCTCCTTTTTCAGACTCAACATATCAACTGATTCATCAGTTTTAGTCTTATTGACTATAAGATCAGTTTGCTTTACTCTAGCCTTTTCAAATGATAAGGCAAGCTTATGATACTCACTAACCATATCATGCAAAGTTGAAATAAGTTCTTCTCTGGTAAAATAAGTTGAGCTAAAGCCAAATACACGTTGGCTGCTGGACCCAGTTCTATATCACCAGCCATCAAGCATTTCACTTCCTCTTCATTGTCACTAGAACTGCATGAAGTTTCTGGTTCTGATCCCTCGTTGTCAGTTTCTGCCCATTTTGATTTGCTCTCTTCAGCCAAGAGCACTTCATGCTTCTTCCTAGAGAACTTCTTATCATCCTTAGATCTCTTTTTGTGATCATAAATTTTCTTTCTTCTTCCAGTTGAGCCTTGAATGTCTTTCTTTGGTTTGGTACAGTCAGCAATAAAGTGACCTGGTTTGTCACAGTTGTAGCAAGCGTTTGATTCTTCCTTGGAATTGCTTCTTTGATATTTATTCTGAAAATTTCCCTGATTTTTCCTCATAAATCTTCCGAACTTTTTAATGAACAATGACATGGCATCATTGCTAAGTTGATCAGCAGCTTTTTCAACTGAGCCAGTTGACTCTGTTCTAACAGCAGCTAAGGCAGTCGTGGCTGCTGGAGTAGAAGATTCTCCTTCTCGAGTTTGCAGCTCAAACTTGAGAGCTTTCAAATCAGCAAATAGATCATGAAGCTCAACTTTGTTCAGATCCTTGGATTCCCTCATTGCCAAGGTCTTCACATCCCACTCCTTGGGAAGACCTCTGATTACCTTCAATGCAACTTCTTTGTTTGTGTACACTTTTCCAAGTGCATTTAATTCATTGATGATGCAGCTGGTTCTTTCATCATATTCATGCATCGTTTCACCAACTCTCATTTTGATATTGTCAAACTTCTAAACAGCAACAGAAAGTTTGTTTTCTTTGGTTTGTTCGTTCCCTTCGCAAAGCTGGATTAGCTTCTCCCAAATCTCTTTGGCTGTCTTGCACATTTTGATTTTGCTGAATGTTACTTTATCCAGCGTCTTGTATAATATGTCATTTGCCACATTATCCAAATTGGCTTTTCTTTTATCCTCTGTCGTCCATTCTTTTCTGGACTTTTCTATACGATGAGGTGCCCCATCAGTGATGGCAACAGCTGTGTTGGCTTTCAAAATCTTCATGGTTCCGTCAGTTATAACGTACCACATATCATCATCTTGTGCAGCTAAGTGAGCCTGCATTCTTATTTTTCAGTCATCAAAGTCCTCTCTGGAAAACATTGAAATCTTGTTAAAAGAAGACATACTGAACAGTTTGAGTAAGATATTCTGAGACGAAATACAACTGCTCTGATACCACTTGAAAGGATCGGTTGGAAGGATGAAAAGTGTTTAGAAGGGGGGGTTGAATAAACACTGCACGAATTTTAAATTCTCTTCGAGATTTGGATTTAGTTTGGTTACAAACTGACTCTAGGTATCACGTCGGTCATTGACAATCAGTTAAACTCAAGAAAAACAGTTGCGGAATATGAACTGACTGAAAGATAGAATATCTAACTGAAATATAATAACTGAAGTAAAAGAACACAATTGTTTCTGGATGTTCGGAGACTTGAATAACTCCTACGTCACCCCTTCTATCATGAAGATAGGATATCCACTAAAATACTTTGATCAAATACAAGACTTGTACTGACCCACTTCAGTTTGGACTTATCAATGCCAAAACTGAAACTCTTAGCTACAAACGCTTTCACAGTCCTTGACTGAACTTAGCACGACTTAAAGAGTTTGCAGATATTACAAAGTGCTATTAAGCTCAAATGTATAGCCTGAATGCTACTGATATATCAAGTGAGTGAGAGCTTTCGATATTTGAATGCAATAAAAGAATTTTGCAGCGTAACAGCAAGCTTGGAAATTCAGCAAGCTTGGAAATTCGTTGTAGGTTCGTTGGTTTCTCAGCTGCTCTTTTCAAATATTTATAAGCTTCCATTTCAACGGTAACATTAACTGCTGTTTGAATATTATATCCGTTGATATGCCACGTCGTTATTCTTCTGACAACAGTACGCTGTGACCTCTGAAATGTGGCGTTCCACTAATAGTTGCAGACTGTAGTGGTACTATTTGTCGGTTGTTAATGACGCGTTCAGCTGAATTAATTAGCTACTGGGCAATAAACTGGTGAGGAGAATAACTGAGTTGTGTTTCAGTTGCGTAGATCAGTTTACTATATTCAGTTGCTGAGTTCAGTTTACTAGATTCAGTTGGTTCGCATAATCAGTTGGTAATTTGTCAAACGCCATAATTTTGTTTCCAACAGTGACCTCCTGGGAAGTTTCCTAGGGGTGCGTGTGAGTGAGGACATAAGCACTCTGGAAAGACTCGTCTTGGTACAGTGAGGACAGTCGTCGAATTTGGAGCGTTACAAGAGCCGTGGGTAAAGGTAAGATTATTCACGGCAAAGTTTTCATTAAAGATGTGCTTCTTGTAGAAAATCTATGTTACAACTTGATAAGCATAAGCCCAACAATGTGACAACGGTTACACCGTTAGAGTTTCAAAAACTCATATGCACTGTTAAAACCATAGTTGGTAATATCATGTTGACTGGTCATAGAGAGCAAAATACATATAAAGTAAAATGGAATGATGATTATCTTAATGCACCTACCGGTTTTATTGCCTTAAATGGTAATAAAAATTGGCTTTGGCATAAGCGACTCAATCATCTCAATTTTAAATCCATTGCTGCCATTAGCAAACTTAAACTGGTATCTGGCTTACCTAACATTGACTTTGCCAAAGATAGAATTTGCAATGCCTGTCAATTAGGTAAACAAGTCCGTTCAACATTCAAAAGCAAAGGAAGAAACTCATCAGCAAGATGTCTGAAACTTTTCATATGGATCTGTTTGGACCGATATCCGTAATGAGCTTAGGGGCAAAGAAATATACTCTTATTTTAATTGATGACTTCTCCAGTTTACATGGGTAAAATTTCTAAACTCCAAAGATCAAACCGCCGCCCAACTAATCAAGATGCTCAAAAGACTTCAAAATGAGAAGCAATTGATAGAATTAGGAGTGACAGAGGAACTGAATTTCTGAACCAATTCCTGTCATCATATCTTGAAGATCATGGCATAAAACATGAACTCTCAGCTGCAAGATCACCTCAACAGAACGGAGTAGCTGAAAGGAGAAACTGCACATTGAAGGAAGCAGCTAGAACCATGATGGCAGAATCTAGTATTTCACAAAGGTTTTGGGCAGAAGCCATTAACACAGCTTGCTATACTCAAAACCGTTACATGATCAATAAAAATCATGAAAAGACTCCATATGAAATCTGGACCGACAAGCAGCCAGAATTTGGATACTTTCACATTTTTTGTTTAAAATTTCTAAACTCCAAAGATCAAACCGCCGCCCAACTAATCAAGATGCTCAAAAGACTTCATAATGAGAAGCAATTGATAGAATTAGGAGTGACAGAGGAACTGAATTTCTGAACCAATTCCTGTCATCATATCTTGAAGATCATGGCATAAAACATGAACTCTCAGCTGCAAGATCACCTCAACAGAACGGAGTAGCTGAAAGGAGAAACTGCACATTGAAGGAAGCAGCTAGAACCATGATGGCAGAATCTAGTATTTCACAAAGGTTTTGGGCAGAAGCCATTAACACAGCTTGCTATACTCAAAACCGTTACATGATCAATAAAAATCATGAAAAGACTCCATATGAAATCTGGACCGACAAGCAGCCAGAATTTGGATACTTTCACATTTTTTGTTTAAAATTTCTAAACTCCAAAGATCAAACCGTCACCCAACTAATCAAGCTGCTCAAAAGACTTCAAAATGAGAAGCAATTGATAGAATTAGGAGTGACAGAGGAACTGAATTTCTGAACCAATTCCTGTCATCATATCTTGAAGATCATGGCATAAAACATGAACTCTCAGCTGCAAGATCATCTCAATAGAACGGAGTAGCTGAAAGGAGAAACTGCACATTGAAGGAAGCAACTAGAACCATGATGGCAGAATCTAGTATTTCACAAAGGTTTTGGGCAGAAGCCATTAACACAACTTGCTATACTCAAAACCGGTACATGATCAATAAAAATCATGAAAAGACTCCATATGAAATCTGGACCGACAAGCAGCCAGAATTTGGATACTTTCACATTTTTTGTTTTAAGTGTTTCATTCATATTAATGGCAAAACACATCTCAGCACATTTGATGTAAAAGCTGATAATGATATCTTCTTAGGATATTCAGCAGTGGCAAAGCATACAGAGCTTATAACCAAAGAACTCTCACTGTTGAAGAATCCATACATATTGTGTTTGATGAATCTTCTATATGTCATGACAATTGTAGTAGAAGTATAAATGATTTAATAAATAATGTTAATGCTACTAACCTTGAATCCAGCAGTGATGATGAGGTAGATCTGAGAAAAACATGTGAAAACATATCAAAAGAAGATCCAACCGCTCAAGAACAAACTCAACAGGTGCACGAACCATAGGACAACCAACAAACGCAAAATATACAAATAGAAGAAGGAACACTGGAGCAAGAAGATGAAATCATTCAACCAACCGAGTCAAATCCATAAGAACCAAGTTTCCAGTGGAAAAAGGATCATCCACTCGAGCTGGTCATCAGTAACCCTACTGCTCCTCTTAGAACTAGAAATCAAATGATAAATGAATTTATGCATGCTGCGTTTGTTTCTCAGATAGAACATAAGAAAATCGATGATGCATTACTCGACACAAATTGGATAGAGGCCATGCAAGAGGAACTTAATCAGTTTGAAAGAAGTAAAGTTTGGCATCTAGTCCCTCGGCCTAATAACACTCATGTGATTGGAACAAGATGGGTATTTAGGAACAAAATGAATGAAAACGGTTTAATCATAAGAAACAAGGCTAGACTAGTACCTCAAGGTTATAGACAAGAGGAAGGTATAGACTTTGATGAATCATTTGCCCCAGTAGCCAGGTTAGAAGCTAATAGAATATTTCTGGCATGTGCTGCATTTAAGGACTTCAAAGTATATCAAATAGATGTTAAATATGTATTTTTGAATGGGTTGTTAAATGAGGAAGTTCGTGTAGAACAACTGTCCGAGTTTTTTAATCACACTCTCCTTGATTATGTTTAAAAACTTGATAAAGCTCTGTATGGACTAAAGCAGGCTCCGAGAGCATGGTATGACACATTAACCAAATTTTTGCTTGATCATGGTCTCTCTATTGGAACGGTCGATAAAACTTTGTTTAAATTCTCAAAAAATGAACATTCACTTTTTGTGCAAATATATGTTGACGATATTATCTTTGAATCAACTAACTTTAAGTTATGTGAGAGATTCTCCAAGATGATGCCGGAGCAATTTGAAATGAGTATGATGGGCGAATTAAATTACTTTTTAGGATTGCAAGTCAAGCAGTCCGAAAATGGTATATTTATCAATCAAGTAAAATACACTCGAGATATGCTAAAGAAATTCGGCATGGAAAATTGTTCCCAAGCCACCACGCCAATGAGCTCATCAATCAAACCGGATAAAGATGAAGGGGGAATCTCCATGGATACAAAAATGTACAGAGGGTTAATTGGTTCTTTACTATATTTGACTGCAAGTCGACCGGATATTATGTTTGGTGTATGTTTATATGCACGGTTTCAAGCTAAACCCATGCAATTTCATTTTATTGCTTCTAAACGCATAATTAAATATCTTAAAGGTACTACTAATGTGGGTCTTTGGTATCCCAAAGATTCAAGTCTTAATCTTTTAGGATATTCAGACGCAGATTATGCCGCAAAATTCGACAGAAAAAGTACAAGCGGTTCATGTCAGTTCTTAGGCGAAAGACTAATATCATGGCTTAGCAAGAAACAGACGTCTATTGCTACATCAACCGCTGAAGCAGAATATCTCGTGGCTGGAAGTTGTTGTGCTCAGATGCTGTGGATACAACAACAATTGAAAGATTATGGTATCCAAGCTACTGAATCACCTATTTTCTGCGACAACACCAGCGCAATAGCAATCACATACAACCCTGTTATGCACTCTCGGACAAAACATATTGACATCAAACACCATTTCATCCGAGAACATGTCATCAAGAAAGATATTCGGCTTGAGTATGTTCATACGGATCAACAAACGGCCAATATTTTCACGAAACCACTACCAGAGGCTAAGTTTTCACATTTCCGAAATATGCTTGGATTAATCGATTTATCTTAATATGATTACTTCTTGCGTGTGTTTGGTTTGTATTGCAGGAAATAAAAGAGATAGACAAAGAGACAATCAGTAATACAAAATAAAATTTTTATTAAGATAGGCGTGCATGTACAACAGCGATCTCCCCCTTAACCACCTCCCTCCATGAGGCCAACCAAGTGGTCAGCCCTCCGGTGGAGGTACGTAAAAAGTCCTCTGAGAAGGCAATCCTTCTCAGAGCCCTCTGTTCCTTTAGGAGCATGAGGAGGTAGACGCTTTCATCAGTAAAGATGTTTGCAGGATCAGCAATGCCTCCGCGTCGCTGATATTTCTTCAGAGTTGCCACCCCTTTTGGGGTAGCAACTATTCCTCTCCCAAGGGAGGACTGAAGCTCCTAGACCTTAGTCCAGGTTGACAGCGTCTTCTCAAAGACGCTGTCCTCCAAAGTGGTCTTGCGGGAGACCACAATCGCCTCCATGAATGTCTCTGCCAAGTCTGGCTCGCTCGAACTGCTGTCTTTTGCCATCCTTATGTTATCTGCTTTGTATTTTTTCAAGTAATTGTGAAACTAACCCTTCTACCTGTATTTATAGATAAAATTCATATGAAGGGTCTCTCTCTCTCATTATGACTGTCACTAGGATTTGAAGAAGCTTTCTGTCAAAGCTACCGCCGGTTCATCTCCCAAGATTCATTTTAATCCACATGTTTAGGGGGAACACTAGTTAAGTCATTAATTAAATAGACTTCTCAACCGCTTCCTTCCTAATCACATTATGTATCTGGTTCATTTTTGTGGGCACAGTACTTCCACGTCATTTCATACAAGTTACTCAAACTCTTCGACTGCCTTTGATTTACGTGACAGTTATCTTTTTGAAATTTGAAATTAATGATTTTACCGCCGCCCAAATTTTTTTAAAAATTTTCAAATCCCTCCACTAACAGTCCTCCACATGGACTGACTTGTGAGCATCTGAACCAAAAATACATATTCAAAATATACAGCATTCTTAATTTACCTTGTTATCATACTCGATTGCGTATAAACTCATATTGCAGGAATTTATATCAATCTTTCTTTGTCAATCAAGATTATGGCTGTCTCCATCGCTCAAAACACAGTTGCTGTTAACTTTGCATCAATATTTTTCATGCCCAACAAGACTATGCAAGCCATGTTTCGTACGATAGAACATTCTGAGCTTCGTTCTTTTCTAAGTTGTCGCTACAATTACTCCGACACCTTATTGAAGGAATTCTTTGATTCTGCATACATGAAGAATGGAGAAATTGTCTGTATCCATTTCAACCAGAAGATGTTTGCTGATTTGTTCAGCTTACCAACGGCTGGAATTACTGATTTCTCCACACTGCCAGATGGAAATATTGACATTTGGAGAAATACCTTCTCTATCACAGACTCTCCAATTTCATCTCCAACATGTCAAAAACGTGATTTGAAGATCGAATCCAGACTGTTGGCTGATATTGTGGCAAAAGGACTTCTTGCAAAGGCTGGTGCATATGACAAAATATCCTTAGAGAAATTTCTTGTTATGGCCACCATCTCATCCAAACTGCGGGTAAATTGGTCTGATGTTCTATTTAAGACGCTGATGGCTATGATCAAGAAAAAAAATCAATCGCTTTTTGCGTTTCAAATCGGTCACATGGTGATTGATGCAGTAGTCCAATCGCTTGATATGACAGAAGTTGGAAAGACCAAGCTGTTCAAATGGGTAATGGTTGAAAAATTTATCAAGAAAAATCGACCGGCTGATGAGGAGGTAGTCCCCATCAAAACCGAGACCAGGGTAGAATTTGTGAAATAGAAGAAAGAATCAAAGACAGTTTCAACTCCCAAGGAAACAAAGAGGAAGGTGGTCCTAAAATCCAGTTCCGATGATGAATCCAAGGATGACATTCCCGTCTCTCAAGTCTTCAAAAAGAAACGAACTGGAACATCAAAAACAGCGAAGATCAAACTGATTAAACATCTTTTTGCACCGCTAATTCCCGCACCAATCCCTGCAGCCTCAATCAAAAAGCTTCAAGGAATTCAAATTACTGAAACAGAAATTGAGTCCTATTACTCAGAAGTTCCTATTATTCTCTCCACAGACAACGGTAAACAAGTCATGATCGAAAATCAACCGAAAAACAATTCGGTACATACAGCCATAGTCCTCACCAGTGAACGTGTCAATGAGGCCGTTAAGAAAAAGATGGAAAAGTTCGATCAATGGACTAAATATCGAACAGTTGTAACATTTGACACATTGATTCAAACCGGTAAAATTAAAGCAGCTGCCAAACTTGAACGGTCCATCTTGGAATGGACAGAAACATCTGATATTCAAACCGCTCTACGTCGTCGAGACTTATTGGAACTTCATATGAAAGAAAACACTCTCCGAGCTATCATTCAACTAAAAAGGAACAATTTTGATCCTTTCTGCCCTACTTCCAAGGATGATTCAGCTGTTATCTCTCAACTTGAGATGGATGCCTTATCGCTTGTACACATGTTGCTCTAATGCGACAGGATCTTCACCTTCCAGCAGTTACAGAACAGAGTAAGCTCGACTCTATGTTGGCACTACATGAAGCCCCATGTTTTGAACAGCTCAAAGACACATCTACCATTCAGAATCAGTCATTTTTATCATCCGCCATGAACACTAAGCCTTCTTCACCAGGAATACTTACAAAAACTGGTCAACTGAATGTTGAGGAGAACACTGAACCTCCTTCTGAAAAGATCACGCCGGAAAACATTCCCAGTACTAAACAATGCCACCAAATTGATCCAAACCCTATATCGGTTTCACACACAATATCTGTAACGTACCGTATTTTGAACTACTTGAAATTTGCGGAAAAATAAAAATTTTCCTACAGAAGAAATAAACTCTCAAATTTTAATTTAAAATAAATTGTTCATCCAAAAATAATTGCAATAAAAAGATCGTGAATAAAGTTTTCTAAAAACACTTGTTTAAACATCGTAACCCAAAACATGAAATCAGAGTAGTTGAAGCATTGCATAAAACTAAAAAGAAACATGGGCGGTCCTCGGGTTTAGCCTCCCACTCAGTCCAAGCCAGCTCACTGGTCCTCACCTCTCGTCTCCTCAACTTCATCCCCCCCTACATCGATCAAGTCTAGTGAGTCTAAAGACTCAACATGTATAAGCTGGAGATAACAAGTAATACGTAATAAAACCACACGCATCTTTAAAATAGGGCGTACATACTTGAAACTTGAACATGCATGTAAAAGCTTGAACTTACATACATAACATAGACGTGCCATAACGTGAAACTTTTCTGAAACATGCTTGCAACATACATACTTGAACATACATGGACTTCATCATTTTGCGTAGAGATATGTTTCAAAGCAAGTGACTCATACATAAATAAGCCTGATCAGACTAAACCACAGTACTGGGCTGGCAGGGAAAGTCCACTACCACATACATGAGATCCCCGTTCATGCTTAACGGGTGGATTGGTCTCTGGTCATGCTTTACCGCTTTCCAATCCTGATCTAAACATGTTCATGCTTTACCGGGGTGGAGAGGTCCTCAGCCACGTTCACCGACTTTCAAACCCATTAATAATTTTGTCACAAGACATTTAGCATACATCAAAAACTTAAAAATAATTTTTTTTTATTTGCACGTCGAACATACTTACATGGCGTTGAGGGATTCGTTGGGTCTCGCTTGGGGCCAATACTGCACATACTGACATGAGTTCAAACCCTTATCTTTCATAGCTTAGACATAGGTACTCGTGCTCACCCACAAACTTGACCATTTCCTTATGAAATTCTAAATCTCTCGGGTCTCGACCTTGCTTGATCATTGCACTAAACCAAGACATCGAACCTCCAAAGCAATCAACATATTTTTCCCAAAAAATTGAAGTACACAGACCCCGTGCCCAGGTCCGGCTATGGGTCCGTGTAGGCTCTGTAAAAATATACTTTAAAAGAAGTAAGGACACGGACCCCGTGTCAGGGTCCGTCTATGGGTCCGTGTACCTGCGGGAGAAGCAAACAAACGAGAATTCCTATGCTTGTGACTTAGTCTCCCTAACTCGATCATTCCGACCGTGAATCGACACCTCGAGACCCGTCCTAGGATACTATAGCACTGACCCAAGCCTATACAAATGCCCCAAAACAACTACACATCACAAGCAACGCAACAAATCCGTGAACACAACATTTGACATCAAAACCATTCCTACGACTTCTGATTCAACTAAGTGCCTAACGACACTAATTGAAACACCAACAATCACCCCACCACATTCTCGATATACCTAAATGCAGCAGCGATCACCCGTTGATCCCCAACGAAGCCTGTAACAATAAAAATTCAAGAACACATCAAGAACGTATTTTCAGAAAAACGCAGTTTGAGCAGTCCCACGAAAACGATCGTAACTCACTCATTTCTTATCCAAATATTTTGAATTTACTGTAAAATAGAATATATCAAAAAATTCTACATTTTATTTGTTGAAAGTTTTTCCAGATTCTCGACCGAAAAGTCGCAGTATTTAAAATGACAGCAAATTTTGAGTTTTCAGATCTAAAATCATTTCAAAACCGATCTAACAAATTTTTGCTCAAACTTTTTACAACGTACATGAATTTTTACGCATAATAAACATAAGAACATATAATATAACAAGATCAATGCAGAAACAAAAGATTATACATGTCCTTTGATAATTGAAATACCGAAACGACGATACCGAAGCGGGAACGGTGCAAGGATTGATCCGGGACGAAGTTGACGATTTTCTTTGAAGAAAAGTAACAAAACTTGCTGGAAAAATATTCAGAGGATGGGGGCAGCTACACTCTTGTTCTAAGAACCCTAATTTCTCCAATAAAAATCTGAAAATGAAATGTGTATGTGTGTGTTGTGTGTTTAAGCGTGTAAGTGTGTGTGTGTGTTGTGTGTTTAAGCCTGAGTTTAGGTAGTAAGTAGGGGAAATTATGTGCTTAATCAACAATTAACAATTAATTAAAATACTAACCTTCCTCTAACTTTAAATAAAATCTCTTATTTTAAAATAAAGTGTACAAGTGACAAATCTTTAAAAGTTTAAACTCATAAAACCACCTAATAATTAAATTAGGCTTTAAAATGCTTAAAACTAAATAAATCTTTTAAAATGCCCCAACTCTAACTTAAAATAAATTACCACATTTTAAAATTGCCAAAATCGTCGACGGTATCATTTCCTCGATCCCGCATTGTGAAGAGGCCTAAAACTCCTTTCTTGAAATTTGCGGAAAAATTAAAAATTTTCTTTTTAAAAGAACTTAAATGGCCTCATTCATAAAATCACTGGGGAATCAAGTTCAATGTTTAAAATAATAGCAGCGGAAGAAAATAAAGTTTTGCCAACAACAACGATTTAAAAATATCCAACGACTGATAAAATTGTTTGCGGGAAAAAAAAAATAACAACTGCTGCTCTGAGGTCCTCGGGTGCCACTACTGCCGACCCAAGCTGGCTCACTGGTCCCCACCCTCGGCCCGGGCCTCATCAGTACCTACAACAATCAAGTCTAGTGAGCCTAAAGACTCAGCATGCATATATCGCAGGTAACGAGTAAAAATCTGAATTTAAAATATGCATGAGTTAACATATCCTGTCCTGAGGCATACTGAAAATAATCTGTACTAAGCAATTATAATACGTGCATAACTGAACTGATAATCACGGTAAAAATATTTTCTCCTTGGAGCCTGTACTGAAATAACTGATAAAATTTTCTGTTGAGATTATGTTTTACGCCTGTGGCCACTGCACTAAGCTGAACTGATCGGTAACTGGCTACCGGGGAGGCTGAAACTGAACTGAGCTGGCCGGTCACTGGTAACCGGGTGGTACCATACTGAACTGATCGGTCACTGGCGACCGTATAACATAACACTCCCACATAGTGAATGAACCACAAGCCATATCGCATAAATCTCAAAAATAATCATTTTCTATTTAATGCACGTAAAATAATTAACTGGCATAATGAAAATGTCCCGTAATTTTACCAACTGGATTGGATTGGATCGTCCTCAGGCTCGCTGCAACCTAACTGTGCCATGAAAAATATGCAATAGCTTAAACTTGACCAACTACGCAATTTACGTTCAAAAGATGCGACTATGACGCCTAATGACTTCGCATTTAATCATGACTCCGAGCCAACTTGAACCGACACTGAACCGACGTATATTCATGATTAAAATATGCTGAAAAATCATAAAATAATGCTCCTAAAATGATAGGGTCGAAATCTAGGTGGAATGGAGGCCAAAACACGAAACGCTCTTTCGAGAGTCAATTTGGCACATTGCACCGTAAATTCTCGTACGACCTCGAAAATGATCCGAATGACAAACGGTCAAAAACATGACCTTCCCAACTCAATGAGGCATTGTCCAGTCCAAGGCCATGGGCTAAAAGCCAACCAAGAACTCAAACGAGCCTTCTAAACGACACAGCAACATGCTGTAATTTCCAGCAGCTGCGCAACTACAAGACTTGCGTTGGTTTCGAGACTATCGTCCATTAGGGGCGTGAACCACCGACCAGAGACTCTTACCAACATCCCAAGGAATGATTTGAACCATGGCTAAGGGCCCTAGGCCAGTCACAATCCGCATCACACCAAAACTCAACCGAAGGGTCCAACCGAGAGCAACGTGCGTGCGTGTGTAGTGTTTATGCTATGATCGATGTCTCGTGTCATTCCAATGGCCATTTGATTGACCATGGCACGATCTAGACATCTAGGAGCATGATATGAACCGTGGCTAAGGGCCATAGGCCAACCAAGATCCACACCAAGCAAACACAAACCGAAACCATATGCTGAACAAAGGAAGAAGCCGAATGGGGAAAGGGGCTGTTTTGATGTTTTGATTAAAAAACGTGGGGCCATGGACCAAGCCACCAAAAGGGCAACTTAGTCACGTCTTAGACATGCTAGGGAAGTGATCCAACCATGGCTATAGGCCCTTGGGGCAGCCAAGATCATATCCTTCCTCCATGACAAGAAACTGAATTTTCGAACAACATTTTCTGCACCTATGGGGACTTGCTGTCATTCTGAATTTCCAGCAAGCATGGGGCTGGTTTGAATGGACCAACATGGTCCTAATGCATCCTACTACATGTGTATAAGCCGCCTTGGGAGCCTGGAGTCGATCCAATACCTGAAACTCACAAACCAAAAGAAACCGTGAAGCTTGCCAAGGAAATCGAAAATTCTGCATGTGTGGTTTCAAAATGTTTTGACATGGATCTCGATTTTTACTTGAATAAACATGATCATGTACTGAAAAATAAATGATAATATGACTTGATTGAGGTTTGAAAGAAATCTAGACATGTCTGGTTTCGTTTCGAAAGAAAACGAACGAAACAACGACGACGCGGCACGGAGGAGGTGGAGCGCTTCTCTTTTCTACCTTACCTTGCCCTCGATTTTTCTCTCTTCTTTTTGGCTAGGTACCTCACGATTTTTCTACTGAAAATGAGTGTGAATTCACTCTGAATTTTCGAAAAGGAGAGGGGGGGAAAAATGGTTAGGAGGGTGAGGGAAGTGGGTGCAAGATTTAAGGAAGATCCAAGACCAAGTCTTCCCAAATTTGAATTTTGAATTATGGTTTGATATCAAATGAGTTGGTGGATGCTTCTAGGAGGTAGTGGCCGAATTCTCTCTTGATTCTAGACTAGGATATGTCCATTTATTTAATTAAATTGTGCTCCCAAAAATCCTAAAATTATCCTACTAATTACATGCAAAGAATTGGTCAAAGTTGATGAGTTGGAAAATGAATCTTCTAGCAACTAAGGGTGGCCGAAAAATGCATAATAAAATAAAGGGGAAATGTTGGTTATCTAGTCAACTAATAATCCTTGAAAGCCTTACTAATCCTTTAAATAATTTTAGTGAGCTAACCCCTTAATTAAATAACTTAAATGAGTTCATTTCTTAATCACCTCCAATAATTAAATTAAATCCTCAAACCTCCCTTTCTAACTTAAATGAACTTGGTTGCTAGCTAAATTAACTTCTGGAAATATTTCTCGAATCTTAAATTCTATCTCAAAACTCCAACTCCGGTCCGGCCTCACTGAAATAACTGAAATGCTAAAAATCAAACTACTGAACTGAAATAATAAAATAATTAACTTCAAATAAATGCATTTAAAATAATCATGCAATGAAGTCAATTAAATTTAAAAATCTAGAATTATGCACGGCTTCTACGTCTACTAACTTACGGGTTCCACACGCATCTAATAGCCTCCTGAAACATGAAACTCAAGAAAACATTTAACGTGCATCACAAAAACATAAATAATTTAAAATAATGCAAATTAAATAGATCATGCATCGCTATAAATTATTTTAAACTTAAATAAATAATTTAACATTTAAATAAATGCATGGATTTTACGTGTACTGATTTTGAGCTCTACAGTTCCTCCTCCACTTAAATAAATTTCGTCCTCGAAATTAAATCTTACAAAAAAGTTCCGGATAGCGACTTCTCATATCTGCTTCTGTCTCCCAAGTGGCCTCCTCACTGCTTAATTCAGCCACCGGACTTTGACCAGCTTGGTCACCTTGTTCCGAAGTCTCCGCTCCTGTCTGTCTAGGATTTGGACAGGTCTTTCTTCATATGACAGATCTGAAGCAAGCTGCAACGGCTCAAAGCTCAAAACATGCGAAGGATTCGCTAGGTACTTCTTCAGCATCGAGACGTGGAATACATTGTGTGCTCCGGCCAGATTCGACGATAGGGCTACACGATAAGCTAGTATCCCAACTCTGTCAAGAATCTCGAACGGCCCGATAAATCTCGGACTAAGCTTGCCTCTCTTCCAAATCTCATAACACCCTTCATGTGTGCTATCTTTACAAAAACGTGATCGCCTACGGCAAACTCAAGATCCCTTCTTCTCTTGTCTGCGTAACTCTTTTGACGACTCTGGGCGGTATTCATCCTGTCTCGGATCTTGACCACCACATCTGCAGTCTGCTGAACAATCTCTAGACCAAGTTCTGATCTCTCACCGACTTCATCCCAATGGATCCGTGATATGCACTTCCTCCCGTATAGTGCCTCGTAAGGAGCCATAACTATAGATGATTGAAACCTGTTGTTGTAGGTAAACTCCACAAGAGGTAGCTTCGATTCCCAATTCCCATGGAAATCAATTACACAGGCTCTCAACAAATCCTCCAAAATCTAAATCACTCGCTCAGACTGGCCATCTGTCTGAGGGTGGAAAGCTGTACTGAATAGTAACTTCGTCCCCATGGCTGCATGCAAACTCTTACAAAAGGACGGTGTAAATCTTGGGTCCCTGTCGGACACAATAGAAACTGGGATTCCATGCAATCGAACTATCTCCCTGATATAGAGCTCCGCAAACTTCGTCATGGAGAAAATCGTCTTCACTGGCAAGAAGTGTGCCGACTTAGTAAGTCGATCCACTATAACCCAAATGGCATTGGATCCTCTGACTGACCTCGGCAAACCAATAACAAAGTCCATGTTGATATTCTCCCACTTCCACTTAGGGATAGGGAGTGGCTTAAGCATTCTTGCTGGCCTCTGATGCTCTGCCTTCACCTGCTGACAAGTGAGACATTTAGACACAAATCGGTGGATGTCTCTCTTCATACCTGGCCATCAATACAAAATCCGTAAATCCTTGTACATCTTTGTACCTCCTGGATGGATGGAATACGGAGATGCATGTGTCTCTGTCAAAATATCCTCTCTGATCGAATCAACACTAGGCACCCACATCCTTCCTCCGTATTTTACAATACCATCAGACACTGTGTAGAGTACACCACCCTTGGTCTCATCCTTCAGTATCCGTTTCTGTAACTGCTCATCTGAATACTGATCTACACGGATATGGTCTAGCAAAGAAGACTGGACTATCAGATTAGACAACTTATGGCCTCCTCCCTTGGGATAAACCTCTAGACCAAATCTCTGAATCTCTCATTGAAGAGACCTCTGCACTGACAAATGTACTACGACTGTAACCTTTCTACTCAAAGTGTCTGCCACAACATTAGCTTTCCCGGGATGGTAGCTAATCTCACAATCGTAGTCTTTTACCAACTCCAACCACCGTCTTTGTCTCATATTCAGCTCTTTCTGCGTGAAGAAATACTTGAGACTCTTGTGATCAATAAATATCTTGCATTTCTCGCCGAACAAATAATGTCTCCATTTCTTCAACGTAAAGACAACGGCAGCTAACTCAAGATCATGAGCCGGATAATTCTTCTCATGCACTTTCAACTGTCTAGAGGCATAAGCTATACCCCGACCATGCTGCATCAAAACTGCGCCTAGACCGAGCTTAGATGCATTGGTGTATAGTACAAAATTGCCTTGACCTGCTGGCATGACTAACACTGGGGCTGAAGTAAGAGCTTGCTTCAAAGTATCAAAGCTCTTCTAGCACTCGTCACTCCAAATGAATTTAGCATTCTTCTTGGTAAATGAAGTGAGTGGCACTACTATCGAAGAAAATCCCTGAATAAATTTCTTGTAGTATCCTGCTAAGCCTAGGAAACTGCGGATTTCTGACGCATTCTTCGGCTCAACCCATTCCTTAACCGCTGCTACCTTAGCTGGATCCACCTCAATGCTACTGCTAGATATTATATGACACAAAAATGCTACATTCTCCAACCAAAATTCACACTTACTGAATTTTGCAAACAACTTGCGACTCTGCAAGACCTCCAAAATTGTACCCAAGTGCTGACTGTGCTCCTCTTGGCTCTTCGAGTATATGAGAATGTCGTCAATGAACATTATGACCAACTGATTTAGGTAGGGCTGGAATACTCGGTTCATGAGGTCCATAAAAATTGCTGGAGCATTCGTCTATCCAAATGTCATCACTAAGAACTCGAAATGCCCATACCTGGTTCTGAAGGCTATCTTATGAACATCTGCATCTTCAACCTTCAGCTGAAGATACCATGATCGAAGATCTATCTTAGAGAACATTGTAGCTCCCTGCAACTGATCAAACAAATCCTCGATCCTGGGAAGTGGGTATTTATTCTTGATCGTTACCTTGTTCAGTTCTCGGTAATAGATACATAGCCTCATGCTCCCATCTTTCTTCTTTACAAAGATCACTGGCGCGCCTCATGGTGAGAAACTAGGGTGAATGAATTATTTGTCTAAAAGCTCCTGAATCTGCTGTTTGAGTTCTAACATCTCAGCTGGAGCTAACCGGTACGGTGCCTTAGAGATTGGCACAGTGCCTGACAAAAGATCAACGGAAAACTTCACCTCTCTCTCTAGTGGAAGGCCTGTGACGTCATCTGGAAAGACGTAATGAAATTCTCTGACTACTGACACATCAGTTAATGACGAAGTGGGTACGTCAGGTGCATACACAATACTGGCCAAGAAAGCCTGACAACCCTTGTGCATAAATCTCCGCGCCTGCATGCAAGAGATCATGTGAGGGAAACTTCTCCATCTAGCTGGCTCAAAGAAAAACTGCTCCATGCCCAAAGGTCTTACCAACACTGACTTTTTCTGGAAATCTATAAGGACTCTATTCTTCGTCAGCCAGTCCATTCCCAAGATAATATCAAACTCTGGCATCGGTAACACAATTAGATCGGCGTACACTACGTGGCCCTGCAGCTCGAGATCTTTGTCTCTGACCACGCTTGAAACGTCCTGCCCTTTTTATTTCTTTAAAAGTACTAGAAATTTTTTTTTTCTTTTTAAAACCTCACATAGCATTCGGCCAAATCATAAAATATTTTGGAACCATTTTAAAATAGATCAACCAACTAACATTTGAAAAGTATAGCCCGTACTAAACCTCCCAAAAATCTCTCCAAAAAGCATAAATAAATGGTCTTAAAATCTTTAATCATAAAACATGAGTCAAAAGTCATAATGCGGAAAAAGTAGAAGCGCTGGTCCTCGGGTTGTGTGCACCTTCAGTCCAGTCAAATCACCCGTCAAGTCCTCCCTCAAACTCACCTGCATCCATCACACCTAGTGAGTCTAAAGATTCAACACACCATCATCTTTATAGCAAGTAATACGTAATACAGTCAACATATAACAGTGAAAAATATTTGTATTTAAAATATCGTTTTCATGAAGATGCATAAACTTCAAACATTTTCGTAAACATTTTCATGATGCATAAAACTTTAAACATAAACATTTTCATAACATGCAAACATGAATTTCCTTTTCCTCAACATGACATGACATAAAACCTTAAACATAATCATGAACATTTCCTTTTTTTCCTTTGTTGAATTCAGATCGTTAATTGTGACTTTCCTGACATGACATGACATGACGATGGATCCATCTACGTGAAACCTCAGTACTGGGCGGCGGGGGACACCAGCAACACTCTCACCGGTCAACTGAGCCCTGGCCTATCATGATCGAATAGAAATACGATCGTCGGGGCTCCCTCTGGGGCCTTCTCCCCTCACGATATTCTCATTCTTACCTCAAACCTCATAACCTCATATTCGTAATAATGGAAACACAATCGTCGGGCTCCCACTGGGACCATCACCCTCACGACATCGCCATCATTAACGAATTAGTCACAATCACTTCACTTCCTTCAACATTTACATTCTCATCACTTTATAAAAATCATGCATAACATAACATTTTGTTTTTGAAACCAAGCATGCAACATGTCTTTTAAATGTTTTCCTTAAATCATAAAAATCCCTTAGACATTTAAAAATCATAATTTAATCATGAACATTTCATAAACATTTAAAATGACATTTTACCCTCAAAACATGTAAAATAACATTTTTACATATTAAATCATAAACATATAGAATTCCTTAAGCATTTAAAATATCATTTTAACATAAAAAAAATTCCATAAACATCCATAACTATAGAAAATAATCATATTAGCATATAAAACAGCATTCATGGCACTGCCATGACGTTTACTAATTTCTAGGTGTAAAATGACCGTTTTACCCCTGGACGTATAATTTCCCGTTTTTGACTTTTTCTTAACTTGTTTTACTCTAACATGTCCCAAATAATTATTTAAGCCTACATGAATTTTCTCATATTTTTACTTAGGTTAAATCGAGGACTTTTGATTTAATTTTTAAATAAGACGTATTAACATGTTTTAATCCCGAATTAAACCAAATCTTAATATAAAATTCTCAAATTAAAAACTTAGACTTATAATAATTATTTAAGCTTAAACTAATTTTTCATAATTTTATAAAGCTTAAAACTAGGCGTTTCAATTAATACGTTAATTAGTGCTTCGTGCGACGATTAAATTTCGAATAATTCCAAAACTCGTTATTTTGATCCCAAATTTTTAACATAACCTTTTTATGATTTATTCTACCCTTCCAAGTCATGATCCACCCCCGTGGACCCTTGGATTCATTTTTAGTTCTTTAATTTCGAAATATGACACCTAAGGGAACCACCCGAGCCATCTCCCAAAATACTCGAGCCACGCCCGAGCCACCTCGAACCAAAACCTAGCCAACCCACCTAGGGACCCTACTGTGCAAGCCAGCCCAAAAACATGAACCTAACCCACTCAAAAAGCCTACTGAACTTGAACCAATTCTGCACTCCCCTTGAACTCACGCTAGAAGACTCCTAGTCCTCCTAGGTCACCTCCAGCCGAGCCACCCCCGAGCCCAGCCGACCCTGACTACCCCTGGACAACGCCCAGACCAAGCCCAGACCAGCTCAGGCCCCTGGACCAGCACACAAGCCAGCTGAAGGAGGAAACAGCCTGTGCGTGGCTCTATGATGCAACCCTCACGATTTCCTTGTTTTGGTCGAGCCAGCAGCGAGCCAGCCGCACCAGCCCCTAGCCCGACCCCTGCCCATGACCTTTGGACCCTGATGAACCACCTAGCTTGCCCCCAGACCGAGCTGCAACTCTCTCTTCTCTCCCGAACCGATTCTACACGTGAATATGGGAGAAGTCCCACTTCGGGTGGACTCCTTCCCCAAGCCTAGAACTTGAACCCTAACCACCCTAGGACCCAACCCAGCCCTAGACCGAGACCATCCATGACCCTGACCCAGCCCTGATCGAGCCCCCAAACCCCATGCAAACAATCGAGTCCCTTGAACCACACATGCACATGAAATTTTAAAAAAACTCACGGCTCTTACTTAACTTCCTTGCCCACGGTTCCTGCATATTTCTTTTTTCTTTGCAGCGTTTTCCATGTTTTCTAAGGCCCTAAACTTGTGTAAAACTTTCCCCTTAACATCCTATTTCATGGCAGCCCCTTTGACAACAATAAAACATGATTTTGGAATCAAAATTCATGGATTTCATACATGTAGGTGAAATATTCCGAAAATAATCAAAAGAATTTCATGTTTTTCATGCACACGATATTTAAAACGATACTACGATGTGATAGATGAGAAAAGGAGATGTATGGCGTGCCTTTGCGTAATATACGCACGAAAATCCGTTGCCGACGAAGAACGGAGCGAGGAGACGAAGGCTATGAAGTTTCCCTTGAAGTTTTCTCAATTTTTCTTGCTTCCTTCGTGTGGTGTGTGTGCTGTGGGGTTTTGAGTGGTTGGGAGAGAATTTCAGAATTATAAAAGTGAGTGGCCGAGAGTTTGTTTTGCAAAGTGAAGGGTTTTTGGTGATTTAAAACTTTAAATACTAATTAATTCACTAATTAGGACTTAGGCCTATTAAGCTAACCAATTAGGCCCATTAGTCTTAATTAGGATATAATTAAAATTTTAAAATAGTTTTGCTAAAAATAAGTTTGTGAATTTAATAGCCGGGTTACCAAAAAGTTCGAGTTTTAGTTGAAAAACCAACACTGATAAAATTTACGTCTCAACGTATAAAATCACCTCAAAACCCCTTATTTTCAAAAATATGAAAAACCATCAACCATATTTTAAATAATTAAAAATAATTATTTAATAAAAACATTTTCTAATTTTTCAGCCCTCATACTCTGTTCCTCGATTGCAATTCGAATAACCTTTAAAAATACATTTTAATGCAAACATGTAGAAAAATATATCTTAAACACGCAAATATGCACCACATGATTAATTAATGCAATTAAAACATTTTAATCAAAATACAAAGAATTTAATAATTTATATGCATGTGGTTCGCGTGGCCCTTTAAATTTTCGGGGCGTTACAACGCTAGTTCTTCCCCTGATGGGACTGTCACTGAATAGCTCACGTCGAGTCCAATAGACTTGACGTCAAGATGATTAGCGAACGTCTCTGAGATAAAAGAGTGGGTGGCCCCTGAATCTATCAGGGCCTTCATGGCGACTCTTTTTATGAAAATATTGCCTGAGAGATGTTAGCACAACAGACAAACTTATATCCTAAAATTCTAACCTTAACCTCATGCATAACAGAGAATCTCTACACAGGGCACCAAAATACTAACTAACGCACTAATAATGCCAAATCAAATTCAAAACATGCATGGAAAAATAATACGATGCTTAATTAAATGAGTTTACCGGTCAATAATGTCGTGTCTGGGTTCGCCTCCTGAGCATGCATAGCGAACACTCTACCCTGGGTTGGCTGCCTCCACTGTGGGCACTCTTTCAACATATGATCGCTGACCCTGCACGTGAAGCATTTGCCCGATCCAAATAAACACTATCCCGGATGCTGGCGGTTGCACTTCGGGCACACCGGGTACTCACCCGTCCTCTGAGGAGCCTTTGGCTGTGGAACAGGACCCTTGTCTTTCGGCGGTCCCTGAAATGGTTTCATCCCCTATTGTCCCCGGAATAGCCTCTTAAACTGAGGTCGCTGCGGTGCCTGATAGGGCCTCTTGCCCTGCCTGTCGTTCTCGATGTCCTTTTGTTCCTGCTCTACTGTCAAGGCTCTAGATACTGCAACGGCATAAGTAGTCGAACCAGCAACCCTCACATCGTGGCGCAAGATCGGCCGCAACTCATCAATAAAATGCCTCAGCTTCCCCCGGGCATCATTAGCTATCAGGGGCACAAAGTGACACCCCCTTTCAAACTTCCTGACAAACTCTGCAACACTGCTGTCCCTTTGTCGCATCGTCATGAATTCCCTGGTCAGTATGGATCGTACTTCCTCAGTGAAGTACTTGGAGTAGAATACCTCCTTAAACCCATCCCACGTCAGTGTTTGCAAATTCGCTGACACTGATGCACTTTCCCACCACAGTCTAGCGTCCCCTGTCAGAAGAAATGTGGCACATCTGACCCTATCTGCATCTTGCAGCTCCATAAATGCAAAAATCACCTCGATGGATTTAATACATCCCTCGGCTATCATCGGGTACGAAAACTCCTTTATTAATGGAAGAGTGTGCTAGCAAAAAGACGCCCCCGGATACACAGCTGAAACATCATTGTTTGATTTCATACTCAAAAGATCTCAGAGCGCTATCAAAAGTCTACATAATTCATCGCTCAATCAGCACGCTTTGAACACAAATACATTCGATCATCTAAGGATCTTTTTCGTGATACTCAAACCAAATTTTTTATTCATATCAGTAATGTAGAGCCCAAAATCAGTACACGTAAAACTCATGCATTTATAAAATTGTTAATTGTTTATTTAATTTAAAATGATTTTTAGCGATACATGATTTATTTAAATTGCAATATTTTAAAGTATTCATGTTTATGCGAGGCACGTTAAATGTTTTCTTGAGCTTCATGTTTCAGGCGATTATTCGATGCGAGATCGAGAAAAAGAGACCGGCGACGATTTTGGCAATTTTAAAATGTGGTATTTTATTTTAAGTTAAGAATGAAGTATTTTAAATGATTTATTTAGTTTTAGCATTTTTAAAGTCTAATTTAATTTATTAGGTGACTTTAAGATTTTTAAACTTTTAAAGTTTAAGGCATTTGCATGTTATTTCAAATTTAGGGTGCTAGTAATTTAGTGGAGAATTGATATTTTAATTATCATGTAAATTGCTTATTACTTATTTAATTGAGCTAATTAGCCCCTAATTACCCCTAATTAATCACACACACACGTTGTACACACTCACACACATTTACACATTTTTACACACACCATCAGCACACACATTTCATTCCATCTCATTTCAGATTTTTGGAGCAAAATAAAACATAGGGTTCTAAGAAAACTCAGCAGCCGCCCCTCTCTTCAAATATTTCAGCAATTCTCGTCACTTTTCTTCAAGAAAATCGTGCCACGTTCGTCTCGGATCGTCCCTCGCATCTTTCCCGCTTCGGTATCGTCGGTTCGGTAAATTTTAAAGATCTAAGGCATGTATAATCTTTTGTTTCTGCATTGATCTTGTTATATTATATGTTCTTACGTTTATTATGCGTAAAAATCCATGTATATTACAAAACGTTTGAGCAAAAATTTGTTGGATCGGTTTTGAAACGATTTTAGATTTGAAAACTCAAAATTTGCTGTCATTTTAAATACTGCGACTTTTCAATGAATTTTCTGGAAAAACTTACAACGTATAAAATGTAGAACTTTTTGATATCTTTGATTTGACAGTAAATTCGAAATATTTGAATAAGAAATGAGTAAGTTATGATCGTTTTCGTGGGACTGCTCAAAGTGCGTTTTTCTGAAAAATACGTTCTTGATGTGTTCTGGAAGTTTTATTGTTGCAGGCTTCGTTGGGGATCGACGGGTGATCGCTGCTGCGTTTAGGTATATCGAGAATGATGTTGGGGTGATTGTTGGTGTTTCGATTAGTGTCGTTAGGCATTTGTTGAATTAGAAGTCGTAGGAATGGTTTTGGAGTCAAATGTCGTGTTCACGGATTTGTTGCGTTGCTTGTTATGCGTAGTTGTTTTGGACATTTGTATAGGCTTGAGTCAGTGCTATAGTATCATAGGATGGGTCCCGAGGTGTCGATTCACGGTCGAAATGGTCAAGTTAGGGAGACTAAGTCACAAGCATAGGAATTCTCGTTGGTTTGCTTCTCCCGCAGGTACACGGACCCGGGGCCGGACCCTTACACGAGGTCGTGCCCTTGTTTCTTTCGAGGTGTCATAATACAGAGCCTACACGGACCCTGACCCGGAGGTGTATACGGGGTTCGTGTCCTTACTTCTTTTCGGGTATATTTTTACAGAGCCTACACGGACCCATAGCCGGACCCAGGCACTGGGTCCGTGTACTTCGTTTTTGGGAAAAGTATGTTGATTGCTTTGGGGTTCGATGTCATGCTTTTGTACGATGATTAAGCGAGATCAAGTCATGTGGGGACCCGAACCCAATTCATCTTGTGGGATTATGTGGATCAATTAATTAATTTGGGTCTAAATTTTTTTAAAAAAATACATAAGTGCGGAATATAAGATAATCATTCTGATATAAACATATCAACAGTAAAGTACAAGTCTTGTACAAAGTACATTTATTTCAAACTAAGGTTCAACCACTATATATCAAGTGTTGAAAGACAAATCTACTTCTAAGTCCTGATCTCCACGCTAATCTTGATCTCTCATCCTCTTCTTGACCCTGATCATGTCTCACCTGTTGTCATGCACACATACAAAAACAACAACAGCCGGATAACTCCGGTGAGAAATACATTCCCAATATAAACCAAGTATACATGCAATCATATAAACAGGTATAAAAGGATGAAACAGATATCACTAACATGCATCAAAATCTGAAAGACATGAATCGATATGAAACTGGAAATCAAACTCTTGACTCGACTCTTCTGTAATCTAAGGATCCCGGTCTAACTCAGACTTTGGCATTCTGTATCGAATCTCAGCGATATAAGTCGATCTACTTCTAAGCAACATCGATACACCAAAAGTTCAGTGTCTTGGCGGCTCTGCCAAAGACTAGGCACATCTGCCCAAACTCTATACATGCTTTACTATAAATCAATAGACTAAGCATATTAATCTCATGAATTGCAAACATCAATGCAATAAAATGAAGTATGTGGTTTTGGTAAACTCAAGTCGGATCTAACTCGAGTCGTATCTTCTCGGTTCAACATTGATTTATACATTTCTTTTTGTAGATCTGACGAAGTCGAAGTCTCGAATTCGAATCTGTCAATACCCAATCTGGAAATGACAATATTGAGGAGTACAATATCAATATACAACTCAATCAATACTGGATATAATTAGAACTCAATCTAATTCTGTTTCAACGGCATAACGGCACAATCTCAATATACCCAGCAATAAAAATATCCACATATACCAATCTCAACTCATAATCAATCAATAAACACAATCTGATATCAAATTTGTATCCTCTCAATCAAATTCAATCTGAAAATAATAACAAATTCATATTGTATCCGTTCTTCAATCTGATTTCGATTATACAATAACTACAATCTCAAAAACAGATAATACCAGTCATATCATGATTTTCCCAACATACGAATTTCGAACCATGCTAGAAATCAATAAAACCTACGTTTTGTCAAAGTTCTTGTCAAGAGGAGTACGGTACTGAAGTCGGATTGAAAATCGAACGAACAGATTTTGCGTAAATCAAATTCTAGCATCAAAGTTGGAGGTTAGCTTTGGAGTTCCTCGGTTCTTCTTTCTGAATGTTTCAAGGAAAATGAACATAATTTTACATATATATCTGCATGTCCAAGCCAAGTGGCTCATTCCTTTGCACTACACGTCTCGCGCATATGCGCGACCTCCCTCGGCGCATATGCGCGAGACCTACTGGTCTGGGCAATCTTCAGTGCAACCGCTCGCGCATATGCGCGAGGTTCTCTGCCATGCTCGCGCATATGCGCAGGTCCTGTCGCGCATATGCGCGAGGTTCTCTGCCTATCTCGCGCATATGCGCTCTGCTCGGTCGCGCATATGCGCGAGGGGTTCAGTCCTCGCACATAATTCAAGTCTTATTTTGGCTTTCCCGGTTTGATCCTTTCCGTCTATAATCACATCAATTATCAATAAATCATTTCAGATTACAGTAACAAAATTCTCGGGCATTACAAGTCACGAGTGATCTAGAATGTCATAAGCTATTTATTTTGCTTCGGTGGTGAGCATGAGTACCTACGTCTAATCTATGAAAGTTAAGGGTTTGAACTCATGTCAGTATGTGCAAGCAGTAACCCCAAGCAAGATCCAATGAATCCCTCAATGCCAAGTAAGTATGTTCGACGTGCAAAAGAAAATAGTTTTAAGTTTTTGAGGTATGCTAAATGTCTTGTGACCAAATTATAAATGGGTTTAGAAGTCGGTGAACGTGGCCGAGGACCTCTCCACCTCGGTAAAGCATGACTGGGTTTAGATCAGGATTGAAAAGCGGTGAAGCATGACCAGGGACCAATCCTCCCGTTAAAGCATGAACGGGGATCTCATGTATGTGGTAGTGGACTTTCCCTGCCAGCCCAGTATTGTGGTTTATTCTGATCAGGCGTATTTATGTATGGGTCACTTGCTTTGAAACATATCTCTAAGCAAAATGATGAAGTTCATGTATGTTCAATTATGTATGTTGCAAGCATGTTTCAGAAAAGTTTCACGTTATGACACGTCTATGTTATGTATGTAAGTTCAAGCTTTTACATGCATGTTCAAGTTTCAAGTATGTACGCCTTATTTTAAATATGCATGTGATTTTATTACGTATTACTTGTTATTTCAAGCTTATACATGTTGAGTCTTTAGACTTACTAGACTTGATCAATGCAGGTGAGGATGAAGTTGAGGAGACGAGAGGTGAGGACCAGTGAGCTGGCATGGACTGAGTGGGAGGCTAAACCCGAGGACCGCCCATGTTTCTTTTTAGTTTTTATGCAATGAGTCAACTACTCTGATTTCATGTTTTGGGTTACGATGTTTAAACAAGTGATTTTTTAGCAAACTTTATTCACGATCTTTTTATTGCAATTATTTTTGGATGAACAGTTTATTTTAAATCGAAATTTGAGAGTTTATTTCTCATGTAAGAAAATTTTTATTTTTGCGCAAATTTCGAGTAGTTCAAAATACGGTACGTTACAAAAAACCTCTTGGTTATTTGATTAAGTTTTGGTGTCTGGTGAACTGAATGTTCTTAAAATCCAGAAGTGTAAAGTGATCACTAAGAGTTCCAAAACAGGCAGTGGGATAAGTCTGATTGGAGTGGGCTGTTGCAAGAAGATTGTAGAGCAAAAATCTTTTAGTGGAATCTTTCCTAAAGAGGAAGAAGGGGTGACATAGGAGTATTCATTCTCCGAACGTCCATAAAAACCTTGTGTCATCTTACTTCTCGCAAACACTTAATTTTCTGTCTCTACTTACTGATTAAGCATGTTAACTTGTTTAAGTTTTATTGGAGATTGTGAACCGTTTTTTGCACTTAATAATGGTTCACATTTCCAATCGTTTGAGAAGAATTTTTCAACCGCCTAAAAACGGTTGAAATTAAACTTTTACAAGAGAAAATTTGAAAGAGTTCATTCACCCCCCCTTTTAAACTCTTTCCCGATCCTAACACTTTGCGTTGAAGATATGGAGACATTATTTGTACGACGAGAAATGCCAGATATTTACTGATCACGAGAGTCTCAAGCATTTCTTCACGCAGAAAGAACTGAATATGAGAAAGACGATGGTTGGAATTAGTGAAAGACTACGATTGTGAAATTAGCTACCATCCAGGAAAAGCTAATGTCGTGGCAGATGCCTTGTGCAGAAAAGTTGCAGTCGTAGCACAGCTGTCAGTACAGAGATCTCTCCAGTCAGAGATTCAGAATTTTGGTTTAGAGGTTTATCCCAAGGGCAGGGCTCCTAAGCTGTCTAATCTTACCGTCCAATACACTTTGCTAGGCCGAATCCATAGAGGTCAGTCTTCAGACGAGCAGTTACAGAAATGGAGACTGAAGGATGAAGCCAAGGACAGTGTACTCTACACTGTGTCTGATGGTATTGTGAAGTACAGAGGAAGGATGTGGGTGCCTAGTGTTGATTTGATCAGAGAGGATATTCTGACAGAGATACAAACATCTCTATATTCCATCCACCTAGGAGGTATCAAGATGTACAAGGATTTTCAGATCTTGTATTGGTGGCCAGGTATGAAGCGGGACATCCGTCAATTTGTGTCTGAATGCGTCACTTGTCAGCAAGTGAAAGCAGAACATCACTGGCAAGCAGGAATGCTTAAGCCGCTCCTTATCCTCGAGTGGAAATGAGAGAATATCACCATGGAATTCGTTTTTAGGTTGCTGAGGTCAGTCAGGGGATCCAATGCCATTTGGGTTATAGTGGATCGACTTACTAAGTCAGCGTATTTCTTACCGGTGAAGACGACTTTATCCATGACGCAGTTTGCAGAGCTCTATATCAAGGAGATAGTTCGATTGCACGGAATCCCATTTACTATTGTGTCTGACAGGGACCCGAGATTCACATCGTCCTTCTGGAAGAGCTTACATGCATTCATGGGGACGAAGTTGCTATTCAGTACAACATTCTACCCTCAGACAGATGGCCAGTCTGAGCAAGTGATTCAGATTTTGGAGGACTTGTTGAGAGCTTGTGTGATAGATTTCCAAGGAAATTGGGAATCAAAGCTATCTCTAGTGGAGTTTACCTACAACAACAGCTTCCAATCGTCTATATGTATGGCCCCCTATGAGGCGTTGTATGGGAGGAAGTGCAGATCTCCGATTCATTGGGATGTAGTCGGTGAGAGATCAGAACTTGGTCCAGAGATCGTTCAGCAGACAGCAGACGTGGTGGTCAAGATCCGAGACAGGATGAAGACCGCCCACAGTCGCCAGAAGAGTTAAGCAGACAAGAGAATGAGAGATCTTGAGTTTGTCGTAGGTGATCATGTCTTCGTGAAGATAGCACCCATGAAGGGTGTTATGACATTTGGGAAGAGAGGCAAGCTCAGTCCGAAATTTATTGGACCGTTCGAGATTCTTGACAGAGTTGGGACACTTGCTTATCGTATAGATTTACCGCCGAATCTGGCCGGTGTACACAATTTGTTTCACGTATCGATGCTGAGGAATTACCTAGCGAATCTTCGCATGTTTTGAGCTATGAGCCGTTGCAGCTTGCTCCAGATCTATTGTATGAGGAGAGACTTGTCCAAATCCTAAACATGCAGTAGCGGAAGCTTCGGAACAAAGTAACCAAGTTGGTCAAAGTCTGGTCGCTAAATCAATCAATGGAGGAGGCCACTTGGGAGACCGAAGCAAATATGAGGAACTGCTACCCAGAGTTGTTTGGTAAGACGTAATTTCGAGGACGAAATTTATTTAAGTGGGAGAGGAACTGTAGAGCCCAAATTCAGTACACATAAAACACATAAATTTATTTAAATTGTTAAATTATCTATTTAAATTTAAATTGAAATTAGTTATGCATAATTTTTGAAATAGCATTATTTTAAATTATTTATGTTTATGTGATGCACGTTAAATTGTTTTGATGAGTTTCATGTTTCAGGAGATTATTCGACGCGGGATTTAGGAAAAGAGACAGGCGACGATTTTGGCAATTTTAAAATGTGGTATTTTATTTTAAGTAGGATTGGGGCATTTTAAATGATTTATTTAGTTTTATCAATTTTAAAGCCTAATTTAATTATTAGGTGATTTTATGACTTTTAAAATTTTAAAGATTTGTCACTTGGGCATTTTATTTTAAATTAGGGGATTTCGTTAAAGATTAGTAGGGATTAGTATTTTAATTAGCATTTTTAATTCCTAATTAAGTAATCTTTCCCCCTAATTATATTAAAACACATGCACACACACATTTTAACACACACTCACCTATACGACACACACACACATTTTTCCTTCACTTTCATTTCAAATTTTTGGGAGAAAAACCTAGGGTTCTAAGAACCAAGAGCAGCCGCCCCTCCCTCTCCAATTTTCCAGCAAGTTTCGTTCATTTTTCTTCAAGAAAATCGTGCCACGTTCGTCCCAAATCAACCCTCGCATCATCCCCGCTTCGGTATCGTCGATTCGGTAATTTCAAATATCAAAAGACATTTTATTCTTTCTTTTATGCATCGATCTCGTCATAGTATATGTTTTATGTTTAATATGTGTAAAAATTCATGTATGTTGTGCAACGTTTGAGCAAAAATTGGTTGGATCAATTTTGAAACGATTTTACATCTTGAAACCCAAATTTTGATGTCATTTCGATTTCTGCGAAAATTTGATCAACTTTTTGGGAACACTTTCAACATATAAAACGTAGAAATTTTTGTTACATTCGTAATTTCTGGACAAGAAACGAGTGAGTTATGATTATTTTTGTGGGACTGCTCAAACTTTAATTTTCTGAAAATGTGTTCTTGATGTTTATTTGTTGCAGGCTAAGTTGGGAACCATTGGGTGATCTCTTCTACATTTAAGTATTGTGAGTATGATGTTTGGATGATTTTTGGTTCTTCGTTTCGTGTTGATAGGCACTTGGTTGCACTAGAAGTCGTAGGAAGCATTTTGGTGTAACAATAGCGTTTTCACGGGTTGAGTTGCGTTGTATGATTAGTATCGTTGTTTGAGGCGTCGTGTGAGTTTGAAACATTTCCATAACATCCTAGGATGGGTCTCGAGGTGTTGGTTCACGGTCTGCACGATCGAGTTAGGAGGATTAAGCCACAAGTGTAGTGATTTCCGTTGGTTACCATTTTTCAGAGTCTACATGGACCTGGAGCCGGACCCTGACACAGGGTCCGTGCCCTTGTTTCTTCCGAAGTGTGAAATTTCAGAGTCTACACAGACACGGAGGCGGACCCTACCATGGGGTCCGTGTCTTTATTAGTTTTGTAGGTTGAGTCAGCCGAGGCTACGCGGACCTAGACCCGGAGGTGTACACGGGGTACGTGCCCTCTATTTCTTGGGAAATTTACCACACGTCATATGGAGATTGTTCTGGGGTTCGATGTCATGGTTTAGTACGATGATTAAACGAGTTCAAGTCCCGAGAGCTTTAGAATATCATAAGAAAATTGTCATCTTTGGGTGTGAGCATGACTAATACGTCTAAGTTATGAAAGATAAGTGTTTGAACTCATGTTAGTATGTGCAGCAGTGGCCCCAAGCGAGATCCAACGAATCCCTCAACGTCATGTAAGTATGTTCGACGTGCAAAGGAAAATCATATTTTATGTTTTTGAGGTATGCTAAATGTCTTGTGGCCAATTATGAACGGGTTTGGATGTCGGTGAACGTGGCCGAGGACCTCTCCACTCGGTAAAGCATGATCGGGTTTAGATCAAGATTGAAAAGCGATAAAGCATGATCAGGGACCAATCCACCCGATAAAGCATGATCGGGATCTCATGTATGTGGTAGTGAATTTTTCCTGTCAGCCCAGTACTGTGATTTAGTCTGATCAGATACATTTATTTATGGGTCACTTGCTTTGAAACATATCTCTACGCAAAATGATGAAGTTATGCATGTTCCAGTATATATGATGCAAGTATGTTTATGAAAAGTTTTACGATGATGGTACGTCTATGATTATGATATTATGTTCAAGTTTCAAGTACGTACGCTCTACTTTAAAGATGCATGTGGTTTTATTACGTATTACTTGTTATATCAATTTTATACATGTGGAATCTTTAGACTCACTGGACTTGATCGATGCAGGTGATGACAAGTATGAGGAGGCGAGGGTTGGGGACCAATGAGCCGGCTCGGTCTGCGCAGAAGGCTAAACCCGAGGACCACCCATGTTTTAAGATTTTATGCATGTTCAAATACTTGATTTCACGAGTTGTGTTGACAATGTTTAAACGTTCCCTTTTTGCAAACTTCGATGGTAGTTGTTTTATTCCAAATATTTTAGACAATCAAATATTGTTAACGCAATTTGATGATTACGATTTATTTAAGAAAATTTTTTATTTTTCCGTAATTTTAAAATAGTTTAAAAATACGGTACATTACAAAATGTATTTTTAAAGGTTATCCGAGTTACAATCGTGGAACGGAGACCGATGGCTGAAAAAATGGAAAATGTTTTTATTAAATAATTGTTTTTGATTATTTAAAATAAGGGTGATGCTTTTTCTTATTTTTGAAAATAAGGAGTTTTGAGGTGATTTTATACGCCGTGACGTAATTTTTATCTGTGTTGGATTTTCAACAAAAATAGGAACGTTTTGACAATCCGGCTAATAATTTCACAAACTTTATTAAACGAAATATTTTAATTAAGAACTAATGGGATATTGGGCCTAATTAACCTTGTTAACGGGCCTAAGCTATTGTTAGTGTGTTAATTAATATTTAAAGTGCAAAAAAAAAAACCTACCCCATAACCTCATTATTTTACACGCCACTTCCCCAACAATTCAAGGACTCCTTTTCTCTCAATTAAACTCATGGCACTCAAGGAAAACAAACAAGAGAAAGCATCGAAATTGTCAAGGTTTTTCAAGATGTCGTCGTTCTTCGATTCGCCAACGATAATTTGTGCGTTAAAAATGCAACGGCACGCCATACTCTTTCCTTTACTCATCCATCACACCGTAATATGTATTTGATATGAATTGCCTGGAAAATCAAGATGCACTTTTATTATTTTTGTTTGTGTACATCAACATGAATTTTTAAAAGCTTGGTTTGATCCAAAAACATTTTTAATATGTTCTTAAGGGGCTGCCATGATTAGGGAATGTTTAAGGGTCGTTTCACAGGAGTTTAAAGAGACCTAAAACCACACCAGACACTGCACACGAGACACGAATAAAGCTGGAACCGAACTTGGTGTTGTGTCTTGGGGGCTCGGGTTTAAGGGTGTTTGGTTTCATGACTTGTCTTGGGTCACAGGTGGGGCTTGGCTCGGGTCAGGGAAGGAGTCCTATCCATGCTAGGACTCGAGGGTCACAGCTGGGGAGGAGTCCTAGCTCGTGAAGCTTCAAGCTGCACGTAGGAGGCCTCGGGTCCGACATCTAATACTAATAATTAAAATTGTAACAAACCAAACGATTTAGTAAAATATATAATTTGTTGTTCACAAACTGACATAAACATCGTCAAAATAATTTAAAGGTCTCAAATGTTTGAAATATAATTTTCAACATGCCAAAATAAACTTGTAAGCCAAAGTAATCCAAACATCATCAAATAGCTCCTAAGACCCGAGAATCCCACTCTAACTCGTATCTCCTCGCCTGGAGCTGGACTCTGGCATCCCAAGCCTCGCCTCACCTACCGTCAAGCACATGAAGACAAGAGGTAGCCGACGTGCCGGTGAGTTTAAACCCAGTATGATACAATCAACAACATATGAGATTTAAAATGACAAATAGTTCATTTAAATTCATAAAGATGCAATGTAATGCAATGTATGATCAGAAGCTGTGGGCTGTCAATAAATCTCAAGATCAAGTGAATCATCTGGTCATAGGGTACCCAAGGAAAGAGAATCCCCCAGCAACATCCACCGACTCATCCGCTCGGGGTGGGGCGCTGTGTTCTACAATCCCCAGGACTATGGTGCGCCTATAGAGAGTATTCAGGCCATAGCAGCGACCTCCGCATACACTATGCCAACTCAACTATAGCCCCATACGTCCAACAAATCAATAAGTCAAGGCGACCTCCGCCATATCAAATCTGAATAGAAATATGGCTCAATATGCAATGCAATGATGCATTTCAATCTCATCAAGTCAATATCATAATAAGCTCATCTCAAAAGATCAATCATCAACAAATCACTAGTAATTCATCAAGCCATCGAATTTTCAATTTAAAATAAAAATGATACTTTTACCTCGTATGTTACCGACCGTAACATACCTTTCAAATATTATCAACAAGAGATCAAAATATATGGTTGAGAAGTTTTGAACCTCTGAATTCTACTATAACTCAATAACTTTGATCATCTATCAAAACAGAGTAGTTTCTGTTCAAAATTCATAATTAATTCAGTACTACTTCAAATCAAGATCCGCAAATTAGATATTCAAGAAACTCAAATCCCAACAATTGTGTAAAGAATGAATCCGTATCATTTCTTAACAGTAATATTCCATAAAAACATTCATTGAATCATTTTCTCAAACACGTGGCGTGCGTGATAAAGAGTTAGCTCATTTACTTTGCCCTTGTCTTCAATTCCATTTCTTTTCAAAATATCAATACATACAATATACATAATCAATAATCTAAAGAAGTTAAAATGAATTGAATCTTCATTTATCATATGCATATATCATGAGATGCATTCAAAGGAAGAATCTACTTACAACTACTTGAAGATTGATAATCTTAACACCTTGACAATAATCCTACAACACAATAACAATAATAATTCCATCAATCATTATATTAACAACTTTACCTCAACACTCAAACCAAACAACCCATTGTTTTCCCTTCAATCACTAACCCAAGGAAATAAGCTTTCTTACCTTGCTTCTAAACTCTTGAGGAGAAAAACTTCTAATCTCCAAGCAAAGATTAAGGCTTCAATCAAAGATTAATGTCTTGGAAGAAATTGGATTGAAGTAGAAATGAGGAACCCTAGCTCTAAACCGATGGAGAGAAATGAGGATGAGAAGAAATGATACAAAAATCATTCCCCAATCTAATATATACCATCCGAACCTCAAAACATGTTTTTTGTACAAGTTCTGGGCGCCATGGCGCGTGTTTTGGCGCAGCCGCGCGCCCCATACTGCCCAACACCAAAAGTTTCAGCACCAGGCGCGCTAGGGCATCGGATCCTGCGCGATGGGGCGCGGAATTCTGCCAAAAACGCATTTTTAACGTCCGAATTTCCAAAAGTGGTCAACATGAAAGTTGTAGCCCTATGTCTTGGCTTGCATCTCCAATTAGCCTCATGTCATTTGGAGGTCTGAGTAAAGAGTTATGCTCAATCTCCCAACATGTGTCAGTGCAGGAACGACGATACACACGACACATTTCGGGCTACTTTTGTTTCGTCTTCCCTAATGTTTTGACCAAAACTCAAAACATGAAATTTATAGCCTTATGTCTTATCTTTCTAATGAAAGTGGCCTCACATCAATTGGATCAATATACAAAACATTATACTAAAAACCACAACTACTGCCACATTTTTCATACCGTTTCTGCACTTCCATTACCTATTTAGCTCAAATTCAACCTTTGATTATACCCATACATTATCTATTCCATTCTATAACATTCATTACCATTCATACCATAACGTAAATCCATAAACCATCACAACTACTGCCACATTTTTTATTTCTTATTTTTTTTAAAATTCGGGCATTACAGCAGCTGCAGCGCAAGGGTTGGTAGGCTCGGCCAGGGGACTTCAGACTGGGCTAGGGTAAGTCACTAGGGTCTTAATAGGGTGCACAAGGGTCTGGTTTAGGGGCTGGTCTAGTGACTAGGGTCCTAGGCGCAGTTTGAAGAGTCATATGTCAAGTGGAGTTCTCGGCCATGGCATGATGTTGATTTGTGGCTTCTGTTTTTGGGTTAGGGTCGAGTCCTTTGGTTTTAATGGTCCAAGAGGGTTCTTATAGGGGCTGGTCAAGGTTCGGCTCAAGGTGGTTCGAGCTTGGCTCGATGAAAATCGAAGTTGGCTCAAGGGTTAGCTTAAGGTTCGGTTAGGGTTTTCTTTTGATTTTAAATTCGAAACATGGCTCACGAGGGTCGAGTCATGGTTCACGAGGGCTAAATTAATCTAAAAAGTCTAAGTTTTTAATTTGGAAATTTTACATTAAAGTTTGAATTAATTCGGGATTAAAACGCATTAAAAACGAATAATTAAGGAATAATTGAAAAGTCTAGAATCTAAGCTAAATAATATTGTGATAAATTTAACTTAATCTTAAATAATTATTTGGATATTCTAGAGTCAATAAAATTAAGAAAAAGTCAAATTCGAGGATTTTTACGTCTAGGAGTAAAACAGTAATTTTACACCTAAAAATTTGTAAACGTCATAGTAGTGCTCTGGATGCTATTTTATATGTTAAAATATTTATTTTAAATTTTAATGGATTTTTATGATTTAATATGGACATTTAAAATATATGTTGCATGCTTGATTTTAAATAAAAATGATATTATTATGCATGCTTTTATAAAGTGATGGAAATACGAAATGTTGAATGATGTGAAAGGATTGTGACTAATATGAATACGATGATATGTTAATACTTAAGGCCAAGACTCAGTTGACGGGTGAGAGTGTCGCTGATGTCCCGCCGCCTAGCAGTGTGGTTACATTTAGATGAATCCATCTTCCCCAATACGAATACGAAAGTCACAATCAACGATCTGAATTCAACGAATATGAATATGTATATGTTTTGATGAATATGAATATGTTGAAGATGATATGAATATGTTTATATTTATATATGATCATGAAAACGTTATTTTAAATACAAGTATTTTCACTGTTGCATGTGATCTGCATACGTATTATGTTGTTATCAAGAATATAGATTATTGAGTCTTTAGACTCACTAGGTGTGATTGATGCATGTGAGTTTGATGTTGATGGTAGTGGAGGTCTTGATGGGTGATTTGACTGGACTGAAAGTCCACATAACCCGAGGACCAGTGCTTCTAGTTTTCCGTATTTACGTTTATGATTTATGTTAAAGATTTTACTACTATTTATTCATGCTTTTAAGATGTTTTTGAGAGGTTGATAGTATGGGCTATACTTTTAAAATAATTCTTTTAGGTTTAGTAAAATGTTGGATGATTTTATGTTTGGATTATTTCCTTTGATCTTCAAATTATAATTGGTTAATTTATTTTAAAATGATGTCAAAAATAGTTTATATGGTTGTATATGTGTTCCGCCGAATTGAGGGAGTTTTTTGGTTTTAAAAAAAAAATATCTAGTACTTTTTAAGCAAAACGAGTAGTGGACATTTCATTATTACTTTTGTGGTGAGTTTGATTGGTATGATTAAGTTATGAAATTTGAGTTCCTTGAAAATGTGTTAGTATGTGCAGCGACAACCCAAGCGAGATCCAACGAATCCCTCAACACTATGTAAGTATGTTCGATGTGCAAAAGAAAATATTTTTATGTTTTTGAGTTATACTAATTGTCTTGTGATCAAATATGAACGGATTTGGAAGTCGGAGAACGTGTCAGAGACCTCTCCACCCCGGTAAAGTATGACCGGGTTTTGATCAGGATTGGAAAGCGGTAAAGTATGACCAGAGATCAATCTACTCGGTAAAGTATGACCTGGGATCTTATGTATGTGGTAGTGGACATCCTTGTCAGCCCAATACTGTGGTTTAGTCTGATCTGACGCACTATGTTATGGGTCACTTGCTTTGAAACATATCTCTACGCAAGATGATGATGATAACCATGTTTAAGTATGTATGATACAAGTATGTTTATGGAAATGTTGATGAACCGATGACACGTCTATGGTATTGTAAATATGTTCAAAATTAAGTTACGTATGTGCTACTTTAAAATGTATGTGGTTTTATTATACGTTAATTGCTATTCCCGATTTATACATGTTGAGTCTTTAGACTCACTAGACTTGATCGATGCAGGTGAGGACGAATATGAAGAGACGAGAGACGGGGATCAGTGAGCTGGCTCGGACTGTGCAATGGACTAACCCGAGGACCGCTTAGTTTTCCAGGATTTTTATGCATGTTATTTTATTTATTCTGATTTTTAAGGAAATTATTTCTTGTTGTTTAAAACAAATATTTTTGCAAGTTCGTTACATTCCAAATATTTTGTCAAACATTTTTTTTTTTTTGCATTTTGAAAGATAATTACTTTTAAGAAAATTTTTATTTTTTCGCAAATTTTAAGTAGTTCAAAATATGGTTTGTCACAATCCGAGTTGTCAAAAAGTTCATATTTTCGTCGAAAATTCAATACCTTTAAAAATTACGTACCGTTATATAAAATCACCTCAAAACTCCTTATTTTCAAAAATATCATAAAGCATCAACTTATTTTAAATAATTAAAAAAATTATTTAATAAATATATTTTTCGATTTTCAGCCGTCGATCTCTGTTTCTCGATTGTATCTCGAATAACCTTTAAAAATACAGTTTTATGTATTCAAGTAGAAAACTACTTCATAACCATATAAACATATCAAATATAATCAATTTAAGTACTTAAAACCATTTAATTAGTCATTTTCCATTTTTTCCTAGATCCTCATTCAGTTGGACTACATCGTTTTATTTTTTGGACCTTAAACTTCGGTAAAACTAGTATCATATTTTATTTGAATGATTAGTTTTTCTTGTGAAATGAATGTCGTGTTCAAGTCATATTTTATCAAAATTTTCGTTCTCATAAAAATAAAAGACATATTTTGCTAAAGAACATAGTTAACTTCTTAGCCCTAACTACATCCATTATCCAATGTAAAAACCCGGTCCATTTATGAATTGTTATCTTGTGAGACGATTTATAGATTTATTTTTATGAGACAAATCAACTTGATCCATACTTAAAGAAAAAAATAATATTTTTCATGAATTGAGTCAGATTGAAAGTTCGTATCACAAAATTGACCCGTAAAACCATCTCATATTACTTTTTGTGTCCGTTTATGTATTACCATCACTCATTTTTATATATATTATTATTTTAAAAACAAAATCCGCTAGGGACTTTTTTCTTAAAATAATATAAAAAGAAAAAATATATATAATAATATAACAATTTGAAATCTTTTACAAATGTATAACAATCCGGTACAGATTGTACCTGTACCGAATTCATAAGAATCCGTGTCAGATTGTACCGGATTCAACAATTTTTTAATTAAAATTTAAAAATTTAAATTTTAATTAAAAAATTGTTGAATGAAAAATAAAAAGAATTTTTGAATCTGGTGCAATATAAATCTTTAGTGGTCCGTTCCGAATTCACCTTTTGTGTGTGTTATAAATTACGGAACTTAATTTGAAATAATTCACGTTGCTCTTTTGAAGAAACAGCGTTGGAGAGCTTAACTCGTTGCATTGAGGAAACAGCGTTTGTTTTTTGTTGCTCTAGTTTACGTGCATGCAAACAATTATATATATATTTCTTATTATTAGAATAATTTTATTTTAAAAAATTTGTTTGTTTTTTTTTAATATTTTGACATGTAATCCAGAACTACGTAGAAAATTGTTTTAACATTTCTTTAAACAACAAACATATTCTAAATTCTCACAGTTTCAAAATTTCTTTTTTTTTCTTAGTTTGTTATTCTAATATATGTGTAAGGTATTTGTTATATTTTTTTAATATTCAAATTATATTCTTTTTGTACTATTTTTTATAATAATTTTCATTTATTTCTGGTTTTAATATTGTTAATTGATTTTATCACAAATTTAATATCAATTTTGAAAAGATAATTTCAGTAATTAATTTTTCGTAATTGTATTATTTGTAAGTATGGTGTAACAATAGTAATTGTTATATAAATAATAGTTGCATATGTTAATATAATTATAATGTTGTTGGCTTCTATTATAGTAATAATTATAATTTTGTTAAATATTAGATATTTAATAATAATCACGATATAATAATAATAATAATAATAATAATAATACTAATAATAATTAGACAACTAATAATAAGCAGAAGTTTGTGATTTTTAATTTTTTTTCAATATTATTATTGAAAAATAATTATATTATTTAAATATACAAAATTTTATTTAATATGACAGATGAGTTAATATTAGTATAATTAATACACATGAAAAATTAAAATATTTAATCTCTTTTGTAAAAAAATCTATAAATACGACAACTAATTGAAATCATTTTGTTTTTGTAATATTTCTTTTAACAATTTTAATTTATTTCTGGTTTCAATATTGTTCATTTATTTTTATCACAAATTTCATATAAATTTGAAAAGATAATTTCAGTAATTAATTTTTCGTAATTATGTTATTTGTAATTGTTATATTAATAATAGTTTCATGTATTAATATAATTATAATGTTGTTGGCTTGCATTATACTAATAATTATAGTTTTGTTAAATATTATATATTTAATAATAATCATGATATAACAACAACAAATAGTAATAATAATTAGACAACTAATAATAAACAGAAGTTTGTGATTTTTAACTTTTTTTTCAATATTATTATTTAAATATACAAAATTGTGAATTATTTACAAATTAAGTTCCGTAATTTATAACATGCACAAAAGATGAATTCAAGATGAACCGCCACATATTCATATTGCACTTGATTCAAAAGATTTTTTTTTACTTTTCAAAATAAAAAATTATATTTAAATTTTAATTTAAAAATTATGGAATCCGGTACAATCTGACACGGATTCTTATGAATCCGGTACAGACTGTACCGGATTGTGATAGATTTGTAAAACATTTCAAATTGTTATATTTTTATATATATTTTTTCTTTTTATATTATTTTAAGAAAAAAGCCATAAGCTAGTATCATGTTATTTTCCTCAATTATCAAATTATTTTATAGTTTTTTTTTAAAAAAAAGTGTAAACGAATAAATTTTTTAAATATTTTTTGCCACCCACCAATAAAAATGGTGATCCAGATATAGAAACGGGCCCCACACTCGCATTTAACTTTTCTGCGAAATGCAAATGCCACCAACGTCCCATTTCCCATAGTTGTCTCCGCCACCTCAGCTCCTCCCTGACCACGGCGGAGAAACCCAGCAACCTCCCCTCTCTCCGCCTCCGGATCCCACAACAGCACCACGCTGACCTATGGCAGAAGAGAATTCGGACAACATAATATACCTTCATGGAGACCTTGTTCTAAGGATCCTCGAAGCACGGCCCTTGCCCAACATGGATATGGTCTCCGAGCGCCTCCGCCGAGGCTTCACAGCATTCGATGTGTGACGCAAGACTTTCTCCGTGAGTGAACGAGGCAGGAAGTCCAAGCATCAGCACAGCAGGATCATCACCAGTCAGGGGCGGAGGTATATGTGGGGTTGGGTTGGGCTCCAGCCCCACCTAATTTAAAAAAAAAAAATTAAATATGATTTATTTTAAAAAATTTATTTATTAGCCTCAAAATCCCAATCTATTTTTTCTCTTTTTTTCACTTGTTTGATATATCATCTCTATTATTTTCTCTCAAATTATCACAATTTTCATTACTTCAAATGGTCGTAACTTCATCATCGATCGTCATTTTTCAAAATCGATTGTAGATTCGGAAAACCCACGGCATAAGCTTTCTTTTAATACCAAAATTTCGAAGTTTCTTTGTCGTTCTGAAATCAGGCGTCAACCATCGGTCGCCGTTTTCACCGAAAATCATGAGGAAATCTTACTGTAAAGACTTTCTACAGTTCGTTCTTATTGTTCTTAGTTAAATTTCGAATTTTAAAGGTAATTTCAGATTTTAGTGTTTCGAAATTTGGGTATTTTGGTTTTTTTGAATTTCGATAATTGATATATATTAAATTTTTGATTGTAAGTACTATATTTGAGCCGATTGATGATATTTATAATTTTTGGGAATTTATTTGAGCATTATTTTGAATTTTCAGATTTTATATTGGGGATTGTCAATTTTTAATGTTGATTATTTATTATTTGGATGTTTAGATGCTATAGAAAATATCAATGCGAATTTATGGAATTTTGTAGGAATTGTTGAAAAATTCAGAATTATGTAAATAGGATTTTCGAACTTATAAGGCTGTAAAAATTTATATTTAAATATATTATGCCTTAAGATTGTCAAATGTTAACTTCGAAATTTTTTTGGAATAATTATAATTGTTCGACGTTTATTGGATTAAAGTAACAATTATTTAGTGTTGGTAATGTCTATTTGATTCAGTTAGTCATATAAGTTAAACTAAAGTCACATTTTATGTTGTAGACGGCACCAAGGAGAAAAGAAACTCAAGAATGAAGAAAAGAAAAACCATCGACTCATTTTTTCAACAAAAAGAGCATACGTCAGCAAGTCAGGACCATTCTCCATCCAATATTGATGTCTCAAATCCCAGTGATCAACATCTTAACAAATCTCCTAGAATTTATGTTGATGTGAGTTCTCTTGAACCTGATCCGGCATTACGTACTCCGATATGGAAATATCCTGTTAATCAAATGGATGAAATTAGACGAACTTATATCAAGATGGGGCCATATCAACCAATTAAGAAAGAGTATCCACCGACCAAATTTGGAAATCAAAATCGACGATTCCAAAGTCACTGGTTCAAAAAATTTACTTGGTTAGAGTACTCTCTTTCGAAAGATGCTGCATTTTGTTTTCCGTGCTTCTTGTTTGAACATAAGCATCCTCGTGATCCTACATTTATAATTGATGGATTCAAATATTGGAAGCGAGTTAATGATGGCGATAGATGCGCATTTTTGATGCATATAGGATGCAATACTTCACCACATAATAATGCTGTGGAATATCTTAACAATTTGATGAACATACCTCGTCATATTGACAAAGTGATAAATGCACAATCTTCAGAAGAAAAACAAAATAACAGATTACGGCTTACAGCAACTATTGAAAGCATTAGATGGCTCACTTTGCAAGCATGCGCATTTAGAGGGCATGATGAATCTCCATCTTTTAATAATCGTGGAAATTTTATCGAGATGATAAATTTTATAGGAAAAATGAATAAGAGTATTGGGGACATCGTCTTAGAGAAAGCTCCTGAGAATGCAAAGTATATTTCACCAGATATTCAAAAAGATGTCTTAAATATTATTTTCAACCAAGTGAGAGCCAAGATTCGTAAAGAAATTGGGGACGCAAAATTCTGCATTTTAGTTGATGAAGCGAGAGATGCATCTAACAAGGAGCAGATGGCTATTATATTAAGATTTGTGGATACTGAAGGCTTTTTACGAGAGTGATTCTTTACTATTGTACACGTGACAGATACAACTACCGCAACACTTAAGAAAGAAATATCTGATGCACTTGGTCGTTATGACTTGCATATCCACAACATGCGTGGATAGGGATATGATGGTGCTAGCAATATGCGCGGTTCTTGGAATGGATTTTAGGCTCTTTTCTTGAAAGATTGCTCGTGTGCATATTATGTACATTGTTTTGCTCATCGACTTCAACTAGCATTAACTGCAGCTGTTGAAAAAGAGGTATCCATTTGGTTATTCTTTTCAAAATTGAATTCCATTTGCTATCTCATCAATGCATCTCTTAAACGGCACGGTGAGTTACATTCTGCTCAAAAAATTGAAGTTGCGCATATGTAGCTACTGGTGAACGTGATACAGTAGAGGATTTAATCAAATTGGAAATTTATTACGACCTGGAAAGACTAGTTGGAGTTCTAATTTCGACTCACTTTGTAGCATGATTGATATGTATAGCTCTGTGATTACCGTGTTAGAAAATATGATGAATGATGGAGCTTCTAATTCCATTCGTGGTGAAGCTAGTGGTGCATTGATTGCGATGAAGGATTTTGATTTCATATTCATATTACACTTGATGCATAAGATAATGGGGATAACAAATCTGCTTCGTCGAGCATTGCAAGAGAAATCTTTAGATATTTTAAGTGCAATGGATTATGTTTCAACAACTAAAACTTTGCTTCGTACTTTGAGAGAAGAAGGATTTGATTTCCTACTTAGTCATGTGAAAGAAGTTTGTGTCAAGTATGACATTGAGATACCTCACATGGAAGCTCGTTATAAATCTGGTACAGGTCGTTCTTGTCAACATAATGATTCAATCACAGTTGATCACCACTATCGATTTGATGTATTTACAGCTGCAATTGATTTTCAAGTTGAAGAGCTTAATAATAGATTCAAGGATGAGGCAGTTGAACTTCTTAAACTTAGTTGTGCTTTGAAACCTAAAGAAAATTTTAAGCTTCTTAATGTTGATCATATCTATCGACTTGCTGAGAAATTCTATTATCTTGATTTCGATTCAAAAGATTTGCATCACTTGAGAATGCAATTGGATCACTATAAACTTGATGTTGCTGACGATGAAAGTTTTCATAATTTATCAACTATTTCTGAATTATGTCGAAGATTATTTGAGACAAATAAGTCAAGAACCTACGATTTGATTGACAGGTGATTTATATATTTTTATCTACGTCGTTTACTTAGTTATCGAATCTGATATATTTATTTAATTTACAGGTTGATTCGTCTTGTTTTAACTCTCCCTGTTTCTACATCAACAACGGAACGAGCATTTTCAGCAATGAAACTTGTTAAAACAGCTCTTCGTAACAAAATGGAAGCAGAGTTTTTCGGAGATTCTATGGTAATATACATCGAACGAGATTTGGTTGAAAAAATTGATAACGATTTAATAATTAATGAGTTTTATTTTAAGAAGAATCGAAGAGCACAACTTCAGTAGTGTTTTAGCTCCATGTTTTTGAAGATATTTAATATTAAATACTTTTGTTCTATATTTTCATGGAAGTCAATGTTTACATATTTTTTATTTTAAATTTTTTATCTAATTGTTTATTTTATTAAATACCATATGGGACGGAGTCAGCCCAGGTAATTTTGAATCCTGGCTCCACCCCTGTCACCAGTGATCCGTACTTATCGTTTTGCCTCACTGGCACGCGGGTTGCGCGGACTCGGGTCATTTCCAATTCGCAGAATCCGGTCTGGAATGAGAATTTCAAGATCCCCTTAGCTCACCCGGTTTCCCAGGTGGGTCTTGAATCTTTGAATTATAATCTTATATCTTTTATCAAGTTAAAGAAATATTTGGAAGCTAGGTCAATTCTATCCTACACCAGGTGAGTTACACCCTTTTATTTTTTTACTTTCACATGTCTTTTTCTTTTTATTATTATTATTGCATTTGACACTACGTTAACCATGATCAACCAAACTAATCATTAAACTAATTTTGTTTCATGTATATAACATGTGTTATATTATTATTATTCTCATATTTTAAAACTTAATATTTTATGTTTAAAAATTACGTGAAATTTTTATTTGATAGTAAAACTTTTACATTATTTAAAATTTTCATTTCTATTATTTTTATTTTTGTGGTAGAATCATATAAAATGTCAAAAATCAATATTTTAAATTTTAATTGTTATAACAAATTCTATGTTATACCCATATATAAACGCTAACAAAATTACTGTAACTATTGTAAATGTTATACAATATACGAGATACAATTATCAAACTCAAATTTATAATAAAAAAAAAATTGACAAGTAAAAAAATAAAGGGGTGTATCTCATCTGGTGGTGTAGGATAGAATTGGCCTTGGAAGCTATATATTTATGAGAAACGATGAATTTTTCTAGTATTTTATGTTTGAAAATGCGATCTTTGTTGACCTTCCGCATGCTAAACAAAGGATGCTTGGATATTGATTTGATATTACTAAGTTGACATTTTTTGTTACCAATTTTGCTAAGACAATTCGAAATGTTTTCTGATATTCCCGAATTATTTGTGAGTTTGGAGGTTTTAACCTGGAATTATACATCAATCATGCCCCATGTTGCGGACCAGGTTGAATTTAGGTGAAAGACAAAGACGTTTTCGGTGCTGAGCTCATTGGAGTGGCGCTTGTGTCTTCAAAGCAGATTGCGGCTGGTGAGCCATTCGATGAGTGGGTCCCGTGCTCGGGTCATACGGAAAGTCCCCTAAGCCAGATACAGCCATTCGATTGCAGATGACATTTATTCCTTGTTACAAGAATCATGTTTATTTTAATATGATTTCAGGAAATTATGGATTGAATGAAAGCTATTTTCCGCTACGCCATGGTCGGAAGGTGACATTGTACCAGGATGCTCATGTGATTGATGGGATGTTGCCAGAAATCGAGTTAGATGCAAAGAGTAATTTTGAGCACGGAAAGTGTTGGGAGGATATATGTCATGCGATATTGGATGCTCATCATTTGGTGTATATAGTTGGATGGTCGATTTATCACAAGGTGCGGCTTATCAGGGAGCTGACCAAGCCTTTGCCAAGAGGTGGGAATTTGAATTTGGGAGAGTTGCTTAAGTACAAGCCCAAGAAGGGGTGAGAGTGTTGTTGCTGGTTTGGGATGATAAGACTTCTCACAGCAAGTTTTATATTAACACGGTATGGAATTTAATTCTGAACGGTCACAATGTCATAGTTATACCAGGAATTTTTTTTTTTATATGGCTTGCTTGGAGTTTTGTTTGGTGACATTGATGTTAATAAAGTGTAGATGTAGTACAGAGGCAAGTTGATTGCTTGGAGACAGGATGAGGGGGAATGTGGTAGCTGTAGGCATGAGACTTTTAGGTTTGACATGATTTTTGCCGTGATTTCATGCACTCAGTTCCCTTTCATCTATACGAGTATCGATGCCTTGTGATGGAATTAGAAACATACAGTTGAAAATATTAATGAAGAAGTTGCCAAATGTTCAGGGCAGCTAATGATTATATTGATTTGGACATTACCCAAAAGTTTGATTGCTGGGATGTGTGACTCAAGCTTCATCTGATATTATAACTAATCTATCTATTTCATTTATCAGTTCTCAAGATACTCAACTAATCCGCTTGATGGCATCTTTAGTGCAGGCAGGAGTGATGCAAACTCATGATGAGGAAACCCAAAAGTTTTTCAAGCACTTGTCAGTAACTTGTGTTTTGGCCCCTCGTATTGCTAGTAGTAAACTTAGCATTTTCAAGCAACAGGCATGCTTTACTAAACATTAGTAATTTTATTACGTCTAAATGTCTGATATCCCTAGAGGCCTATAGATGTTCATTCTTTTGCTTTAATTTTAACATTTTTTGGAGCCATTTCTGTTGATTCTTTTACTCAATTTAGGCTTTGTTCAGAAAAGTCATTATACATTCAATATGTTTAGATTACATTTCTATTTAATAATTGCAACTGAAGAAAAATTTCCTCATAGGACATTTTTGGTCATTTCAATCAAATAGGATTCCCCACGAAATAATAACTGAGCAAACAATACTGTGTTCTTGTTGTTCTCTTAATTTCAGCTAGTACTACCAACTTGTATCTTGAACTTTCATAAAGCAGTTACCGAGTCAGACTTTTTCTTCAAAATTTGGTTAATTGAATTAGGGGTTATTGGGTAAAAGTGGCTAGAAAGACCAACTAAACCCTTAGGTGTTTTTCTAAACTTGAGATACAACTTGAGACAGACTGTCGGAACATTTCATGTTCGCAATCTTTATTTTTATGTTAACAAAACTTGTTATTGTGTTTTTAACATATTTATTCAAGTGTGAAGTTATTAAAACAAGTAGCTGAAACTGAATTCTGCACAAACTGAATTTCTGGCAAGATTCGGTGTTTTGATTATATCTCTCAACTGGATGATTCAAATGACAATCCGCCAACTTTACTGATTAGAAAACTCAATTTGGAACCAGTTGTACCTCAGGTCAGTTGGGCAAATTCGGATGTTATCAAGGTCTAACTGGTCGCTTAATTACCGAACTGATTGCACGAAAACAACAATCAGTTGGGAATGAGCTGTTGCGATGCTTTGTCCATATCTCTCAGCTCGGTTGTTGGAATGAATCGATTCAGTATGCGTTGAAAAGATAAGACGATGATCTACAAATCATCTTCAGAAGTCAAAGTCTGAATCGAAGCTTAAGATGCTGATAAATGATTATGAAGCTACTGGTTCTGCACAAATTGAAATCAGCCTTTCAGCTGACCAACTGAACCAGACCAGCTGAAGACCAGTTGAACAAGACCAGCTGAAACTGAACCAGACCAACTGAAGACCAGTTGAACTTAACCAGATGCTGACCAGTTGAACAGAACGACCAGTTCAGTTGACCAAAGTTGAGCACTCGGGAAAATGCCCAGCAAGACGATTTTGACAGTTGCAATTGTAGAAACAGTACATAAACTTTCCAAACGGTCATATTCTTGTGTCTTACGTATATATCATTTTTGAGACCTATAAATAAAACATCTAGAAGATCAAACAAGAGCTTTTGAAGGGGATTCAAAGCATGTGCAGTTAGCATGAAGAAATCAGCTAGTTGAGAGCACAAGCCCTTGTGTGATAATACATTTGAGATGTACACTGTAAAGGATAAATTCCTCACAAACAATCACTCACACATATACAAGAGAGTTGAACTTCAAATATTAGTTGAGTGAGTCTTTACACAAAGACGTAAAACATTGTGTTTATAGTCTTCGCGTATGAGACATTAAACAATATGCTGATTGTGAGATGCTGTGCTACCCTTCCGGAGTGGGTTTGTATAAAGAGGTTGTATAAATCAACGTCTTCTAGTGAGTCTTTCCCAAGGGGAAGAAGGGATGACGTAGGATCATTTGAAGTCTCCGAACATCCATAAACAAACTCGTGTCTATTTGTTTATTGCATTTACTTATTATTTCCATTGTTTTAAGGATGCATTGTTGAAGCATTTTATGTGTTCTTCAAATACAAAATTATTGCATATCAAGTGTTTGATAAAATGCTCCAACCAAATTATTTTTTACTTATTCAACTTGCATATATTTTAAATGCTTTACAAAATGTTTAATCGGTTTCTCCTAAAGATTATTTCGAGTGTCTTCCGCTTGGTTTGAAAACCAAACTCGATTTAATTCATCGGTATTCAATATTTCAAGAACCGAAGCTATTGTACCTCAACGATGATCCCCTAATCGATCCTGTCACAGACTCATTGGCTTTATGAGAGAGGTGCAACCTAGTTTTATTTTTACGATTTTTTATGCGGAGGGGAGCACAATTGTTAAAAGTGCTCGCCTCGCTCACTTTGCGCGTAAGCGAACGAGGCGAGACGACCTGGATGCGCTTTGGGACAATCCGAAGACCATCAGGTGGATGAAGCACACGCTTCTATGCGCTTCGCTTGTGAGTGTTGGGAGATCGCTTGTGCGCTTCGGAGAAGCCGCACAATTTTTTTTTTTAAGTCTGCCAGTGTTTAGCCCAAGTCCAGCATCCAAATTTAAGCCCAACCCATCTGCATACTAAAAATATCTCAATAGATCGCCTCTGCCAGTCTGTTTACCGTCTCTACTCTGCATCTCTACCTCGTCGCCGCTGCTCCGCCGCTTCGCCGTGCCGCCGCCGCTGTGTTCCTTTCTCATTTGTTACCCAAAAATTGGAAAACCTTAATTTTAGGAATTTTTGTAAAAAAAAATTAAATCATGTCAAACACAACAATTCCATCAAATCGAAAAGATATTGCTTGGAATTATGCAACACTTCCGGATCCTAAAAATCCAAATATTGTATGTTGTTTTTGTGCTAAAATAACAAATGGTGGGATTTATCAGCACAACCTACATTTATTTGGGGGCAATAGAATGAGAAAGTTTGTCCGAAATGTCTATAGCATGTTAAAGAAGAAATTAAAGACTTCATCCAAAAAAATAGTGTTTTGAAAAATCAAATGGATGATATCCTCATATAGATGATATTGTTGATTTGGAAGAAGATGAAGATGATATTCAAACTGAAATGAAAGGGAAACGATCACTGTCCGGTTCAAATATCCCTCATATGGTGAAGGGTAAAAGGTGTAAACAAGCATGACCTATTGATCTTTATTTTGTGAAAGATGTAGAAGAAATTTTCAGATAGAGATGTGCGAAAATTAAAGGCTAGTACGATGAAAATAAAAAGAAATTAAGAGAAGATGCGGTTCAGAAATTTTCTACATGGGTGTATGATGCCGGAATTCTTTTAATGCTGTTAAATATGATTCTTTGCAACCCTGTATTGATGCTATTGAGACTTTTGGAATGAGAATGAAACCTCCATCATATCATGAAGTAAGAGTTAAGTATTTAAAGAAGGAGTTGACATATATGAACTTGCTTCTCAAATCCCACGAAGAAGATCATGCTAGTTATGGTTGTTCAATCGTGGCAGATGGGTGAACGGATAAAAAAATAGAACTCTTGTAAATTTTTTGGTAAATGGTCCTAAAGGAAGATTTTTTTTTTTGAATCGATGGATGCTTCAAGTTATTCTCATACTGCTGATAAGATGAAATGAGTTACTTTCTAAATTTGTGAATCGAATTGGAGAATAGAATGTGGTTCAGGTTGTAACAGATATTGCAAGCTGCAATGTTAGAGCATGTAATATTTAAATTGTTAATTGAATTAAAAATTAGATTTTTAAAATTTTTAAAGTAAATTTACTTTATTTTTTCAGGTAGTCTTTTGGAAAACAACTTTCCACACTTGTATTGGACTCCAAGTGCAGCTCATTGCTTAGATTTGATGTTCGAGGAAATATTCAAAATTTTTAACCTCAAAATATTGCATGAATGGGCATTGATGGTGAATGGTTATATTTACAATAGATCACTACTGTTGAGCGTGATAAAGGAGATTACTGGACAGAAAGACAAGGTATGAACTGCAAATATTCGTTTCGCAACTGCTTTTTTGATTTTAAAGCGGTTTCAAGTTCAACAAGCAAATCTGAAAAAGATGTTTACATCTGAAAAATGGACAAAAAGTCGACATTCTAAAGAGGCGGCTCGAAAATGTGTAGCAGAAGTGATATTTATGCCTTCTTTTTGGAAAATTACAGTTTTTGCATTAAAAGTTGGCGGCCCATTACTAAAAGTATTGGGCTATTAGACGGTGAAAAAAAGTCTCCAATGGGTTACATCTATGAGGCAATGGACAAGGCCGAAGAAGTTATCGCTACATCATTTAATAAAATGAAGAGAAATATCGTGGTATTTTTGAATTCATCGACGAAAGACGGAACATTCAACTCCATAGTCTTTTGCATGTGGCTGGATATTTCTTAAATCCTTAATTTTTTTACTCAAATCGTGACGTAGTGTTGGAACTTTTCAAGTTCGCAATCTTGATTTTGATGTTAACAAAACTTGTTATTGTGTTTCTAACATATTTACTCAAGTGTGAAGTTGCAAACACAAGAAGCAAGCTGAAACTGAATTTTGCACAAACTGAATTTCTGGCGAGCTTCGGTATTTTGATTATATCTCTCAACTGGATTATCCAAATGACAGTCCGCCAACTGGACTGATTAGAAAACTCAATTTGGAACAAATCGTATTTCACGTCAGTTGGGCAAAATCGGATGTTATCATGGTCTAACTGATCGCTCAATTACCGAACTGATCACACGAAAACAACAATCAGTTGAGTTTGAGCAGCTGCGGTATTTTGGTCATAACTCTCAGCTCGGTCATCGAAATGAAGCGATTCAGTATGCGTTGGAAAGATAAGACGATGATCTACAAATCATCTTCAGAAGTCAAAGTCTCAATCAAAGCTTAAGATGCTGATAAATGACGATGAAGTTACTGGTTCTGCACAAACTGAAATCAGCTAGGTTGATTTCAGCGCACCGGCTGAAACTGAGCCAACTGAACCAACTGCTGACCAGCTGACCAACCAACTGAACTGAACCAGCTGCTGACCAACTGAAACTGAACCAGACCAGTTGAGTTGACCAGTTGACCAGAGTTGACCAGTCGAGAAAATGTCCAGCAAGACGAATTTGACCGTTGCAATTCCAGAAACAGCACAGAAACTTTCCAACGGTCATATTCCTGTGTCTACGTATATATCAGTGTTGGAGCCTATAAATACAAAATATTGAAGATCAAACAACAGCTTTTGAAGTAGATTCAAAGCATGGGCAGTTAGCATGAAGATATCAGCTAGTTGAGAGCACAAGCCCTTGTGTGAGGATACATTTGAGATATACACTGTAAATGATAAATTCCTCACACACAATCACTCACACATATACAAGAGAGTTGAACTTCAAAGATTAGTTGAGTGAGTCTTGCACAAAGACAATAAACTTGTGTATGTAGTCTTTGCATATGAGACATTAAACAATATGCTGATTGTGAGGTGCTGCCTACAATCTTGAGTGCTAGGAGTTCTAGTTGGGTGCTGCCCTTCCGGAATGGGTTTGTACAAGTAGTTGTATAAATCAAAGTCTTCTAGTGGATCCTTCCTAAGGGGAAGAAGGGGTGACGTAGGAGTGTTTGAAATCTCCGAACATCCATAAACAAATTCGTGTCTATTTGTTTATTGCATTTGCTTATCATTTTCACTGTTTTTAAAGATGCATTGTTGAAGCATTTTATGTGTTCTTCAAATATCAAAATATTGTATACCAAGTGTTTGATAAAATGCTTCAACTGAATATTTTTTACTCATTCAACTTGCATATATTTTAAATGGTTTACAAAATATTTATTCGGTTTTTACGAAGGATTATTTCGAGTATTTTCCGTTTGGTTTGAACACCAAACTTGATTTAATTCATCGGTGTTCAATATTTCAAGAACCGGGCTATTTTAGCTCAACGATTACCCCCCTAATCGATCCTAACACGTAGAAATGATGAAGAATTGTTGGAAGGTCTGTACAAATGCATAGCTAGATTGGTGCGAGGTGAAGATTTACAAGATAATATCACAAATCAATTGGATAAATACAAAAGAGCAGAAGGACTTTTTGGTTTACCCATGATTATCAGACAAAGAGCTTCAAAATCACCAGGTAAATAATATTTAGTGCAATATTAATTTATTTTCTCAAACATTACTTATAGTATAGACACAAACTTTGAATTATAAAAAATTTAATCTTTTATTTTTTTGTGTTTCAACTTTCAAGCTGATTGGTGGTCTTTTCTATGGTGCATCAACACCTGAATTAAAAACATTTTCAATGAAAATTTTGTGCCTCATGTGTTCTTCTTCAGGTTGTGAACATAATTGGAGTATATTTGAACATGTAAGTTAAAAGTTTATTATATATATTAAATTTTATATTATGGAGTATGAACCTAACTTCTTACTTTCTAATTTTTTGGCAGATACATTCTAAAAAAAAATAGATCGTCTCAACAACGATTGAATGCTTTTGTATATATCAAATACAACAGAGCGTTGAGGCGACAGCTTCTTTGGCTTTGTCCATTGCCTCATAGATGTAACACATTGGGGACCTTTTTTCACCGTCTACTAGCCGCACTACTTTCAGTAATGGGCCGCCAACTTTTAATGCACAAACTGTAGTTTTCCAAAAAGAAGGCATCAATATCAGTTCTGCTACATGTTTTCTAGCCGCCTCTTTAGAATATCGACTTTTTGCCCACTTTTTAGGTGTAAAAATATTTCTCAAATTTGCTTGTTAAACTTGAAACCGCTAAAAAAGCGATTGCGAAACGAGTCTTTGCGGTTCTTACCATGTCTCTCTGTCCATTAAACTCTGTCATCATGCTCAACAATTGTGGTCTATTATAAATATAACCATTCACCATCAATGCCAGTTCATGCAATTTTTTGAGGTTAGAAATTTTGAATATTTTATCAAACATCAAATCTAAGTAATGAGCTGCACATGAAGTCCAATACCAGTGAGGAAAATTGTTTTTCCAAAAAATGACCTGAAAAAATTAAGTAAATTTATTTTAAAAATTAAAAAAATGATTTTTAATTCAATCTACAGTTTAAAATATTACCTGCTCTAACATTGCAGCTTACATTATCTGTTACAACCTGAGCAACATACTATTCTCCAATTCGATTCACAAATTTAGAAAGTAGCTCATATATTTTATCAGCAGTACGAGAATAACTTGAAGCTTCACCGATTCAACAAATATGCTTCCTTTAGGACCATTTACCAAAAAAATTATGAGAGTTCTACTTTTTTTACCTGTCCACCCATCTGCCATGATTGTACAACCATACCTAGCATGATATTCTTCGTGGGATTTGAGAAGCAGTTCGTATTTGTCAACTTCTTCTTCAAATACTCAACTCTTACTTCATGATATGATGAAGGTTTCATTCCCACTCCAAAATTCACAATAGCATCAATACATGATTGCAAAGAATCATATTTAACGGCATTAAAAGGAATTCCGGCTTCACACATCCACGTATCAAATTTCTGAACCGCATCTATTCTTAATTTCTTCTTATTTTCATCATACTGGCCTTTATTTTTCGCACGTCTCTATCTGACAATTTCTTCTACATCTTTCACAAAATAAAGATCAATAGGCCCTGTTTCTTTACACCTTTTACCCTGCGCAGTAGGAGGGATACTTGAACCGGATATTGGTCGTTTCCCTTTCATTTTAGTTTGAATATCATCACCATCATCATCTTCACCTTCTTCCAAATAAACAATATCATCTAAATGAGGAATATCATCCATTTGATTCTTCAAAAGACTTTTTTGCATGAACTTTTTAATTTCTTTTTTAACATGCTCCGGACATTTCAGACAAGCTTTCACATTTTTATTGCCCCAACTAAATGAAGCTTGTGCCGATAAATCCCATCTTTCGTTATTTTACCACAACAACAACATAAAATATTTGGATTTTTAGGATCCACCAAGCAATATCTTTCGATTTGATGGAATTATTGTGTTAGACATGATTAAATACTGAAATATAAATATCAGTCATTATTAGATTATTAAAAATAAAAAAACACAATTTAAAATTTTTTACAGAAATTCCTAAAATAAGGGTTTATCAATTTTTGGGTTGCAAATGAGAAGGAACACATCGGCTGCGGCGGCACGGCAGAGCAGAGGCGATGGCACAACAGAGCAGAGGTTATGAGGCAGAGACGCAAAGTAGCCTCAGAGTAGAGACAGTAGATAGATTGGCAGGGGCGATATGTTGAAATATTTAAAGTATGCAGATGATCTGGGCTTAAATTTGGATGCTGCACTTGGGCTAAACACTGGACTTGGGCATACTTAAAAAAAAATCGTGCGCTTCATAAAGCTTCTATGAAGCGCACAAGCGATCGCCCAACACTCACAGATGAAGCGTGTGCGCTTCACCCACTTGATGCGCTTCGGGATGCATCCAGGTCGCCTCACCTCGTTTTGCGCTTATGCAAGCGACGAGAGGGCTTTTCACAACTGTGGCCATGATAGTAACGAATGCTTGTTGGGAAAGTTGGATGGCAGTGATAAAGACAATGATGATAATGATTTTGCCTTTGAAGATGATGATTTGCGTTGGAATGATGTATATCACAAGCAGTTGGGGTTGGTGAAAGTGCATATGACTTTCGATCTCGAATTGCATCTACGTCAAAATGAGCATCATCATCCACTTCAGCAAAAAGAAAGCAATTTTCAGCTCGAACTAGTCTTGTGGATGAAGAAGAGATCAACATTGATGATGAAACTGAAGAAGAAGAAGATACCGATGGGTACAAATCAAGTGATGGGGCTGATGATGTAGATTTGGAAGATGAACGATTATAATGACATTTGATATTTCATCTACCACATTTTCAAAGACTTTTTATTTTATTTTATATTTTTGATACTATTTTGTTTAATGCGCTTTTTCCCGTAAATCATGCGCTTCGCTTTGCGCTTGAAGCCCCAAAGACACTTGAGCACTTTTTTGCGCCTCACGATTTTGACAACTTTGGAGGGGAGATTACCTGTGAAATTTGAAAACTTCTCGGGTAGGAAACGCCGTTCCTGCTTGGCTCATCCCTAGAAATAAAATTCAATTCTTGTAAAAAGTTGGATGTATGTTAACCACTAGACATTGACCTATTTTTCATATTTTCTTGTGTTTTTATTCAGGTTGTCGGAACTCTTTATACTCACCATCAGAAATGTGTGATAGTGGACACTCAAGGCTACGGCAACAACAGGAAGATAACTTCATTCATTGGTGGCCTTGATTTGTGTGATGGACGCTAAGATACACCTGAGTATATAATAACTCGTGATCTCGACACTGTGTTTCAAGATGATTACCATAATCCACATTTCCTGTAAGCAAGGGTCCATGGACCATCACATGGTTTTTATAATAAGCATGAAATCAACCATAAAACACATTTAATATTCTAACTTGCTACCACAGCACTATTGATTTTCGAAAAATATGGTTTTTAAATCAAAAGCTTCCCTTTTGATTTAAGGGGACTAAAGACTTGAACTTGCCGGTTATTTTAATGTCAACAGGTTTTCCGATCTATAAACTCAGGATCATTGAAAGGATTTCCAAAAAATGTACATGCATCTGAGGAGCAAGTATTGGCTTAAACTTTATTGTCATTCCTGGACTTCAATGTTTTGTTCTGGCTTATTAAAACTCATAGTTATATTAATCTTCCGAACTTCTTTCTATCGCAGAACTTAGTCTGCACAAAAAATTTTGTTATTTATAATAGCATTCAGACGGCTTATATCAAAGCAATAAGATCTGCTCAACACTTCATATGTGTTGAGAATCAATATTTCCTTGGTTCATCTTATGCTTGGCCCTCATACAAAGATAGAGGTGGGGTGCTTTAAGATATTTTAGTTTTAACTTCACATGGTTACTTGATTGGAACTGGATTAAGTGTTCAAGACATCCACTTATGGGCCAGGTTGGACGTAGTATTTTAGTTGATTGGTCGATTCATTGTATTATTGAGATAAAACTTTTCTTGAAAAAATTGTAAGTTGATCTTTTGTCCCACTAAGGGGATTGCCAAAAGAAAGGAATACGTTTTAAAGAATTTATTTAGAACTCTTTATGCATCAAGATTTTACACTTTTATTACATGAAATTAGCAAACAATTATTTTTCTTGCTTAGCCTTCCTATTCATGGTCTCCTATTCTATCTTGCATTTATTTATCTCACATGTTCATGCTTCTTAGGTGCTGACAATAGAATTCCAATGGAACTGGCGTTAAAGATTGCCAGCAAAATAAAGACAAAAGAAAGATTTACCATTTAAGTTGTTATCCCAATGTGGCCTGAAGGTGTTCCCAGTTCAGCCTCAGTACAAGAAATCCTTTATTGTCAGGTAATGCGACAAACAATTTAGTCGACCTAGAGAGGAATTCAATCTCTTGATCATGAACTAAGCAGAGAGGAATATTTAAAGATTCGTTGAAAGCCATATCTTTTCGATCTTGTTATTTTCCAGGGACAGACAATGCAAATGATGTATGAAATCGTTGCCCGAGAAATCATGTCTGCTGAGCTTGAAAATTCACAGCTAACTGACTAACTGAACTTCTATTGTCTCGGCAATCGAGAGGAATTGACCGACGAATCAATTGCGGCCAATCCCCCTCAAATGGAAATTCAGTAATCATCTTACATTTTAAAATACTATGCTAATGATGACATGAAAAATACCAATCGTTTGGACTGTTGGACTGTTTTACATGGAAGCAGAATCATCTAAGCTGAACCTGATACATATTCACATAGCATATTGGTCATTAATGTTAAAAATCTAGATAACAAGATTGCTTGTTTGGTCTGGGGGTGTAAAAATTAAAATGAAACAAGACTACAAATAGAACTTGCTAAGTTGTTTGAACGGTCCTGGAATTTATGATGGCTCCTTTATTAGTTAAACCACAATAATTTGGTATCAAACTATTGCCAGGTACCTTCTCAAAAATTCAGGCGTTTTATGAATATATGTTCATGCCAAAGGAATGGTAGTGGATGATGAGTATGTGATACTGGGTTCTGCCAATATAAACCAACGGTCTATGGCAGGGTCAAGAGATACCGAGATTGCCATGGGAGCCTATCAGCCGCATCACACCTGGGCTAAAAATAAGGCTTATCCATATGGTCAGGTCAGCTAACACCTGGGCTAAAAATAAGGCTCATCCATATGGTCAGGTCAGCTAGATGCGTCATAGTTTTTTGTTATTTTCCCAATATCATGTGCAATAATCTGCAGGCATACGTATAAGCTCATGTAACTCTATCGTCAGACTTCCTCAACAATGAATTGCTTCATAATGTTCATACAATTGATATATTAAAGATCCATTTGATTAAATGACATGCATTTGAAGGTATATGGATATCGAATGTCGCTTTGGGCGGAGCACATGGGAAGCACTGGTGATTGCTTCAAGAATCTTGAGAAATTGAATTGTGTGGCAAAAGTTAATTCCATAGCTAATGATAACTGGCAGAAATTTACAGCCAAAGAGTTTACTCGACCAACAAGGCCGTATCCTTAAATATCCAGTGCAGGTGGATGCAGATGGAAAGATTTCTCCATTGCCCGGGTATGAAAATTTCCCAGATGGTGGTGGTAAGGTGCTTGGAGCTCCAACTACTCTTCCTGATGCTTTGACTACATAAACATGCAATAGTTTTTCAAGTCTATAGGTTACAGATATTTGTTACCCAATTAAGGGGTCATTAACAGATATAAACAGACACACACAATTTTACATTATTGAACTTTACTGGTGCTGTCATGTAACATCTGATTGTGTCTGTAATTTGGATACACAAATTTTTCGTATTATTCTTTCATCATAAGCTGTAAAATAATAGTTATTTTTGCATTTTCTTGTTTCATTTCAACTTTTATCAACTTACAGGATGGCAGTAGGAGAGTAAACTATTACAAAGGATGACAAAACTGAGATGACAAGCATTTCTCATTCAGGTACAAAGAACTTTCATAAGTTTTTACTTTACAGTGACTTTTCCAACCATTCCAGCTCCTTGGTGAGGGGAACAGTAAAAAGTATAAGTCCCTTTCTCTGTCAAAGATACTGAATAAGTCTCCCCTTTTGCGTTGAGTAAAGCCTCCTCATTCATTGAAATCTTGGATACATCGACCCCTGCCGGAACTGCATCCTCGTCGAAGATCACATTGTGTGGGAATCCAGCATTGTTAACGAAGGTAATCTTCTCCCCTGGTGCCACCTCAAATGTCCCCGGGAGAAAAAGCAAAGAACCATCATCAGCACCAAGTTTGACATCAACGGCCAAGGCATTGCTAGCCAGCATCGCACTGGCGACGGTGGCGGCGACAACGACGCCAAAGTCCTTCAACGAGGCCTTGATAGCTAATTTCGGGACGGCCCGAGTGGAAACCACGGCGGTGCCGGCCTTCGATGATGTGGCACCACCCTTTAGGCCAGTGAATGATGATGGTATGGTGACTGCTGCAGAGGTGATAGCTGCCATTTTCTTTTTATTGTTTTTATTTTCCTTCTACTGGTTTTTGGGCTTGGAATGTGATTGGAAATCAAGAATAGATTGGAATTTGAGGTGGGATTTAATATGCGGAGAAGAGGATGTGATTGCATGTGTGTGGTGTGTCCGTGTGTGTTTGTGGATTGGTGATTGATCAGATAATGGATGATTGGATATCCGATTGAAATAATCTTATTGGCTTGGTTGGATTGCTATCCTTTGACGTGGGATTGGATGACTGTGCTATATTGTGAGGTCGGAAATTGGGCAATTTTGAATCTCATTTTATGCATAAACTTGGATAAGTTCTTTCACATACACAGTGTGTATATAATATATATATATATATATATGCTGTGTGTGTATGCACGTGTTATATATGCCATGAATCTTGACAAATTAATTATTCTATGGTAAAAGGTATAGTATGATGTTTGATTATGTTATGCACTAGATTGTGCATTACTAGTTAATTTGTTATACTATTTATTATTTCTTTGGACAACAAACTATTGTCTATATAGAGCTTAGGAAAGAAAGAATTAATCCTTGAAATTGGCCTAGGTAGAATTTCGATAAGATATTATTAACATGACGACACCGATTGTTCAACATTCCGATGAAATAATCCAACACCGAGTTTGAGAAAATCGGATGATCAAGAATCAACGTAGGCCAATCTCCAGGACCAATTCTTATACTTACTCAGCTGCTAACTAACACGAAGGAAAAAAAGAAAGTGTATATTCTAAAATTAAGGGTGTAGCCTACTTTGAGACATCACATAAGTAACATTGAATTTCAGCCGGAAAAACGGTAGAGAGAGACCAAATTAAAATTTTAAAAATTAGTATAATGAAATCATATTTTTGATAAATATATAAATATAAAAAAAATGAAAAGTCATTAGCCTCTATTTGTAACTAAATAAATACATAATCAGACTGATAAAATTTAAAATCTATCTTATTAAAATAACTCTAAAACAATGATTTTAAACTTGATAATTAATTCCAAAAGAATATAACACGACCTTGGTACCAAAAATAAAACAACAAAACTTATGTCGCTCCATCCCCGCCTATTCTGATCTCCACCCCAAAAGTTTTAGCTCCCGCTTCGATAAATCATATAATAACAATAATAATTGCAAATAAAAAAAATTCAACTAAGACAATGTTAAGAAGTTGGTACCTCTAACTCTAGGGAGCATGGGAAATGGAAACATGAATGCCTAAATTGAAATATATATATATATATATATATATATATATGCACGTTTCGGCAGTACACAAAAGTACACACCAAAAAAGTACATGTCAAAGATGCACATTTTTTAGGCAACGGTGGAGTACAAATGGAATACAAAGCCACAAGATGTAGTACAAATAATTATCGAACTAAACAACCTGAAACAGTACATTGCACTCTGCCCCCTCTAATCTTAGAAATAGGCACTCCAATCCTTTGCTATCAAAATTATAGACGATGTTAGGATTTGAGTCTAACTCCACCTCAAAAAATTGTTAAAAAAAAAAAACCTTCCAAATGACGGTGGAGATGGTATATGCAAAATTATCGATAATGCTAGATATAGAGATATGAGGCGGTTGTAATTTTAGTTTGATCGGAATACTGAAACATATGTGCGATGGTGCAAAATTAAATAAGAGATTAATTTTTATTTTTCCGTTAGGAGAGTGATATATTAATTTAAAAATTTAAGTTATAGATTAAAATAAATATTTTTTAAAATTTAAAAGAATTTTGAAAGTGAATAGAGTTAATTATAAATGAGATATATATTTACTAAAAATAATTTTTTATAATATTTTTTATTAAAAAAATTAAGTAATTTATGTAATTTGATAGTGATATTTTTGGTATTTGAAAATATCAAACTAGCACGAAAATTGTAACTATAAAAATCTCATGCTTTATAATAGATAGATATATACGTATGCGTAATTAGAAAGTATTTCCCAAATTTCAAAGCATAATCCCGTTGAATCCAGAAGCTTCCAGGAGGTATTGAATTTGTGCAATCAGAGAATAGTCCTGACCATAATACTCCATAATAGATGACGTAACCGGAGTAAATTGGGAAAGCCAAGTTGGTAATTTACCAGGTCGGATCGTATTTCTTTTTTGGGAAGACTTGTCACGGGAAAATGGATCTCAAATTAAGAGTGACATGCGCACTTGGAAAGCAAAGAACTATCAGCGAGAACCCGAGAGATATCCGACATAACCACTCTGAAACCAAGTCAATGGAGTATTCACCCCAAGAAAATGAGAGTGCTATATATGGAGTATATATTAAATGTTTGTCATAAATATTAAGTGAATGTCCCAAATGATCGAGCAAAAATGAGTATATATAGGGAATAAGATAATTGATTACTTTGTTTTCAGTGCACGAATACTCCTTATGGCAAGATGACTGCCCATGCTCTGCCCCTCGACACTGTCACATCCGATAGCCAATAGTGCTTCTAGTCTTGTCACATCACTCTTATGTGTGTTGAATCACATGCTAAACATTCCAGAGTATGGTCTCGCATACTCGTGGGCCCAGGATTGACGTCTGTCCTGAAATGCTCGGCCAATGATCACGATGTGAGGACACAGATAGGGTCCCTGATTTACTAAGTCTTCTTATACTGCTCGGACTAAGCTGAGAGCTCATGCTCGTTTTTGTAGGTGTTAGTCTAATCAGCTTCCTGTGTTGGGAAATTATAGGTTTCGAAGTTTGACAAACCAACTACTAACCGAATTGAAGAACATAACTTGAATGTGACTGACCAGCCTCGAACCAAAGCTACCTAGCCCACCTCTGGACCCTCTTGGACCGACCTAGCCCACGCCTATAGCCCCATGCACCCGACCATACGAGGATCACACGAAGCAAGCCACAAGTCTACCCATCTCGACCCTTTCGCCTCGATCTACCCCTTTGATCTTGACATGTACAGCCCTTAAAAACCATGATATAGTAGTCCTTTTTCACAAACGCATGAAGGACATGAGTTACGTATAAAGAAAAATGCATATTTTGTCTCAAAATCGTACCAAACTTACAAAACATGATACAACTAAAATTTCTCATGCAAAAACATACAAACCAACATATATTGATGTGAATGATGAGAAAAACAAGATATAGACACGACTTTCCGTTTTTACGCTCGAAAACCTTGATACAATCGTGTAGAATGGGCATCAGAGGGACGAGGAAGAGATCATTTGGAAACCCGTGGGAGAAGTTGAGGGGATTGCTGCTGAACTTTTCGAAAATATGCTGCTAAAGATTGGGGATGGGGCTGCCGAATTGAAGGGGTGAAATGTTTAGGGTTTTGAAGGTAGGTTAGATATAATATAATTAGTAAAATTAGCACTTAATTAAAAATAGTGAGTTTAATTAGGATTTTAGGCCCATTAAGTATTAAAATATTCCCATTAAGCCCAAAAACACTCCCGTAAAATATTTTGTTTAGGTATGTTTTTGAAAATATTGTTCGAACCCTCAAAAAGTCCTCCGTTTTGCTGAAAATTGAATACCAGTTTAAAATACAACTCGTTATGTAAAAATACCTTAACAAGGCCCGTTTTTGAAATCACCCTTATATACACCATATATTAAATAATTAAAAATAATTATTTAATAAAAACATTTTTCCTTAATTGTTCCCGGTCTCATTACTCGTACGAGCATGAAATACTACTAAAAGCTTTATATCATGCAATCTTAGTGAACCAAGAATTAAACATATATATTCATGTTAAAATCATTCATTAATGCGTTAAAAATAAATAAATTAAAATACATAAGAAATTTGATAACTTGAATGCATGTGGTTCACGTGGACCTTCAAATTTTTGGGACGTTACTATCTATCTCTTTTAAATTGAATTTCGTCCCCGAAATTCATTTATCCTCGATAATCAAAAAATTTAGACTCTTAATTCTAGTATCCCAATAATTCACGCTTCCGTTGTGCCACTCTGATAAAATAAGTGTTAGGCCTTCCTCATGTCTCCTCAATCCTAATTAAATTTTCCTTCAACATCCTCGTTTGCGAATCTCAACTTAAAACGACCTATGGTGACTAAGCACGCTTAACTTTGGAGTTTTTTTGTGATGAGCTACCGAAAAAATATGCACCTTCGTGATATGAGTAGTACAAATCAAATCTTTTAAGCCCTCTTCAACTGTACAGTCCATTACATTGAACAGTCTCGGAATCCCTCTCATTCCCGTGTAGGTCGGTTCATTCATGTTCCCTCCACCTAGAATCCTGCCAGTAGCCGCTCATTGTCCGTGCAACTGATGGCACCGGCGATCACCCCCCGCCCTCTTCGCCCCCGGGCCTCACATGCCCACCAGCTTCAGCTTTGACGACTGTCCTCACTGTACCAAGACGAGTCTTTGCAGCGTGCTTATGTCCTCACTCACACGCACCCTGGGAAACTTCCCAGGAGGTCACCCATCCCAAAATTGTCCCAAGTCAAACACGCTTAACTTTGGAGTTTTTATGTGATGAGCTACCGAAAAAAAGATGCACCTTCGTGATATGAGTAGTACAAATCAAATCTTTTAAGCCCTCTTCAACTGTACAGTCCATTACATTGAACAGTCTCGGAATCCCTCTCATTCCCGTGTGGGTCGGTTCATTCATGTTCCCTCCACCTAGAAGCCTGGCAGGAGCCGCTCATTGTCCGTGCAACTGATGGCACCGGCGATCACCCCCCGCCCTCTTAGGCCCCGGGCCTCACAATTTATTTATGGTTGCGAGCGGTGTTTGAGAGGTTATAGTATGGGCTATACTTTTCAATTAATGTTTTTAAGCTTGGTAAAAGTTTGACGATTTTATGCTTTAAATTATTTCCCTTGGATTTTTAAATGTCAGTTGGTTGGATTATTTTAATATGGCATCAAAAATACTTTAATTGTTTTATGCAGGTGTTCGGCCGATGCTAGTAAGAGTTTTAAAAAGAATTAGTAAGTTTTAAGAAAACGAATAGCAGACGTTTCAGTTGATATCAGAGCAATGGTTCTGTAAAGGATTGTGCCACCATCAGCGCCGGAAAGCTCAGTCGTCAAGCCTCAATCTGTAAGTTTACATGCTTAATATGATTTATATGTTGTTACCTGCATGACTACATGAATTATGTGTTCACGTCACATGTTTAATAATTTTATGATGATATATGATTATTATGATTTAGAATTTCTATACGTGATACGACATGAAATAAGAAAATTATATGATTTCAACGCATGTTGGCTTTGTCGTGGAATTGGACTATGGTGATTTTTGGGTTTAGTATTGACGATCTACTTTTTGGGTCATAAGCTAATCGTGAATATTATGGATGCTTTCGGGACATGTAGATTTTTCTAAGAAAATACTGATGACTCGTGGGTACTAGTTGAATTAATTTTGGGAATTTCACCTAAAGAATAATTATTCGAGGATTGCAGTGACTTTGGGAGTATAAAATGTATAATTTGGAATGTTAAGTTTTAATGAAAAAATAAGATTGATTATGGGAATTGATTTTTGGGTGAATAAGTTTAAAATTTTTGAAATTTCGTTATGGGAAACCTGTAGAAAAAAATTAAAAATACCAAGAACTTATGGGTTAATTGTAGGATGTTCGAAACTAAGGATTAATTGGATAACTTTTGAGAAAATTAAGAATTAATTTTGCATTTTTTAAGGAATTTGGGGACTAGTTTAACAATAAGTGAGAATTGAATGGGTTAAATGATAAGAATTTTCGATGATTTAGACTTTTAAGAATATTTGGAACATTGGGATATCTTTGTTATAATGTTTTAAGGAATGTTAATCAAGGGATTGTAGGCTGAATCTATATTAAGCTTGAAAATCTAGGAATTTGAAGGTGTGTTTGGGATTTTAAGATTGAAATATGATAAGCAAAGAATATTTTGTAATTTACGATAAGTATGGTCATCCATCTTTTAATATTGAGAATTGTAAGAAAAGTTGAAATTCGAGGTTATAATAGTACCAACACTAAGTCATTATGGGTTTTTTTAAGTTGCAATTCGCAAATAAAGATTTAGAAGGAAAAATTAATTGGGATCAAGAAGATGTAAGGACATTCTAGAACTTAAGTTTTATCATAGTTGCGCAGCGGAAGCATGGATTTTCGGGATACTAGAACTAAGTCTGAACTTTGGGTTATTATGGATAAGCAAATTTCGAAGACGAAATTCAATTTAAGAGGGGAAGATTGTAACGCTTCGAAAATTTAAAAGTCCACGCGAACCACATGCATGCAAGTTATTAAATTCTCTTGTATTTTAATTAATTGTTTTAATTGCATAAATTAATTATGTTGTGCATATTTACATGTTAAATATACTTTTCTACATGGTTACATTAAAATGTATTTTTAAATGTTATTAGAGTTGCGATCGAAGAACGGAGATTGAGGGCTGAAAAATAGAAAATGTTTTTATTGAATAATTATTTTTACTTATTTAAATTAAGGGTGATCCTTTTTCTTATTTTTGAAAATAAGGGGTTTTGAGGTGATTTTATACGTCGGGACGTAAATTTTATCGGTATTAGATTTTCAACAAAAATACGAACGTTTTGGCAACCCGGCTAATAAATTCACAAACTTATTTAATCAAAATTATTTTAAATATTTTAATTAAACACTAATGAGCTAAATGAGCCTAATAAGTTTGTTAATGAGCCTAAACCTTGTTAGTGGATTAATTAAGTATATAATATACTAAACCTACTCATAACCCCATTAAACTCCACGCCCAATGTAGAACCCGTAAATTAGACTAGACTACGTATAAGCCATGCATAATTCTAGTATTTAAGTTAAAATGATTTTCCTTGCATGAGTATTTAAATTCTTTTCTTTAAATTTATTTATTTTATGCAGTAGTATAATGGTTAGCTTTTCTGTTAATTAAGTGAGGCCGGACCGGAGTTGGAGTAAAGAGATAAAATTTAATATTAAGAAAACATTCCAAAAATTTATTTAAGTTGTATAATAAATTAAAGAGAGTTTAAGCAATTATTTAAATAAGTTGAGATAAGTAGTAAATAAAGTTCAATAATTAATTCCTTAATTCTCTAAAATATTTAATGAGTAGATAAAGCACTAAAGATTTAAAATACAACATTTGAGAAATATTTTCCCTCCATGTTAGATGCAATTTTTGGCCCCCCTTTAATTAATTTAAAATTAGTTGTCAACCCATTTAATTAATAGCTTTCCCTATCCATTTCATGGTAGATAATTCATTCAATTTAAATCCTCACTTAATTAATATTTGAGCAATATTCTACCATGTCTATCTAGCAATATCTTCCCCCATTTAATTAATAAAAAAAATCGGTCACTTCCGTTAGGAGATTTAAAAAGTTTAGCAACTCAATTCTTTGAATTCTTTCCTTATCCATTTTCTTGGGAGATAATTATATCACAATAAATCTTCTATAATAATTAATTGAGCAAGATCTTATCCCACTTAGCTAGATAAAATCGGTCATTCCCCATTTTTAAAAGATTTAATTGTGATTTTCAACTCATACTTTAATTATCTTTCCCTTAATCTTTCTAGGTAGATATTATCCCAACTTTTAAATCACTAACCATATTTAATTAAACCATTTTTCCCTTTGCACCTAACCTTAAAATAGACCAAATACACCCCAATATCCCCTCAAAAATCTTTGATATCATTCTTGTTTCTTATCTAGCAAATAAACTAGGATAGAAAGAATATTTCCCCTTCCATTTATCTTGTACCTTCCCTATTCTCCCTAACCATTCTCTCCCCCTCCTAGTCTCGAAATTTAGAGTAATTCCAGAGCATTATTCAGTGCAAAACCGTGAGAAAAAAAAATAGGAGAGAAATCGAGTAGCAAGCAAGGTAGAAAAGCGCTCCGTCTCCTCCGCGTCGCGTCGTGTGTTTCTTTTTGTTTTCTTCAAAACAAAAATATCCTAGGCATGTGTATATTCCCCTTGCTCTTCGATCAAGTCATAATACGATTTTTAAACATTTCATGATTATGTTTTTCTTGCAAAAACCGAAACCTCATGACAGAATTTCTTTAAAGTTTGCACAGAATTTTTCGGCTCACTCCTATGCTTCATGGGTTGGCTTGTTGTGCTTGTTTCAGGTGTTGGCTCGTGTCCAGGCTCCCAAGGCTACTCCTAGGCATGTACTAGGACATGTTAGGATCATATTGATCCATTCGGTCAAGCCCCATACCCACTGGAATCCAGAAATGACAGCACTTCCCCAAGAGTGTCATATTGTGTTCGATTTTCTTTCATGTTGCTGTCAAGGGGAAGTGTCTGATCTTGGCTGCCCTAGGGTCCTATAGTCATGGTTAGAACACCTCCCTAGCATGTCTAAGACGTGACCAAGTCGCCCCTTTGAGGCTTTGTCCACGATGGAAACGATTTTTAAATCAAAACACAAGAACAGCCCTCCCCCCCCCCCCCCCCCCTTCGGCCTTCTCATTTTACAGCAAGTGTAACTTTCGGTTTTGTGGCGTGGTGTGAATCTTGTTTGGCCTCTGGCCCATAGCCATGGTTCATACCATACCCCTTGATGTCTAGATCGTTCCATGGTCAATCAAATGGCCGTTGGGATGATCCATGACAGCAAAACAATAGCAATACCCCACGCGCACAGAATTGCTCTCGGTTGGGAGTATTGTTGTATTTCATGGCATGGTTCGAATTGTGGCTGGCATGGTTCAAGTCATTCCTTAAGGTGTTGGTAAGAGCCTCTGGTCAGTGGTTCAAGCCCCAATGGTCGGTAGTCTTGAAAACGACACAAGAAATCGAAGGCACAGCTGCTGTAATTTTTGACAGCAAGCGTGCTGCGGTTCAGAGGCGTGTTCCGGGTTCTTGGTTGGCTTTTAGCCTATTGCCTTGGACTGGACAGTGCCTCATCAAGTTGGGAAGGTCATGTTTTTGGCCGTTTGTGATTCGGATCATTTTAGAGGTCATACGAGAATTTACGGTGCAATGTGCCAAAATGACTCTCGAAAGAGCGTTTCATGTTTTGGCCTCCATTCACTAAATTCGAGTACTGTAAATTTAGGAGCATTATTTCATCATTTTAGGCGTATTTTACTCTTGGATAATTGATGGTTCGGTGTTGGTTCGGGTTGGGACGGAGTCATGATTAAATACGAAGTCGTTGGGCGTAATTGTCTCGTTTTTGGATTCAATTACAAAGTTTAGTCAAAATAAATCCTTTGCATATTTTCATGTTAGATTTAAGTCGCAGCGAGCCTGGGAGCTATCCAACCCAATCAGTAAAATTATCACAGGATATTTGTTGGAACTTTTCAAGTTCGCAATCTTGATTTTGATGTTAACAAAACTTATTATTGTGTTTCTAACATATTTACTCAAGTGTGAAGTTGAAAACACAAGAAGCAAGCTGAAACTGAATTTTGCACAAACTGAATTTCTGGCGAGTTTCGGTATTTTGATGATATCTCTCAACTAGATTATCCAAATGACAATCCGCCAACTGGACTGATTAGAAAACTCAATTTGAAACAAATCGTATCTCACGTCAGTTGAGAAAAATCGGAAGTTATCATGGTCTAACTGATCGCTCAATTACCGAACTGATCACACGAAAACAGCAATCAGTTGAGTTTGAGCAGCTGCGGTATTTTGGTCATATCTCTCAGCTTGGTTATCAAAATGAAGCGATTCAGTATGCGTTAGAAAGATAAGACGATGATCTACAAATCATTTTCAGAAGTAAAACTCTGAATCAAAGCTTAAAATGCTGATAAATGACGATGAAGTTACTGGTTCTGCACAAACTGAAATTAGCTAGGCTGATTTCAGCACACCAGCTGAAACTGAACCAACTGAACCAACTGCTGACCAGCTGACCAACCAACTAAACTGAATCAGCTACTGACCAACTGAAACTGAACCAGACCAGCTGAAGACCAGTTGAACCAGACCAGCTGAACTGAACCAGCTGAAACTGAACCAGACCAGCTGAAGACCAGTTGAACCAACTGAACCAGTTGAACTGATTGACCAGTTGAGTTGACCAGTTGACCAGAGATGACCAGTCGAGAAAATGTCCAGCAAGACGAATTTGACCGTTGCATTTCCAGAAACAGTACAGAAACTTTCCAACGGTCATATTCTTGTGTCTAACGTATATATCAGTGTTGGAGCCTATAAATACAACATGTTGAAGATCAAACAACAGCTTTTGAAGTGGATTCAAAGCATGGGCAGTTAGCATGAAGATATCAGCTAGTTGAGAGCACAAGCTCTTGTGTGAGGATAAATTTTAGATATACACTGTAAATGATAAATTCCTCACACACAATCACTCACACATATACAAGAGAGTTGAACTTCAAAGATTAGTTGAGTGAGTCTTGCACAAAGACAATAAACTTGTGTATGTAGTCTTTGCATATGAGACATTAAACAATATGCTGATTGTGAGGTGCTGCCTACAATCTCTAGTGCTAGGAGTTCTAGTTGGGTGCTGCCCTTCCGGAATGGGTTTGTACAAGTAGTTGTATAAATCAAAGTCTTCTAGTGGATCCTTCCCAAGGGGAAGAAGTGGTGAAAATGTTTGCTCCTTGGAGCCCTGTAATGAAATAGCATGTAATAATTTTCTGGTGAGATTATGGTCTACGCAAGTGGCCCCTGAACTGAACTGAACTGAACTGAACTGACCGGTAACTGACGACCGGGTGAAATAATAATCCTCTGATCAGACTAATGCCACAGTATACTGCGTGGCACAAAACTGAACTTACCGGTAACTGACGATCGGGTGAAGTAATGATAGTAAAGTGGCCCCAAGCAATATCGCATAAATCTCAAAATGGATATTTTTGCACGTAATATAATTAAATAACAACATTAAATATCCTGTGATAATTTTACTAATTGGGTTGGATCGCTCCCAGGCTCGCTGCGACTTAAATCTAAAGGGTTGTACTACTACTGACCTCGAGAAGCTCACGAAGTCACGTCTTCGGTCTGTAAGTTTTTCATTTATGCGTTTTATTTAATGCATGAATTATTTCAACTGCATGTTCTCATGAAGTATTTTTACGTTCAGATTTTCAATTGTTCAGTATTTAATTAAATTTAAATAAATTATTGAATTATGCATGTTGGTTACGTATGGGTTATATATGGAACAGTATGCCTCCTAGACGCCAGGTTGGACGTCCGAGAGGTGGTGGTGAGCACCGTCAAGAGGACGGTGAGGATCAGAGACACGAGAGGCATGGACCTCCACCCCCTCCACCTGACATGAATGCCCAGATGCTAGCTGGGATGAACCGGTTCTTCGCGCAGTTTGCGGGGAACAATGCCGCGGTAGCAGCTAGGCCGACCGAGGCCGAAGCTATTTATGAGAGATTCATGAAGATGCGTCCTAAGGAGTTTTCAGTGACGACGGACCCCATGATTGCCGAGGGCTGGATCAAGTCCCTCGAGGTTATCTTCGAGTTTATGGAGCTTGGAGATGCAGACAGAGTCCGTTGTGCCACCTATTTATTCGGAGAAGATGCCCGCTTATGGTGGGAAGGAGCATCAGTAGCCCTGAACTTGGCTACCCTGAGTTGGACGCGCTTCACGTAGGTATTCTACTCCAAATATTTTACTGAGGAAGTGCGCACCAGGTTGACCACAGAATTCATGAGTCTGAGGCAAGGAGATTTGACTGTTACGGAGTTCATCCGGAAGTTTGAGAGGGGTTGTCATTTTGTGCCCCTGATCGCGAATGATGCTAAAGCCAAGTTGATGCATTTCTTGGTGAGTCTACGGCCGATCTTGCGCCGTGATGTTAGGGTGTCTGACCCTACTACCTATGAGGTCGCTGTCTCCAAGGCTCTGGCCGCAAAGCAGGATCAACGTGATATCGAGAGAGACCGTCAGGGCAAACGCCCAGTCCAGGTACCACACTGCCCTCCTCCTCAGCAGCATCAGCAGCAGAATAAGAGGCCTTTCCATGGCCCACCCAGGAACAGGAGCCAGCAGCCGCAGCAGCAGCGGGGACGCGCAGTCCCTAAGCTTATTGAGCATCCGATATGTCCCAAGTGCTCGCGCCGCCATCCTGGAGTATGTATGTATGGCTCTGGGAAGTGTTATAAGTGTGGTAGCCCAGACCACGTGCTACCACAGTGCCCTCAGAGGAATCTGCCTACCCAAGGCAGGGTATTTGCTCTCCATGCAGCGGAGACGAACCTCGATACCATGCTCATGACAGGTACCTTTAAGCTTTAAGTTTTTATTTGGGATTTATTGTTTTGGGTTGAAATTCCGAACTTAGAAATTGTTATAGGATTGCATGCTCTACTCAGTATTATTTTGGGAATTTTAGTTAGAAGAACTTTGGCTTCTGCTTGTATATAAGATAGTTTTAGTAATTATTGGGTTCAACGTGACATTCCAACTTTCAGGGAGAATCTTTATAGCGGGGTCAGCTACGAAAGCTCTGATAGATTCAGGGGCTACTCACTCGTTTATTTCGGAGACCTTTGCTAATTCCCTTAAGGTCAAGACTATTGGGCTAGATCTCGCATTTTCCGTAGCATTGCCCTCTGGAGAGGAGATAACAGCCACCAATGTGATCCGAGACATAGACCTTGAGCTGCATGGAAATCTCGCTTATGCGGATCTCATCTTATTTCCGATGCCTGAGTTTGACATCATCCTGGGGATGGACTGGCTATTGAGGAACAGGGTGTTGATAGACTTCCAGCGGAGATCTGTTCTTGTCCGACCGCCTGGGATGGAGCAGTTCTTATTTGAGCCAGACAGGTACTCTCCTTTACCGCGCATTATCCCATATGTTCAGGCTAGGAAGCTCATGCATAGAGGGTGTCGGGCATTTTTAGCGACCTTTATATCTGTCCCCGAGGCACTCAGTCAGTCAGCCGCAAATGTTCCGATTGTCAGAGATTTCTTAGACGTTTTTCCTGAAGACATCTCTGGTATGCCACCTGAGAGGGAGGTGGAGTTTTCCATTGATCTTATGCCAGGTACGGTTCCGATCTCAAAAGCACCGTACCAATTAGCGCCGATAGAGATGGCAGAGCTTAAGAAGCAGATTCAGGAACTTCTTGACAAGGAGTTCATTCGCCCGAGCTTTTCACCATGGGGCACGCCAGTCTTGTTTGTGAAGAAGAAAGATGGCTCTATGAAACTTTGTATTGATTACCGGGAGTTGAACAGGATTACAGTGAAGAATAAGTACCCACTTCCGAGGATTGAAGATCTATTTGATCAGTTGCAGGGAGCTTCGGTATTCTCCAAGATTGATCTGCGTTCTGGTTATCACCAGTTGAGGGTGAAAGACGCCGATGTTTCCAAGACTGCTTTCAGGACTCGTTATGGCCACTACGAGTTCCTTGTGATGCCGTTCGGTTACGAATGCGCCAGCGATCTTCATGGATCTCATGAATCGCGTATTTCAGCCGTACCTTGATCAGTTTGTGATAGTATTCATAGACGACATTCTCGTCTACTCGAAGAATCAGGAGGATCACAGCAGACATCTGACCACAGTCTTGCAGACATTGCAGAAGCACAAATTATTCGCAAAGTTCAGTAAGTGCGAATTCTGGTTAGAGAAGGTGGCGTTCTTAGGCCACATTGTTTCTAGCAGTGGTATTGAGTTGGACCCAGCAAAAGTTGCAGCAGTCAGAGATTGGTTTGTGCCGCAAAATGCATCAGAGATCCACAGTTTTCTTGGGCTAGCAGGATACTATCGGAAGTTCATTAATGGATTCTTCTCTATTGTTGTTCCGCTCACATCATTGACCAAGAAGAATGCTAAATTTGTGTGGAGCGATGAGTGCCAGAAGAGCTTCGATACTTTGAAGCAAGCTCTTATCTCAGCATCAGTTTTGGCCATGCCGTCAAGGCCTGAAGATTTTGTATTGTATACCGATGCTTCGAAGCTCGGTCTAGGCGCAGTATTGATGCAGCATGGGAAGGTGATAGCGTATGCTTCTAGACAGTTAAAAACTCATGAGAAGAACTACCCTACCCATGATCTAGAGTTGGCCGCCGTGGTTTTTGCCTTGAAGATTTGGAGGCACTATTTGTATGGAGAGAAGTGCCAGATCTTTACCGACCACAAGAGCCTCAAGTATTTCTTTACGCAGAAAGAGTTGAATATGCGTCAGAGGCGATGGTTGGAGCTTGTGAAGGATTATGATTGCGACATTAGCTACCACCCGGGTAAAGCTAATGTAGTTGCGGATGCATTGAGCAGGAAAGTCGCAGTAATGGCCCATTTGACGATTCAGAGACTTCTTCAGCTTGAGATGCAGAGGTTTGATCTAGAGTCTTATCCCCAAGGTAGAGTTCCCCGTCTATCTACCTTGACGATTCAGTCCTCCTTTATTGACCGTATTCGCTGTGGTCAGGCAGCAGATGAGCAGTTGGCCAAGTGGAAGCAGAGAGATGAGGCCAAGGGCAGTGTCTTGTATACAGTCAGCGATGGTATAGTGAGATATCGGGACAGGATGTGGGTTCCTAGCAGTGATACTATCCGAGCAGATATTCTATCAGAGGCCCACATGTCGCCGTACTCTATTCATCCGGGGAGTAAGAAGATGTACAGCGACCTGCAGTTATTGTATTGGTGGCCTGGAATGAAGAAGGACATCAGACGTTTTGTGTCCGAGTGTCTGACATGTCAGCTTGTGAAAGCAGAGCATCAAGAGACCAGCAGGTATGCTCAAGCCCCTTGCTATTCCCGAGTAGAAGTGGGAGAATGTTACCATGGATTTCGTTACCGGTCTGCCGAAATCAGTCAGAGGATCAAATGCTATCTGGGTGATTGTCGATTGTCTTACCAAATCAGCGCACTTCTTGCCTATTAAGGCGACTTTCACCATGATTCAGTATGCAGAGTTGTATATCCGGGAGATAGTCCGACTTCATGGTATCCCAGTTTTTATCGTATCTGACAGAGATCCCAGATTTACTTCCTCATTTTGGAAGAGTTTGCATTCGACTATGGGGACGAAGTTGTTGTTTAGCACAACTTTCCATCCTCAGACAGATGGGCAGTCAGAGCGAGTTATTCAGATTTTGGAGGATCTTCTCCGTGCTTGCGTTATTGATTTCTCATGGAGTTGGGAGTCGAAGCTGCCATTGGTGGAGTTCACCTACAACAACATTTTCCAGTCTTCTATAGGTATGGCTCCATATGAAGCGCTGTATGGCCGTAAGTGTAGATCTCCTGTTCATTGGGATGAAGTAGGAGAGAGAGCAGAATTGGGTCCAGAGATCATTCAACAGGCTGCCGAGGCAGTAGTAAAGATCCGTGATAGGATGAGGACTGCTCAGAGTAGACAGAAGAGTTATGCAGATCAGCGGAGGAGAGATCTAGAGTTCGCAGTCGGCGACCATGTCTTCGTGAAAGTGGCACCTATGAAAGGTGTCATGAGATTTGGGAAGAAAGGAAAGCTCAGTCCGAGATTCATTGGACCATTTGAGATCCTCGACAGGGTTGGGACGCTAGCTTATCGTGTTGCTCTTCCGCCGAATCTGGCCGGAGTGCACAATGTGTTTCACGTCTCTATGCTGAGGAAGTACATGGCAAATCCTTCGAATGTCCTGAATTTTGAACCGTTGCAACTCACTCCGAACATGTCTTATGAGGAAAGACCAGTGCAGATCTTAGACAGACAGGAGAAGAAGCTTCGGAACAAGCTGGTTAAGCGAGTCAAAGTCAAATGGCTCAACCATTCAGAGGAGGAAGCTACGTGAGAATCTGAGCCAGAAATGAGGAGTCGCTATCCTGAGTTATTCGGTGAGTTCTAATTTCGAGGACGAAATTTCTTTTAAGGGAGGGAGGATTGTAGGACCCGTAAATTAGACTGCGTATAAGCCATGCATATTTCTAGTATTTAAGTTAAAATGATTTTCATTGCATAAGTATTTAAATTCTTTTCTTTAAATTTATTTATTTTATGCAGTAGTTTAATGGTTAGCTTTTCTGTTAATTAAGTGAGGCCGGACCGGAGTTGGAGTAAAGAGATAAAATTTAATATTAAGAAAACATTCCAAAAATTTATTTAAGTTGTATAATAAGTTAAAGAGAGTTTAAGGAATTATTTAAATAAGTTGAGATAAGTAGTAAATAAAGTTTAATAATTAATTCCTTAATTTTCTAAAATATTTAATGAGTAGATAAAATACTAAAGATTTAAAATACAACATTTGAGAAATATTTTACCTCCATGTTAGATGCAATTTTCGGTCCCCATTTAATTAATTTAAAATTAGTTGTCAACCCATTTAATTAATAGCTTTCCCTATCCATTTCATGGTAGATAATTGCCTCAATTTAAATCCTCACTTAATTAATATTTGAGCAATATTCTACCATGTCTATCTAGCAATATCTTCCCCCATTTAATTAATAAAAAAAAAATCGGTCACTTCCTTTAGGAGATTTAAAAAGTTTAGCAACTCAATTCTTTGAATTCTTTCCTTATCCATTTTCTTGGGAGATAATTATATCACAATAAATCTTCTATAATAATTAATTGAGCAAGATCCCACCCCACTTAGCTAGATAAAATCGGCCATTTCCCATTTTTAAAAGATTTAATTGTGATTTTCAACTCATTCTTTAATTATCTTTCCCTTAATCTTTCTAGGTAGATATTATCCCAACTTTTAAATCACTAACCATATTTAATTAAACCATTTTTCCCTTTGCACCTAACCTTAAAATCGACCAAATGCACCCCAATATCCCCTCAAAAATCTTTGATATCATTCTTGTTTCTTATCTAGCAAATAAACTAGGATGGAAAGAATATTTCCCCTTCCATTTATCTTGTACCTTCCCTATTCTCCCTAACCATTCTCTCCCCCTCCTAGTCTCGAAATTTAGAGTAATTCCAAAGCATTATTCAGTGCAAAACCGTGAGAAAAAAAAATAGGAGAGAAATCGAGTAGCAAGCAAGGTAGAAAAGCGCTCCGTCTCCTCCGCGCCGCGTCGTGTGTTTCTTTTTGTTTTCTTCAAAACAAAAATATCCAGGCATGTGTATATTCCCCTTGCTCTTCGATCAAGTCATAATACGATTTTTAAACATTTCATGATTATGTTTTTCTTGCAAAAACCGAAACCTCATGACAGAATTTCTTTAAAGTTTGCACAGAATTTTTCGGCTCACTCCTATGCTTCACGGGTTGGTTTGTTGTGCTTGTTTCAGGTGTTGGCTCGTGTCCAAGCTCCCAAGGCTGCTCCTAGGCATGTAATAGGACATGTTAGGATCATATTGATCCATTCATTCAAGCCCCATACCCACTGGAATCCAGAAATGACAGCAACTTCCCCAAGAGTGTCATATTATGTTCGATTTTCTGTCATGTTGCTGTCAAGGGGAAATTTCTGATCTTGGCTGCCCTAGGGGCCTATATCCATGGTTAGAACACCTCCCTAGCATGTCTAAGACATGACCAAGTCGCCCCTTTGAGGCTTGGTCCACGATGGAAACGATTTTTAAATCAAAACACAAGAACAGCCCCCCCCCCTCCCCTTCGGCCTTCTCATTTTACAGCAAGTGTAACTTTCGATTTTGTGGCGTGGTGTGAATCTTGGTTGGCCTCTGGCCCATAGCCACGGTTCATACCATACCCTTTGATGTCTAGATTGTTCCATGGTCAATCAAATGGCCGTTGGGACGATCCATGACAGCAAAACAATAGCAATACCCTACGCGCACAGAATTGCTCTCGAATGGGAATATTGTCGTATTTCATGGCGTGGTTCGAATTGTGGCTGGCCTAGGGCTCTTAGCCATGATTCAAATCATTCCTTATGGTGTTAGTAAGAGCCTCTAGTCGGTGGTTCAAGCCCCAATGGTCGGTAGTCTCGAAAACGACACAAGAAATCGAAGGCCCAACTGCTGTAATTTTTGACAGCAAGGGTGCTGCGGTTCAGAGGCGTGTTCCGGGTTCTTGGTTGGCTTTTAGCCTATGGCCTTGGACTGGACAGTTCCTCATCTAGTTTGGAAGGTCATGTTTTTGGCCGTTCCTGATTCGGATCATTTTAGAGGTCGTACGAGAATTTACGGTGCAATATGCCAAAATGACTCTCGAAAGAGCGTTTCATGTTTTGACCTCCATTCACTAAATTCGAGTACTGTAAATTTAGGAGCATTATTTCATCATTTTAGGTGTATTTTACTCATGACTAATTGATGGTTCGGTGTTGGTTCGGGTTGGGACGGAGTCATGATTAAATACGAAGTCGTTGGGCGTAATTATCTCGTTTTTGGATTCAATTACAAAGTTTAGTAAAAATAAATCCTTTGCATATTTTCATGTTAGATTTAAGTCGCAGCGAGCCTGGGAGCGATCCAACCCAATCAGTAAAATTATCGCAGGATATTTAATGTTGTTATTTAATTATATTACGTGCAAAAATATCCATTTTGAGATTTATGCGATATTGCTTGGGGCCACTTTACTATCATTACTTCACCCGGTCGCCAGTTACCGGTAAATTCGGTTTTGTACCACCCAGTATACTGTGGCATTAGTCTGATCAGTGGACTATTATTTTACCCGGTCGTCAGTTACCGGTCATTTCAGTTCAGGGGCCACTTGCGTAGACCATAATCTCACCAGAAAATTATTACATGCTATTTCATTACAGGGCTCTAAGGAGCAAACATTTTCACTATGATTTTCAGTTCAGTTATGCACGTACTATAATTAATCATGACACGATATTTTACGTTATGCCTCAGGACATGATATTTTCACTTGCATGCGATTTTATTATTTAATTTACTTGTTATTTACGATATATGCATGCTGAGTCTTTAGACTTACTAGACTTGATTGTTGTAGGTACTGACGATGTCGGGACCGAGGACGGGGACCAGTGAGCTAGCTTGGGTCGGCAGTAGTGGAACCCGAGGACCTCATTTTTCAACATTTATTATTTTATGATCAAATATTCTTATCTGTCGTTGGATTATTTTTAAACGGTTATTTTGCAAACATTAAACTCTTCCGCTGTCATTTTGAATATTAAACTTTATTTATCAGTTTAATTTATGAATGAGACATTTTAATTATTTAAAAAGAAATTTTTTTTTATTTTTCGCAAATTTTCAAGTACGTATTTTCGGGCCATTATACCCACACCCCAACTCAATGCAAATTCTTATAATTGCTCACGGCACACACTAGGAAGGATTAAGAAAAAGGTTCGAAATTTCAAGGGATCTTCAAGCCATCGTCTTCGTGCCATCGTTCGTCAATTCTTCAACGTTATTTCTTGCTTTAATAATGCAAAGGCACGCCATATTCTTTCCTTCAAACATCTATCACACCATAGTTGTAACGTCCCGAAAATTTAAAAGTCCACGCGAATCACATGCACAAGTTATTAAATTCTTTGTGTATTTTAATTAAATATTTTAATTGGATGGATTAATTATGTTATGCATATTGATGTGTTTAAATTATATTTTTCTACATGGTTGCATTAAAATGTATTTCTAAAAGGTTATTCGAGTTGCGATCGAGGAACGGAGACCGAGGGATGGAAAATAGAAAATATTTTTATTAAATAATTGTTTTTAATTATTTAAAATATGAGTGATGCTTTTTCTTATTTTTTAAAATAAGGGGTTTTGAGGTGATTTATACGCTGGAACGTAATTTTTATCGGTGTTGGATTTTCAACAAAAATACGAACTTATGGGCAACCCAGCTACTAAATTCACAAATTTATTTAAACAAAACTATTTTTATATATTCTAATTTAGCACTAATAGGCCTAATTACCTTTTTAGTGGGCCTAAGCCTTGTTAGTGATTTAATTAGTATATAATATACTAAACAACCCCATTAAACCCTGGAACCCCACGCCAAAAGCAATCAAATTCTCTCCAAACCCTCCCCTCAAATTTCACGGAACACACACAATTTTTTGAAGGGAAATTTTCGTAAATTCAAGGGAACATCAAGGCCATCGTCTCTTCGTCGTCGTTCTTCAGTCGCCAACGGTTTTCATGCGTTTAAAACGCAAAAGCACGCCATAAATATTTCTTTTCTCATTTATCACACTATACTATACTTTTGAATTACTTTTGTATGAAAACATGATCCCTTATTAAATAAATTCGTTTTTATGCATTCTTATATGATTAAGGTCTGAATTTTTGTTCCAAAACTTAAAATATCATTGCATTAAGGGGCTGCCATCATAAGGACAACAATAGGGAGGAGTTTAAGAGTGTTTAAGGGTACATAGATCAAGGTTTAAGGGCTGGACATCACCATAGGACAAGGGAGATGGGAATTAGAATCCTTGTGTTACAAGGACTCTTCGGCTAGGGTTTATTAAGGCTCTCGACGGCTTGCCTCTGTTAAGGTCACGACCAGGAGACATAAGGGGAGGGTACGAGGGTCCTAAAGTTGTTTTTCAAGGGTAGGAAGCAACTGAGTAAGGGACGCATGATGGAAGAACCCGAGAGGCTAGCTGCGACTTTTGGAGGAACTAGGGGGTAGGCGACTGTGCGGGCTCCATCAGGGCAAAGGGCTGGACTCGTGAGGGTCCTAGCCTCAAGCCAAGGGGGTTCACACAGGGGTGGAAGGGGTAAGAGTGGAAGGGCACACGGCTAGAGCACCATCTAGCCGCGGCCGAGCGCGAGGAAGAGAACCATGCACTTATTCGTGCATGGCTCGTGAGGGCTGGTCTCAGAGTCTCCTAGAGGGTTCGGTTACGGTTCTAGGAGGGTCGACCAGGGGCTGGACCAAGGGGTTAGGGGCTGGAGCCGAGATATGAGGAGTTTTAAACCTTCTAGAACTAGGGTTCCTTGTGCAGAAATTCAGTAGCTGCTAGGAAGTGTTCAAGGGACTAGATGGGCTTGATTTGGGTTGGGAAAGGTTTAGTTGTGTGTTAGGGGGCTTTGGTTCAAGTTTGGTAAGTTTTGGTTAAGTTTCGAGTCCATACGAGTCAAAACCGGGATGTATGTCTAAATTTAAAAACGAATAAAGAAATCTATCGAAAAGCTAAGTTTTTAGCCTAAGGAATAATTATAGGAGTGTTTTAAAGGTTATATGTAAAGTTGGAATGATTTGGGTCGTCATTTAGAGGTCTAAGGATAAATACGAAAAAACTATGCTTCTAAGAGTAAAACGGTCATTTTACACTGAAAAATGGGTAGACGTCCTGGCAGTGCCCGAATGCAATAATATATGATAAAATGCTAATTTTAAACGTTTATGAAATTTTATGATCAAACGTAAATGATTGTTTTAAAAGTTTATGAATTTTCACATGTTAAAATGTTTATTTTAAAGATTTAAGGATTTTTATGATTTAATATGCTAATATGATTATTTTAAATTTCTATGGATTTCTATGATGTTAAAAAGGTTTATTTTCAAATGTTTATGAATTTTTACATGTTAAATTATGACTTTAAATATTTATGGAATATTATGATTATTTATGGAATTTTTGATGAAACGATAAAGTTAAAAGGATATGTTGCATGCTTGTTTTTAAATGGAAAATGATATTAAAAGCATGATTTTTAAAAAGTGATGAAAATGTGAAACGTTGAAGAAAGTGAAGTAATTGTGACTATGAGGATATGAGGATAAGAATGGGGATACGGTGAGGGAAAAGGCCCCAGAGGAAGCCCATTTATGGGAGAAGGCCTTAGAGGGAGCCCGACGATCGTATTTCAATTCGATAAGGATAGGCCAAGGCTCAGTTGACAAGAGATTGTCGCTGATGTCCCCGCCGCCCAGTACTGTGGTTACATGTAGTTGGATCCATCGACTTTTTGAGGATGATGAAAGTCACAATTAACGATCTGAATTCAATAAAAAGGAAATGTTTATGATCATGATGAAATGATACATGTTATGAATGTGGAAAAGAAAAATGTTGAGGTTTAAAGTATACATGTTCATATGAATATGTTGAGGGTGATATGAAAATATTTATGAAAAGGTTTACGAAAATGTTTATGAAAAGGTTTACGAAAATTTTTATGAAAATGTTTATGTTTAAAGTTGATACATCATTATGAAAATATTTTTATTTAAAGTTTATGCATCATGAAAGTGTTTACGAAAATGCTATTGTTTAAATTTTATGCACCTTCATGAAAACGATATTTTAAGTACAACTATTTTCACGGTTGCATGTGATATGTATATGTATTACTTGTTATCAAGATTATGGTCTGTTGAATCTTTAGACTCACTAGGTGTGATTGATGCAGGTGATATTGATTATGTATATGATAATGGAGGTCTTGATGGTTGACTTTGCTGGACTGAAGGTGCACATAACCCGAGGACCGACGCTAGTTTTCCGCACTAGTTATGAATTTTGATTTTAAGTTATGTTAACGATATTTTTACGACAATTTATTTATGTTTATGAGTGGTTTTAAGATGTTATAGTATGAGCTATAATTTTCAAATAATGTTTTTAGATTTGGTAAAACGTTTGACGATTTTACGATTCAAACGAGTTCCTTTGGTTTTCAAATTATAGTTGGTTGATTTATTTTAAAATAATGTCAAAAATATTTTATGGTTCGGCCGAATGCTAAGTGAAGTTTGAAAAAAAAAATTCTAGCACGTTTTAAGAAAATGAATAGCAGACGTTTCAATAGTATTTTATTTAATTGAGTTTTTGCATGAAAAATAAGTGCTTCATGAAACAATTTCGTTTTTATGTCATATGTTAATTTTAAGGCTTGAATTTGATGAAAAAATCATGTTTAATATGCGTTAAGGGGCTGCCATGAATTATGATATGATCAAGAATGTTTTTACACGTTTCTAAGTGTCCTAGAACACATGAGTATGCTGCACAACCTGTTAAAACAAAGCTGGTAAACGTGGGAATAGCTAGGAGAGGACCGAAGGATACTTGGGCTTTTCTTGATTCATATGACTCGGTTACTGTGCATGGGACTTGGGGGCTTGGCCAGGGCTAGCTGGGGCTCCATTAGGGTCAGGGTAGAAGGCCTGGTAGAGTCCTATGGGGCTAGGACTCGCGCAGCAGAGTTGGGGGGGAGTATACGCTGGATGGAGTTCTTCTCGAGAGGTTGCTGGTCTGGCCGAAAGTTGCAGAGGGTGGCTCGGTTTGGGGCTGGGCTAGGTGGTTCATCAAGGTCCTAGGATGATGGGCAGGGGTCGGGCTAGGGGGCTGGAATGGTGGGCTCGCTGCTGGCTCGAATAAAACTATGGAACCGTATGGCAGCAAGTGAACGCGCAGGCTGTCTTCTGAATTAAAGAGCTTCGCTGGTGGGTTCTAGGGATTGGGCTGGTATGGGCAGGGTCTTGGCGTGGTTCAGGGTCAGTTGGGGTCATGTTGGTTCGGTGGTGGCTCGGCTGGAAGAGCCCTAGGCTAGCTAGGAGTCCTAAGATAGGCTAGGAGACACTCACGCACACATGCAGAATATTGGGTCAAGTTTCAGCAGGGTTTGAGCGAGCTAGGGTTAGATTCAGGGGCTTGGGCTTGGTTAGGAGGGTTCCTACATGGGTTGGCTTGGGTTTGGCTCGAGGTGGCTCGGGCGTGGCTCGACTAAAACAGAAGATGGCTCGGGTTGATCGGTTAAGGGTCAAAAATAAAAATAATAAGACTAAAATTGAATCCATGGGTCAACGGGTGTGGATCATGACTTGGAAGGGTGGAATAAATATTAAAAATGATATGTTTAAAATTTGGGATCAAAATATTGAGTTTTGGAATTTTCCGGGATTTAATCACCGCACAGAACGTTAATTAAAGAATTAATTGAAACGCCTAGATTTATGCTTAATAAAATTATGGAAAAATTATATTTAAGCTCAAATAATTATTAAAAGTCTAAGTTTTTAATATGAGAATTTTATATTAAGGTTTGATTTAATTCGGGATTAAAACAAAGTAATATGTTATATTTAAAGAATAAATTAAAAGTCATCGATTTAAGCTTAGTAAAAATATGGGAAAATTCATGTAAGCTTAAATAATTATTTGAGACATGTTAAAGTCAATGAAATTAAGAAAATGTAAAAAACGTGAAATTTTACGTCTAGGAATAAAAAGGTAATTTTACACCTAAAAATTAGTAAACGTCGTGGCAGTGCCTGAATGCTATTTTATGTGGTAATATGATTATTTTCTATGGTTATGGATGTTTAAGGAATTTTATATGTTAAAATGATTATTTTAAATGTTTATGGAATTTTATATGTTTAGGGATTTTTATGTCAAAATGTTTATATTAAATGTTTATGATTTAATATGTCAAAATGTTATTTTAAACGTTTATGATGCTAAAAATATTTATGGATTTTTAATATGCTAAAAAGTTTATTTTGAACGATTATAAATTTTGATGATAAAAGGATAACATTAAAAGATATGTTGCATGCTTGTTTTTAAAAGGAGAAGGATATTAAATGCATGATTTTATAAAGTGATGAAAATGTGAAACATTGGAGGAGGTGAAGTAATTGTGACTATTGAAGATTTGAGGATATGAGGATAAGAATGGGGATGTTGTGAGGGAAAAGGCCCCAGAGAGAGCCCATTTAGGGGGCTCGACGATCGTATTTTCATTCGATGAGGATAGGCCTAGGCTCAGTTGACGAGAAAGTGTCGCTGATGTCCTCGCCGCCCAGTACTATGGTTACATGTAGATGGATCCATCGACTATTGAGGATATGAGGATAAGAATGGGGATGTCGAGAGGGAAAAGGCCCCAGAGGGAGCCAATTTATGGGAGAAGGTCCCAGAGGGAGCCAGACGATCGTATTTTCATTCGATGAGGATAGGCCAAGGCTTAGTTGACGAGAAAGTGTCGCTTATGTCCCTACAGTCCAGTACTGTGGTTACATGTAGATGAATCCATGACTTTTGAGGATGAGGAAAATCACAATTAACGATCTGAATTCAATAAAAGGAAAAATGTATATGCTCATGATGAAAGGACATATGATAAAAAGGAAAAGATTGAGGTAAGTTATGCATGTTTATGAGGATATGAAAAGGTTTACAAAAGTGTTTATGAAAAGTTTATGTTGGAACTTTTCAAGTTCGTAATCTTAATTTTGATGTTAACAAAACTTGTTATTGTATTTCTAACATATTTACTCAAGTGTGAAGTTGCAAACACAAGAAGCAAGCTGAAACTGAATTTTGCACAAACTGAATTTCTGTCGAGCTTCGGTATTTTGATAATATCTCTCAACTGGTTATCCAAATGACAATCCGCCAACTGGACTGATTAGAAAACTCAATTGGGAACAAATCGTATTTCACGTCAGTTGGGAAAAATCGGATGTTATCATGGTCTAACTGATCGCTCAATTACCGAACTGATCACACGAAAACAGCAATCAGTTGAGTTTGAGCAGCTGCGGTATTTTGGTCATATCTCTCAGCTCGGTTATCGAAATGAAGCGATTCAGTATGCGTTGGAAAGATAAGACGATGATCTACAAATCATCTTCAAAAGTCAAAGTCTGAATCAAAGCTTAAGATGCTGATAAATGACGATGAAGTTACTGGTTCTGCACAAACTGAAATCAGCTAGGTTGATTTCAGCACACCAGCTGAAACTGATCCAAATGAACCAACTGCTGACCAGCTGACCAACCAACTGAACTGAACCAGCTGCTGACCAACTGAAACTGAACCAGACCAGCTGAAGACCAGTTGAACCAGACCAGCTGAACTAGACCAGCTGAAACTGAACCTGACCAGCTGAAGACCAGTTGAACCAGTCCAACTGAACCAGTTGAACCAAACCAGACCAACTGAACCAGTTGAACTGATTGACCAGTTGACCAGAGTTGACCAGTCGAGAAAATGTCCAGCAAGACGAATTTGACCGTTGCAATTCCAGAAACAGTACAGAAACTTTCCAACGGTCATATTCTTGTGTCTAACGTATATATCAGTGTTGGAGCCTATAAATACAACATATTGAAGATCAAACAACAGCTTTTGAAGTGGATTCAAAGCATGGGCAGTTAGCATGAAGATATCAGCTAGTTGAGAGCACAAGCCCTTGTGTGAGGATACATTTGAGATATACACTGTAATTGATAAATTCCTCACACACAATCACTCACACATATAAAAGAGAGTTGAAATTCAAAGATTAGTTGAGTGAGTCTTGCACAAAGACAATAAACTTGTGTATGTAGTTTTTGCATATGAGACATTAAACAATATGCTGATTGTGAGGTGCTGCCTACAATCTTGAGTGCTAGGAGTTCTAGTTGGGTGCTGCCCTTCCAAAATGGGTTTGTACAAGTAGTTGTATAAATCAAAGTCTTCTGGTGGATCCTTCCCAATGGGAAGAAGGGGTGACGTATGAGTGTTTGAAATCTCCGAACATCCATAAACAAATTCGTGTCTATTTGTTTATTGCATTTGCTTATCATTTTCACTGTTTTTAAAGATGCATTGTTGAAGCGTTTTATGTGTTCTTCAAATAGCAAAATATTGTATACCAAGTGTTTGATAAAATGCTTCAACTGAATATCTTTAGTCATTCAACTTGCATATATTTTAAATGGTTTACAAAATATTTAATCGGTTTCTACGAAAGATTATTTTGAGTATCTTCCGCTTGGTTTTTAACCAAACTCGATTTAATTCATCGGTGTTCAATATTTCAAGAACCGAGCTATTGTAGCTCAACGATTACCCCCTAATCGATCCCAACAATTGGTATCAGAGCGGGTGTTTTTGAAAGAACATTGAAACTGATTTTGATGTTTAAAATTCGAAAATTTCAGATTTTTTACACATATATATGCAAAACTGAATTTTCGCGCAGCTTGCAGTGACCGTAGGAAAAATGGCATATCACCTTGCTCGAGTGTCCAAATGACGAACCTTTTTTTGCGTTGCAAACTAGACTCATAGAGGTTGACAATGGTATAAAATTTGCAGCCTAATTATGCTCGAGAAAATACAGTTTTTTCGTTGAAGGCAGAGCATATGTGCTACAGCAGAAAATGAGCCAAAGAGAAAATTGGTTAGTTATCCTTCTTCTTTTATAATTTTCAAAATTTCAAAAATATAGGGGGAGAACTCATTGTAATTTTAATGGAGTTATTATTTTTAAATATTGAGGGGGAGAAATATTTGTTTAAAATGTTTTGAAAATATGACTTTTTGATTCACACAAAAAGGGGGAGAAATATGTTAGTTGAGTTGATTGTTTATCCAAGTTTTGTGATCATCAAAAAAAGGGAGATTGTTGGAACTTTTCAAGTTCGTAATCTTGATTTTGATGTTAACAAAACTCGTTATTGTGTTTCTAACATATTTACTCAAGTGTGAAGTTGCAAACACAAGAAGCAAGCTGAAACTGAATTTTGCACAAACTGAATTTCTGGCGAGCTTCGGTATTTTGACAATATCTCTCAACTGGATTATCCAAATGACAATCCGCTAATTCAGCTGATTATAAAACTCAATTTGGAAAAAATCGTATTTCACGTTAGTTGGGCAAAATCGGATGTTATCATGGTCTAACTGATCGCTCAATTACCGAACTGATCACACGAAAACAGCAATCAGTTGAGTTTGAGCAGCTGCGGTATTTTGGTCATATCTCTCAGCTCGGTTATTGAAATGAAACGATTCAGTATTCGTTGGAAAGATAAGACGATGATCTACAAATCATCTTCAGAAGTAAAAGTCTGAATCAAAGCTTAAGATGCTGATAAATGACGACGAAGTTACTGGTTCTGCACAAACTGAAATCAGCTAGGCTGATTTCAGCACACCAGCTGAAACTGAACCTACTGCTGACCAGCTGACTAACTAACTAAACTGAATTAGCTGCTGACCAACTGAAACTGAACCAGACCAGCGGAAGACCAGTTGAACCAGACCAGCTGAACTGAACCAGCTGAAACTGAACCAGACCAGCTGAAGACCAGTTGAACCAGACCAGCTGAACTGCACCAGCTGAAACTGAATCAGACCAGCTGAAGACCTAGTTGAACCAATCCAACTGAACCAGTTGAACTGAACCAGACCAACTGAACCAGTTGAACTGATTGACCAGTTGAGTTGACCAGTTGACCAGAGTTGATCAGTCGAGAAAATGTCCAGCAAGACGAATTTGACCGTTGCAATTCCAGAAACCGTACAGAAACTTTCCAACGGTCATATTCTTGTGTCTAATGTATATATCAGTGTTGGAGCCTATAAATAAAACATATTGAAGATCAAAAAACAGCTTTTGAAGTGGATTCAAAGTATGGGCAGTTAGCATGAAGATATCAGCTAGTTGATAGCACAAGCCCTTGTGTGAGGATACATTTGAGATATACACTGTAAATGATAAATTCCCCACACACAATCACTCACACATATACAAGAGAGTTGAAATTCAAAGATTAGTTGAGTGAGTCTTGCACAAAGACAATAAATTTGTGTATGTAGTCTTTGCATATGAGACATTAAACAATATGCTGATTGTGAGGTGCTGCCTACAATCTTGAGTGCTAGAAGTTCTAGTTGGGTGCTGCCCTTCCGGAATGGGTTTGTACAAGTAGTTGTATAAATCAAAGTCTTCTAGTGGATCCTTGCCAAGGGGAAGAAGGGGTGACGTATGAGTGTTTGAAATCTCCGAACATCCATAAACAAATTCGTGTCTATTTGTTTATTGCGTTTGCTTATCATTTTCACTGTTTTTAAAGATGCATTGTTGAAGCATTTTATGTGTTCTTCAAATATCAAAATATTGTATACCAAGGGTTTGATAAAATGCTTCAACTGAATATTTTTACTCATTCAACTTGCATATATTTTAAATGGTTTACAAAATATTTAGTCGATTTCTACGAAGGATTATTTTGAGTATCTTCCGCTTGGTTTTTAACCAAACTCGATTTAATTCATCGGTGTTCAATATTTCAAGAACCGAGCTATTGTAGCTCAACGATTACCCCCCTAATCGATCCCAACAATTGGTATCAGAGCGGGTGTTCTTGAAAGAACATTGAAACTGATTTTGATGTTAAAAATTAGAAAATTTCAGATTTTTTACACATATATATGCAAAACTGAATTTTCGCGCAGCTTGCAGTGACCGTAGGAAAAATGGCATATCTCCTTGCTCGAGTGTCCAAATGACGAACCGTTTTTTGCGTTGCAAACTAGACTCATAGAGGTTTAAAAAGGTATAAAATTTGCAGCATAATTGTGCTCGAGAAAATACAGTTTATTCATTGAAGGCAGAGCATATGTGCTGCAGCAGAAAATGAGCCATGGAGAAAATTGGTTAGTTATCCTTCTTCTTTTATAATTTTCAAAATTTCAAAAATATAGGGGGAGAACTCATTGTAATTTTAATGGAGTTATTATTTTTAAATATTGAGGGGGAGAAATATTTGTTTAAAATGTTTTGAAAATATGACTTTTTGATTCACACAAAAAGGGGGAGAAATATGTTAGTTGAGTTGATTGTTTATCCAAGTTTTGTGATCATCAAAAAGGGGGAGATTGTTAGAACTTTTCAAGTTCGTAATCTTTATTTTGATGTTAACAAAACTCGTTATTGTGTTTCTAACATATTTACTCAAGTGTGAAGTTGCAAACACAAGAAGCAAGCTGAAACTGAATTTTGCACAAACTGAATTTCTGGCGAGCTTCGGTATTTTGATAATATCTCTCAACTGGTTTATCCAAATGACAATCCGCCAACTGAACTGATTAGAAAACTCAATTTGGAACAAATCGTATTTCACGTCAGTTGGGCAAAATCGGATGTTATCATGGTCTAGCTGATCGCTCAATTACCGAACTGATCACACGAAAACAGCAATCAGTTGAGTTTGAGCAGCTGCGGTATTTTGGTCATATCTCTCAGCTTGGTTATCGAAATGAAGCGATTCAGTATGAGTTGGAAAGATAAGACGATGATCTACAAATCATCTTCATAAGTCAAAGTCTGAATCAAAGCTTAAGATGCTGATAAATGACGATGAAGTTACTGGTTCTGCACAAACTGAAATCAGCTAGGCTGATTTCAGCACATCAGTTCGGTATTTTGATAATATCTCTCAACTGGTTTATCCAAATGACAATCCGCCAACTGAACTGATTAGAAAACGCAATTTGGAACAAATCGTATTTCACGTCAGTTGGGCAAAATCGGATGTTATCATGGTCTAACTGATCGCTCAATTACCGAACTGATCACACGAAAACAGAAATCAGTTGAGTTTGAGCAGCTGCGGTATTTTGGTCATATCTCTCAGCTTGGTTATCGAAATGAAGCGACTCAGTATGAGTTGGAAAGATAAGACGATGATCTACAAATCATCTTCAGAAGTCAAAGTCTGAATCAAAGCTTAAGATGCTGATAAATGACGATGAAATTACTGCTTCTGCACAAACTGAAATCAGCTAGGCTGATTTCAGCACACCAGCTCCAACTGAACCAACTGCTGACCAGCTGACCAACCAACTGAAATGAATCAGCTGCTGACCAACTGAAACTGAACCAGACCAGCTGAAGACCAGTTGAACCAGACCAGCTGAACTGCACCAGCTGAAACTAAACCAGACCAGCTGAAGACCAGTTGAACCAGTCCAACTGAACCAGTTGAACTGAACCAGACCAACTGAACCAGTTGAGCTGATTGATCAGTTGAGTTGACCAGTTGACCAGAGTTGACCAGTCGAGAAAATGTCCAGCAAGACGAATTTGACCGTTGCAATTCCAGAAACTGTACAGAAACTTTCCAACGGTCATATTCTTGTGTCTAACGTATATATCAGTGTTGGAGCCTATAAATACAACATATTGAAGATCAAACAACAGCTTTTGAAGTGGATTCAAAGCATGGGCAGTTAGCATGAAGATATCAGCTAGTTGATAGCACAAGCCCTTGTGTGAGGATACATTTGAGATATACACTGTAAATGATAAATTCCCCACACACAATCACTCACACATATACAAGAGAGTTGAAATTCAAAGATTAGTTGAGTGAGTCTTGCACAAAGACAATAAACTTGTGTATGTAGTCTTTGCATATGAGACATTAAACAATATGCTGATTGTGAGGTGCTGCCTACAATCTTGAGTGCTAGAAGTTCTAGTTGGGTGCTGCCCTTCCGGAATGGGTTTGTACAAGTAGTTGTATAAATCAAAGTCTTCTAGTGGATCCTTGCCAAGGGGAAGAAGGGGTGACGTATGAGTGTTTGAAATCTCCGAACATCCATAAACAAATTCGTGTCTATTTGTTTATTGCGTTTGCTTATCATTTTCACTGTTTTTAAAGATGCATTGTTGAAGCATTTTATGTGTTCTTCAAATATCAAAATATTGTATACCAAGGGTTTGATAAAATGCTTCAACTGAATATTTTTACTCATTCAACTTGCATATATTTTAAATGGTTTACAAAATATTTAGTCGGTTTCTACGAAGGATTATTTTGAGTATCTTCCGCTTGGTTTTTAACCAAACTCGATTTAATTCATCGGTGTTCAATATTTCAAGAACCGAGCTATTGTAGCTCAACGATTACCCCCCTAATCGATCCCAACAATTGGTATCAGAGCGGGTGTTCTTGAAAGAACATTGAAACTGATTTTGATGTTAAAAATTAGAAAATTTCAGATTTTTTACACATATATATGCAAAACTGAATTTTCGCGCAGCTTGCAGTGACCGTAGGAAAAATGGCATATCTCCTTGCTCGAGTGTCCAAATGACGAACCGTTTTTTGCGTTGCAAACTAGACTCATAGAGGTTTAAAAAGGTATAAAATTTGCAGCATAATTGTGCTCGAGAAAATACAGTTTATTCATTGAAGGCAGAGCATATGTGCTGCAGCAGAAAATGAGCCATGGAGAAAATTGGTTAGTTATCCTTCTTCTTTTATAATTTTCAAAATTTCAAAAATATAGGGGGAGAACTCATTGTAATTTTAATGGAGTTATTATTTTTAAATATTGAGGGGGAGAAATATTTGTTTAAAATGTTTTGAAAATATGACTTTTTGATTCACACAAAAAGGGGGAGAAATATGTTAGTTGAGTTGATTGTTTATCTAAGTTTTGTGATCATCAAAAAGGGGGAGATTGTTAGAACTTTTCAAGTTCGTAATCTTTATTTTGATGTTAACAAAACTCGTTATTGTGTTTCTAACATATTTACTCAAGTGTGAAGTTGCAAACACAAGAAGCAAGCTGAAACTGAATTTTGCACAAACTGAATTTCTGGCGAGCTTTGGTATTTGAATAATATCTCTCAACTGGTTTATCCAAATGACAATCCGCCAACTGAACTGATTAGAAAACTCAATTTGGAACAAATCGTATTTCACGTCAGTTGGGCAAAATCGGATGTTATCATGGTCTAGCTGATCGCTCAATTACCGAACTGATCACACGAAAACAGCAATCAGTTGAGTTTGAGCAGCTGCGGTATTTTGGTCATATCTCTCAGCTTGGTTATCGAAGTGAAGCGATTCAGTATGAGTTGGAAAGATAAGACGATGATCTACAAATCATCTTCATAAGTCAAAGTCTGAATCAAAGCTTAAGATGCTGATAAATGACGATGAAGTTACTGGTTCTGCACAAACTGAAATCAGCTAGGCTGATTTCAGCACACCAGTTCGGTATTTTGATAATATCTCTCAACTGGTTTATCCAAATGACAATCCGCCAACTAAACTGATTAGAAAACCCAATTTGGAACAAATCGTATTTCACGTCAGTTGGGCAAAATCGGATGTTATCATGGTCTAACTGATCGCTCAATTACCGAACTGATCACACGAAAACAGAAATCAGTTGAGTTTGAGCAGCTGCGGTATTTTGGTCATATCTCTCAGCTTGGTTATCGAAATGAAGCGACTCAGTATGAGTTGGAAAGATAAGACGATGATCTACAAATCATCTTCAGAAGTCAAAGTCTGAATCAAAGCTTAAGATGCTGATAAATGACGATGAAATTACTGCTTCTGCACAAACTGAAATCAGCTAGGCTGATTTCAGCACACCAGCTCCAACTGAACCAACTGCTGACCAGCTGACCAACCAACTGAAATGAATCAGCTGCTGACCAACTGAAACTGAACCAGACCAGCTGAAGACCAGTTGAACCAGACCAGCTGAACTGCACCAGCTGAAACTAAACCAGACCAGCTGAAGACCAGTTGAACCAGTCCAACTGAACCAGTTGAACTGAACCAGACCAACTGAACCAGTTGAGCTGATTGATCAGTTGAGTTGACCAGTTGACCAGAGTTGACCAGTCGAGAAAATGTCCAGCAAGACGAATTTGACCGTTGCAATTCCAGAAACTGTACAGAAACTTTCCAACGGTCATATTCTTGTGTCTAACGTATATATCAGTGTTGGAGCCTATAAATACAACATATTGAAGATCAAACAACAGCTTTTGAAGTGGATTCAAAGCATGGGCAGTTAGCATGAAGATATCAGCTAGTTGATAGCACAAGCCCTTGTGTGAGGATACATTTGAGATATACACTGTAAATGATAAATTCCCCACACACAATCACTCACACATATACAAGAGAGTTGAAATTCAAAGATTAGTTGAGTGAGTCTTGCACAAAGACAATAAACTTGTGTATGTAGTCTTTGCATATGAGACATTAAACAATATGCTGATTGTGAGGTGCTGCCTACAATCTTGAGTGCTAGAAGTTCTAGTTGGGTGCTGTCCCTTCCGGAATGGGTTTGTACAAGTAGTTGTATAAATCAAAGTCTTCTAGTGGATCCTTGCCAAGGGGAAGAAGGGGTGACGTATGAGTGTTTGAAATCTCCGAACATCCATAAACAAATTCGTGTCTATTTGTTTATTGCGTTTGCTTATCATTTTCACTGTTTTTAAAGATGCATTGTTGAAGCATTTTATGTGTTCTTCAAATATCAAAATATTGTATACCAAGGGTTTGATAAAATGCTTCAACTGAATATTTTTACTCATTCAACTTGCATATATTTTAAATGGTTTACAAAATATTTAGTCGGTTTCTACGAAGGATTATTTTGAGTATCTTCCGCTTGGTTTTTAACCAAACTCGATTTAATTCATCGGTGTTCAATATTTCAAGAACCGAGCTATTGTAGCTCAACGATTACCCCCCTAATCGATCCCAACAATTGGTATCAGAGCGGGTGTTCTTGAAAGAACATTGAAACTGATTTTGATGTTAAAAATTAGAAAATTTCAGATTTTTTACACATATATATGCAAAACTGAATTTTCGCGCAGCTTGCAGTGACCGTAGGAAAAATGGCATATCTCCTTGCTCGAGTGTCCAAATGACGAACCGTTTTTTGCGTTGCAAACTAGACTCATAGAGGTTTAAAAAGGTATAAAATTTGCAGCATAATTGTGCTCGAGAAAATACAGTTTATTCATTGAAGGCAGAGCATATGTGCTGCAGCAGAAAATGAGCCATGGAGAAAATTGGTTAGTTATCCTTCTTCTTTTATAATTTTCAAAATTTCAAAAATATAGGGGGAGAACTCATTGTAATTTTAATGGAGTTATTATTTTTAAATATTGAGGGGGAGAAATATTTGTTTAAAATGTTTTGAAAATATGACTTTTTGATTCACACAAAAAGGGGGAGAAATATGTTAGTTGAGTTGATTGTTTATCCAAGTTTTGTGATCATCAAAAAGGGGGAGATTGTTAGAACTTTTCAAGTTCGTAATCTTTATTTTGATGTTAACAAAACTCGTTATTGTGTTTCTAACATATTTACTCAAGTGTGAAGTTGCAAACACAAGAAGCAAGCTGAAACTGAATTTTGCACAAACTGAATTTCTGGCTAGCTTCGGTATTTTAATAATATCTCTCAACTGGTTTATCCAAATGACAATCCGCCAACTGAACTGATTAGAAAACTCAATTTGGAACAAATCGTATTTCACGTCAGTTGGGCAAAATCGGATGTTATCATGGTCTAGCTGATCGCTCAATTACCGAACTGATCACACGAAAACAGCAATCAGTTGAGTTTGAGCAGCTGCGGTATTTTGGTCATATCTCTCAGCTTGGTTATCGAAATGAAGCGATTCAGTATGAGTTGGAAAGATAAGACGATGATCTACAAATCATATTCATAAGTCAAAGTCTGAATCAAAGCTTAAGATGCTGATAAATGACGATGAAGTTACTGGTTCTGCACAAACTGAAATCAGCTAGGCTGATTTCAGCACATCAGTTCGGTATTTTGATAATATCTCTCAACTGGTTTATCCAAATGACAATCCGCCAACTGAACTGATTAGAAAACGCAATTTGGAACAAATCGTATTTCACGTCAGTTGGGCAAAATCGGATGTTATCATGGTCTAACTGATCGCTCAATTACCGAACTGATCACACGAAAACAGAAATCAGTTGAGTTTGAGCAGCTGCGGTATTTTGGTCATATCTCTCAGCTTGGTTATCGAAATGAAGCGACTCAGTATGAGTTGGAAAGATAAGACGATGATCTACAAATCATCTTCAGAAGTCAAAGTCTGAATCAAAGCTTAAGATGCTGATAAATGACGATGAAATTACTGCTTCTGCACAAACTGAAATCAGCTAGGCTGATTTCAGCACACCAGCTCCAACTGAACCAACTGCTGACCAGCTGACCAACCAACTGAAATGAATCAGCTGCTGACCAACTGAAACTGAACCAGACCAGCTGAAGACCAGTTGAACCAGACCAGCTGAACTGCACCAGCTGAAACTAAACCAGACCAGCTGAAGACCAGTTGAACCAGTCCAACTGAACCAGTTGAACTGAACCAGACCAACTGAACCAGTTGAGCTGATTGATCAGTTGAGTTGACCAGTTGACCAGAGTTGACCAGTCGAGAAAATGTCCAGCAAGACGAATTTGACCGTTGCAATTCCAGAAACTGTACAGAAACTTTCCAACGGTCATATTCTTGTGTCTAACGTATATATCAGTGTTGGAGCCTATAAATACAACATATTGAAGATCAAACAACAGCTTTTGAAGTGGATTCAAAGCATGGGCAGTTAGCATGAAGATATTAGCTAGTTGATAGCACAAGCCCTTGTGTGAGGATACATTTGAGATATACACTGTAAATGATAAATTCCCCACACACAATCACTCACACATATACAAGAGAGTTGAAATTCAAAGATTAGTTGAGTGAGTCTTGCACAAAGACAATAAACTTGTGTATGTAGTCTTTGCATATGAGACATTAAACAATATGCTGATTGTGAGGTGCTGCCTACAATCTTGAGTGCTAGAAGTTCTAGTTGGGTGCTGCTCTTCCGGAATGGGTTTGTACAAGTAGTTGTATAAATCAAAGTCTTCTAGTGGATCCTTGCCAAGGGGAAGAAGGGGTGACATATGAGTGTTTGAAATCTCCGAACATCCATAAACAAATTCGTGTCTATTTGTTTATTGCGTTTGCTTATCATTTTCACTGTTTTTAAAGATGCATTGTTGAAGCATTTTATGTGTTCTTCAAATATCAAAATATTGTATACCAAGGGTTTGATAAAATGCTTCAACTGAATATTTTTACTCATTCAACTTGCATATATTTTAAATGGTTTACAAAATATTTAGTCGGTTTCTACGAAGGATTATTTTGAGTATCTTCCGCTTGGTTTTTAACCAAACTCGATTTAATTCATCGGTGTTCAATATTTCAAGAACCGAGCTATTGTAGCTCAACGATTACCCCCCTAATCGATCCCAACAATTGGTATCAGAGCGGGTGTTCTTGAAAGAACATTGAAACTGATTTTGATGTTAAAAATTAGAAAATTTCAGATTTTTTACACATATATATGCAAAACTGAATTTTCGCGCAGCTTGCAGTGACCGTAGGAAAAATGGCATATCTCCTTGCTCGAGTGTCCAAATGACGAACCGTTTTTTGCGTTGCAAACTAGACTCATAGAGGTTTAAAAAGGTATAAAATTTGCAGCATAATTGTGCTCGAGAAAATACAGTTTATTCATTGAAGGCAGAGCATATGTGCTGCAGCAGAAAATGAGCCATGGAGAAAATTGGTTAGTTATCCTTCTTCTTTTATAATTTTCAAAATTTCAAAAATATAGGGGGAGAACTCATTGTAATTTTAATGGAGTTATTATTTTTAAATATTGAGGGGGAGAAATATTTGTTTAAAATGTTTTGAAAATATGACTTTTTGATTCACACAAAAAGGGGGAGAAATATGTTAGTTGAGTTGATTGTTTATCCAAGTTTTGTGATCATCAAAAAGGGGGAGATTGTTAGAACTTTTCAAGTTCGTAATCTTTATTTTGATGTTAACAAAACTCGTTATTGTGTTTCTAACATATTTACTCAAGTGTGAAGTTGCAAACACAAGAAGCAAGCTGAAACTGAATTTTGCACAAACTGAATTTCTGGCGAGTTTCGGTATTTTGATAATATCTCTCAACTGGTTTATCCAAATGACAATCCGCCAACTGAACTGATTAGAAAACTCAATTTGGAACAAATCGTACTGCACGTCAGTTGGGCAAAATCGGATGTTATCATGGTCTAGCTGATCGCTCAATTATCGAACTGATCACACGAAAACAGCAATTAGTTGAGTTTGAGCAGCTGCGGTATTTTGGTCATATCTCTCAGCTTGGTTATCGAAATGAAGCGATTCAGTATGAGTTGGAAAGATAAGACGATGATCTACAAATCATCTTCATAAGTCAAAGTCTGAATCAAAGCTTAAGATGCTGATAAATGACGATGAAGTTACTGGTTCTGCACAAACTGAAATCAGCTAGGCTGATTTCAGCACACCAGTTCGGTATTTTGATAATATCTCTCAACTGGTTTATCCAAATGACAATCCGCCAACTGAACTGATTAGAAAACTCAATTTGGAACAAATCGTATCTCACGTCAGTTGGGCAAAATCGGATGTTATCATGGTCTAGCTGATCGCTCAATTATCGAACTGATCACACGAAAACAGCAATTAGTTGAGTTTGAGCAGCTGCGGTATTTTGGTCATATCTCTCAGCTTGGTTATCGAAATGAAGCGATTCAGTATGAGTTGGAAAGATAAGACGATGATCTACAAATCATCTTCAGAAGTCAAAGTCTGAATCAAAGCTTAAGATGCTGATAAATGACGATGAAATTACTGGTTCTGCACAAACTGAAATCAGCTAGGCTGATTTCAGCACACCAGCTCCAACTGAACCAACTGCTGACCAGCTGACCAACCAACTGAAATGAATCAGCTGCTGACCAACTGAAACTGAACCAGACCAGCTGAAGACCAGTTGAACCAGACCAGCTGAACTGCACCAGCTGAAACTAAACCAGACCAGCTGAAGACCAGTTGAACCAGTCCAACTGAACCAGTTGAACTGAACCAGACCAACTGAACCAGTTGAGCTGATTGATCAGTTGAGTTGACCAGTTGACCAGAGTTGACCAGTCGAGAAAATGTCTAGCAAGACGAATTTGACCGTTGCAATTCCAGAAACAGTACAGAAACTTTCCAACGGTCATATTCTTGTGTCTAACGTATATATCAGTGTTGGAGCCTATAAATACAACATATTGAAGATCAAACAACAGCTTTTGAAGTGGATTCAAAGCATGGGCAGTTAGCATGAAGATATCAGCTAGTTGAGAGCACAAGCCCTTGTGTGAGGATACATTTGAGATATACACTGTAAATGATAAATTCCCCACACACAATCACTCACACATATACAAGAGAATTGAACTTCAAAGATTAGTTGAGTGAGTCTTGCACAAAGACAATAAACTTGTGTATGTAGTCTTTGCATATGAGACATTAAACAATATGCTGATTGTGAGGTGCTGCCTACAATCTTGAGTGCTAGAAGTTCTAGTTGGGTGCTGCCCTTCCGGAATGGGTTTGTACAAGTAGTTGTATAAATCAAAGTCTTCTAGTGGATCCTTCCCAAGGGGAAGAAGGGGTGACGTAGGAGTGTTTGAAATCTTCGAACATCCATAAACAAATTCATGTCTATTTGTTTATTGCATTTGCTTATCATTTTCACTGTTTTTAAAGATGCATTGTTGAAGCATTTTATGTGTTCTTCAAATGTCAAAATATTGTATACCAAGTGTTTGATAAAATGCTTCAACTGAATACTTTTACTCATTCAACTTGCATATATTTTAAATGGTTTACAAAATATTTAATCGGTTTCTACGAAGGATTATTTTGAGTATCTTCCGCTTGGTTTTTAACCAAACTCGATTTAATTCATCGGTGTTCAATATTTCAAGAACCGAGCTATTGTAGCTCAACAATTACCCCCCTAATCGAACCCAACAGTTTATGAAAATGTTTTTGTTTAAAGTTGATGCATCATTATGAAGATGTTTTTATGTAAAGTTTATGCCTCATGAAAATGTTTACGAAAAAGTTATGTTTAAAGTTTATGCATCTTAATGAAAACGATATTTTAAGTACAAGTATTTGTACGGTGCATGTGATCCTGATATGAATTATGTTGTTATCAAGATTATGGTGTGTTGAGTCTTTATACTCACTAGCTGTATTTGATGCAGATGATTATGATAATAATGTTAATGGAGGTATTGATGGTTGATCTGACTAGACTGAAGGTGCACGTAACCCGAGGACCGACGCTTGTTTTCCGTACTAGTTTATGATTATTATTTATGGTAAAGATATTTTTACGATAATTTATTTATGGTTGCGAGCGGTGTTTGAGAGGTTATAGTATGGGCTATACTTTTCAATTAATGTTTTTATGCTTGGTAAAAGTTTGACGATTTTATGCTTTAAACTATTTCCCTTGGACTTTTAAATGTCAGTTGGTTGGGTTATTTTAAAATGGCGTCAAAAATACTTTAATTATTTTATGCAAGTTTTCGGCCGATGCTAGTAAGGGTTTAAAAAAAATTTAGTACGTTTTAAGAAAATAAATAACAAACATTTCAAAGCTCTTACTAATCCTAACTGGATAAATACTATGCAAGAAGAGATAAATCAGTTTACCCATAACAATATCTGGAACTTAGTTCCAAGACTAATTTCTAAAAACATTATAGGTACAAAGTGGGTATACAGAGAAAAAAACTGAACGAAGAAGGTTCAGTTGTGCGCAAAAAACCGAGGGTTGTAGCACAAGGATATAGGCAAGAAGAAGAGATATATTACGACGAGACATATGCATCAGTTGTACGACTGGAAGCAATCATAATATTCCTTGCTTATGCATTATTCAAAAACTTTAAAGTCTACCAAATGGATGTCAAGAGTGCATTCCTAATTGATCAGTTGCAGGAAGAAGTATATGTTGAACAACCACCAAGTTTTGTTAATCACTCTCTTCCTGATCATATTTATCATTTGAACAAAGCTCTTTATGGTCTTAAACAAGCTCCAAGATCTTGGTATGAAACGCTTTCCAAAATTTCTAACTGATCATGACTTTATTGTTGGATCAGTTGACAAGACTCTGTTCAAATTTTCAAAGAATGATCATATTTACTTTTGCAAATATATGTTGATGATTTTATTTTTGGATCAACTAACCTCAAATTATGCGAGAAATTTGCCAAGTTAATGCAGGAAAATTTTGAGATGAGTATGATGGGTGAACTAACGTTCTTTCTCAGTCAGCAAGTGAAGTGTAATGTACCGTACTTTTAACTATTTTAAGATTTGCGGAAAAATTAAAAATTTTCTTAAATACAAATAAACTTTCAAATTGTGATAATAATTGAACTGTCCATCCAAAAATATTTGCAATAAAAGATATCACAAATAAGGTTTTCTAAAGAAAAATACTTGTTTAAACATCGTTAACCAAAACATGAAATCAGAGTATGGAAATTTTCATGCTTAAAATCTTAAAACATGGGCGGTCCTCGGGTTTAGCCTCCTGCGCAGTCCAAGTCGGCTCATTGGTCTCCACCCCTCATCTCCTCAACATCTTCCTCACCTGCATCGATCAAGTCTAGTGAGTCTAAGGACTGAACATGTATAAACTAGAGATAACAAGTAATACATAATAACACCACATGCATCTTTAAAATAGAGCGTACATACTTAAAACCTGAACACACATACAAAAGCTTGAACATACATACATAACATAGACGTGCCATCAACGTAGAGCTTTTCTTAAACATGCTTGCATCATACATACTTGAACATGCATAACATCATTATTCGTAGAGATATGTTTCAAAGCAAGTGACCCATATATAAATGTGTCTGATCAGACTAAACCACAGTACTGGGCTGGCAGGGATGTCACTACCACATACATAAGATCACCGGTCATACTTTACTGGGTGGATTGGTCCCTGGTCATACTTTACCGCTTTCCAATCCTGATCAAAACCAGGTCATACTTTACCGGGGTGGAGAGGTCCTCTGCCACGTTCACCGACTTCCAAACTCGTTCATAATTTGGTCACAAGACATTTAGCATACCTCAAAAACATAAAAAAATATTTTCTTTTGTACGTCGAACATACTTACTTGGTGTTGAGGGATTCGTTGGATCTCGCTTGGGGCTACTACTGCGCATACTAACATGAGTTCAAACGCTTATCTTAACCATGCTAATCGTACCCAACACCGAAATAATTAAATAACTTATGACTTTCTAGATCCCCCGTGACTTGACCGTGTTTTTGTCCATCATACTAAACCATGACCTGGAACCCCGAATCAAAACTTGAGGTAAAGTCTAAGTTATTCCCAAAAATGAAGTACACGGACCCCGTGCTCGGGTCCAGCTCTAGGTCCATGTAGGCTCTGTAAAAACGTACCCGAAGGGAAGTAAAGGCATGGACCCCGTGTTAAGGTCCGTCTGGGAGTCCGTGTAGCCACTGTAGGTTAACACTACGATAGAAAGCAAATGGAAGGACCCCGTGCCAGGGTCCGTGTACGGGTCCGTCTAGCCTCTGTAAAAAAATCAATCCTGCGGAAATTCCTACACGATGCTATTTCTCCCAACTCAAATAAATGGATTAAGAATCGATACCTCGAGACCCACCCTAGGACGCTATGGTATGGACCCCAACCCGTACCAACAATCCAACCGACCCCAATATCGACAAGCACAACAAAAACTACACAACCCGACATTCGACACCATATCAATTCCTACGACTCTTAATACCTCCCGAACCATTCTCGTCTCGAAACGAAACTTCATATGGTGCCTAAACACATCCCACAACATGTTTAAACGCAGTAGTACTTGCGCGGAGATGCCCAACAAAGCCTGCAACAATAACATTCAAGAACACATTAAGAACGCATTTTCAGAAAAACGTAGTTTGAGCAGTCCCACGAAAACAATCATAACTCACTCATTTCGTATCAAAATATTTTGATATTTATATCAAATCGAAGGTATCAAAATGTTTTACGTTTCATACGTTGAAAGGCTTTCCAGAAAATCGACCGCAAAATCGCTGTAATTGAAATGACAACAAATTTCGAGTTTTAGATCTAAAAACGTTTCAAAAATCGATCCAACGAATTTTTGCTCAAACATTTTACAACATACATGGATTTTTACGCATAATATACATAAGAACAAATATTATGACGAGATCGATGCATAACGAAAGAATATACGTGCCTATTGATATTTAACATTACGGAAACGATGACACCGAGGCGGGAAAGATGCGAGGATTGATCCGGGACAACGTGGCACGATTTTTCTTGGAGAAAACCCAACAAAAATCTGCTGGAAAATGAAGGAGAGGGGCGGCTGCACTCTTGTTCTAAGAACCCTAATTTTCTTCTAAACAAATATGAAGTGAAAGGCTAAGAAATGTGTATGTGTGTTGCCGTGTGGGTGTGTGTGTAAAAATGTGTGTGTGCGTGTGTTTAGTTATTAATTAGGGGAAATTATTGCTTAATTACACAATTAAGAATGCTAATTAAAATACTAATTGAAATATCAACCCACCTTTATCTTTACTAATAAACCCCAAATTAAAGTGAAAAATACAAACTTGATAAACTTTAAAGGTTTTAAATTCCTAAAATCACCAAATGAATAAGTTTGGATTTAAAATGCTAAAAACTAAATAAATCATTTAAATGCCCCCCTTTCTAACTTATAATAAAATACTGCATTTTAAAATTGCCAAAATCGTCGTCGGTCTCTATTCCTCGATCCCGCATCGAATAATCGCCTGAAACATGAAGCTCAAGAAACATTTTAACGTGTATCACATACACATAAATATTTAAAATAATGTAATTTCATAAATCATGCATCTAAAAAAATCATTTTAAACTTGATTAATTAATTTATTAATTGAATAAATGCATGGGTTTTACGTGTACTGATTTTGGGCTCTACAGTTCCTCCCCCACTTATATAAATTTCGTCCTCGAAATTAAATCTTACCAAACAACCCCGGGTAGCGGCTTCTCATATCTGCTTCAGTCTCCCTAGTGGCCTCTTCCACTGATTGATTCAGCCACCGGACTTTGACCAGTTTAGTTACTTTGTTCTGAAGTCTCCGTTTTTGTCGATCTAGGATTTGGACGGGTCTTTCCTCATATGACAGATCTGGAGCCAACTGCAACAACTTAAAACTCAAAACGTGCGAAGGATTCGCTAGGTACTTCCTCAGCATCGAGACGTGGAACACATTGTGTACACCGACCAGATTCGGCGGTAGGGCTACACGATAAGCTAATGTCCCAACTCTGTCAAGAATATCGAACGGTCCAATAAATCTCGGACTATGCTTGCCTCTCTTCCCAAATATCATAACACCCTTCATAGGTGCTATCTTTACGAAAATGTGATCACCTACAGCAAACTCAAGATCCCTTCTCCTCTTGTCAGCATAACTCTTTTGACGACTCTTGGTGGTCTTCATCCTGTCTCGGATCTTGACCACCACGTCTGCAGTCTGCAGAACAATCTCTGGACCAAGTTCTGATCTCTCACCGACTTCCTCCCAATGAATCGGTGATCTGCACTTCCTCCCGTATAGTGCCTCGTAAGGAGCCATACCTATAGATGATTGAAAACTGTTGTTGTATGTAAACTCCACAAGAGGCAGCTTCGATTCCCAATTCCCATGGAAACCAATAACACAGGCTCTCAACAAATCATCCAAAATTTGAATCACTCGCTCAGACTAGCCATCTTTCTGAGGGTGGAAAGCTGTACTGAATAGCAACTTCGTCCCCACAAGCCGCATGCAAACTCTTCCAAAAGGACGATGTAAACTTCAGGTCTCTGTCGGACACAATAGAAACTGGATCCCGTGCAATCAAACTATCTCCCTGAAATAGAGCTCCATATACTGCGTCATGGAGAAAGTCGTCTTCACTAGCAAGAAGTGCGCTGACTTAGTGAGTCGATCCACTATAACCCAAATGGCATTGGATCCTCTGACTGACCTCGGTAAACCAATAACGAAGTCCATGGTGATATTCTCCCACTTCCACTCGGGGATAGGGAGTGGCTTATGCATCCCTGCTAGCCTCTGATGCTCTGCTTTCACCTGCTGACAAATGAGACATTCAGATACAAATCGATGGATGTCTCTCTTCATTCCTGGCCACCAATACAGCACCTGCAAATCCTTGTATATCTTGGTGCCTCCTGGATGAATGGAATACAACGATGCATGTTCCTCTGACAAGATATCGTCTCTGATCGAATCAACACTAGGCACCCACATTCTCCCTCTGTATTTTACGATACCACCAGACAATGTATAGAGTACACTGCCCTTGGCTTCATCCTTCAGCCTCCATTTCTGTAAATGCTCGTCTGAAGGCTGACCTCTACGAATTTGGTCAAACAAAGAAGATTGGACTGTCAGATTAGAAAGTTTAGGAGCTCTGCCCTTAGTAAACCTCTAACCCAAATCTCTGAACCTCTGACTGAAGAGATCTCTTCGCTGAAAACTGTGCTACGACTACAACTTTTCTGCTCAAAGCATCTGCCACAACATTAGCTTTCCCTGGATGGTAGCTAATCTCACAATCGTAGTCTTTCACTAACTCTAACCACCATCTTTGTCTCATATTCAACTCTTTCTACGTGAAGAAATACTTGAGAATATCTTGCATTTCTCGTCGTACAAATAGTGTCTCCATATTTTCAACGCAAAGACGACAGCAGCTAACTCAAGATCATGAGTCGGGTAATTATTCTCATACACCTTCAACTGTCTGGAGGCATAAACTATAACCCGACCATACTGCATCAAAAATGCGCCTCAACCGAGCTTAGAAGCATCGGTGTACAACACAAAATTACCTTGCCCTACTGGCATGGCTAAAACTGGCGCTGAAAAAAGAACTTGCTTCAAAGTGTCAAAGCTCTTCTGACATTCATCACTCCATACGAATTTAGCATTCTTCTTGGTCAATCAAGTGAGTGACACTTCTATCGAATAAAATCCATGAATAAATTTCCTGTATTAGCCTGCTAGGCCTAGGAAACTGCGGATTTCTGAAGCATTCTTCGTTTCACCCATTCCTTAACTGCTGCTACCTTAGCTGGATCCACCTTGATACCACTGCTAGATATTATATGACCCAAAAACGCTACCTTCTCCAACCAAAATTCACACTTACTGAATTTTGCAAACAGCTTGCGACTCTGCAAGACCTGCAAAACTGTACCCAAATGCTGACTGTGCTCCTCATGGCTCTTCGAGAAAATGATAATATCGTTAATGAACACTATGACGAATTGATCTAGGTAGGGCTGAAACACTCGGTTCATGAGGTCCATAAATATCACTGAAGCATTCGTCAGTCCAAACGGCATCACTAAAAACTCGTAATGCCCATATCTGGTTATGAAGGTTTCTTATGAACATCTGCTACCTTTACCTTTAGCATATGATACCCTGATCAAAGATCTATCATAGAGAACACTATAGCTCCCCTGCAACTGATCGAACAAGTCCTCGATCCTTGGTAGTGGGTATTTATTCTTGATCGTTACCTTGTTCAACTCTCGGTAATCGATGCACAGCCTCATGCTTCCATCCTTCTTTTACGAAGAGTATTGGTGCGTCCCATGGTGAGAAACTAGGGCGGATGAATTCTTTGTCTAGAAGCTCCTGAATCTGCTGTTTGAGTTCTAACATCTCAGCTGGAGCTAACCGGTACGGTGCCTTAGAGATTGGCACGGTGCCTGGCACAAGGTCAATTGAAAACTCCACCTCTCTCAGTGGTGGAATGCCTTTGATGTCATCGAAAAGACGTCAGGAAAATCTCTGACTACTGGTACATCAGCTATTCACGGAGTGAGTACGTCAGGTGCAGAAATAATGCAGTCCATTCCCAAGATGATATCAAATTCTGGCATCGGCAACACGATTAGATCGGATACACCAAGTGACCTTGCAGTTTGAGATCGATGTCTCTGACAACGCTAGTAGCTGACAATTCTTCCCCTGATGGGACTGTCACTGAATAGCTCACGTCGAGTCCAATGGACTTAACGTCCAGATGATTAGCGAACGTCTCCGAAATAAAAGAGTGAGTGGCCCCTGAATCTATCAAGGCCTTTGTGGCTACTCTCTTTATGAAAATATTCCCTGAGAGACGTTAGCACAACGCACAATACTTATATCCCAAAATTCTAACATTAACCTAAAACATAGTAGAAATTTATATCTCAAGTCACCGAAATATTAATTAGCACACTAATAATCTCAAATACAATTCAAAACATGCATAGCAAGAATAATGCGGTGCTGAATTAAATAAGTTACCAGTCAGCAGGGTCATGTCTGGGTTTGCCTCCTCTGCCTGCATGGCGAACACTCTATCTTGGGTCGGCTGCCTCCACTGTGGGCAATCCTTCAACATATGATCGCTGGCTCCACATTTAAAACGCTTGCCCGATCCATATAAACATTGTCCCGGATGCTGGCGGTTGCACTTCGGGCACACTGGGTATTCAACGGGTCTCTGAGAAGCCTTCTGTTGAGGAATAGGACCCTTGCCTTTCGGCGGTCCCTGAAATAGCCTCGTCTCCTGCTGCCCCTGGAAAGGCCTCTTAAACTGGGTTCGCTGCTGCTGCTGCTGAGGTGCCTGATAGGGCCTCTTGCCCTGCCTATTACTCTCGATATCCCTTTAGTCCTGCTTTGCCGCCAAGGCTCTAGATACGGCAACGGCATAGTTAGTAGGACCAGCAACCCTGACATCACGGCGCAAGATCGGCTGCAACCCATCCATAAAATGCCTCAGCTTCTCCTGGGCATCATTCGCAATTAGGGGTACAAATTGACACCCCCTCTCGAACTTCCTGACGAAGTCTGCCACGCTGCTGTCTCCCTGTCGCAGCGTCATGAACTCCCTAGTCAATCTGGAGTGTACTTCCTCAGTGAATTACTTGGAGTAAAAGAGCTCCTTGAAACCATTCCAAGTCAAAGTCTGCAAATTAACCGACACAGACACACTTTCCCACCACAGTCTGGCGTCTTCAGTCAACAAGAAGGTGGCACACCTAATTCTGTCTGCATCTTGCAGCTCCATAAACGTAAAAATGACTTCAATGGACTTAATCCATCCTTCAGCTACCATCGGGTCAGTAGTCCCCGAAAACTCCTTCGGATCCATCCTCCTAAACCTCTCGTAAACTGCCTCTGTTCTGGGTCTCGCCCCTGTATCCACTGCAGCCTGGTTCCTCGCAAACTGTGCAAAGAACTACGTCATCCCTGCAAGCATCTGAGCCTGGATATCTGGAGGTGGACGAGGAGGAGTGACCCACTCCCCATCCTGAACTTCCCTATTCTCATCGCCCGCCTCACGCACAATCCTACGTCTGGGAGGCATACTGTTCCAACATTTACCCAACACGTAAAACCAACATGCATGAACAAAATATCATAACATAAGATGCATGTAATTTGAATTTAAATATGCAAATGCTGAAATCATGACTTGATGCTTACTACATGAAATAATTTAAAATCTTAAAACTTACAGATCTGAGGTGTGACTTCATGAGCTTCTCGCAACTGGAAGTTGGCATAACCCTTTACAAGAACATCGCTCTGATACCAACTGTAACGTACCGTACTTTTAACTATTTTAAGATTTGCGGAAAAATTAAAAATTTTCTTAAATACAAATAAACTTTCAAATTGTGATCATAAATAAATCGTCCATCCAAAAATATTTGCAATAATAGAGATCACAAATAAAGTTTGCTAAAGAAAATACTGATTTAAACATCATAAACCAAAACGTGAAATCAGAGTATGAAAATTTTCATGCTTAAAATCTTAAAACATGGGCGGTCCTCGGGTTTAGCCTCCTGCGCAGTCCAAGTCGGCTCATTGGTCCCCACCCCTCATCTCCTCAATATCTTCCTCACCTGCATCGATCAAGTCTAGTGAGTCTGACTCGACATGTATAAACTGGAGATAACAAATAATACGTAATAACACCACATGCATCTTTAAAATAGATCGTACTTACTTAAAACCTGAACACACATACAAAAGCTTGAACATACATACATAACATAGACGTGCCATCAACGTAGAACTTTTCTTAAACATGCTTGCATCATACATACTTGAACATATGTAACATCATTTTGCGTAGAGATATGTTACAAAGAAAGTGACCCATACATAAATGTGCCTGATCAGATTAAATACTGGGCTGTCAGGGATGTCCACTATCACATACATAAGATCCCTGGTCATACTTTACCGGATGGATTGGTCCCTGGTCATAATTTACCGCTTTCTAATCCTGATCAAAACCCGATCATACTTTACCGGGGTGGAGAGGTCCTCGGCCACGTTCACCAACTTTCAAACTCGTTCGTAATTTGGTCACAAGACATTTAGCATACCTCAAAAACATAAAAAAAATATTTTCTTTTGCACGTCCAACATACTTACTTGGCGTTGAGGGATTTGTTGGATCTCGCTTAGGGCACTGCTGAACATACTAACATGAGTTCAAATGCTTATCTTAACCATGCTAAAAGTACCCAACACCGAAATAATTAAATAACTTATGACTTTCTTGACCCCTCGGGACTTGACTGTGTTTTTTTCATCATACTAAACCATGACCTGGAACCCCGAATCAAAACTTGAGGTGAAGTCTAAGTTATTCCCAAAAATGAAGTACACGGACCCCGTGCTCGGATCCGGCTCTGGGTCCGTGTAGGCTCTGTAAAAACGTACCCGAATAGAAGTAAGGGCACAGACCCCGTGTTAGGGTCCGTCTGGGGGGTCTGTGTAGCCACTGTAGGTTAAAACTACGATAGAAAACAAAGGGACGGACCCCGTGCCAGGGTCCGTGTACGGGTCCGTCTAGCCTCTGTAAAAAATTCAATCCTCAGAAATTCCTACACGATGCTATTTCTCCCAACTCAAATGAATGGATTAAGAATCGATACCTCGAGAACCACCCTAGGACGCTATGGTATTGACCCCAACCCGTACCAACAATCCAACCGACCCCAATATCGACAAGCACAACAAAAACGACACAACCCGACATTCAACACCATATCAATTCCTACGACTCCTAATACCTCCCAAGCTATTCCCGTCTCGAAACGAAACATCGTATGGTGCCTAAACACATCCACAACATGTCTAAAAGCAGTAGTACTGGCCCGGAGATGTCCAACGAAGCCTGCAACAATAAAAGTTCAAGAACGCATTTTCAGAAAAACGCAGTTTGAGCAGTCTCACGAAAACAATCATAACTCACTCATTTTGTATCCAAATATTTCGAATTTTATATCAAATCGAAGGTATCAAAAATTTTTACGTTTCATACGTTGAATGTTTTTGCAAAAAATCGACCGAAATATCGCAGTAATTGAAATGACATCAAATTTCGAGTTTTAGATCTAAAAATGTTTAAAAAAAATCGATCTAACGAATTTTTGCTCAAACTTTTTACAACATACATGGATTTTTACGCATAATATACATAATGGATTTTTACGCATAATATACATAAGAACAAATACCATGACGAGATCGATGCATAAACGAAAGAATATACGTGTCTTTTGTTATTTAACGTTACCGAAACGATGACACCGAGGCGGGAAAGATGCGAGGATTGATCCGGGACAACGTGGCACGATTTTTCTTGAAGAAAACCCAACGAAAATCTTCTGGAAACTGAAGGGGAGGGGCGGCTGCACTCTAGTTCTAAGAACCCTAACTTTATTTTAAAAAAAATATGAAGTGAAAGGCTAAGAAAGGTGTATGTGTGTTGCCGTGTGGGTGTGTGTAAAAATATGTGTGTGCGTGTGTTTAATGATTAATTAGGGGAAATTATTGCTTAATTACACAATTAAGAATGCTAATTAAAATACTAATTGAAATATCAACCCACCTTTATCTTTACTAATAAACCTCAAATTAAAGTTAAAAATACAAACTTGATAAACTTTAAAAGTTTTAAATTCCTAAAATCAACAAATGAATAAGTTTGGATTTAAAATGCTAAAACTAAATAAATCATTTAAATGCCTCTTTCTAACTTAAAATAAAATACCGTATTTTAAAATTACCAAAATCATCGCCGGTCTCTATTCCTCGACCCCACATCGAATAATTGCCTGAAAAATGAAGCTCGAAAAATATTTTAACGTGCATCACATAAACATAAATAATTTAAAATAATGTAATTTCATAAATCATGCATCTCAAAATAAATTATTTTAAACTTAATTAAATAATTAAATAAATGCATGTGTTTTATGTGTACTGATTTTGGGCTCTACATGAAGCAACTAGAAATTGGTACTTTTATCAGTCAGACCAAATACACGAAGGAACCGCTTAAGAAATTTGGCATGGAGACATGTTCAGCTGCAAGTACACCCATAAGTTCATCGATTAAATTAGATAAAGATGAAGATGGAATATCAGTTGAGACGACACTCTACAAAGGTTTAATAGGTTTTTTGTTATACATGACTGCTAGTCGTCCTGGTATTGTATTTGTTGTTTGCATGTGTACTTGATTTCAGACAAATCTTAAGCAATCGCACTTTTCAGCTGCTAAATGCATATTGAAATATCTTAAAAGCATACAAAATGTGGGCTTATGGTATGCTAAAGACTCATTTTTCAATTTAGTTGGATATTCAGATGCGGATTATGTAGTGTGTAAGCTAGATCGTAAAAGCACTAGTGGATCATGTCAGTTTCTCGGAGACATACTGATTTCATGGTTCAGCAAGAAGCAAACATGCATAGAAACTTCCACAACTGAAACAGAATATCTAGCTGTTAGAAGTTGTTGCGCTCAACTGCTCTGGATTCAGCAACAATTGAAATACTATGGAGTCATTGTAGAAGAATCATCAATATTCTGTGATAATACAAGCACAATTTCGATTACATATAATCCAGTTCTTCACTCCAGGACCAAACACATCGATGTCAGACATCATTCCATCAGAGATCATGCTCTAAAGAAGGCAATCAGACTGGAGTACATTTCTACTGAACAACAAGCAGCTGACATCTTCACAAAGCCATTACCCAATACTAAGTTTTCTTATTTTCGAAATATTCTTGGTTTAATTGATTTGTTTTAATATTAGTTACTTTGTTAATATCATTTTGAAATTTTAGTTGATTTCTAATTATTATTCAGTTAATCATTTGTTCTTTAGTCAAACTGATCATCAGTTAGTATAAAGAACAAAAATAACAATGAATTAGGAATAACCATTTTATTGATAATACCTTTCTACTATCACATGGGTTAATTCTCTGTCTAATGCATTTAGCCTATCAGATAACCACAAGGACATTTCCTCAGAAATTTTCCTAAAATCTTCTGTGAAAACGATTTTCTCTAGTTTCTTATACTCCTTATCAAGCATAAGGAAATAGAGACCCTCATCAGTTACAAGGTCTGAAGTATGAATGACATCGAGACATTTCTTATACTTGATCTCAGTTGCCTTCTGTTCATCAGGGGCAACTAATCTATCTCTTTGTATAATCTGCAAGTCATTTATCTTCGTCCAGGTGGACATAACTTTATCAAAGAGGAAGTCTTCTATATCTTGCTTCCAAGTCTCCATGAATGAAAGCCCTTCTGCAAGATTAGGCCTTCTAGGATTTCTTGATCTATCTATATGTGCTTAAGTGTTATTATCTAATAAAGTTGATCTTATTTATAGACAAATTCTAACTGAAAAACAAAGGAATACGAAGAGACATCATTCAACAGAATGCAAGTAATTTATCCAGACTGAGATATTCTTACTCTCTATTATTTATACGCATTTGTTTAGGGGGAATATCGATTATTTAACTGATAAGAAATTCGTCAGTTGCTCTTCAACTGAACTGATTCAGTTTTCAACTTATCACTCAGTTATTGACTTAACTGATCTTATCATATAAGTTAATTAATTAATCGATAAGTATTCCATATCAAGTGATGTGACGGTTAAAATTACATTTTTAATTTATGTCGTTCATTGAATAGTAGTATGAAACGTGGCTCTACGTAGTCCATTAGACTTTTATTCACGGTTTCACCGCACGTACACATGTTTTTATTCAATTATCTTAGATTGACACGTGTCCAAAAATTGAACAGTCACGAACATAAGTAATCTTTCCGCATCATTTTAGTTTCTTCACGAGCATTTCAAATTTCAGAGCTTATCAAACACTCATAATTCTTTCTTTCTCACATATATTCAATCAAGAATGGCAAGCCAAGTTCCAGCCTACATGATCAATGCTATGGCAATTGGTTTTGACTTCGTCCTCTTTGTTAAGGACAAAGCCATTCAAGGTATCTTCCAGAAAATGGAAACAACTGGGTTGAGGAAATTTCTTGGGTCATCCACTCAAGAAATTTATTCCAAAGAAGTTCAAGATTTCTACAATAACGGCTTCCTCTCATCTGAAGGAAAGATTAAAACTACTGTCAGCGACAAGTTGCTGACTATTGACGACCTTCTTCCAACTGCTGTCTGATGACCTTTCTCACTACTCTGAAGTGAAAATCACTCATGTGGAGGAGATGCCAACACTTTTGTATGTTGATGGGAGGAAGATAAAGGTCTCTGATCCCAAGAAAGAACTCAAATATGAGAATCACTTGCCGGCAGACATAGTAGCAAAAGGTGTTCTAGCCAATGTAGGTTCCATTGTTGCCCTCACACTCGAGAAATTTCAGAAAATGGCTGTTTCGGTGAATGGACGCAAGCTAAACTGGTCAACCATACTGTTCAATATTTTGAAGAACATGGTTCAATCATCAAAACAGTCCAAAGGCTTTGTGATGCCAATAAGTTTTATTCTGAAGCACAACGGTTTGGTGGATGACTCTTCTGAGAAGTTATCCAAGTACAAAAGTTTTCTCTGCCAAAAATGTTCAGCCTCCGAAGACCAAGTTAGACATATATCCTGAGAAATTTGTCAAAATCAAGAAGGAGATTGGGATGCAGGCAGCTCCCACATCAGTCAAGAAGACCAAGAACTTGACTAAGAAGAAGACAATCAAGAGGAAACTGATTGTCAGTGAGACTAAGTCGGAGAAAACCCCTTCTCTGAAAATTTTGAAGAAGCCAAGGACTAAAAAAACCAAATCCGCAACTATTTGGGAAACCATCCCTGCTGACATATTGAGGGAAATTGGAGCTCAACAGCCAATCAGAGCAATACCAATATCGGTAGTTCCAGCTGATTCCTCAACTGAACATCAGTTACTACCTCCAACTGATCACTCCGAAAAGACCATCACTGAATCTGGTGATAAGAAGAAAATTGTTGGAGTAAAAGCACCACTGAACACCATCACTGGCCCAACTACTCTACCTTTTTCCAAACCAAAGGGAGTGGTGATCCAAGAAAAATTGGATGCAATTGTTTCAAGGCTGAGCGTTTCTCATGCCCTATCTAACCCGAAAGGTAAGGGCAAAATGATAGAAGAGCTCAGGCAAATCAACTCGATTCAGAATCAAATTGATTTATTATGGGAAGAAATAAATAAGTTTTCTGAATCGATGTTGAAGACTTACAATGAATGGGTGAGATACAGGAGTGAAGTGTTTGCCAAACGACTGCAGAGAAAATCAGTTTTGAATAAATTTGTTGCTTTGTAAACAATTATCCTGAGAATAGTCAAACCTGTAACAATCGTTCAGGCTCTGGAGAGAAGGAATTACTTCTTTGATCTGATGTGTGCTAAGAAGCTGGCTAAAGTCATAGTCGAGCTACGCAAGAACTATGATCCCATCAGTCCAACTGCCTTTAATGACAAAGCAGTTTATGATCAGTTGGACACGGATCTTTTATCACTGCATATGAAGATCAAAGATTGGGAAATGAGTCAAGAGCTAACTATTCCATCGAATTCTCAAAATTCTTCCTCAGAAGAGCAGGATGAAAAATCAACTCATCAGCTAGAGCCATCCCAAGAAGCAGTTGCTGAACCGGCTGAACGAGAAACAGCTACTTCTTCAATGGATGTTCAACTGTCAACTTCTGCTCTTCAAACTTCTCCTAAAGGTTTTCAACTATATACTGAAGCTGAGTTATCACTGGCCAATATCGACAAAATCATACAATCAGTCGCCGCTGATATCCAGTTGAATGTTCTAACTAAAGAAACAGTTGAATAACCTAGCCTAACTGAACAACCAGCTTCAAAGGCTATTTCACAACAAACTGAAGAACCAATTCAGTCGCCTACCATGACTGAACAGGTAGTTCTAACTGAAGCTGAAGTGGCTCAGTTGCACTCGATTCCAAACGATTTCAACGGAAGAAGTGTCAAATGAAGTATCAGTTGTTAGACCAACTGAAGAGCCTCCTAGCTCAACTGCTGTTCCTACTTCCACTCCTCCTCCAGAACTTCAAAGGGAAGAACTTGCAGACATGGTCACCATTGTGACTGAATCAACTGATCAGGCCTTGGTGATTTTTAATGAAGAAGAAAAGGAGCAAGAACTAGAATTCTCTGAAGCTATGTCTCATGAAATACCAATGTCTACTTATTCAATGATAGAGGACATTCAGTCCAATCTTCTCCATTTAGTTTCTTCTATTTCCAAAATCAAGTCAACCCAACTGCTTCACACCTTGAAAATTGATTCTACGAAGGAGAACACAATGAAGAACCTTCACTAGGTCACAAAGGATATCACTTCCTTATTTCTTCATCTAGATCAATTGAAGAAAGACCGAGTGACAATAAAGCACATTTCCAAACTCAAGACATGTTCAAGAATCGCATTGAATTCTTGAAAAGTGTAGTGACAAAGAGAATGGATTTGATGCAAAAACAAATAGTGAATGCCTTATCTAATGTCACCTCGGAAGTTCACGCTTTATCCAGCAAAGTTGGCCAGTTTGACAAAAAGGGGGAAGAGGTAGAAGAACAGCAGAAGCTATCCAAGAAAGACCTAGACAACTGACTGATCAAGTACCAGCCGATAAACGAGTTAAGCATTAAAGAAGCCTAGATCAGTTAAAAGACAGTCTTCATATTCAGTTGTTAAATTTTGACAGATTTTGAGGATTTCAGTCAGTAGAAGATTCTTTAATTCATTCATTCTTTTTACAAATCTGTACAATGAAAGAGTTGTTATAAAAGATTATTTTATCTACGAAGAGTTCAGTTTGATTAGTTCATATATTCAAAGTTTTGTCAAACATCTAAAAGAAAGAAATTATTAGAAACTTAATATCAGAGTTTGACAAATTGATCGTGAAAAGGATGAACAACTGATCAAGAAAACCGAGAGTAACTAAACTAAACAAATCGTAAACTGACAGTTGCCCGAACTAAATATTAGTGCATATTTAAGGCAACTAAACTGAGCTAACTGAACTACTTAGTCAGCTGGATGATCAATTGAAACTGATTAGTTAAACTACAATCAGTTAAGAGCAATTAGTTAATCATATCGGCATTGTCAACTGATAAATCAGTTTGACACGTCATCAGTTAAAGAACGTAGCTATCAACCGACAATTGTACAAGAGCAGACTGCAACACATAGTGGGAACTCTGCTTATCAGAAAAGCTACAGTGTACGATTGTCAGAAGAATGTTGACATGGCTATACAACGGATATAAAGATTAAAATGGATTTATAGTTACCGTTGGAAGCAAAGCCTATAAATAGCCTAGAAGATCAGCTGAGCAAGAGTAATCTGTAATTCAGAATCCAGAAATCGAGCAATCAATTATCAAGAAAAACTCTAAATCTCTCAAAATCTCACGCTTAATATGCATATTCATAGCATTCAAGGCTATTCTTCGAGCTTAAAAGCACAAACATTCTATAGTGTATTATTCGATCTTGTAGAGATCAGTTGTACTAAGTAGTTACTTACAAGTTGAGTACTGATAAACTGTATTGAAATTAAAAGTTTCATTTTGACATTGTTAAGTCCAAAACTGAAGTAGATTTGTACAAATTGGTGTATAGATGAAAGTCTTTTATAAATATTCTATCTTCGAGATAGAAGGGGTGACGTAGGAGTGTTTGAAATCTTCGAACATCCACAAATCTTGTGTCCCCTAATTTCAGATTTTATTTTATTTGTCATTCATTTTGTTTCTACAATTTCATTATTTAACTGATTGATATTGACAAAAAAGATTCCTGAATTCAGTTTATCACTAAACTGATTCATTATTCGAAAAAGTTGTGAAAACTGTTAAGTGTTTATTCAAGCCCCCCCTCCTTCTTAACACTTCTTCACTCCCAATCGATCCTAACAGAAATATAATAGGCCGATGAACATTTTGGATATAGTATAAGAAAAGTAAGGTGTGATAAGTTTGAACCTCCATTTCTAGTATTAGGAATTGCGAGAAATATCAAAATTCGAGGTCATAGTAAAATAGAACTAAGTTGGGACAATTTTGGGATGGGTGACCTCTTGGGAATTTTCCAGGGTACGTGTGAGTGAGGACATAAGCACGCTGGAAAGACTCGTCTTGGTACAGTGAGGACAGTCGTCAAATATGGGGGCGTACATAAATTGTCGTAAAAATATCTTTAAAATTCATAATCATAAAGTAGTACGAGAAACAAGCGTCCGTCCTCGGGTTACGTGCACCTTCAGTCTAGTTAGATCAACCATCAATACCTCCATTGACATTATTATCAATATCACCTGCATCAATCACAGCTAGTGAGTCTAAAGACTCAACACACCATATTCTTGATAACAACATAATACATATACAGATCACATGCACCATAAAAATACTTGTACTTAAAATATCGTTTTCATGAAGATGCATAAACTTTAAACATAAATTTTTCGTAAACATTTTCATGATGCATAAACTTTACATAAAACCATTTTCATAATGATGCATCAACTTTAAACATAAACATTTTCATAAACTTTTCATAAACATTTTCGTAAACCTTTTCTTATACTCATAAACATATCCATATGAACATGCATAACTTAACCTCAACCTTTTCCTTTTTATCATATATCCTTTCATCGTGAGCATATACATTTTTCCTTTTGTTGAATTTAGATCGTTAATTGTAACTTTCTTCATCCTCAAAAGTCATGGATTCATCTACATGTAACCACAGTACTGGGCGGCGGGGCCATCAGCGACACTTTCTCGTTAACTAAGCCTTGGCTTATCCTCATCGAATGGAAATATGATCGTCGGGCTCCCTCTGGGACCTTCTCCCATAAATTGGCTCCCTCTGGGCCTTTCTCCTCACGACATCCCCATTCTTATCCTCATATCCTCAATAGTCGATGGATCCATCTACATGTAACCACAGTACTGGGCGGCGAGGACATCAGCGACACTTTCTCGTCAACTGAGCCTTGACCTATCCTTATCGAATGGAGATACGATCGTCGGGCTCCCTCTAGGGCCTTCTCCTATAAATGGTCTCCCTCTGGGACCTTTTCCCTCACGACATCCCCATTCTTATTCTCATATCCTCAATAGTCACAATTACTCCAATGTTTCACATTTCATCACTTTATAAAACCATGCATTTAATTTCATTTTCTTTTTAAAAACAAGCACGCAACATATATTTTAATGTTATCCTTTTATCATCAAAATCCATAATTGTTTAAAATAAACATTTTATCATATAAAAATCCATAAATATTTAAAATAACATTTTAGCATCATAAACATTTAAAATAACATTTTGACATATTAAATCATAAACATTTAAAATAAACATTTTGATATAAAAATCCCTAAACATATAAAATTCCATAAACATTTAAAATAATTATTTTAACATATAAAATTTCATAAACATCCATAACCATTGAATATAATCATATTACCACATAAAACAGCATTCAGGGCACTGCCATGACGTTTACTAATTTTTAGGTGTAAAATTATCGTTTTACCCCTAGACGTAAAATTTCAAATTTTTGACATTTTCTTAATTTCATTGACTCTAACATATCTCAAATAATTATTTAAGCTTACATCAAGTTTCTCATATTTTTACTTAGCTAAACTCGAGGACTTTTAATTTATTCTTTAAATATAAAATAATAATGCGTTTTAATCCCAAATTAAATCAAATCTTAATATAAAATTCCCATATTATAAACTTAGACTTTTAATAATTATTTGAGCTTAAATATAATTTTTTCATAATTTTATTAAGCATAAATCTAGGCTTTTCAGTTAATTCTTTAATTAACATTCCGTGCGGCGATTAAATCTCGGGAAATTCCAAAACTCAATATTTTGATCCCAAATTAAAACATATCATTTTTATTATTTATTCTACCCTTCCAAGTCATGAGCTACACCCGTGGACCCATGTATTCAATTTTGGTCTTATTATTTTTGTTTTTGACCCTTAACCGATCAATTCGAGCCATCTCCTATTTTACTCGAGCCACCTTGAGCCAAACCCGAGCCAACCCATCTAGGAACCCTCTTGACCAAGCCCAAGCCCCCTGAACCTAACCCTAGCTCGCTCAAACCCTGCTGAAACTTGACCCAATATTCTGCATGTGTGCGTGAGTGTCTCCTAGCCTATCTTAGGACACCTAGCTAGACTAGGGCTCTTCCAGCCGAGCCACCACCGAACCAAAATTACCCTAACTGACCCTGGACCACGCCAAGACCCTGCCCAGACCAGCCCAATCCGTAGAACCAACCAGCGAAGCTCCTGAATTCAGAAGACAGCCTGCGCGTTCACTTGCTGCCATACGGTTCCATAGTTTTGTTCGAACTAGCAGCAAGACCACCACTCCAGCCCCTAGCCCGATCCCTGCCCATCATCATAGGACCCTGATAAACCACCTAGCCTAGCCCCAAACCGAGCCACCCCCTACAACTTTCGGCTAGGCCAGCAACCTCTCGAGAATAACTCCATCCAGCGTGGACTCCTCCCCAGCCCTGCTGCTCGAGTCCTAGCCCCCTAGGACTCTATCAGGCCCTCTACCCTGACCCTACTCGAGCCCTAGCAGCCCTGGCCAAGCCCCCAAGTCCCATGCACAGTAACCGAGCCATATGAATCAAGCAAAGACCAAGTATCGTTCAGTACTCTCCTGTCTATTCCCACGTTTTCCAGCTTTGTTTTAACTGGTTGTGCATCATAATGTTCTAGGACCCTTAGAAACGTGTAAAAACATGCTTGATCATATCCTAATTCATGGCAGCCCCTTAACGCATATTAAACACGATTTTTGCATCAAATTCAAGCCTTAAAATTTACATATGACACAAAAACGAAATTGTTTCATGATGCACTTATTTTTCATGAAACTCAATTAAATAAAATACTATGGTGTGATAGATGTTTGAAGGAAAGAATATGGCGTGCCAATAAAGCACGAAATAACATTTCGATTTCTTCTCTCAACTACACCATTTTGCTGAGGAGTTCTTGCTACTGAGAGCTCATGCTTGATCCCAGTATTTTCTAAAAATTATGAAATAATTTGATTAATAAATTCAGTCCCTCGATCAGATCTTATTTTTTCAATACCAGCTGATTTGTCATTTATAATATTTTGAAAAGTTTAATCAGTTGTGCATCAGTCTTTTGATTTTAAAAATATAACCCTAGTAAATCTTGAAAAATAATCAACAAATACCAAGGTGTATTTTATTCTCCCTAAACTCATTACTTGTATTGGACCAAACAGATCCATATGCAGGAATTCTAAGCATCTGGAGAAAGATTTACTACTCTTGTTTTTAAATAAAGATCTTACTTGCTTACCAAACTGACATGTTGAACAAATTTTATCTTTTTTAATTCGATCTTAGGCAGACCAGTTACAAGATCATGGTTACTCAGATAAGAAATAGACTTAAAATTTAAGTGGTTCAACCTTTTATGCCACAACCAGTTTTTAGAATATTTTGAAGCTATAAAACAAATTGGTGCATTAGCTTGATCAGTCCAATTTACATTATAAGTATTCCCACAATGATTGCCAGTTAAAAATGATCTCATCAGTTGAGTTTCTAAATGTACAAGTGTGTGTTGAACTGAACTGAAAAATTGTTGTCCGTAACTGACTAATGCTAATCAAGTTATACTTCAAGTTCTCAACTAGTAAAATATCTTTAATTATAAAGTTAGCATGGATAAGCTTACCCTTACCCACAGTTCTACATTTGGAGTTGTCTCAAAAATAATGTTTGGAACAATGTATTTGATCAGTTGGGATAGCAAATTTGCATTCCTTGTCACATGTCACGAGCAACCACTATCCAGATACCAAATTGAATCTTTGGTTGATGTACCTGTCACCTGCAATCACACAAATGAATAATTTTGGTACCCATATCTATTTGGGTCCTAAACTGATTAGTCCTTTAGGAACCCAGACTTGGATCAGTCTAACTGACTTTCCAGTTGCTGTGTTCCAAATGATTTTTCCCTGCTTGTGTGTGCTTGGTGTGTTGTGTCCAGATGAAACAACATGTGCTTTAGCCTTGTTCAACTGGTTGTTCAACGTATATCTTTTCTGAACTGGTTTATAGTTATAGTAATTGAAATAACCGTTAGGAGAGTTCCGGTATTTATAACTTAACCTTTTAGGTGTCCAGCTTCGCGAATCAGTTGAACTCTTAGGGCTATAACCAATTTCATACCTTTTAACCTTGTTCTTATTTTCAATAGAACGCTCAACTGGTCTACTTGACTCAGGTTGTTCTTGTACCACAACTGGTTTGACAAAGTGAATATATTTCCATTTGCACACTTTCAGTTCTGGCTTTGTATCGCTGGTAGAAATTTCATCTTGGTTGCTAAAGCCTAAACTAGTTTTATCAGTAAATGATTTTTGCATATCCTGCATTTCAACTAGTGCAACTGATGATTTATTCCATGCCTGAATAAGCTTAGTTTGCCTTGAAATCTCAATGGTTAACTACTGAATCATAGATTATTCTTTCTTTTTTCGGCGTTCAGCTAAGCAACCTCTTGTTTAAGACTCAACAGTTCAACTGATTCATCAGTTTCAGTTTTATTGTCTTTGGAATCAATTTGCTTTTCTTTGGCTTTCTCAAATGAGTGGGCAAGCTTGTGATATTTATTGACCATGTCATGTAATGTAGAAATAAGTTCGTCTCGTGTAAAGTCAGTTGAACTGAAATCGAATACCTATTCACTAGTTGATTCCAGTTCTATGTCATTAGTCATCAGACATTTCACTTCTTCTTCATCGCTGGAGCTGCTCAAGCTCTCAGATTCTGATTCATCGCTGTCAGTTTCTTCCTATTTGGATTTACTTTCCTTGGCTAGAAGAACTTCGTGTTTCTTTCTGAATGATTTATTATCATCCTTGGCTCTTCTCCTGTGCTCAAATGATTTCTTTCCCTTTTTAGCTGAGCATCGACTATCCTTCTTTGGCTTAAGATAGTTAGTAATAAAGTGTTCAATTTTGCCACAGTTGTAGCCAGCATTTGTTTCTTCCTTGGTGTTATTCTTCTGATATTGTCTTTGGAAAGAACCTTGATTTCTTCCCATGAATCTTCCAATTTTTTGACAAATAATTACATTGCTTCATTACTTAAATGATCAACAGTTTTCTCAACTGAACCAGTTGGTTCCAGTTTGATAGTAGTAAGAGCAGTTGTAGCTACTGGTGTAGAAGGTTCTCCTTCTCTTGTTTACAACTCGAACTCATAGGCTTTTAGATCAGCAAATAAATCGTGTAGTTCGACCTTATTCAGGTCCTTTGATTATCTCATGGCCATGGTCTTAACATCCCACTCCTTGGGAAGACCTCGGACCACTTTCAGCGCGATTTCTTTGTTTGAATACACTTTTCCTAGTGCATTAATTTCAGTTTGTGATGCTTCTGACTCTCTCATCATATTTGTTCATAGATTCTTCGGTCTTTATGTTAATATTATCGAACTTTTAAATAGAACTGAGAGTTTATTTTCTTTGGTTTGTTCATTGCCTTCGCAGAGCTGAATTAACTTCTCCCAGATTTTTTTTGCAGTCTTGCACATCTTTATCTTGCTCAGAGTAATTTTTTCCAGCGTTTTGTACAAGATATATTTAGCCACATTGTCCAAATTGGCTTTTCTCTTGTCTTCTACAGTTCATTCTTCTCTAGGCTTTTCAATCCGATGTGGTGCACAATCAGTTATGGCAACAACATTGTTTGCTTTCAATATTTTCATGGGTCCGTCAGTGATAATGTACAACATATCATCATCTTGTTCAGCTAGATGAGCCTGCATTCTAATCTTCCATTCGTAAAATTTTTCTTTGGAGAACATTTGATATGAATCTGGTCGGGCATGGTGCTCAAAGGATTGGGAGGAGGTTCAAGGAAACATTGCATGAATTAATGAGCAATCGAGAAGAGCTTGCAAGCAAGATTCCAAGTGTCGAAGGGTTCGTGATACATGGAAATGAGCTTGGAGGCCATAAGATCATTGTACAAATGTTAAATGAACATGAAGGCAAAACGCCTTGCGCCCGGGCGGATATAAATTCTCGCCCGAGCGCGCCGCTTGCGAAAAAAATACCTAGTTTCATAGTATAGAGTTTTAATTATTTTGGCAACTAGATTTTGATATTTTTGAGATTTGTAAACAATATATACTCGAAAATTGGTCATTGTAAACAATTATTATTGAGTTTAATCATATTTGTGAGTTTTTCTCTCAATTTCAAATCTTGTCTTTGTATACACCTTTGTGTGTTTCTCAAATCAAACTTATCAAAGTTTATTACTTTGTGACGTTGTCGATTGTTCTTCACCCTGATTGTCAAAGACGAGTTCTTTTAAGGTTCGCTTGAATTTCAATTGTTTATCTTTCGTTAATATTTGTTGCTAAATTCTTGGCAATTTAGAGGTGAATATTACAACCTTACTTGTGTCAAAAAGATCGGGACAACACAGTCGTTTCTTTATTTCATCGGATCGAGGGCGTGACTCTGTTTTTGAGTGCGTTTGCTTTTCGTGGTTTGAAGAATCGCATCATATGGTAACAGAGCCTTAGGTTCCCTTTGTTTCAAGTAAGTTTATCCTTTTCATTACCAGATATGTGTTTATCTATCGCTTGTTATTAGATCTGTATATCCTATCGTTCTTCATCTTTCGTGAATCTTGTGATTCTCGAAAATTCTGAGTCGTGATAAATTTTTTTTTTCTTTTTTTTTTCGAGTTTGCACAACCATCTTTGTGCAAGGGAAAAAAAATTACAAAATTTCCGAAATTTTGCCATAGATTGGTTTTGGTATTTTGTTCTATTCTCTTGTGGGAGCCATATTCAAGTGTCTCTCACAATCAAAAAAAATATTATTGTGCTATTATTTAGCATTGTATCTTGTTCTTTTTTGTGAGTCATATTCAAGTGACTCTCATAATCAAATTTTTTTTTCAAATTTCTTGTTTTACGCAGTCCGTATAAGTCAGTTTGCAAGTGTCGTGAAGTTTGAACTTGTGGGTTTGATGCACAAAAGCTACAGAGCCTGAAACTGTACCCTACAAGAGAACTCTCAAAATCGAGTGACATACTTGAGAGCGAGCACTTATTTCTTGGAGTGACGTGCGAGGTTTTGAAGTGAGGACAAAAAAAAAGAGAAAAAAAGAGAGAGTAGAGTGAATTTTCATTGGAGTGACTAGTGAGGCTTCGTGGTGAGGAACTTTATTCTTTATTGTTTTATATTAACCTTTTCTTGCAGGTATAATGATTGACGATCGTCAATTTCAAACAATTTTAAGAGGGTTGGATAGAATGTGGGAGGAGTTTAAGCCTCTACGTGAGAGGTATAGGAGGTGTGAAGAAGAGGAGATGTATGATAGGCATGTTGATGAGAATAGAGCGTCGCATTTGGATCGAGATGATTATAGGCGATGTGAGGAGGATAGAGGAGTTGGCAGAAAAAGTGAACGTGATGTGCCTAGGGAGTCTTTGACATCCACTTGGCGAAGGAGCGTGGAAGAGAAAATCATTGCTAGGTCAATGAAGGAGTCGATACGTGAAACTACCAAATATGAATATCAAGGTACATTTAACAACTCAAATTCTAGTACTTTTGATATTATATGTTGTTGGTGTTTAGCAGTTTGGCATGATATTAGCCAATGTCCACGTGATGAGGTGACCGTAGTAAAATCGCCAATTGAGCTTAATCCTCAAATGGAGGTTGATGTTGTGGGTGAACTTGAATCTCAAGTGGAGGATCAGGTTGTTGTTGAGTCTGAACTTGGAGATGAGGTTGTAGTGGAACTTGAATATGAAATTGAGAATGTAGTTGATGATAGTATTCCACTAGTCGATGTATCGAATGATGTTAAACGATGTACAGTGGAAGATGAATCATTATGTGGAGAAGAAGTGCATGATTTGTCTATTAAGGAAGAGGAGAGTAGGCAAGAAGCAATTATTGTACATCAATTTCTTGAGGAACAAAATATTTCATTGGTTCAATTGAATCCAAATATTCTTGAGGATCAATTGAAATTTATTCATGAATTGAGTGAAAAGAAATGTGAAATGCCGAAAGAAAGAGAGAACAAAAGAGTGAGATGACCACAGGAAAGAAAAAGGAGAGAGAAAAAGAAAAAGAAAAAGAGGCCAAAAAAAAGAAAAAAAAATAATTTGAATGCCCAAAAGAGTGAGGTTGAGAGTTATTTACTTTTGTATAAACCCCTTAGAGTACATTTGTACAAAGAGGTTTATTATCACTATGATGACATCGCCGGTTCCATTCCGAGCATTGTTATTTCACCCTTGCAGGATTATGGAGATGTCATGATGAGCATTGTTATTTCACCCTTCCTTACCTTAATTCATTGATGTGTTATTTCAAAACTTTAGAGGAAATGTTGAAAAGGATGATTTTAAGAGAGGTGATCGTATCTTCACTTTTGTCTCTATATTTTATGAGTTTGAGAATTATGAGAAGTTTCATGCATTGAGTTTGAACATTGTTGCTTTTGGTGTCTCACGAGTTGTTAAATTCGTGGGAATTGGTGGCTACAAAATTTTATATGCATTAGACTTCAAATATTGTGATGTAATAAATGATTGCATGTATAATACATTTAGTGTGTTCTATTTGCATGATTATTATTTGGTTGGTCATGGTTTTAAGAGTAGTGATAAATTGTTTGCACCAATTATGAATTTTGGTTTCTCACGAGTTACAAAGTTGATCGGATTTGTTTGCTCCAAGAGTTTATTTATATTAAACTTAGATGCTTGTGATGAGACAAGGGATTCTAGGAATAGTACATGTGACATGTTCTATTTGCAAGTCCTATATTTTCTTGATGGTGCCATTGCAAAGAGCATGAATGGATATGATACTTGGAATCTTGCTTGCAAGCTCTTCTCGATTGCTTATTAATTCATACAATGTTTCCTTGAACCTCCTCCCAATCCTTTGAACACCATGCCCGGCAAGGTTCATATCAACATTGGAATTTTTTTGAAGACATGGTTATCAGTTTTGTAGGTAGGAATATTCAGGAACAAGATTAAACTATTATGATACCACTTGTTAGGATCGATTGGGAGTGAAGAAGTGTTTGTTGGGGGGGGGGGGGGGGGGGGGGGGGGGGAGGGTTGAATAAACTACTTAACAGTTTTCACCACATCTTCAAATAATGAATCAGTTTAGTGATAAAATGAATTCAGGAATCTTGTTATTCAATATCAATCAGTTAAGTAATGAAAGTGCAGAAATAAACTGAATGACAGATAAAATAAAAACTGAATTTAGGGGACACAAGATTTGTGGATTTTTGGAGATTTCAAACACTCCTACGTCACCCCTTCTATCTCGTAGATATGATATTTAATAAAAGACTTTGATCTATACAACGATTTGTACAAAACCACTCAAGTTTTGGACTTAACAATGCCAAACTGAAACTCTTAGTTTCAATACAGTTTATCAGTACTCAAATGATAAGTAACTACTTAACACAACTGATCTCTACAAGATCGAATAATACACTATATAATGTTTGTGCTTTTAAGCTCAAAGTATAGCCCTGAATGCTATGAATATATATATATTAAGCGTGAGCTTTTGAGAGATTTAGAACTGAAATTGTATGCACAGAGTTTTGCTTGATAACTAATTGCTTGATTTCTGGATTCTGATTACAGATTACTCTTGCTCAGCTGATCTTCTCGGCTATTTTAGGCTTTGCTTCCAACGGTAACAATAAATCCATTTAAATCTTTATATCCGTTGTATAGCCACGTCAACATTCTTCTGACAATTATACACTGTAGCTTTTCTGATAAACGGAGTGCCTACTATGCGTTGCAGTCTAATCTTGTACAATTGTCGGTTGATAGCTACGTTCCTTAACTGATGACATGTCAAACTGATTTATCAGTTGACAAAGTCGATAGGATTAACTGATTTCTCTCAAGTGATTGTAGTTTAACTGATCAGTTCCAACTGATCATCCAGTTGACAACGTAGTTAAGTTATCTCAGTTTAGTTGCCTTAAATACGCACCAATCTTCAGTTGGGGCAACTGTCAGTTTACGATTTGTTTAGTTCAGTTTCTCTCAGTTTTCATGATCAATTGTTCATCCTTTTCACGCTCAATTTGTCAAAATCCGAAATTAAATTTCCAACAATTTCAATATTAAAATCTCAAAAGCATCTTTTCTTAAATTTATTGAACACAAGGTATGCTAAGGCTTTAAATCCAAATATTAGCATTTATGCAGTTCAACTTAAGAGATCTTAGCACTAAAAGTTACTTATCGAGTTCTATCATCGATAGTACACTTAAAAGTTAAACCTTATCTAAATCTCATAATAGTTTTAGCCTAAGAACCTTGAATCAAATATTTATCTTATGGCACCAAACTAACGTAACTTAACTATTTACAAGTACATCCCAGATATGAAATTGTTACAAATCTTATATTTCGAGTAACATTAATTCATAAAATCAAAATATACAATATCGATCTTCTACCTATATAATAAAACTCTTCTAGTATCAATTGCATGTTTAAACTATTTTCTTCGCAATTACATTATAATTGGGGCCTAAGACACTTGGACTTTCCTCATTGGAACGAATGTCGCATTCTGACGTATCCTTAATGCTTAATTAATACTAGCGTATAAACTTAATAAGTTATCCCATGTTAGCATTAGACTAACTCTAATAATTCAACTTCACTTAAAATACATAAATTTTTAGAATCCACATATCAAGATTTTGATTTGTTACTCGATAAAAATTTTCATATTCGTTCATTGGTAACCTATGTTGAACACAACAAATTCTTTTTTGTTTTTATTTCACCCAAAATTTCCATATAAACACCTATCTCATAAACTTGTAATTCAAGCTTGCACAACCCAAATAATATTAGTTAACATAATCCCAACACATATTTACTTAATCCCAAGTTTCTTAATGACTTTTAAAAATTCCTCAAGTGCCTTTATTTTTTATAAAACATAACATCTAAATTTTTGTGAATATACCATATATACTTACTTCCAAATATTACAATATTTCTAGACTTTTAAGGACAAATATTTTTAATTTCCCCAAGACACGGTGTCTATCTCACTTTCCTACATACATCTCTCAAGTAACTTAACCATCAATTATGCCCAACTTTCTAAAACAATTTAACCCTAACAAAGGTATAATTTTAGCTCTTAAGATCATGAACAAAACTTATGATACATCAAACTTAAGTTTCCAAAATATGTTAACTTAATGTCTAATCCTATACCTTACCTAATTGATCAAATTTACTTTAAGTTGTTATCACTCTAAATTCTTAATTTTCCACAACATTATTCCACAAACGATTAGATTTTCAAGCCCAATATTGAATCATCCTACAATACCCTTGATTATCATTCCTTAATATAACCCAGATATGTCAAGGTTCTAAATATCCCTTCAAGCCTAAATCATTGAAAATCTCTATTATTTAAACCATTCAATTTTCACTTATTGCTAAACCAGCCCCAAATTTCTTAACAATTGCAAAATTAATTCCTAATTTCCTCGAAGATTATCCAATTGGTCCTTAATTTCAAAAATTTTACAATTATCCATAAATTCTTGACGTTCCTAATTCCATTTTATAGATTTATCGTAACATAAAGTTCAATAATCTTAAGCTTATTAAATCCAAAATCAATTCTCATAATCAATCTTTTATTTCCATCAATACCTAAAATATCAAATTATACATTTTTATACTTCTAAAGATCTCCGTAGTCTTCGAATCATTATTCTTTATATGAAATTCTCAAAAATTAACTCAACTAGTAATCACGAATCATCATTATTTTCTTAGAAAACCTAAATGCCCCAAAATCATTCATAATCTTCATGACTAACTTATGACCCAAAAAGTAGAATATCGGTACTAATACCCAAAAATGAACCACAAAACCAGCATGCATGAAAATCATATAATTTCTTATTTCATGTCGCAACATGCATAAAAATTCTAAAGCATCTAATCTCAAAATATATAGAAAGATAAACATGTATTGTAAAACATATATCATGTAGACATGCAGGTGATAGCATAAAACTTTCAAAACATTTAAAACATTTAAAATTACAGAATTGTGGCTTGACGACTGAGCTTCTGAAGCTGGCGGTGGCACAACCTTCTACAAGAATCCTTGCTCTGAAACCAACTAAAACATCTAGTGCTTAAATTTTTTTTTAAAAGCTCTTACGGAAATACTCAAATAAATGCATGCAATAAAAGCAGTCAATCATGCATTTTAAAAAGACTCCCAAACAATGAATAAAAATAACAACTGTTAATTAAATCTTAAAATGAAATCAATCTTCTAGTCTACTATTTTAAAATTACTCAACGTCTGCCAAAATCATCAATGTAAAAGGAGATGAAAAAACATTTAAAATATTGTTTACACCTATGACTGATGATCATAATATGCGAAAAAAGCAAGGTCCTCGGGTTAACATGCCCATACCCAGCTCCATCTACTCAGTCTTCAGCGCCTCCAGTCTTCACATCATCATGCTCACCTGCATTAATCACACATAGGGAGTCTAAAGACTAAACACACCTGAACTGTGATAGCAAGTACATATACATAACATGCAACAATGAAAGTACTGTAATTAAAATATCTTTCATGATCTTAAAAGCATGAGCTTAAACATAATGTTTCAAAGCATAAACGTTTCCATAACATATCTCATCATGCCAACATATACGTGTTCATTTTCTTTATTTGAATTCAGATCATTAGTTGTGACATTCGTATCAGCTCTAGTCAATGGATCCATCTACATATAACTGTGGTACCCGGCGCGGAGATATCAACGATAGTATTACCCAACCACTGAGCCTTGGCTTTACATGTTCGTGTTGATGTTCGTTTTCATATTAGTCACAACCAACTCCCATACTTCAAAACAAATCATCATATTCGTCACTTATAAAAATCATGCATACACGTAAATTTCCTTAAAATCAAGCATGCAATGTATTTTCATAAAAATTCATGTTCATAATATCATATACATTTTAGACATACAATTTTATTGATCAGGGCACTGTCAGGACTGCTTACTTGACCTGGGTGCAAAATAATCATTTTTCCCCTAGAAACCATCATTGACAATTTTACCCATGGACCTCGAAATTTCAACCCGAAGCCAACCAAACTTAATAGAACACCTCAAACATATTTATAATAATTTACTAGACGTAACCTCGAACTCATCTCGTAACTTTAACAATTCGTTTTAAAACTTGGATCGGGGTCCCGGTTTCAATCCGAATCAACCCGAAACATAACCAAAATTTCACAAATTTTAGCGATGACTTATTCACACCCTACCAGCCCCTAAAAACAAAATTTCAGCTATTGGGAACCCCATAATATTGGTTGCAACTTGTTGGAATTTTTTGGACTTGTAACCCTAACCCTAGTTGCAGCACCGAGCCAAATCTTCGATCCTACACCTAACCAACATGGACCAGCCACAAACCAACGTTACCAAGCCTACCTCTGGACCCTCCTCGACCTACCTAGCCCATGCCTATAGCCCCATGCACCAGACCATACGAGGATCACCCGAAGCAAGCCACAAGTCTACTCATCTCGACCCTTGCGCCTCGATCTACCCCTAGGCCGTGAGAAGCCATGGTTGAGCCCTCCTGGACCAAAACGCCGACCCCCTAGGGTTTTTATCATGAACTGATTCGACTCCCATATGGCCGATCCCTTCCCATAATATGGTCGAGTCCCAATCATAATTAAAACCCTAGATCCGCTCGGCTCTCTCTATGGTTCGAACCAGCTCCATCTCCAACACCTACACACCTTAGATCTCCCCATGTACAGACCTTAAAAACCACGATATAGCAGCCTCTTACTTAAACGCATCAAGGACATGAGTTACGTATAAAGAAAAATGCATATTTCGTGTCAAAATCGTACCAAACTTACAAAACATGATAAAACTAAAATTTCTCATGCAAAAACATACAAACCAACATATATTGACGTGAATGATCAGGAAAATGAAATATAGGCGTGACATTGCATTTTTACGCTGGAAAACCTTGATACAATTGCGAAGAACGGGCACCGGAGGGACGGGGAAGAGATCCTTTGAAAAACCTTGGGAAAAGTCGAGGGGAATGCTGCTGAACTTTTCGAAAATATTCTGCTGAAGGTTGGGGATGGGGCTGCCGAATTGAAGGGGTGGAGTGTTTAGGGATTTGAAGGTAATTTAAGTATAATATAATTAGTAAAATTAGCATGTAATTAAAAATAGTGAGTTTAATTAGGATTTTAGGCCCATTAAGTATTAAGATAGTCCCATTAAGCCCAAAAACACTCCCGTAAAATATTTTGTTTAGGTACGTTTTTGAAAATATTGTCCGAACCCTCAAAAAGTCCTTCGTTTTGCTGAAAATTGAATACCAGTTTAAAATACGACTCGTTGAGTAAAAATATCTTAACAATGCTCATTTTCAAAAATCACCCTTATTTACACCATATATTAAATAATTAAAATTAATCATTTAATAAAAACATTTTTCCATAATTTTCTCTGGTCTCTGTTTCTCGTTCGAGCATGAAATACTGCTAAAAACCTTATCATGCAATCTTAATGAACAAAAATTAAACATATATATTCATGTTAAAATCATGCATTAATGCACTAAAAATAAATTAATTAAAATACATAAGAAATTTGATAACTTAAATGCATGTGATTCACGTGGACCTTCAAATTTTTGGGACGTTACATCATTGATGCCCTGACTATCAAAAAGGGTCCTACAATATCCAAGCCCCACTGATCAAAAGGGCAGGATGCTCGAACATGTATCATGATTTATAGTGGGCTATGTATATTATTTTGTACATGTAATTGATGCAATTTTTCTTTATGAATTATTCAAACCTTTATTGCATCTTACACTCCATATTTGACAATCTTCCCAATGGATTTAATTCTTCCACATTAACTTATTTTCTCTTTTTTCCCAAACTGGACTATAAATAGAGTGTATTGTGATGAATGAAATCATCTCTTATTTAATGAATTAAACTTTGGGTTCACAATTTTTCTCTTTATTTTCTCCAAATTTCTTCACTTAAAAAACAATTATCATGCTAAGTATTTATTCAAAGTTCTTCATTTCTATCATGAGTAGTTAATCTTTGAAAGTCGAGATGAGAAGATGAAGCTCTTGGTAATATAAGAAAATAATAATATATAATCTTTTATTTATTATTTATATTATATTTAGTTTCTTTTATCTAAGCATTTTTATACTCTACTTATATCTGAGAATTTTTATTTGTTGATATTATATGTTACACCAAACTCTTCGTGTCACTTAAATATTAGTTTGGTATTACCAACAATTTAAAGTACTTGATTTGATTTAATATATATGAATCTTATAATAATATTGAACTTTTGGTAGCATTTAAATGTTATTTTAGTATTTCCAACCATTTAAAGTTATTACCTTTATTTGGTATTTAAAATATATCGCTCATTAAATATCTAACAATATAATTTTTTATGTATATAATATATGAATAAGAGAATAATATATAACAATAATATAAATTATGATTATTTAATATAATAGAGGAATTTTATCAAGGGGATTAAATTATGTTAATTTATTTTAACTTTATATAAATACAAAAAGCGATCATCTAATCTCGACTATTAATTAAAATTTTGAAAATTTTAAAAATCATCATTTAAGGTTAATATAATTGAAAGATAAAAAACAGAGAGACATCATTGTGGACTTATAATCACCTTATCTTCCCCGTGCATACGACATCACCAACGGACCAATTGAAACATGAAGTAAATAATGATGAAACTCTCTCCACATGATCGTGATAGATGAAAAACACTTAGATATCACATGAATCCAACATGAACTAGTGAAACTTCAAGTCTAGTTTTTCCACCTGATGCATCTCATTTTAATTTTAAGCCTGACATTATTCAAATTTTACCCAAATTTCATGATTTAGATTATGAAATTCCATACATTCACGAGAGTTTAAAGAAGTGTACAACAAATAAAATGATCTAAATTGTAGCATAACTACAATTCGACTTAAGCTTTTTCTTGTTTCTTAAAAGCCTAAAGCTAAAACTTGGCTACAAAATCTTAGATCGTGATTCATTCGAACTTGGAATGAATTGAAAAACGATTATTGAATTTTATTTCATCTCATAGAAGGAATTTTTTCTAAAGGCAAATCTTCACTTTTACTCAAAAACAAAGGTAAACTTTTTATCAGTATTGGGATAGATATAAAGAGTTACTTAATCTTTGTCCACATCATGGTTTTGAAACTTGGAGATTCGTTTCCCAATTTTATGATGGTTTGATACCTAAAGATAGGAAAATGGTTGAATTTATGTGTAATAGAACATTTAAAGATAAAGATTCAACTGACGCAATTGAGTATCTCGATTAATTTTTTGAAAATGATTGAAATTGTGACGCTATGGGAACAATTGAACCATCAAACAAAATCCAATCTCCCACATCTGGTGGAAATATGTACACACTCAAGGTTGAACATGATCTCCAAACCAGATTCGCTTCTTTGGCATAAAATATAGAGGCACTTGAAATGAAAAAGAGTCGTCAACTAAAATCTGTTCAAGAAATTTATTGTCACATATGTGATACAAGTGATAATTCTAAAAAAGTTTGCCCAATTTGCCCACTTTCAAATAATGTCTCCATGATCAAGCCAATATTTTGAATACTTTCCAAAAGCCAAATTTTGAACAATACTCTCAAAGTTACAATCCATGTTGGCAAAATCATCCAAATTTTAGTTGGAAAAATGATAATGATACACACTTTTCACAACTTCCTTCCAAAAATTAAGAAAAGTTCAAAATTATACACATTTTGTTCCTCCACATAAAAAAAATTTGGAAGATACATTCCATGCTTTCATTGCAAAGAAAGAGTCTATCAATACTTAAACTGCTCAAACCATGATTGATTTGAAAGATATTCTTGCTAAATTTGTATATGCACTTAATGTTCATGAAAAAGGTAAATTTTCTTCAAAAACAATCCCAAGGACCATCATTCAAAAACTGAAACTTCTGGAACAGTGTTAAGGTTATTGAAATTGCATTCCAGAACTTGTGAAGATGATGATAAATAAAATATAAAAGTTAGGGAAGTAGAATACATATCTTGTGAAAAGGGAATTCAATAGACAATGTGACCACCATTTCATCATGCATTGAAAAATACAAAAATATCAAATTTGAATTCTGATATATTTGGGATTTTTAAACAGGTAAAAGTCAATATTCCATTATTAGATTCAATAGAACAGATACAATCTTATGAGAAATTTTTGAAAGACCTGTGCAATGTGAAAAGAAAAGTTAATGTGAAGAAGAAAGCATTTTTATCTGAACAAATAAGTGCAAGTCTTATATTTGCAAGATGGTGCCATTGCAAAGAGCATGAATGGATATGATACTTGGAATCTTGCTTGCAAGCTCTTCTCGATTGCTCATTAATTCATACAATGTTTCCTTGAACCTCCTCCCAATCCTTTGAACACCATGCACGGCAAGGTTCATGTAAACATTGGAATTTTTTTGAAGACCTGTTTATCAGTTTTGTAGGTAGGAATATTCAGGAACAAGATTAAACTATTATGATACCACTTGTTAGGATCGATTGGGAGTGAAGAAGTGTTTGTTGGGGGGGGGGGGGGGGGGGGGGGTGGAGGGTTGAATAAACACTTAACAGTTTTCACCACTTCTTCAAATAATGAATCAGTTTAGTGATAAACTGAATTCAGGAATCTTGTTTGTCAATATCAATCAGTTAAGTAATGAAAGTGCAGAAATAAACTGAATGACAGATAAAATAAAAACTGAATTTAGGGGACACAAGATTTGTGGATATTCGGAGATTTCAAACACTCCTACGTCACCCCTTCTATCTAGTAGATATGATATTTAATAAAAGACTTTGATCTATACACCGATTTGTACAAAACCACTCAAGTTTTGGACTTAACAATGCCAAACTGAAACTCTTAGTTTCAATACAGTTTATCAGTACTCAAATGATAAGTAACTACTTAACATCTAGTTGACAACGTAGTTAAGTTATCTCAGTTTAGTGGACTTAAATACGCACCAATCTTCAGTTGGGGCAACTGTCAGTTTACGTTTTGTTTAGTTCAGTTTCTCTCAGTTTTCATGATCAATTGTTCATCCTTTTCACGCTCAATTTGTCAAAATCCGAAATTAAGTTTCCAACAATTTCAATATTAAAATCTCAAAAGCATCTTTTCTTAAATTTATTGAACTCAAGGTATGTAAGGCTTTAAATCCAAATATTAGCATTTATGCAGTTCAACTTATGAGATTTTAGTACTAAAAGTTACTAATCGACTTCTATCCTCGATAGTACACTTAAAAGTTAAACCTTATCTAAATCTCATAATAATTTTAGCCTAAGAACCTTGAATCGAATCTTTATCTTATGGCACCAAACTAATGTAACTTAACTATTTACAAGTACATCCCAGACATGAAATTGTTGCAAATCTTATATTTCGAGTAACATTAATCCATAAAATCAAAATATACAATATCGATCTTCTACCTATATAATAATACCCTTCTAGTATCAATTGCATGTTTTAACTATTTTCTTCGCAGTTACATTATAATTGGGGCCTAAGACACTTGGACTTTCCTCATTGGAACGAATGTCGCATTCTGACGTATCCTTAATGCTTAATTAATACTAGCGTATAAACTTAATAAGTTATCCCATGTTAGCATTAGACTAACTCTAATAATTCAACTTCACTTAAAATACATAAATATTTAGAATCCAGATATCAAGATTTTGATTTGTTACTCGATAAAAATTTTCATATTCGTTCATTGGTAACCTATGTTGAACACAACAAATTCTTTTTTGTTTTTATTTCACCCAAAATTTTCATATAAACACCTATCTCATAAACTTGTAATTCAAGCTTGCACAACACAAATAATATTAGATAACATAATTCCAACACATATTTACTTAATCCCAAGTTTCTTAATGACTTTTAAAAATTCCTCAAGTGCCTTTATTTCTTATAAAACATAACATCTAAATTTTTGTTAGTATATCATATATACTTAATTCCAAATATTACAATATTACTAGACTTCAAGACATGGTGTCTATTTCACTTCATACATACATCTCTCAAGTAACTTAACCATCAATTATGCCCAACTTTCTAAAACAATTTAACCCTAACAAAGGTATAATTTTAGCTCTTAAGATCATGAACAAAACTTATGATACATCAAACTTAAGTTCCCAAAATATGTTAACTTAATGTCTAATCCCATAACTTACCTAATTGATCAAATTTAACTTAAGTTGTCATCAATCTAAATTCTTAATTTTCCACAACATTATTCCACTAATGCTTAGATTTTAAAGCCCAATATTGAATCATCCTACAATACCCTTGATTATCATTCCTTAATATAATCCAGATATTTCAAGGTTCTAAATATCCCTTCAAGCCTAAAATTGAAAATCTCTATTATTTAAATCATTCAATTCTCACTTATTGCTAAACCAGTCTACAAATTTCTTAACAATTGCAAAATTAATTCCTAATTTCATCGAAGATTATCCAATTGGTCCTTAATTTCAAAAATTTTACAATTACCCATAAGTTCTTGACGTTCCTAATTCCATTTTATAGATTTATCGTAACATAAAGTTCAATAATCTTAAGCATATTAAATCCAAAATCAATTCTCATAATCAATCTTTTATTTCCATCAATACCTAAAATCTCAAATTATACATTTTTATACTTCTAAAGATCGCCGTAGTCTTCGAATCATTATTCTTTATATGAAATTCTCCAAAATTAACTCAACTAGTAATCACGAATCATCATTATTTTCTTAGAAAACCTAAATGCCCCAAAATAATTCATAATCTTCATGACTAACTTATGACCGAAAAAGTAGAATATCGGTACTAATACCCAAAAATGAAACACAAAACCAGCATGCATGAAAATCATATAATTTCTTATTTCATGTCGCAACATGCATAAAAATTCTAAAGCATCAAATCTCAAAATATATAGACAGATAAACATGTATTGTAAAACATATATCATGTAGACATGCAGGTGATAGCATAAAACTTTCAAAACATTTAAAACATTTAAAATTACAGAATTGTGGCTTGACGACTGAGCTTCTGAAGCTGGCGGTGGCACAACCCTCTACAAGAATCCTTGCTCTGAAACCAACTAAAACATCTAGTGCTTAAATTTTTTTTAAAAAGCTCTTACGGAAATACTCAAATAAATGCATTCAATAAAAGCAGTCAATCATGCATTTTAAAAAGGCTCCCAAACAATGAATAAAAATAACAATTGTTAATTAAATCTTAAAATGAAATCAATCTTCTAGTCTACTATTTTAAAATTACTCAACGTCTGCCAAAATCATCAATGTAAAAAGAGATGAAAAAACATTTAAAATATTGTTTACACCTATGACTGATGATCATAATATGCGAAAAAAGCAAGGTCCTCGGGTTAACATGCCCATACCCAGCTCCATCTACTCAGTCTTCAGCGCCTCCAGTCTTCACATCATCATGCTCACCTGCATTAATCACACATAGGGAGTCTAAAGACTAAACACACCTGAACTGTGATAGCAAGTACATATACATAACATGCAACAATGAAAGTACTGTAATTAAAATATCTTTCATGATCTTAAAAGCATGAGCTTAAACATAATGTTTCAAAGCATAAACGTTTCCATAACATATCTCATCATGCCAACATATACGTGTTCATTTTCTTTATTTGAATTCAGATCATTAGTTGTGACATTCGTATCAGCTCTAGTCAATGGATCCATCTACATATAACTGCGGTACCCGGCGGCGGAGATATCAACGATAGTATTACCCAACCACTGAGCCTTGGCTTTACATGTTCGTGTTGATGTTCGTTTTCATATTAGTCACAACCAACTCCCATACTTAAAAAAAAATCATCATATTCATCACTTATAAAAATCATGCATACACGTAAATTTCCTTAAAATCAAGCATGCAATGTATTTTCATAAAAATTCATGTTCATAATATCATATACATTTTAGACATACAATTTTATTGATCAGGGCACTGTCAGGACTGCTTACTTGACCTGGGTGCAAAATAATCATTTTTCCCCTAGAAACCATCATTGACAATTTTACCCATGGACCTCAAAATTTCAACCCGAAGCCAACCAAACTTAATAGAACACCTCAAACATATTTATAATAATTACTAGACGTAACCTCGAACTCGTCTCGTAACTTTAACAATTCGTTTTAAAACTTGGATCGGGGTCCCGGTTTCAATCCGAATCAACCCGAAACATAACCAAAATTTCACAAATTTTAGCGATGACTTATTCACACCCTACCAGCCCCTAAAAACAAAATTTCAGCTATTGGGAACCCCATAATATTGGTTGCAGCTTGTTGGAATTTTTTGGACTTGTAACCCTAACCCTAGTTGCAGCGCCGAGCCAAATCTTCGACCCTACACCTAACCAAAATGGACCAGCCTCGAACCAACGCTACCAAGCCTACCTATGGACCCTCTTGGACCTACCTAGCCCATGCTATAGCCCCATGCACCAGACAATAAGAGGATCACCCGAAGCAAGCCACAAGTCTACTCATCTCGACCCTTGCGCCTCGATCTACCCCTAGGCCGTGAGAAGCCATGGTTGAGCCCTCCTAGACCAAAACGCCGACCCCCTAGGGTTTTTATCATGAACTGGTTCGACTCCCATATGGCCGATCCCTTCCCATAATATGGTCGAGTCCCAATCATCATTAAAACCCTAGATCCGCTCGGCTCTCTCTATGGTTCGAACCAGCTCCATCTCCAGCACCTACACACCTTAGATCTCCACATGTACAGAAATTAAAAACCACGATATAGCAGCCTCTTACATAAACGCATCAAGGACATGAGTTACGTATAAAGAAAAATGCATATTTCGTGTCAAAATCGTACCAAACTTACAAAACATGATAAAACTAAAATTTCTCATGAAAAAACATACAAACCAACATATATTGACGTGAATGATCAGGAAAATGAAATATAGGCTTGACTTTGCATTTTTACGCTTGAAAACCTTGATACAATTGCATAGAACGGGCACCGGAGGGACGGGTAAGAGATCCTTTGAAAAACCTTGGGAAAAGTCGAGGGGAATGCTGCTGAACTTTTCGAAAATATTCTGCTGAAGGTTGGGGATGGGGCTGCCGAATTGAAGGGGTGGAGTGTTTAGGGTTTTGAAGGTAGGTTAAGTATAATATAATTAGTAAAATTAGCATGTAATTAAAAATAGTGAGTTTAATTAGGATTTTAGGCCCATTAAGTATTAAAATAGTCCCATTAAGCCCAAAAACACTCCCGCAAAATATTATGTTTATGTACGTTTTTGAAAATATTGTCCGAACCCTCAAAAAGTCATCCGTTTTGCTGAAAATTGAATACCAGTTTAAAATACGACTCGTTGAGTAAAAATACCTTAACAATGCCCATTTTCAAAAATCACTCTTATTTACACCATTTATTAAATAATTAAAATTAATAATTTAATAAAAACATTTTTCCTTAATTTTCTCCGGTCTCCATTCCTCGTTCGAGCATGAAATACTGCTAAAAACCTTATCATGCAATTTTAATGAACAAAAATTAAACATATATATTCATGTTAAAATCATGCAATAATGCGCTAAAAATAAATTATTTAAAATACATAAGAAATTTGATAACTTGATGCATATGATTCACGTGGACCTTCAAATTTTTGGGACGTTACATCATTGATGCCCTGACTATCAAAAAGAGTCCAACAATATCCAAGCCCCACAGATCAAAAGGGCAGGATGCTCGAACATGTATCATGATTGATAGTGGGCTATGTATATTATTTTGTATATGTAATTGATGCAATTTTTCTTTATGAATTATTCAAACCTTTATTGCATCTTACACTCCATCTTTGACAATCTTCCCAATGGATTTAATTCTTCCACATTAACTTATTTTCTCTTTTTTCCCAAACTGGACTATAAATAGAGTGTATTGTGATGAATGAAATCATCTCTAATTTAATGAATTAAACTTTGGGTTCATAATTTTTCTCTTTATTTTCTCCAAATTTCTTCACTTAAAAAACAATTATCATGCTAAGTATATATTCAAAGTTCTTCATTTCTATCATGAGTAGTTAATCTTTGAAAGTCGAGATGAGAAGATGAAGCTCTTGGTAATATAGAAAATTAATATTATATAATCTTTTATTTATTATTTATGTTATATTTAGTTTCTTTTATCTAAGCATTTTTATACTCTACTTATATGTGAGAATTTTTATTTGTTGATATTATATGTTACACCAAACTCTTCGTGTCACTTAAATATTAGTTTGGTATTACCAACAATTTAAAATACTTGATTTGATTTAATATATATGAATCTTATGATAATATTGAACTTTTGGTACCATTTAAATATTATTTTGGTATTACCAACAATTTAAAGTTATTACTTTTATTTGGTATTTAAAATATATCGCTCATTAAATATCTAACAATATAATTTTTTTATGTATATAATATATGTGTAATGCCCCAGATTCGATGACTGTGCTCACTGTATCAAGACGTGTCTTTCCAGCGTGCTTATGTCCTCACTCACAAGCATCCTAAGAAACTTTCTAGGAGGTGACCCATCCCAAAATTGCCCCAAGTCAAGCACGCTTAACTTTGGAGTTCTTATGTGATGAGCTACCGAAAAGAAGATGCACCTTCGTGATATGAGCAGTACAAATCAAATCTTTTAAGCCCTCTTCAACTGTACAGTCCATTACATTGAACAGTCTCGGAATCCCTCTCATTCTGGTGTGGGATCGGTTCATTCATGTTCCCTCCACCTAGAAGCCTGCCAGGAGCCGCTCATTGTCCATGCAACCTCATGGCACCGGCAATCACCCCCCGCCCTCTTCAGTACACGTACAACTCATTCATTTATTTAATTATTAAAGCATTTATTTAATTTTAAAACGAGTCTTAGTAGTGCATGATTTATTTAAATGCATTATTTTAAATTAATTATGTTTATGTGATGCACGTTAAAATGTTTTTCGAGTTTCATGTTTCAGGCGATTATTCGAGGCGGGATCGAGGAAAAGACCGGGGACAATTCTTGGCAATTTAAAATGCGGTATTTTATTTTAAAAGTTAGGATGGGGCATTTCAAATAATTTATTTAGCTCTAGAATTTTAAAAGCCTAAATTATTTATTTAGTTGTTTTAGAATTTTAAAACCTTTAAAGTTTACCAATTGTGTGTCTTATTTTATTTAGGGGATTTTACTTAGCAGTGACAATTATCATTTTATTAATATTCTATTTATCACTTTATTTAGCATTGTTAATTAAGTGATTAGCAAATCATTCCCCTAATCTACTCTAAAACACACGCACACACACACCTACACACACACTCACACGTAGAGAACACACACACACAATCACTTTCAGTTTTATTTTATTTTGAGAGAACAAAACTAGGGCTCTTACTCCTAGAAGCAGCCGCCCCCACTTCCCCATCAAATTCCCAACAATTTTCGTGTGTTTTGTTCGAATATTTTAGCGCCACATTCGTCCCGGATCAATCCTCACGCCATCTCCGCTTTGGTATCGTCGTTTCGGTATTTTAATCATCAAAAGGCACGTATATTCTGTTATTTCTGCATCGATCTCGTCATATTATGTGTCGTGTTATTTTTATGCGTAAAATTTTATGTGTCACGTTCGTCGTTTGAGCCGAAATTAGTTTGGATCAATTTTGAAATAAATTTTAGATCTGAAAACTCGTTTTTACTGTCTTTTCAAATACTGTGATTTTTCGGTCGTGAATCTGAGAAAACTTTCAACACAAAATTTGTAGAAATTTTCGATACCTTCGATTGGACAGTAAATTTGAAATATTGGATAAATATTGAGTGAGTTATGACGTTTTTCATGGGACTGCTCAAACTACGTTTTCAGAAAATTATGTATTGATGTGTTCTTGAGTTTTATTTTTGCAGGCTTCGTTGGGGATCGGCGGGTGATCGTCGCTGCGTATAGGTATATTTTTATTGATGTTGGGATAGTTATTGGCATTTCGTTTCGTGTCGTTAGGCACTTGGGAGAATGAATAGTCGTATATAACCGTTTTGTCGTCAAAGTTCATATTCATGAATTGAATTGTGTTGTAAGTTGGACGCAGTTGTTTTGGGACGTTTGTTTGAGTTGAACGAGTGTTCTAACACTCTACGATGGGTCTCGAGGTGTCGTGTTATGATCGGGATGATAGAGTTAGGAGAAATAAGCTTCGAGTACACGATTTTTTTCGTTGGTTTACTTTTACCGAGCCTACCCGGACCCCTAGACGGACCCTAGCACAGGGTCCGTGTCCTTATTTCTTCCGAAGCATCTTTTTACCGAGTCTACACGGACCTAGGCACGGGGTCCGTGTCCTCCCTTGTACTCCATATTTTTGGGAAAATCTTATTTGGTCTTAGAGTTTCATGTCTTGGGTTAGTACGATGATTTAAATGAGGCCAAGTCCCGAGTGTTATAGAATGTCTTAAGTTATTTATCGAATTCGGTGGTGAGCACGAATATCTACGTCTAAGTTATGCAAGTTAAGCATTTGAATTCAGGTTAGTATATGCAGCAACGGCCCCAACCGAAGTCCAATGAATCCCTCAACGCCAAGTAAGTATGTTGACGTGCAAAAAGAAAATATTTCAAGTTTTTGAGGTATGCTAAATGTCTTGTGACCAAATTATGAATGGGTTTGGAAGTCGGTGAACGTGGCCGATGACCTCTCCACCCCGTTAAATTATGAACGGGTTTAGATCAGGATTGGAAAGCGTTAAATTATGAACGGGGACCAATCCGCCCGTTAAATTATGAACGGGGATCTCATGTATGTGGATGTGGATACGTCCCTATCAGCCCAGTACTGTGGTTTAGTCTGATCAGGCGAATTATGTTATGGGTCACTTGCTTTGAAACATGCCTCTACGCAAAATAATGAAGCTATGTATGTTTAAGTATGTTCAACCATGCAAGCACGTTTAAGAAAAGTTTATGTTGATGGCATGTCTAAGTATGTATGTACGATGTTCAGTTTTTAATATGCAAGTTCAAGTTTTAAGTATGTACGTTCTATTTTAAAGTTGTATGTGGATTTTATTACGTAGTACTCGTTATCTCTAGTTTATACGTGTTGAGTCTTTAGACTCACTAGGCTTGATCGATGCAGGTGAGGATGTTTATGAGGAGACTGGAGGTGGGGACCAAGGAGCAGGCTTGGACTGAGCGGGAGGCTAAACCCGAGGACCGTCATGTTTTTAAGAAACTCGAAAAACATTTTAACGTGCATCACATAAACATAATTAATTTAAAATAATTCATTTAAATAAATCATGCACTACTAAGACTCGTTTTAAAATTAAATAAATGCTTTAATAATTAAATAAATGCATGGTTATACGTGTAATGAATTTGGGCACTACAATTCCTCCCCCACTTATAAAAATTTCGTCCTCGAAATTAAGTCTTACCGAACAACTCCGGGTAGCGAATCCTCATGTCCGCTTCTGACTCCCAAGTGGCTTCCTCCACAGATTGATTTAGCCACCGAACTTTGACCAACTTGGTCACCTTGTTCCGAAGCCTACGCTCCTGTCTGTCTATGATTTGGACTTGGACAGGTCTCTCCTAATAAGACAGGTCTGGAGCCAACTGTAACGGTTCATAGCTCAACACGTGCGAAGGATTAGCTAAGTACTTCCTCAACATCGAGACGTGGAACACATTGTGTACCCCGGCCAGATTCGGCGGAAGGGCCACACGATAAGCTAGTGTCCCAACTCTGTCAAGAATCTCAAACGGCCTGATAAACCTCGGACTGAGCTTGCCTCTTTTCCCAAATCTCATAACACCCTTCATGGGTGGCTATCTTTACAAAGACGTGGTCACCTACGGCAAACTCGAGGTCTCTCCTCCTCTTATCAGCATAGCTCTTCTGAAGACTCTGGGCGGTCTTCATTCTGTCCCTAATTTTGACCACCACATCTGCAGTCTGCTGAACTATCTCCGGGCCAAGTTCTGCTTTCTCACCAACCTCATCCCAATGAATTGGTGATCTGCACTTCCTTCCATACATTGCTTCGTAGGGAACCATACCTATAGATGCTTGGAAACTGTTGTTATAGGTAAACTCCACTAGAGGTAGTTTGGATTCCTAAGTCCCCTGAAAATCGATTATACATGCTCGCAATAGATCCTCCAAAATCTGAATCACTCGTTCAGACTGGCCATCTGTCTGCGGGTGGAAAGCGGTACTGAAAAGCAATTTCGTCCCCATTGCTGCGTGTAGGCTCTTCCAAAAGGACGAGGTAAATCTCGGGTCCCTGTCGGACACAATAGAAATTGGGATTCCATGCAACCGAACTATCTCCCTTATATAAAGCTCCGCATACTGCGTCATGGAGAAAGTCGTCTTCACTGGCAGGAAATGTGCTGACTTAATGAGTTGATCTACTATAACCCATATAAATTGGATCCCCTGACTGAACTTGGCAAACCAACCACAAAGTCCATTGTAACATTCTCCCATTTCCACTATGGGATGGGGAGTGGCTTAATCAATCCTGCTGGCCTCTGATGCTCTGCCTTCACGTGCTGACAAGTGAGGCATTCAGACACAAATTTGCGGATGTCTCTCTTCATTCCTGGCCACCAATACAAAATCTGTAGGTCCTTGTACATCTTGGTACCTCCTGGGTGAATAGAATACGGAGATGCGTGTGCTTCTGTCAGAATATCCTATCTGATCGAATCAACACTAGGCACCCACATTCTACCTCTGCACCTCACAACACTATCTGACACTGAGTAGAGCACACTACCCTTGTCTTCATCCTTCAGCCTCCACTTCTGCAACTGCTTGTCTGAAGGCTGGCCCGCACGAATATGGTCTAGCAAGGAAGACTGGACTGTCAGATTAGACAACCTTGGAGCTCTTCCCTTGCGATAAACTTCTAAATCAAACCTCTGAATCTCAGACTGAAGAGGTCTCTGTGCTGACAACTGCAACTTTTCTGCTCAAGGCGTCTGCGACTACATTATCCTTTCCCGGATGGTAGCTAATCAAGCAGTCGTAGTCTTTCACCAATTCTAACTACCGTCTCTGTCTCATGTTTAGTTCCTTCTGCGTGAAGAAATACTTGAGACTCTTGTGATCAGTGAATATCTGACACTTCTCGCCATACAAGTAATGTATCCAAATCTTCAATGCATAGACAACGGCGGCTAATTCTAAGTCATGCGTCGGGTAATTCTTCTCATGCACCTTTAACTGTCTGAAGCATAAGCTATCACCCGACCTTGCTGCATCAAGACTACGCCTAAACCGAGTTTAGATGTATCGGTGTATAGCAGAAATTCACCTTGCCCTGTTGGCATGGCTAACACTGGCGCTGAAATAAGAGCTTGTTTCAAAGTATCAAAGCTCTTCTAACACTCGTCACTCCACGCAAACTTAGCATTCTTCTTGGTCAGTGAAGTGAGTGGCAGTGCTATGGACGAAAACCCCTGAATGAACGTACGGTAGTAACCGGCTAAACCCAGAAAACTGCGAACCTCAGAAGCATTCCTCGGTTCAACCCATTCCTTAACGGCTGCTTCCTTTGCTGGATCCACCTCAATCCCACTGCTAGATATTATGTGGCCCAAAAACGCCACCTTCTCCAACCAAAACTCGCACTTACTGAACTTCGCAAATAACTTGCGACTCTACAAGGTCTGCAAAACTGTCTTCAAGTGTTGACTGTGCTCCTCATGACCCTTCGAGTAAATAAGAATGTCGTCAATAAACACTATGAAGAACTGATCAAGGTAGGGCTGAAATACTCGGTTCATCAAGTCCATGAAAATTGCTGGAGCGTTTGTCAGTCCAAATGAGATCACTAAGAACTCGTAATGCCCATATCAGGTCCTGAAAGCTGTCTTGTGGACATCTACATCCTTCACCTTCAGCTGGTGATACCCTGATCGAAGATCCATTTTAGAGAACACTGTAGCTCCCTGCAATTGATCAAACAAGTCCTCGATCCTAGGAAGTGGCTACTTGTTCTTTATCGTTACCTTGTTCAACTCCCGGTAATCGATGCACAGTCTCATGCTCCCATCTTTATTTTTCACAAAAAGCACTGGTGCGCCCCACGGTGAGAAACTAGGGCGAATGAATTCCTTGTCTAGAAGCTCTTGAATCTGCTACTTGAGCTCTAACATTTCAGCTGGAGCTAACCTGTATGGTGCCTTGGAGATTGGCACAGTGCCTGGCATAAGCTCGATTGCAAACTCCACCTCTCTCTCTGGTGGAAGTCCCGTGACGTCGTCAGGAAAAACGTCTTGGAAGTCTCTGACTATTGGCACCTCTGATAGTGACGGAGTGGGTAAGTCAGGTGTTGAAATGATGCTGGCCAAGAAAGCCTGACATACCTTGGAAATGAGTCTCCGTGCCTGCTTGCAAGAAATCATGCGAGGAAAACTCCTCCATCTAGCTGGTTCAAACAGGAACTGCTCCATGCCCACTGGTCTAACCAAAACTGATCTCTTCTGAAAATCGATCAACACTCTGTTTCTCATCAGCCAGTATATTCCCATAATGATATCAAACTCTGGCATTGGTAAGACGATCAAGTCGGCGTACACTAGGTGGCCGTGCAATTCCAGGTCGATGTCCCTGAGCACACTAGTAGTTGATAATTCTTCCCCTGATGGGACTGTGACTGATTAATTCACGACGAGACCAATTGTCTTGATATTCAAGTGACTAGCGAACGTCTCTGATATGAAAGAATGGGTGTCTCCTGAGTCTATCAGGGCCTGAGTGGCTATTCTCTTAATGAAAACATTTCCTGAGGGACGTTAGCACAACACAAACTTATATCCCAAAATTTCTAACTTTTAACCTCAAGCATAGTAGAAATTAGCATTCCAAGTCACTCAAAAGTATTACTAGCACCCTAATAATCCCAAAAAAAATCCAAAACTTGCAAGGCAAAAATAATACTGAGCTTAGGTAGAAACGTTTACCGGTCAGTAGAGTCGTGTCTGGGTTCGCCTCCTGAGCATGCATGGCGAATACCCTCCCTTGGGTCGGCTGCACCCACTGCGGGCAGTCCTTAAGCACGTGGTCACTGGCTCCACATTTAAAACATTTTCCGGATCCCCATAAGCATTGTCCGGGATGCTGGCGATTGCATTTTTGACACACTGGAAAATTAACGGGCTTCTGAGGCGCCACCTGATGCTGCATTGGACCCTTGCCTTTTGGCGGTCCCTGGTACGGCCTCTTAAACCGAGGTCTCTGATGCTGCGGCTGCTGGTGTTGCGGTAGTGCCTGATAGGGCCTCTTGCCCTGCATGTCCATCTCGATATCCCTCAGATCCTGCTCTGCTGCCAATGCTCTAGATACAGCAATTTCATAGCTAGTAGGACCAGCTACTCTCACATCACGACGCAGGATCGGCCGCAATCCATCCATGAAATACCTCAGCTTACTCTGGGCATCGTTAGCTATCAGGGGTACGAAATGACACCCCCTCTCAAACTTCCTCACAAAGTCTGCCACGCTGTTGTCTCCCTGCCGCAACGTCATAAACTCCCATGTCAATCTGGACCGTACTTCCTCAGTAAAGTACTTGGAGTAGAACACCTCCTTGAAGCCATTCCAAGGCAGCACTTGCAAGTTGACTGCCACCGACGCACTCTCCCACCATAATCTGGCGTCCCCTGTTAGAAAGAACGTGGCACACCTGACCCTATCTGCATCGGTAAGTTCCATGAAATCAAAAATTACCTCGATGGACTTAATCCATCCTTCAGCTATCATTGGGTCGGTGGTACCGGAAAACTCCTTCGGATTCATTCTCCTAAATCTCTCATACACAGCCTCCTGTTGGGGTCTCGCCCCTGCATCTACTGCGGCTTGGTTCCCCGCAAACTGTGCGAAGAACTGAGTCATACCTGCAAGCATCTGTGCCTGCAAGTATGGAGGTGGAGGCGGAGGAGCGTCTCTCCTCTCCTCAAGAGCCTCTCTATCCTCGTCCCTTGCTTCACGGTCGATCACACGTCTAGGAGGCATACTGTTCCAATAATTTACCCAACACGTAAACCTCACATGCATAAACATGATATAGACAACATAAGATGCACGTACTTGAACTTCAAAATATGCACATGCCGAAATAAAAACTGAATGCTTACTACATAACATAAATTTGAAACTTTCAAACTTACAGACTTGAGGTGTGACTTCCTGAGCTTCTTGCGACTGGCAATAGGCATAACCCTTTACAAGAACATTGCTCTGACACCAACTGTAACGTACCGTACTTTTTACTACTTGAAACTTGCGGAAAAATTAAAAATTTTCTTAAATAAAAACGTGAACATTAAAAATTCGATAAAATAAACTGTACGTCTCAACAAAGCTCTAATTCGAACCGTTGCAGCTCACTCCGAACCTATCTTATGAAGAAAGACCAGTGCAAATCTTAGACAGACATGAAAAGAATCATCGGAACAAACTGGTTAAGCTAGTGAAAGTCAAATGGCTTAATCATTCGGAGGAGGAAGCTACGTGGGAGTCTGAGCCAGAAATGAAGAGTCGATATCCCGAGTTATTCGCTAAGTTTTAATTTCGAGAACGAAATTTCTTTTAAGGGGGGAGGGTTGTAGAACCCGAAAAATCAGATTACGTATGAGCCATGCATAATTATTATTATTTAAATTAAAAATAATTTTTATATATATTTATGGAGTGTTTAAGTCATTTTGAAATTCGACCATTTATTTTAAAACGCAGAGGTTTAATTTTTATCTTTTCGGTTAAATACGTGAGGCCGGACTGGAGTTGGAGAATTGAGATAAAATTTAATAATAAGAAAATATTCCTAAATTTAATTTAAGCCAATGAATAATTTATTTTAATGTTAAATAATGTTTTTAAGATTTATTTAGTTAATAAGTTAAGTTATTAAATAAGTTCTTTTATGTTCAATAGTTAATTAAAAGCCTAAATTAAAATATTTAACCAATTGAGATGAAGTAATCTGCGCCTAAGATATTTAAGAAATTATAACCTAACATTTTAATAATTAATTTTGAGGGATCAAGTCATGCCATGCAAGAAATGATTATCCTAATATAATTTATTAAATTAGTAAAATACATAATGGATATCTAAGACTTCAAGAATTTAAAATGCAAGATTAAGCAATATTTTTGCCTTGCTTTAGACACAAAATCTCGGCCATCTCACCTATAATTCCCTAGATCAATCCAACCAATTCACACATCATTCCATATCTCACAAGCAACAAGGATAGAAAGATTTTAATTGCCATTCAAACTCCCCATTTAATTAGTAACCTTCCCCTTCATTCCTTAGCATTCTCTCCACCCATCCCTTTGAAATTTCAGAGGAAACACTAGCTAGAAATCGTGAGTAGCAGCAAGAACAAGAGAGAAAAAAAATAAAACTCCGTCTCCGCTGCGCCGTGTCCGTCGTATTGATTTGTTTCTTTCAAAAACAAATTTCCAGGCATGTTTATATTGTTCATTTCTCTTTAATCAAGTCCTATAACTATTTTAAAACATCACATGTTCATGATTTAAGAGAAAAAACCGAAATATGACAGCAACTTTACACAAAAATTCTGTAGTCCCTTCGACCCCCTTCCTTCATGCTTCACGGTTTTGGCTTGTTTTGTGATTTCAGGAGGTTGGCTCGGTTCCAGGCGCTCTAGGCTGCATCTAGACATGTACTAGAGTGTGTTAGGGTCATTTTGGTTCATTGTCTTCAGCCCATGCACGCAAGAAAGGGACTTGACAGCAACTCTTCCATAGTTGCCATTTTGAGTCTCGTTTTTTTATTGTTGGTTGTCTAAGGTGATTGTTCGAATCATGGTTGGTCCAAGGCCTGTAACCATCGTTGAAACCTTCCCTTAGCATGTATAGGATGTGACCAAGACAGTCTTTCAAGGCTTGGTGCAAGAATCCATCAAGATTTTTAAACAATAAGACAAGTGCCCCACGGTTTCTTTTTCTGATTTTCGTGTGAGTTTGTTTCGGCCTTCGGGGGTTTGGGTGGATCTTGGTTGGCTTCTAGCCCTTAGCCATGGTTCACATAATACCTCATGATGTGTATATCAAGCCATGGTTGATCATATGGCCACTGGAATGATATATGACAGCAAGATAAAGCAACACCCCCCACGGTACAGCACATGGTGTTCTCGGGTGAAGCTTTGGGTTGTCCTAGGGATTTCCTTGGATTGTAGTTGGCCTATGGCCCTTAGCCATGGTTTAAGCCATGCCTTAGGATGTGGGTAAAAGACTTTGGTCGGTGGTTCAAGCCCCAATGGCCATTGGTTTCATAAAATGATCAAACAAGCACAGCTGCTGCCACTGTCTTATGACAGCATCATGGCTTCAGCTCAGAGGTCTTGTTCGAGTTCTTAGTTTGCTTTTAGCCTATGGCCTTGGACTGGACAGTACCTCAATGAGTTAGGAAGGTCATGTTTTTGACCGTTCATGATTTGGTTAAGTTTAGAGGTCGTACGAGAATTTATGGTGCAATGTGCCAAAGTGACTCCCGAAAGAGCGTTTTACAATTTTGGCCTCCATTCACTAGTTTCGTGTATTACAGTCCATATGAAAAAAATTTCATCATGTTAGGTGTATTTTAATCATGACTAAACGATGGTTCGATGTTGGTTCGGGTTGGTACGGAGTCATGGTTTGAAAATTAGTTTGTTTGTCGCGTTTGTCTCATTTTGGTTCGGATATTAAGTTTCTGCCAAGATGAGATTATTTGCTTGTTTCTCATGTTAGAATTAGGTCGCAGCAAGCCTGGGAATGATCCAACTCATTCGGTAAAAATTAGGTTTATAATTATATTACGTGCATAAAATATAAAATGTTTATTTTGAGATATATGCGATATGTCTTGTGGTCACCTCACGCTTATGGGATCTCCACCCAGTGACTTACGATCGGTTTATGTTTATGTATGGGTACGAACATCCAGTCCAAGGGCTGTGGCGATCTATACCGCCCAGTATACTGTGGTTTAGTCTGATCAGACGTTCATGTTATGTTACGGGCCACTTGTGTTGAAACATTCTCTACCAAAAAAAAATCTCAGTATGATATTTTATGACAGGGCTATATCGAACAAATCTTTCACGTACGATTTTCAGATATGCACGTATTTATAATTACTCATGAAACGATTTTCATCTTACGCTTTACGATCCGATATTTTTATGATTTCACGAAATTTTATGATATATTTACTTGTTATTCCCGATATATGCACGCTGAGTCTTTAGGCTCACTAGACTTGATTGTTGTAGGTACTGATGAGGTCGAGACTGAGAGCGGTGACCAGTGAACTAGCTTGGATCAGCAGTAGTAGGAACCCGAGGACCTCATGTTTCAGTTTATTCACTATTTTATGTTTCAGTTTTAATATGTTGAATTATTTTTAAGTTGTTGTTTTGAAACACAATATTTACTTCCGCTGTTATTTTAAAGTTAAATCAATTTATCAGTTTATTTATGAATGATGCATGTTATTTTTTTAAAGAGAAAAAAAAATTTTAATTCCGCAAAATTACGATTACGAAATACGGGCCTCTACAAAATATATTTTCCAAGTTACTTTTAGGTGGAAGAACATAAGGTGCATAATTTTTAAAATTTTGTTGATTTTGGAAATGTGATTGTGAAAATTGTGCAGCATTATCATTCCTCCAACTAAAATTTAGATGATTTCGCAAACCTGGATTGTAATTTTGGAAAAATGGTTAAAAATTTGGCCTTTTGAAATTGTTCAAAACATTGGCTTGTTCATGGAGACATTCTTTAAAAGATGGCAAAGTGGGACAATCTTTTGTAGAATGATAACTTGTATCACAGATGTGACACACAATTTCTTGAACAGATTTTAATTGACCATTTTTTTTCAAATCAAGTGCCTCAACTTTTCTTGCCAAAGAGGTAAATCTAGCTTGGAGATCATGTTCATCTTTGAGGGTGTACATATCTCCACCAGATGTGGGAGATTGAATCTTGTTTGATGGTTCAATTGTACCTATAGTGTCTCAATTTTGAGCATTTTCAGCTAATGAATCGAGATACTCAATTGTCTCGTTTGGATCTTTATCTTCAAATGTTCCATTACACATAAATTCAACCATTTGCCTATCTTTAGGTGTTAAGCCTTCATAAAATTGAGAAACAACTCTCCAAATTTCAAAACCATGATGTGGACAAAGATTAAGCAATTCTTTGTATCTATCCCAACATTGATAAAAAGTTTCTTCTTGTTTTTGAGTGAAAGTGATTATTTGCCTTTTGAAAGAATTTGTTCTATGAGATGGAAAAAACTTTTTCAAAAATTGTTGTTGCAATTCATCCCAAGTTCGAATGGATCCTGATCTAAGATTTTGTAGCCAAGTTTTAGCTTTATATTTTAAAGAAAAAGGAAAAAGCTTAAGTCGAATGGTGTTCATGCTACAATTTAGATCATTATATGTGTTGCACACTTCTTCAAACTCTCGTAAATGCATGTATGGATTTTCAGAATCTAAGCCATGAAAGTTGGGTAAAAGTTGGATAATACGAAGCTTAAAATTGAAATGAGATGAATCAGGGGGAAAAGCTAGACATGAAGGTGCACTAGTACGTGTAGGATTCATGTGATCTCTAAGTGTTCTTCGTCTATAATGATCATGTTGAGATTGAATTTCATCTTCATTTTCTTGGATGGGTTCTTCCGCCATATTTTGTAAAAATAAAGGGTTATTTCGAATGAGTCGACCACTAAGTGTACGTGATCAAATGCTCATGCAAATGCAAAAAAAAAAATAAAAACACACAAAAGCAATAAAAATTCAAATAAAGAAAAATAATCTATAAATAAAATTAAATTATATTTCCCCGGAAACAGCGCAAAAAAGTTGATGCGACTTTGATTGTTGCACTCCCAAGAGCATGTTGTCCACAAGTAATATAATTCGGTGAGTTCGATATCGTATCCACATGGAAGCTAAGGTAATTACAAGTCCACTACAATGTCTTTTTGTTTCGTTTTTGTTTTTGTCTTTTAATTCTTTGAATCTTTAATTGGTAATTTTTAATTGTTCAAATTTTAATTTAAGTAGTTGAGTTTAAAGGATCCACTATTGGTATTTAATAAAGTTAACATTAATGAATATTATTGAAATCCACTTCATAAAATAGTTTCAATATATTAAATAATCATATTTATATGATGTTATAAATTATTATCTTATAAGTATATAATATATATACAAAAACTTATAAATGTTGTCAAGTATTTATTGTGCTATATATATATATATATATATATATATATATATATATATATATATATATATATATATATATATATATATATATATATATATATATATATATATATATATATATATATTTGTAAACATTAAATTAAGGTTCCCACGTTAAATAGTTGGTAAAACCAAACTAACATTTAAACAGTACCAAAAAATTAATATTATGATATATTTATATATAATAAATCAAGGCATTCACTTTAAATGGTTGGTAAAACCAAACTAACATTTAAATGGTTCCAAGAATTTAATATTATGATATATTCATATATAATAAATCAAGGCATCTACTTTAAATGGTTGGTAATACCAAACTAACATTTAAATGGTTCCAAGAATTTAGTGTAATATATAGCGACAATAAATCAAAACTCCCACTTATAAGTAGGGTATAATAATACTTAAAGAAATAAATATAACATAAACAATAAATAATGATTAAATAATACAAAACAAAGATTCTTACCTTTAATAACCTTATTATAATGCCAATAGTTTTACCTTTCATCTCAACTTTGGGAAGTTAGCTACTCATTATCTCAAAGTGTAAAACTTTGAATATGAAATTATTAAGCTAATTATATTTAATTGAAGAAATAAAGGAAAAATAAAGAGAGAAAAATTATGAACTCAAAGATTTGTTCATAAAATGAGGGATATCTTAATTCATTACAATGCACCCCTATTTATAGCCGAATTTGGGGAGACAACCAAAAATAAAATATTATTTTTTTACACACAAGTCTTCATTGGTGTTCCAAGAAATTATATTTTAATACATATCACTTTTGAAAATCTTCTCATCCGAATTTTCTTTTTCACATAAAACAAAACATGTAGATAATTGAGTTGTTTGAATTGTGGTATTTTTTAAACATTTGACCAAGTAATTTAAGAGGTATGGTCAAAATGCTAGAGCATGGTAAAACTGCCACTTCTTTGGTAACTTTGTTTATTGCTTAATTTGATCTCACTTGTGAGAATATTTTTATCTCATACTTGCCACCAATATTGTAGATATTAACATGAACTTCTACAGGTCCAAGAATCATCTTAATTCCATTTGCAACGCCAATGTTATTCTTGTTTTATTAAATCTGTAAAAAAATTAAAAACTTTTATTACACAACAAATTATATTTTATAAAACTTATTATAAAACATATAAGATTTAAAAATTTAATAAAACAAAAACTATAAATTTATATTATAAAACATTTAATTAATATAAAATTTTTTATCTTTATAAACGTGCACAAAATAAATATGTAATAATTTAAAATAATGCAAAGAAATCCATCATGCATCACTAAAAAAAATCATTTTAAAACTAAATAAATAGTTTAGCAATTTAAATAAATGCACGTGTTTTACGTGTACTGATTTTGGGCTCTACAATTCCTCCCCCATTTAAATAAATTTCGTCCTCGAAATTAAACCTTACCAAATAGTTCCGCATAGCGATTCCTCATGTCTGCTTTGGCCTCCCAAGTGGCCTCCTCCACTGATTGATTCAGACACCGAACTTTGACCAACTTGGTCACTTTGTTCCGATGCCTCCACTCCTGTCTGTCTAGGATTTGGACATGTCTTTCCTCATATGACAAATCCGGAGCAAGATGCAACGGCTAATAGCTTAAAACATGCGAATGATTAGCCATATACTTCCTCAGCATCGAGACGTGAAATACGTTGTGTACTCCGGCCAGATTCGGAGGTAGGGCTACACGATAAGCTAGTGTCCGAACTTTGTTAAGAATTTCGAAAGGTCCAATGAATCTCGGACTCACCTTGCCTCTCTTCCCAAACCTAATAACACCCTTCATAGGTGCTATCTTCACGAATAGGTGATCTCCTACGGCAAATTCGAGATCTCTCCTTCTCTAGTCAGCAGAACTCTTTTGACGACTCTGGATGGTCTTCATCTTCTCTCGGATCTTGACCACCACATCTGCAGTCTGCTGAACGATCTCTGAATAAAGTTCTGATCTCTCACCGACTTCATCCCAATGAATTGGAGATCTGCACTTCCTTCTATACAGTGCTTCGTAGGGAGCCATACCTATAGATGATTGGAAACTGTTGTTGTAGGTAAACTCCACTAGAGGTAGTTTAGTTCCCAATTACCATGAAAATCTATCACACAAGCTCGCAAAAGATCTTCCAATATCTGAATAACTCGCTCAGACTAGCCATCTTTCTGAGGGTGAAATACTATATTGAATAGTAGCTTCGTCCCCATGGCAGCATGTAAACTCTTCCAAAAGGGCGATGTAAATCTCTGGTCCCTGTCGGACATGATAGAAACCGGGATCACGTGCAATCGAACTATCTCCCTGATATAGAGCTCTGCATACTGAGTCATGGAGAAAGTCGTCTTCACCGGTAAGAAATGTGTCGATTTAGTAAGACGATCCACTGTAACCCAAATGGAATTGGATCCCCTGACTGACCTCGGCAAACGAACAACGAAATCCATGGTGATATTATCTCATTTCCACTCGGGGATAGGGAGCGGCTTAAGCATTTCTTCTGGCCTCTGATGCTCTGCTTTCACTTGCTGACAAGTGAGACATTTAGAGACAAATCGGTGGATGTCTCGCTTCATACCTAGCCACAAATACAGCATCTGCAAATCTTTGTACATCTTGGTACCTCCTGGATGGATGGAATATAGAGATGTATGTGCCTCTGTCAGAATAGCCTCTCTGATCAAATCAAAACTAGGCACCCACATCCTTCCTCTATAATTCACAATACCATCGGACACTGTTTAGAGTACACTGTCCTTGGCCTCATCCTTCAGTATTCATTTCTGTAACTGCTCATTCGAAGGCTGACCTCTACGTATTCGGTCTAGAAAAGAATACTGGACTGTCAGATTAGATAGCTTAGGAGCTCTGCCCTTAGGATAAAATTCCAGGCCAAACCTCTGAATCTCTGACTGAAGAGATCTTTGTTCTGACAGCTGTGATACGCATGCTACCTTTCTGCTCAAAGCAACCGATTCTTGATCAGCAGTAAGATGATCAGAGGAGGACTGAAACAGGTTGGTTGTATCTGGTTACTAACCCTTTTAATGATCAGATTTATCTCCTCGAAGAATCCCAGAACAGGGATAGTATCTTGATTGATCAGATGGATGTGTCAGAAACTCCGATAGAAATACAGTTGAAGAGGTTTCAGTCGTTGACATCGCCGATTCTGAGGGGTACTGAGACGACTGTGGATCGTGAGAGCTTGCTAGATGATATAGAGATACTGTTTGATTCACTTGAGTACCCAGATGAACGTAGAGTTAAACTGATTGGGCATCAGTTAAAGGAGGTCGCAAAGAGCTGGTGGATTGTAACCAAAGAGGCCTTAGAACAGCATGATACAGTGATTACGTGGGAAATATTCAAAGTGGAATTTTATCGAAGGTTTTTCCAAGGTTCGTACCGAGAAGATAAGAGGACAGAGTTTGAAAATTTGAAATAGGGTCAGCTAAACATTGAAGAATATGTTGCTTGATTTTCTACCTTGCTACGTTTTGCTCCTCACGAGGCTGAAAATGATGAAGCTGTGACTGATCAGTTTGTTAAGGGATTGAATCCTGAGATATTGACATTGGTAAACACAGGCTGACCCTATAATTTTGCTGATGCTCTGAGTAGAGCCAAGAGAGCCGAAGCTAGTCTGATGAGACAGAAAGAGGCTTTGTTTGTGCCTCCAGCATCGAGACCACAGCAACCATTTCTCGGACTTGAGACTGGTAGTAGCAGTGGTGGAAAGAAAGACTATTTGAAAGCTCGAAAGAAACAGTTCAAGAAGTTAGGAAGCGGTTCGTCTAGTTTCAGTGGTTCTAGTCAGAGTTACACCGGGGTCTATCGTAGCACTTGCGGAGGGAGACATCCCACTAAGCAATGCCAAGGAGTAACTGGTAGTTGCCGTATCTGCAAAAGATCATGACATTTTGCGAGAGTATGTCCCCAGAGAGGTTCCCGAAGATTCCAGGGAGCAGAATCATCTGGATCAATGACTCAGACTGATAGACCATAATCTGTTGTTCACTCTTTCCCACCCCCTACTCAAACCCAAGCAGGGCCAGAAGGAAGGCGGAGTAGTGATAGTGACCGAAGAACAAACCCAGGATGCACTTGATGATATAGTGGCAGTTAACTGTTCTTTTATGATTATTCCGTATATGTATTGAGAGATTCTCGTACATCCTACACATGATTTTTGAATAAACTGCATTCATGTATGCTTTATCTGTTGAGTCAGTGTCTACTGTAGTATTTTATCTCTTCAGTTTTGGGGAGCGGTTTGATATCAGTGAACTCTGTGAAACATCGTATACTACAGTGAGATGAGAATGAGACTGAGTTAGCTTCTATTGTACTTGTGTTGTTTGAGAATGACTGCATTAATTATATTGATATACTGATCAAGTACAGAGTTACCATAGACTGATTCCAGAAGATGGTAAGATTCGGACCTGAACTTGCCGAAGATGGAATATTGTACGGTAAAGATTCTAGATTGAGAATTCCTTTGATATCCGAACTAACTAGGACTCGATCATTACAGAAAGGAGCAGAGGGACTCCTTATGTATTCAGTTGACTTACTGAAGTTGAGTCCACCATTGGCTGATTTGCCAGTGACATGAGAGTTACTGATGTTTTCCCCATATGAAACTCCGGGTTTGATTCCAGCCAGGGAGATTGATTTCAGCCTTGACTTGATACCAGGTACTGTTTTATTTTAAAAAAACTCTGTGCCGAATGATACCGATTGAATTGAAGAATTTGAAAAATCAGATAGAAGATTACTAGATAAGAGTTACATCTGATTGAGTGTTTCTCCTTGGAATGTATCAGCTATGTTGTGAGTTGATAAACTCTGTGTTCAGAATATTTTGATGATTCTTTAATTAGTTGATCAATGATATTCTGGTATATTTGAAGAATATGACTGATTTTGTTGAAAATTTGAGTATTGTATTGAATATTCTAATAATTGGAAAGTGGTATACAGAAACTGTTGAGATGTGAATCTTGATTAAGACAGATGATATTCAAGGCTTGTTATATCTGAAAATGATACATCTGTTGATCTAGCACAGTGAAGCCGTGATTAGTTGGCTGAGATTGATATCAGTGTCAGAAATTTATAGTTGCATGAGTTTAGCGGGCTATTATATCTGAGTGTTAATTTAAATCTGACTAAGAATTGTTATTTTCTGGAAGCAGTATTTGATACAGATTGTATACAGTTGAGACTCGATACCGTTCAAGCCGAACCAGAGCTGATTTTGAGAGTTAAAACAGTAGAAAGTTGATCAGAATGGGCAGAACTTGATTATTGATAGTCAGAGCAGGGTATCGATCAGAATATCAGGTTTGTGATACTGTATTGTATATGAATAACCGATGGGTTGTGCCAGATATTTCGGATTTGAAAGGACAAGATATTGTCAGAAGTGTACAATAATCGATTCAACATTCCTACTGATGACTGAAAGATATATGATAATATGAAAAGATAGTTTGGATAGAAACATATGAGATCAGATGTGGCAGAGTTTGTACTGAAATGTCTAAATTGCCGACAAATGAAGACGGAAAGAATAAAATCAGGAGATTGGTTATATAGCTTATCTATTCCTGAATGGAAATGGGATCACATTTCCAAGGATATCGTGACAAAGCTACTGCAATACTCCCGAGACTGAGTATCAATTTGAGTTGAGAGTAACAGACTGATCAAGTCTGCAAGTTTTATTTTGTGCATGTAGACGTACAGATATGACTAGATTACTGAGATTTCTGTTAGAAAAGTGATCAGATTACACAGAGTGCCGAGAGTTGATTATATCAGACCATGATTTTGGTTAGCCTTACACATTTGGCAGAGTGTGTAGCAGATTCTTCCACATATTATCCATAGACTGATGGATAGTCAGAGCGGACTATCCAGATACTGGAAGATATAGTTTGAGTTATAGTGCTTGATTTAGCGCTAGTGGGCAAGAATTTTGCCACTTGGAGAGTTTCGTACCACAACAGCTATCAGATGAGTATCGAGATAATTCATTCGAAGCATTGTACGATGAGAAGGACAGATTCCCTTTTGTACTTGAGATAATATCTCTGAGGTTCCTGAGATTGGACCTGATATGATCAGAGATATGACTAAAGAAGTGAAGTTGATTCAGAAAAGAATGACGACAACTCTGAATAGACAGACTGAATATGCCAACGTCAGACGACGACCGATGGTATTTGATATAGGAGATTGAATATTGAATTGATTTAGCCTAAACAGATTTGATAGCAGATGACGATGTTGATTTGTTATGAGCTGTTGATTGGTATATACGGATATTGTATAGCCAATATTCTGAGATTGATTCTATTAAAGTTACTTCGAGTTGAATGATGATATTATACTTCTTAAATGATTATTCCAGATTGGAATCAGAATCAATAGAAGAAAGATAATTCAGAATGAAGAATATTCCGTTGTTGAAAGTTCAAGGGAATGGTTAGGGCATCAAGGAAATTATTTGAAAGAAAGAATCTGAGATGAGATAAAGATTCTAGAATTGTTTCATTGAGGTGAGTTTTCTTCTTAACTTCTGTATATCTTCTTCTTGTATCTGATTTGTTATTTGATATGATTACCGGTGATTTCGGAATTGGTTGCCTGTGATTTCGGGGACGAAATCATATCTTAAGGGGGGGAGAAATGTAAGGCCCGAAATTTTGATTACCGTAATCTGAAATGGTTTGGTGATAATTGATGTGATTATAGAAGGGAAGGATCAGACCGGAAAAGACGGAGGAAAACAGGACAAATGTGCGAGGACAGTATACCTCGCGCATATGCGCGCATATGCGCGAGATGGGCAGAGCACCTTGCGCATATGCGCGAAGAGTGGGCGCGCATATGCGCGAGTTGTGTGGTAAGAATTGTGCGTGGCAAGAAGGTCTCGCGCATATGCGCGGCTTGTGTGCGCGCATATGCGCGAGCAGTCCAGTAGCTAATTTTCCGGATAGAACTTCCGGCGTATATGCGCGGGGCTTGGGCGCGCATATGCGCGCGGCATGCAAAACGAAATAACATCACTTGTCATGCCATGCTTATTTTATATATATACATATGCAAATCCTTGGTTCATCGGAAAAAAGGAGAGAGAAAGAACTGAACGAAATTCTTTAAAGCTTCAAGTTTTCTGAAGGCTTAGAAATTCGATTTGATACTATCCGACTATCAGAATTTGAATCTGAGTACAGTACTGTGTTCCTAGTGACGACAGCTACAACAGGACGTAAGTTTTACGGAATTCTGATATCGTTTGAGATTATGATATTGGGGGAATTGTAATTTGACTGATATTATGTGTTCTGGGTATACTGATCATTATATAATTGAAGTTAGATCGAAGAACAGACTGTGTATGTAATGATTATGATTTTCGGAAGCGATATGATTGAGATTGTGCATATTTGTTATTATGACCTGTTATTATTGAAGATTATGATTCGTATTGATATCGATTATGAGTTGTGATATTATATCTGTGATGTTGAGATTGACAGAGTTATCAAGACTGTATTGTTATGCCGTCGAAATATCAGTAGATTGACTTTGATAAGATTTAGTATTGATTAAGATTGTATCATGATATCGTTGATATGGATCAGATTATGTTTGAATTAAGTATTGATCAGAATATGTTTTGAATTGAGTTATACATTGATACAGTGTATTCGATATTGTTATTGCCAGATTGATTAGACAGGCAGTGAGTTCGAGACTTCGACAGAGTCAGACTGACAGAACGAAATGAAAGGTATAAATTGATGTTGATGCGGGATTGCACAACTCGACTTAGATTCGACTTGAGTTTCCCAAAATCACATACTTCATCTTATTGCATTGATATTGGCAATTGATGTGATTGATATCTTTGGTCTATTGATTTATGTATTGAGTCATAGGCTGATGCGCCTAGTCGTAGATGATTGATCTCGTGACAGAAATACCAGATAGTGATGGAATCGTCACTGGGCCATTGCACATTGTCACCGAGGTTTGGCAGGATATGCCAGGGCTGATGTGGCTAGATGGTTGGCCGATATGCCAGGGCGGATATGCCTAGTCTGTGGCTGATTCGCCAAGACGCCGGATGTTTGGTTATATTGAAGTGGATAGAATTGGAGTTTCTTCTATTACTGATATTCGATATGGAAAGAGCCAAAGTCCGTGAATAAGAACGTACCACCACCCCGATCGGGAGTGTAGGTGGGTGTATGTTCTTATTCCGATCGGGATCCTTGGATTAGGATGAGTCGAGTTAGAGTCTTAGAGTCACAGAGTGTGATTCAGAGTTGTATTGATTCATGTTTCTGAATTTGATACATGTTATGAATATCTGTTCCATGCTTTTATATCTGTTTATATGAAATGCATGTATACATGATTTATACTGGGAATGTAATTCTCACCGGAGTTATCCGGCTGTTGTCTTGTTTGTATGTGTGCATGACAACAGGTGGGACATGATAAGGATCAGGAAGAGGACAAGAGATTATAGTTAGCGTGGAGATCCGGGCCCAGAAGCAGAATAGGATTCAGCACTGAACGTATAGTCGTTGAACCTAGTTGAGATAGAGACATGTAGTACATGACTTGTACTTTGATATTGACATGTATATCAAATAGATTACTATTACGTTTCCGCATTTATATTTTAAAAAAAAAATTAGTCCCACTTTTTTTAATTGTTATATTTGACATTAATAATGATTAAGACATGAATTAGCGTCCGGGTCCACACAATCTGTCACATGACTTGGCTAAGGTATAACTATCTTTGAACAAAGTGGGCCAATGAAAACCAGACTGTAATACCTTTGCTGTTGTTCTCGATGCTCCAAAGTGGCCGCCATAGGGTGAAGAGCGGCATTGTTCAAGAATTATTTTCGCTTCTTCCTCCGCTACGCATCTTCTAATCATCTGATTAGCACATCTCTTGAAGACGTATGGATCATCCCATAGGTAAAACTTTGCATCGTGAAATAATTTCTTCTTTTGGTGATAACTCAAATCTGGAGGGAGAGTACCACAAGACAAGAAATTAGCTATATCAGCAAACCAAGGGAGTATAGCATTTACCTCAAACAGCTGTTCATCTGGGAATGCTTCTTTCGATCTCAGGATCAAAGATAAACAATTCAAGATTTTGCGATCTTCGCATGCACTGTCAAACAAAGATAAGAAACGAATCAATTTTTAATGTAATACAATAAAAACAGCTCTAAACTAAAATCACGACTAATTGGTAACAATACTAATATAAATTTAAAATAAACACTCCCCGGCAACGACGCAAAAAATTGTACCGTGTTTTCTTGATTGCTCGCAAGCGCACGACGTCAAGTTATAGTAAAATGTATTTTTGAGTACAAGTGTCGATCCCACGAGGAGTATGTATATAAATGTATATTAGTGCTTGTGATTAAAATAGTCTCGAATTTATTTAGAAAATTCAATTAAAATATTTATTTGCATGAATAATTAAATTGAAAAGGGATTTAAATGTAACATCAAATTGTAACAAATAACAATGGAATAAAAGATCTAGAGGTCCGATTTCACGCAACTGTCCACCATGTGTAATTTCTTGTAACAATGTTATAAGAATCCTTCTTATTAATTAGCCAAGAATCCTATAATTATCTACTCCCTCTCCCGAGTGTTAAGTAGATATTAGTTATCTAAAATTAAATTGCAACGTTCTCATCAACAGTCTACAATTAAATAACACATTAAGCACTAGATTCTCTATGGGCTTCGATAGCATTATAGGAACTCCCGAACTCTATAAATACCATTGATGTATTTTTTCCTTTTTTTGTTTGTAATTTCCTCTTCCGAGTGATAAATTTTAAACATATAAATCATTCAAATTATGGCCAATAAATTGAAAGCATTAAGATTAGAACAATACAAATGAACAATATGAAGAACTTAAATAGATTAGCTCATAGATTCTAATACATGGTTTCGAGTTTTGTTCCATCTTTCCTTTAGAAATAAAAATTTAGTTCATAATAACATAAGTAAAACAACAAAACATAGTTCTAAAACAAGACATATCAAATGAAAAATAAAAGAAAGAAGAACTTAGAACAAGAGTTTGAAGTGCTGATTCCGTCCCCGGAGTTTTGCAGCAGATTTCCCAAAAAAACTTGATGAACTTGAGTCTTCAATCTTCTAGCAGCAGCCTCCACTCTTCCCTTGGCTCCCCAATGCCCTAGATGGTAAGTAAATGATGTAATTTATACTCCCAGACAAGCCTCAATCCGCAGCACACCAAAATCTTGGACTTTCATGCGCAGCACACAAAAATACAGATTTTCCGGATTCTGTTTTGCAAGGAGCGCGGGTGCGATCAAGAGGACACCGCGGGTGCGGTGTTGGTTCTGGTCTGCGAGCGCAGGTGCGGTATGGATTTTAGCGCAGGTGCACTACTTCACCGCAGGTGCGGTGTATGTATAAGCGCGAGTGCGCTGCAGCTTTTGAAATTTTGATCTTTTGCACTTTCCAATTCAATACTTTACTACTCCAAACTCTCATTCTAAGCTACCAAACTACAAAAACAAAAACAACAACAAATCACATAAAACCTGCTCAAGAATCACAAAATTCCAAGTTAAAAACAAGTAATAAAAGTACAATAAATTGCACTTATCACCTGTCATAACTGAAAGAAGCCTGAACATTGAAGGCGTAAATGCAGAGAATATCTTACCCAGAAAGGTTCTTGAAACGATATGTTCTATATTGAAGTAAACATTTCGATTAAGTATACTTCTTGGGTATTAGATACTGGCTGTGGATCACATCTCTGTAAAGATTTGCAGGTGATGGGAAGAAGTAGGATACTAGGGGAAGATGAAACCTTCTTGAGGATGGGCAATGGGGCAAGAGTTGCAGCCAAAGAGATTGGAGATGTTTACTTACTTTTGAACAATGATTTTAAGTTAAATTTAAGAGATGTTTTGTTTGTACCTGATTTGGTGAAAAACATTGTTTCCATTTCTATGCTTGATAAAGATGGATATTCTTATTTATTTAGTAAAATTGTTTGTAACATTTAAAAGAATGAATGTTTTATTGATACGAGAGAACTTGAAAACGATCTCTATAACTTAAAATTGAAAGTTATTCCACTAAAAAATGTCCAAGCAATAACAAGAACAAACAAGCGAAAACAAGATGCTCTAAATTCGGCACAATTATGGCATGCTCGATTGAGACATATTTCCCTATGAATGATGAACAAGCTAGTGGGAGTAGGCATGTTTGATATATATGATATTAATTCTCTCACGACTTGTGAATCATGTCCAAAGGAAAAGATGATCGAAATTCTCTTTAAGGGCCACGTGGAGCCAGCCAAAGGATTATTGGATTTGATCCATACCGATGTATGCGTTTCGCTTAGCATCACCACTAAGCATGAACATGCCTACTTCATCACCTTTACCGATGATTTTTCAAGGTATGGGTACGTGTATTTGATGAAATATAAATCTGAAGCCTTTGAAAGGTTCAAAGATTTCAGAAGTGAAGTAGAGAAACACTTAGGATGAAGCATTAAGTCACTTCGATCGGATCGAGATGGTGAATAATTGAGTGCCGAGTTCCAAGAGAATCTTAGGGAGAATGAGATTCTGTCGGAGTGGACTCTGCCTGCTACACCATATTTGAATGGTATTTCGGAGTGTTGTAACCGGACTTTGATAGACATGATTCGGTCTATGATGGGGTTCGCGTAGTTGTCGCCATACTTTTGGAGATATGAACTTGAGACAACGGCACTGTTGTTGAACAATGTCCATTCAAAAGCAGTTGATAAAACATACCATATGAGATATGGACGGATAAGCCTCCCAAATATTCTTATCTTAGAATGCGGGGATGCCATGCTTATGTGAAGCAGGGAGTGAGAGATAAATTGGATAGTCGATCCATTTTATGTTAGTTTGTGGGATATCCAAGGAATTCAGTTGTATATTCAATCATCCCCAAGAAACAAAGGTGTTTGTTTCTAGGAGTGCAACCTTTTTGGAAAAGAAATTTCTATTAGATAGAAAAGGGGAGATGATAGAACCGGAAGTGGTTCGAGAGACACCCACAATTGTAGAACCCACACCCGGAGAGCCAAGAGAGGAGATAAAAGCTCTCAGAAGATCCGACAGAGTTTCGAGACCACCTATGAGGAATGGTCCTCTTCTTGAATAGGGTCATGATGAGCCTAACCATGGATGTGATCCAATAACCTTCAAGGAAGCGTTATCTGATGCCGATTCATCCAAGTTGCTTAAAGTAATGGAATCTGAGATGAATTCCATGAATTCGAACCAAGTGTGGAACCTTATGGATCCACCTGAGGGAACTGTTCCCATAGGGTGTAAATGGATTTACAAGAGGAAATTTGGGGTGAATTAGAAGGTATGGACCTTCAAGGCGCGATTGGTAGCAAAAGGCTATACTCGAAAACAAGGAGTTGACTATGGGGAAACCTTTTCTTTAGTCGCAATGTTCAAGTATATAAAGATATTGCTAGCCATAGCTGCATGGTATGAATATGAGATATGGCAGATGGATGCCAAGAAAACCTTTCTTAATGGGGATATTAAGGAAGAGATTTACATGTCTCAACCTGATGGGTTTACATCTATCCGAAATGAGCATATGGTATGAAAACTTCAAAGATCTAATTATGGTCTAAAGCAGGCATCTAGGAGTTGGAACCTCAGATTCGATAGTACAATCAAAGAGTTTGGTTTTGCTAAGAATCCTGAGGAACCCTGTGTGTACAAGAAGGTCAGTGGGAGTGCTGTGGCATTCCTGGTGCTTTATGTTGATGACATTCTACTCATTGGGATTGATGTAGGAATGTTGCAATCAACTAAAATTAAACATGCCGAGTTTTTTAAATAAAATTAATGATGAGACCATTCAAAATTAAAAACCCTCATTTTGAATAAGATTCAAAATTAATATCAAGCCCGAAAAGGGGAATTATAAAGGTGTTTATAATTTCCATGTCTTCCATCGACAATGGGTGCATGATGAACGCTACCCATGCTTGGGGCTCGGCTCATATTATTAGGGGAGCCCTGGGTGCCGGAAAGCTGTGACATCCATTGACATGGTGATGTGAACTACGTGGAACTCCCATGATTTCGGCTCATATTATTGAGGGAACTAGTGGCGACCATCCATTAAGGTTCAACATCGATGGGTAAGGCTTGACACGTAAAGATGAACGACGTCATATTACTAGGTCCTAATCAAACGTGAGACAAAAGTTTACGTAGAGGGTTGCATTGAGATGCAATTGGAAACTACCTTTTAGGAATTATGATTGGCTGATATTATTCGGGATCATAATTTGCTAATTGGACCTTACGTACCTACTGAGGAAAAGAGTTTCCCATTTTCACTAAAGGGTAGTGAAAAATGTCAAAACGGTAGGATCGAAAATTTATAAAGTAAAAGTCCTTACTTTATATCTTACTAAATATTTTAAAATAGTCATTAACATTTATCTGTTTTAATTTTCAGTACAATTTTTGACAATTTCTTCGATTCGCAATCCGCTTTCTGCAATACTCGAAAAACACATATTAACTGGACCTAATTACCTCACTTGGCTAAGATACCTGAAAATCGTCTTGAATTCGGAAAGGATAGCATATACACTGACTGAGTCGCCCCCTGTTGAGGCTCTGACTAGCTGCACTCCTTAGGAATTGCGGACTTACAAGGATTGGTGTGACCATGACTTGAAAGCCAAGTGTTATATGCATGCTTCTATGAATGATGAGCTGCAGAGGCGTTTTGAGGATGCAAAGAGTGCTGCTGACATTCATTTGCATCTCAAGGATCTCTTTGGTGAGAAAACACGGCCTCTTAGGCATGCTACCGTCAAGGAGCTGATCACTTTGCGCATGCGAGATGGGGTCTCGGTCCATGAGCATGGCCTAAAGTTGATTGGGCTTGTGGACAAGCTCGTTGGCATGGATCTGATGTTGCCTTCAGAGTTGACCACCGACGTGTTGCTCTTGTCACTGCCTAGCTCATTTGATCCTTTTGTGGTGAATTTCAACATGAACAAGCTGGAGCCTACCCTTGAGGAGTTGGTGAATATGCTTGTGACGTTTGAATCCACTATCAAGAAAGAGAAGTCGGTTCTTTATGTGGGTTCTTCATCTGGTACGAAGATTGATCCTCGTGGGAAGGAAAGAAGCGTTCTTTCCAATGTCCCAAGAAGAACGTGCCCTTGAAGAGGCAGACTCCGAGTCCCGCTGTGGCAGCCACACCAGTTAAGGCTGACAAGACTGCTGATGTATGTCATCACTGCAAGAAGCCTGGACATTGGAGACGCAACTGCAGGGAATATCTTGCCCAGAAGAGTTCTTGAAACGGTATGTTCTATATTGAAGAAACATTTCAATTAACTCTAATTCTTGGGTATTTGATACCGGCTGTGGCTCACATCTCTGTAATGATTTGCAGGTGATGGGAAGAAGTAGGAGGCTTAGGGAAGGTGAGACCTTCTTGAGGATGGGCAATGGATCAAGAGTTGCTGCCAAGGCCGTAGGAGATGTTTACTTGCTTTTGAACAATGATTTTAAGTTAATTTTAAGAGATGTTTTGTTTGTACCAGATTTGGTGAAAAACATTGTTTCCATTTCTATGCTTGATAAAGATGGATTTTTTTGTTTATTTAGCAAAGGTGTTTGCAACATTTACAAGAATGAATGTTTAACTGGTACTGGAGAACTTGAAAACGATCTCTAATCCTTAAAATTGAAAGATATTCCACTAAACAATGTCCAAGCAATAACAACAACAAACAAGCGAAAACTAGATACTCTAAATTCGGCACAATTGTGGCATGCTCGATTAGGAAATATTTCCCTAAGAAGGATGAACAAGCTACCGAGAGTAGGCATGTTTGATATGTCTGATATTAATGCTCTCACGACTTGTGAATCCTGTCTAAAAGGAAAGATGACCAAAATTCCCTTTAAGGGCCACGTGGAGCAAGCCAAAGGGTTATTGGATTTGATCCATACCGATGTGTGCGGTTCGCTTAGCATCACCACTAAGCATGGACATGCCTACTTCATCACCTTTACTGATGACTTTTCGAGGCATGGGTATGTGTATTTGATGAAATACAAGTCTGAAGCCTTTGAAAGGTTCAAAGAATTCAGAAGTGAAGTAGAGAAACAGTTGGGATGAAGCATCAAGTCACTTCGATCGGATCGAGGTGGGGAGTACTTGAGTGCCGAGTTCCAAGAGTATCTTAGGGAGAATGGGACTCTCTCGCAGTGGACTCCGCCCGCTACACCACAGTTGAATGGTGTTTCGGAGCGTCGTAAACGGACTTTGATGGACATGGTTCGGTCTATGATTGGGTTCACGGAGTTGCCGCCATCTTTTTGGGGATATGCGCTTGGGACAGCGGCACTGTTATTGAACAATGTCCATTCAAAGGCAGTTGATAAGACACCATATGAGATATGGATGTGTAATCCACCCAAATATTCTTAACTTAGAATATAGGGGTTCCCTGCTTATGTGAAGCAGGTAGTGAGAGATAAATTGGATAGTCGATCCATTTTATGTTACTTTGTGGGATATCCAAGGAATTCTGTTGGATATTATTTCTATCATCCCCTAGAAACAAAGGTGTTTGTTTCTAGGAATGCAACCTTTCTTGAAAGGGAATTTCTATTGGATAGAAAAAGGGAGATGATAGAACTCAAAGAGGTTCGAGAAACTCCCACAATTGAAGAACCCACACCCGAATAACCAAGAGAGGAGATACAAGCTCCTAGAAGATCCAAGAGAGTCTCGAGACCACCTATGAGGTATGGTCTGCTTCTTGAAGAGGGCCATGATGAGCCTAACCATGGATGTGATCCAAGGACCTTCAAAGAAGCGTTATCTGATGCCGATTCATCGAAGTGGCCTGAAGCAATGGAATCTGAGATGAATTCCATGCATTCGAACCAAGTGTGGTATCTCGTGGATCCACCTGAGGGAATTGTTCCTATAGGGTGTAAATGGATTTACAAGACGAAACTTGGGGCGGATGGGAAGGTATTGACCTTCAAGGTGTGATTTGTGGCAAAAGGATATACTCAAAGACAAGGAGTTGACTTTGAGGAAACCTTTTCTCCAGTTGCAATGTTCAAGTCTATAAGGATATTGCTAGCCATAGCTGTATGGTATGACTATGAGATATGACAGATGGATGTCAAGACAGCCTTTCTTAATGGGGATATTAAGGAAGAGATTTACATGTCTCAACCTGATGGGTTTACATCTAACCGAAATGAGCATATGGTATGCAAACTTCATAGATCTATTTATGATCTAAAGTAGGCATCTAGGAGTTGGAACCTCAGATTCGATAGTACAATAAAAGAGTTTGGATTTACTAAGAATCCTGAGGAACCTTGTGTGTATAAGAAGGTCAGTTGGAGTGATCTGACATTCTTGGTACTTTATGTTGATGACATTCTACTCATTAGGAATGACGTAGAGATGTTGCAATCAACTAAAATATGGTTAGCGAGTAAGTTCTCGATGTAGGACTTGGGTGAAGCATCTTTTGTATTTGAAATACAGATCTATAGAGATAGATCAAGAAGATTGCTTGGTCTCACCCAATCCACATACATTGATACCATCGTGAAGCGGTTCTCGATGAATGGGTCCAAGAGAGGAAATCCACCAATGTGTCATGGTGTGTCCCTATCCATTTCTATGTCTCCCAATACTGATGCAGAGATAGCGGCATGAAAAGAATTCCTTATGCATATGCAATTGGTAGCATCATGTATGGGATGATAACTATACGTCCTAACGTGGCTTTTGCACTAAGTGTAGGAAGTAGATATCAATTGAACCCTGGTCTTCCACACTGGAAAGCTGTGAAAGACATCTTCAAGTATTTGAGAAGAACCAATAACTTGTTCTTAGTCTATGGGGTGGAGAAATAAAATTGGAAAAATATACCGACTCTAGCTTCCAAAGCGACGTATTCGTGCTCAATGGTGCTGCTGTCTCTTGGAAGAGTTCCAAGCAAGATAGTACTGCGGATTCCACCACTGAGGCCGAATACATTGCTGCATCAGCTGCAGAAAAGGAGGCTGTTTCGTTAAGGATTTTCGTCCAAGAGTTGGGCGTCATTCCTAATGGAGTTGCTCCAGTCCCGGTGTTTTGTGACAACACTGGAGCCATTGCTCAGGCGAAGGAGCCAATGTCTCATCATAAATAAAAACATGTATTGAGAAAGTACCACATTCCTCCGAGAGATTGTGGAAAGAGGAGAAGTGTCGATTGACAAAGTCGGCTCCGAAGATAATGTTGCTGATAAACTAACTAAGCCTTTACCTAGACCATTATTCGAGAAGCATCGCGAATCGATGTGTTTGAAGCATATGGGTAGTTGGCTCTAGTGCAAGTAAGAGATTGTTAGAGTAGGTGCCCGTCGAGCCAAGTGTTGGCTGATGGTTCATGTTAAAACTCTATGTATAAAAAATATTTATTTTAATAATATTTGAAATTATTGTTTTGGCACATCTTTATCTGTATACCCATGCTAGTTGCATAGATAAATTCCTTAAATATACAAATAGTAGAAATGATATTAGATGCCCATATGATGAGTATCATGAAACTCATATTGGGAATACTGTATATTTAAAACAGTTTCTAGTCGATTCAGCCGCCATTAAGAAGGATAAAGGCCGCTTGAGTTTGAGACTAGTATCTGCGATGTGAGTACCATGTTTCATAGGTAGGAGACATTGTGATGTCTGAGCATGCTGATAGGTGATCCTTGTAGAGTGCATTGAAAAATTCTACATAAAGGACTTTCCAAGTGGTTCTCACTTATCTAGTGGAAACGTCCTAATTTATGGTTGTACACCATTAGTCCTTATGACACGGGACAACATTGTGACTCTATATGCTAGCATTGCACTTCCACTTGTTTACCGACTCATTTCGGGTCATCAAGTGGCAAGATTGGGTGTTTTCTCGAAACATATAGGAGTCGATGCATTGTAGTCGGGGATTCACCGCTTACCTTCGGGTATTGTAAGGCCCGAGAGTATATCATTTTAATCGAGATTATTTAATTGATGAATTGATGAATTGATGTGATCAATGAAAGACATGATCTGAGGAAGACATGGAAAAGCATGGGATACGTGTGGAGGCCAGAAGACCTCGCGCACATTCGCAATGACGAGGCGCGCATATACGCGAGCAGCCAAACGCCGAGACATAAAGTATCGCGCATATGCGCGAGATGAGGCGCGCATATGCGCGAGCAAGTGTAATTCTAAGCGCCGAGACAGGAAGTCTCGCGCATATGCGCCAACATTGGACATGCATATGCGCTAGAAGTGCTGAATAAAAAAATGTAACACATGTTTTGCCATGCATATTAACATGTAATCAACTCTCCACCCAATTCAGAATGTGAGCAATAAGAATCGAGACCTCCATGCTTAGAAATCCTCAAGCTTCTTCATATCTTAGAAATTTGATTGTGCAAGATTCGGCCATTTGATCTTCGATCCGAGCATAGTTCCGTGCTTCTCTCGTCAAGAGCTTCGACGGGATGTAAGTTTTCTTATTTTCCTGCATGGTTCGAAAATTTGGTGTTGGAGAAATCATAATTTGATTGATATTATGTGTTCTTGAGATTATTGTAAGCATGTAATCGAAACCGGATCGAAGAACGGCCAGTGTATGCAATCATTATCATTTTTCCAGCATATGTTTGAATGGGGTTGTACAGATTTTGGAATTGTAATTTGTATTTCTTGATGGTTATGAGTGGTTGATATTCATCTATTTTTGTTTGAGTTTCTTTGAGCTGTATGTTGATATTGTGCCTCTCGAAAATATCATTTCAGATTTTGTATTGAAGGCTTCGAACTCGAGAATTCAACTTCGAAACCGGTAGAAGAACGAACAAAGCAAGATTGAGATTGGTTGCGTCAAACCAAAAATCGAGAAAAGAAATGTATAAATCAATGTTAAACCAGGATAGATATATAACTCGAGTAAGATATGACTTGAGTTCCCAAAACCACATTCTAAATTGTTATTGCTTTGGTGTGTTCAAAATTCTTGAGATTAATATGCTTAGTCTATTGAGTTATAGGAAAGCATGTATGATGAGATAGTCATCTTGGATGAGTCTTTGGTAGAGGTGCCAAGTCACCGAACGTTTGGTTTATATCGATGCGCTTATGAGAAAGATCGACTCCTATTGTAGAAACTCGATATAGTGTGCCGAAGTCCGGGAATAAGGACGTACCACCACCTTGAATTGGATAGTAGGTGGGAGACTTGTTACGTTCTTATTCAAATCGGGATCCCTAGATAAGAGTCGAGTCAAAGATTTAGAGTTAAAGATTTTGATTTAAAGCTTTATATCAAGTTATGTTTTCTTAGACTATGATACATGTTGTTTGACAAATGTTTTATGCTTTTGTATATGCTTGTATGGAATGCATGTATACGTTGTTTATACTGTAAAATATGTTTCTCACCTGAGTTATCCGGCTGTTGTTGTGTTTGTATGTGTGCATGACAACAGGTGGGACAGGATCAGGGTCGAGAAGAACATGAAATATCGAGATTATAGTGGTGATCCGAGCTTAGATGTAAAACTGGTTGTTCAAGACTTGAAATGTGGTTGATAAACACTAGTTTGTTACGACTTTATTTTGAACAAGTTTTGTTTCTTTGATCTTGTTGTATATATTGCAATTTCTTCTTGTAAATTGAATAAAATGGAGCATAACTTGTAGTATTTTGGACACTTGTTATGAGGTCCTTAGTTTAAAAAAATAAAATAAACTTTTTTTGACCTAGCGCATTTAATTGATCCATTTAATCCCAATAATGATTGAAGAAAATGAGTTAGCGTCCGGGTCCCCACAACAGGTGGTATCAGAGCTGTAAGTTCCTTAGAATGAAATAGAAGCGAGTGAGCGGGGTACATTGAATTTTCTTTCTTGCTTTTGTGATACTAGCATGCGATTTATTGTAATGTTGATTTGCATAATTTTATGCTCATATGAAATCATGTTTTACTGCTTTAGAAAGTACATTTTTACCTGATTATTTGATTTGATTGGAAACATGTATTATTGGATAATGAATCAGAACTGATTCTTGATCAGAAGTATGATGATCAGAGGGGGACAAAGATAGATTTGCTAGATTTGATTACTAACCATTTTGATAATCAGATATGCCTCCTCGAAGAACCGCATAACAGGATAGTACTTCAAATAATCTGATGGATGTTACAGTGACACCCATGAAAACAATGATAAAGAGATTTCAGTAATTCAAACTGCCGACTTGGAAGGCTCTGAGACGTCTATCGATTGCGAGAGCTGGCTTGATGATATTGAGATGTTGATTGATCACTTGACTATATAGATGAGCGTAGAGTCAGACTGATTGGGCACCAATTACATGAGGTAGCAAAAAGCTGGTGGCTCACAACTAAGAGAGCTTTGGAGCATCGAGGTACGGTGATTACTTGGAAGATCTTTAAAGCCGAATTTTATCAACGATTTTTCCCAGTATCATACAGAAAGGAAAAGGTGCAGAGTTTGCTAACCTGAAACAGGGTCATCTGAATATTGAAGAATACGTGTCCAAATTCTCTACTTTGCTACGTTTTGCTCCTCATGTTGTTGATAATGATGAAGCCATGGCTGACCAGTTTATCAATGGGCTGAATCATGATATTTTTACACTGGTAAATATGGGGCGACCAACTAATTTTGCTGATGCCTTGAACAGAGCCAAAGGAGTTGAAGCGTGCTTGATCAAGCAGTGAGGAACTTCGTATGTCGGTCAGACACAAAAACAGCAACAACCTTCAGACCAGTTCCACAAACCACCTCCCCGATTTGATAGTGGCGGTAGCAGCAGTGGGAAGAAGGATACTCTGAAAGCCCGAAGGAAACAGTTTAAGAAGTCTGGAAGTAGTTCATCTAGCTCCAATGGCTCACGACAGACCGGTTCTGGCCATAGTTCCAATTATACAGGGGTTTATTGCAGAATATGTGGAGGAAGACATCTAACAGAGCAATGCCAATGAGTGTTTGGTAGTTGCAACATCTGTCGACAGCTGGGACACTTTGCCAAAGTCTGTCCACAGCGAGGTTCTCAACGATCCCAGGGAGCAGGATCATCTGGATCAGTGGCTCAGGCTGATAGACGATCATCTTCTGTTCACTCTTTCCAGCCACCAACTACCCATTCACAACCGAGGCCAGGAGGAAGCCAAATTGTTAGCTATCCTCTGAGATAGTAGGCCAACATTGATCGAGGAACAGGCCCAGGAAGCATTTGATGATGTGGTTGCAGGTAACTGTTCTCTTTGTGGTTACCCTACTTATGTATTGATAGATACGGGTGCATCTCATACTTTTATCTCTGAACGATTTGCATTGATACATGATTTGCCTGTTGAGTCATTATCTACTGTAGTATCTGTCTATTCACCTTTGGGGAGATGTCTTATATCAGTGAATTCTGTTAGACATTGTATGCTGCATTATGATGGTAATGAAATAGAGTTAGATTTTATTGTACTCGGGTTGTCTGATTTTGACTGCATTATTGGTATTGATATGCTGATCAAGTACAAAGCTACCGTGGATTGTTTCCAGAAAATTGTAAGATTCAGACCTGAGATGGCTAATGAATGGAAATTTTATGGTAAAGGTTCCAGAGCTCGAATTCCTTTGGTATCTGCTTTGTCTATGACTTGATTATTAAAGAAGGGAGAAGAGGGATTCCTTGTGTATTCAGTAGCTGTACTGAAGTCGAGCCCTTCATTGGCAGATTTGCCAGTGGTATGTGAGTTTGCTGACGTCTTCCCAGATGAGATTCCAGGTTTGCCTCCAGTCCAAGAAATAGACTTCAGCATTGAACTGATACCAGGTACAATACCTATTTCTAAAGCTCTATACAGAATGGCACAAGTTGAACTAAAAGAATTGAAAGATCAGCTAGAGGATTTACTAGCCAAGGGTTACATCAGACCGAGTGTTTCTCCTTGAAGCGCTCTAGTACTGTTTGTCAGAAAGAATGATGGTTCAATGAGACTCTGCATTGATTATCGGCAATTGAACAAGGCTACGATAAAGAATAAATACCGTTTGCCTCGTATTGATGACCTATTTGATCATTGCAGGGTTCTTCTGTTTATTCCAAGATCGATATGAGATCTGGATATCATTAGTTCAAAGTCAGAGATTCTGATATATCGAAGACAGCTTTCAGAACCAGGTAAGGCCACTATGAATTTATAGTCATGCCGTTTGGTTTAACGAATGCTCAAGCTGTATTTATGGGTTTGATGAATCGTATATTTCAGAAATATCTTGATGATTTTGTGATTATCGTTATTGACGATATTCTGATTTATTCGAAGAATCTGATTGATCATGCTGAGCATCTGAGAATTGTATTGAAGACTCTAAGAGCTGAGAAACTATATGCAAAGCTATCGAAATGTGAATTTTGGCTAAAACAAGTTGTATTTCTGGGGCACATTATATCTGAAGATGAATTTCCGTTGATCCTAGCAAAGTTGAGGCTGTGATCAGTTGGCCTAGACCGACATCAGTGCAAGATATACGCAGTTTCATGGGTTTAGCTGGCTATTATCGTCGATTCCTCAAAGATTTCTCCAGTATTGCTAAGCCAATTACTCAGCTGACCCAGAAGAATGCCCCTTTTGTTTGGTCAGAGACGTGTGAATCCAGTTTTCTGGAGTTGAAAAAGAGATTAACCAGTGCTTTGGTGTTGACTATCCCGTCAGGTATTGGTGATTTTGTTGTTTATTGTGATGCTTCTCACAAGGGACTAGGTTGTGTTTTGATGCAGCGAGGACATGTTATTGCTTATGCCTCGAGACAATTAAAACCACATGAGAATCGCTACCTGATTCATGATCTTGAATTGGCTACCATCGTATTTGCATTGAAATCTGGCGACACTATCTCTATGGTGAGAAATTTGAAATTTATTCTGATCATAAGAGTTTGAAATATCTATTTTCACAGTCAGAACTGAATATGAGGCAACATAGATGGCTTCATTTACTGAAAGATTTTGATCGTGAAATCAAATATTACCCAGGGAAATCAAATGCAGCAGCTGATGCACTAAGTCGAAAGGTTTGTTCTTTATCTCTATCGATGATTGGTGTCTCGAATTTGATTGAAGATTGCTGTCTTTCTGGATTAGTATTTGAGACAGATTGTAAACCTCTGATACTTTGTACCATTCAAGTTGAACCAGAGCTGATTTTAAGAATCAAAGAAACACAGAAATTCGACCAGAATATTCATAATTCGATTACGATGGTCAGATCAAGGCATCAATAAGAATATCAGGTTCGTGATAATGTGTTATATGTGAATAATCGTCTTGTTGTGCCAGATGTTTCAGACTTGAGACAACAGATTTTGACAGAAACACACTGTAGTCGTTTTAGTATTCATCTTGGTGGCAGAACGATGTACAATTATGTGAAGAAACAGTTTTGGTAGAAATAGATGAAGTCAGATATCGTAGATTTTGTGTCCAAATGCTTGAATTGCCAACAGGTGAAAGATGAGAGGAAGAAACCAGGAGGTCAACTGCATAACTTATCTATTCCAGAATGGAAATGGGATCACATTTCCATGGATTTTGTTACGAAGCTACCAAGGTCCTCCCGAGGATGTGATGCGATTTGGGTCGTTATTGACAGATTGACCAAATCAGCGTGTTTCATTCCTTACCGAATGACATACAGACACGATTAGATGGCAGAAATTTATTTCAGGGAAGTTGTTAGATTGCATGGAGTGCCAAAGTCCATCGTATCAGATCGTGACCATCGATTTACTTCGCACTTTTGGCACAGTTTACAAGAAGCTCTAGGTACGAAATTACACATGAGTACTGCATATCATCCTCAGACAGACAGACAATCAGAAAGAATTATCCAGACATTGGAGGATATGCTTAGAGCTGTAGTGCTAGACCTTGGCATTAGTTGGCAAGATTACTTACCACTTTGTGAATTCTCCTACAACAACAGTTATCAGACGAGTATAGAGATGGCTCCGTTTGAAGCTTTGATCGGCAAGAAGTGCAGATCTTCTCTCTACTGGGATGATATCTCAGAGGTACCTGAAATTGGGCCTGAAATGATTCGAGATATGACTGAAAAAGTAAAGATAATTCAGTAGAGAATGAAGACAGCTCAGGATAGACAAGCCAAATATGCAAATATTCGACGTCGACCTTTAGAATTTGAGCAAGGAGACAGAGTATTTCTGAATATTTCTCCTTTCAGAGACGTTGTCATATTTGGCAAGCGAGGGAAATTGTCTCCACGTTACATCGGTCCATATGAGATTCTTGAGAAGATAGGTAATCGTGCCTATCGACTCGCCCTTCCTCCATTTCTATCTGGAATACATGATGTTTTTCATGTGTCTATGCTACGGAAATGTCTTCCTGATTCTTCTCATGTTCTTCAGCCTGATGTGACCGAACTCGATAAAACTCCGAGTTATTTTGAAAACCCACTTCAGATTCTAGATCATAAAGAAAATCAGCTCAGAACGAAGACTATTCCCGCTAGTGAAAGTTCAGTGGAGTCGTCATGGCATTGAAGAAACTACCTGGGAGACTGAATCAGACATGAGACAGAAATTTCCAGAGTTGTTCCACTGATGTGAGTTTCTTATTTAGCTTCAATTATATCTTCTTATCTTATGTAATTTGATTTCCTGCGATTTCGAGGACGAAATCATGTCTCAGAGGGGGAGAATTGTAAGGCCTGAGAGTATATAATTTTAATCCGAGATTATCTAATTGATGTGATCATGGAAGGACAAGCTTCAAGGAAGACATGGGAAAGCATGGGATACGTGTGGAGGCCAGAAGACCTCGCGCACATGCGCGGAGACGAGGCGCGCATTTGCGCGAGCAGCCAAACGCCGAGACATATGCGCGAGACGAGGCGCGCATATGCGCGAGCAGGTGTAATTCTAAGCGCCGAGACCTCCATGCTTAGAAATCCTCAAGCTTCTTCATATCTTAGAAATTTGATTGTGCAAGATCCGGCCATCCGATTTACGATCCGAACATAGTTCCATGCTTCTCTCATCAAGAGCTTAGAAGGGATGTAAGTTTTCTTATTTTCCTGCATGGTTCGAAAATTTGGTGTTGGAGAAATCATAATTTTATTGATATTATGTGTTCTTGAGATTATGGTAAGCATGTAATCGAAACCGGATCGAAGAACGGACAGCGTATGCAATGGTTATAATTTTTCCAGCCTATGTTTGAATGGGTTTGTATAGATTTTGGAATTTTAATTTGTATTTGTTGATGGTTATGAGTGTTTGATATTCATCTATTTTTGTTTGAGTTGCCGGGTACCTCGAAATTGCACCGTTATGCCGTCGAAACGTAATTAGATTGAGATTGATCATACCATGTCTTGCTTTGAGCTGTACGTTGATATTGTGCCCTCGAAAATTTCATTCCAGATTTGGTATTGAAGGCTTCGAACTCGAGAATTCAACTTCGTAACCGGTAGAAGAATGAACAAAGAAAGATTGAGATTGGTTGCGTCAAACCAAAAATCGAGAAAAGAAATGTATAAATCAATGTTAAACTGGGATAGATAACTCGAGTAAGATATGACTTGTGTTCCCAAAACCACATACTAAATTGTTATTGCTTTGATGTGTTCAAAATTCTTGAGATTAATATGCTTAGTCTATTGAGTTATAGAAAAGCATGTATGATGAGATAGCCATCTTGGATGAGTCTTTGGTAGAGGTGCCAAGTCACTGGACGTTTGGTTTATATCGATGCGCTTAGGAGAAAGATCGATTCTTATTGTAGACACTCAATATAGTGTGCCGAAGTCCGATAATAGGGACCTATCACCACCTCGAATGGAAGAGTAGGTGGGAGACTTGTTACGTTCTTATTCAAACCGAGATCCCTAGATAAGAGTCGAGTCAAAGATTAAGAGTTAAAGAGTTTGATTTAAAGCTTTATATCAAGTTATGTTTTCTTAGACTATGATACATATTGTTTGACAAATGTTTTATGCTTTTGTATATGCTTGTATGAAATGCATGTATACATTGTTTATACTGGAAAATATGTTTCTCACGGAGTCATCCGGCTGTTGTTGTGTTTGTATGTGTGCATGACAACAGGTGGGACAAGATCAGGGTCGAGAAGAACATGAAAGATCGAGATTAGAGTGGTGATCCGGGCTTAGATGTAAAACTGGTTGTTTAACACTTGAAATGTGGTTGATAAACACTAGTTTTTTACGACTTTATTTTGAACAAGTTTTGTATCTTTGATCTTGTTGTATATATTGCACTTGATCTTGTTAATTGAATAAAATGAAGCATATCTTGTTGTTGTATTTTGGACACATGTTATGAGGTGCTTAGTTTTAAAAAAAAATATTTTTTTACCTAGCGCATTTAATTGATCCATTTAATCCCAATAATGATTGAAGAAAATGAATTAGCGTTCGGATCCCCACAGGTATGACTATCCTATGTTATATCATGTGTATGTAGTTTGAAATCTCTGATCAGAGTGTTGCTGGTAATTAAGAAAGGGATTTCTTAGATTACACCATCGATGCAACTACGACATGACACATAGTATTATTTGACAACTCCCGATATACTAATATTTGTCGAATAGGTCGGGGTAAAGAGATGAAGGGACCGTACTTGTGAAGGCCCTCGAACTCCTTGCTTGAAAATTTGCGGAAAATTTAAAAATTTTCTTTTTAAAAGAACTTAAATGGCCTCATTCATAAAATCACTGGTGAATCAAGTTCAATATTTCAAAATATTGCAGCTGAAGAAAATCAAAGTTTTGCCAACAACAACGATTTAAAAATATCCAACAACTGATAAAAATTGTTTGCGGAATAACATAACAACTGCTGCACTGAGGTCCTCGGGTGCCACTACTGCCGACCCAAGCTGGCTCACTGGTCCCCGCCCTCGGCCCTGGCCTCATCAGTACCTACAACAATCAAGACTAGTGAGCCTAAAGACTCAGCATGCATAAATCGCAGGTAACGAGTAAAAATCTGAATTAAAATATGCATGAGTTAACATATCCTGTCCTGAGGCATACTGAAAATAATCTGTACTGAGCAATTATAATACGTGCATAACTGAACTGGAAATCACTGTAAAAATATTTGCTCCTTGGAGCCTGTACTGAAATATCTGGTAAAATTTTCTGTTGAGATTATGTTTTACGCCTGTGGCCACTGCACTAAGCTGAACTGATCGGTAACTGGCTACCGGGGAGGCTGAAACTGATCTGAGCTGGCCGGTCACTGGCGACCGGGTGGTACCATACTGAACTGATCGGTCACTGGCGACCGTATAAAAATAACACTCCCACATAGTGAATGAACCACAAGCCATATCGCATAAATCTCAAAAATAATCATTTTCTGTTTAATGCACGTAAAATAATTAACTGGCGTAATGAAAATTCCTGTAATTTTACCAACTGGATTGGATTGGATCGTTCCCAGGCTCGCTGCAACCTAACTGTGCCATGAAAAATATGCAATAGCTTAAACTTGACCAACTATGCAATTTACTTTCAAAAGATGCGACTATGACGCCTAATGACTTCGCATTTAATCATGACTCCGAGCCAACCTGAACCGACACTGAACCGACGTATAGTCATGATTAAAATACGCTGAAAAATCATAAAATAATGTTCCTAAAATGATAGGGTCGAAATCTAGGTGGAATGGAGGCCAAAACACGAAACGCTCTTTCGAGAGTCAATTTGGCACATTGCACCGTAAATTCTCGTACGACCTCAAAAATGATCCAAATGACAAACGGTCAAAAACATGACCTTCCCAACTCAATGAGGCACTGTCCAGTCCAAGGCCATGGGCTAAAAGCCAACCAAGAACTCAAACGACGCTTCTGAACAGCAGCATACTTGCTGTCAAAAATACAGCAGCTGCGCACTACAAGACTTGCATTGGTTTCGAGACTATCGGCCATTAGGGGCGTGAACCACCGACCAGAGACTCTTACCAACATCCCAAGGAATGATTTGAACCATGGCTAAGGGCCCTAGGCCAGCCACAATCCGCATCACACCAAATCTTAACCGAAGGGTCCAACCGAGAGCAACGTGCATGCGTGTGTAGTGTTTATGCTATGATCGATGTCTTGCGTCAGTTCCAGTGGCCATTTGATTGACCATGGCACGATCTAGACATCTAGGAGCATGATATGAACCGTGGCTAAGGGCCATAGGCCAACCAAGATCCACACCAAGCCACAAAAGAAACGAACCATAAGCTGAAAAATGGAAGGGCCGAATGGGGAAAGGGGCTGTTCTTGTTGATTATTTAAAAACCGATGAGCCATGGACCAAGCCACCAAAAGGGCGACTTAGTCACGTCTTAGACATGCTAGGGAAGTGATCCAACCATGGCTATAGGCCCTTGGGGCAGCCAAGATCAGATCCAACCCCTTGACAAGAAACTGAATTTTCGAACCACATTTTTCTGCACCTAAGGGACTTGCTATCATTCTGAATTTCCAGCAAGCATGGGGCTGGTTTGAATGGACCAACATGGTCCTAATGCATCCTACTACATGTATACAAGCCGCCTTGGGAGCCTGGAATCGAACCAATCACCTGAAACCACAAAACTCAGAAAAACGTGAAGCTTGTCATGAAAGGGCCGAAATTCTGCATGTGTGTTCCAAAAATATTTTGACATGTATCTCGGTTTTTGCTTGCTAAAACATGATCATGTACTGAAAAATAAATGATAATATGACTTGATTGAGGTTTGAAAGAAATCTAGACATGCCTGGTTTCGTTTCGAAAGAAAACGAAAAGAAGAGACGAGACGGCGCGGAGGAGACGGAGTGGCTTGCTTCTCTACCTTTCTTGGCTCTCGATTTTTCTCCCTTTCTCCCTAGCTGCTATCCACGTTTTTTTTCTACTGAAAAGGGGTCTTATTTTCGGTGGAGGTGGAGGGGGAGTGATGGTTATGAAGGTGAGGAGAAGGGTGCACAAAAATAGGATCATATCAAGACCAAGTCCACTCCCCTTTTGAATTTGAATTTTGAATTGATATCAAATGAGTTGGTGGATGCTTCTAGGAGGTGGTGGCCGAAATTTAGCTTGATTCTAGACTAGGATATGTCCATTTATTTAATTAAATTGTGCTCCCAAAAATCCTAGAATTATCCTACTAATTACATGCAAAGAATTGGTCAAAGTTGGTGAGTTGGAAAATGAATCTTCTAGCACTAAGGGTGGCCGAAAAATGCATGATAAAATAAAGAGAAATGTTGATTATCTAGTCAACTAATAATCCTTGAAAGCCTTACTAATCCTTTAAATAATTTAGTGAGCTAACCCCTTAATTTAATAACTTAAATGAGTTCATTTCTTAATCACCTCAAATAATTAAATTAAATCTTCAAACCTTCCTTTCTAACTTAAATGAACTTAGTTACTAGCTAAATTAACTTCTGGAAATATTTCTCAAATCTTAAATTCTATCTCAAAACTCCAACTCCGGTCCGGCCTCACTGAAAATACTGAAATGCTAAAAATCAATCTACTGAACTGAAATAATGAAATAATTAACTTCAAACAAATGCATTTAAAATAATCATGCAATGAAGTCAATTAAATTTAAAAATCTAGAATTATGCATGGCTTATACGTCTACTGATTTACGGGTTCTACAGTACTGTACGCTAACCATAATGGAATGGTTCTTACATGCACAATCATTTGATACCTATGGAATCTTGTATACGATGCTGCTAGGCATTTAACAAGATTGGTTGGGTACTATCAGACTTGAGTTCTGACGTTGTTATTATCAATGAGTTGATAAGTAAGAATGGAGCAACTGAGGTATGCTCATACAAGGACATGTTTAGTCTCGAATCACATTGAGATGTGAACCCACGGCTAGTTGTATCATTGAACCATTGAGGGTCACACAAGTGCTAACTTTCTAGATCCCGTTGAGAAGGAAAATATTTCAATGTGTTGAACGGCAAAGAAAAATAGAAATATGACTTCTATAAGAGGAATATGAGGAATGTAACTTTTAATTTATGGAAGTGTTCCTAAATTAAAAGATGACTCAAATAAATAATGTATTTGAAAATTGTGATTTTCATAAACATTATTATGGACTAAATTAAATCAATTCAAGTGTTGAATTAATTAAACACTAGTGGACCTAGTAGAGTTCAAATAATTAAATTAATTCAAGTTTTGAATTAAATAAATAACATTGGGTTCTGTAGAGTCAATTGGAAATAATTATTCAATAAGTGCGCTTGAGTAAAATCATGTCTAGTTTAAATGGCTTCAAATGTGTTTGAGATATTTAAATAAAGTCCATTGGCTTTGTAATTGTTACAAGCCCAAAATAATTGCAAGCTTGGGAGATGAAGGGTTGGAAGTCAATTTTTTGAGTTAAAGGCATGCATGCCTTTTGATTATGCTTTAACTTTTTACACAACCAAGAAAATTTCCTCCACTTCTCTCCTTAAACATGGCCGAAATTTAGAGCTTCTTTTCTTTAATATTTTGCTTCTTCATTTTGTTAATGAAATCATATTCTTCTCAAAGAAAAATCTTCTAATTTTTCTAATGCAAAATTAGAGGGGATCTTCCTTGTTGGTGGTGGACCTAATTTGAAGGAATTTGAGCAAGGAGTGCTCTTGGATAGCTTGTAGATTGTCTACCCTCAAGAGCTAAGTTATTTACAGCTTAGTTGGAGCCAAAACATCAATCCTTGTGATTGATAGGTAAAAATTTCTAAACACACTAAGTATGACATTTTTGTGTTTTTGTTATTTGCTACACAATATTGTGAGGTACTCGATTTTTCTAAACACACTTCTCGATCCTGATCTAAACCCGATCATGCTTTACCGGGGTAAAGAGGTCCCCGGACACGTTCACCGGATTCTAAATCTATTTATATTTGGTCACAAGATATTTCACATACTTCAGAAACATAAACATTTTCTTTTGCAAGTCGAACATACTTACATGGCGTTGAGGGATTCATAGGATCTCGCTTGGACTACTGTTGTGCATACTAACATGTTTTCATACACTTGATTTCCGTAACTTAGACGTAATAGTCGTGCTCACCACCGAAATAAAAAATCGACTATAATGTTTTAAATCACTCGGGACTTGACATCGTTTAATCATCATACTAAACCATGACATTGAACCCCGAAACAATCGCTATATGAAGTGTGAACATTTCTCCAAACATGGAAGACATGGACCTAAAATAGTGGTTAAAAATCATGGACAAGCGCCTAGGCACTGGACATTGCTGCGCTATGCAGCTGCCTAGCGCCTAGGCGCTAGCAGGGCCATAGCTCTAACTTCGCAGCGCCGCAACGCCAGGCATGGGAAAGACGGGCGCTCTGGCGCTCCCCATAGAGTGCTGCGGCGCTATATCTGTGCAAACTCAACCCCAAATGAACAATCTTGATGCAAACTCTAAGCCACGCCCTATCGACTCGAACCGATGCAACGAGACAAACTCCACAAAACAACGATGCACAACATACAACTCAACACAACCCATAAACACGAAATTTTTACACCAAAATGCTTCCTACCACTTATAATGCAACCAAGTGCCTAACGACGCATAACGAATCACCTAAAATCTTCCAAACATTATACCCAATATGCCTAAACGCTGCAGAGATCACCGGATGGTTCCCAACGAAGCCTGCAAAAAACAATACTCAAGAACACGTTTCCATAACAACACAATTTGAGCAGTCACACGAGAAAAATCATAACTCACTCGTTTCTTGTCCTAAAATTACGAATTTACTGTCAAATCGAAGGTGAGATGTCTGCTATTTGTTTTCTAAAAAAGTTCTAGAATTTTTTTTTAAAACCCTTACTAGCATCGGCCAAACACTTGCATAAAATAATTAAAGTATTTTTGACGTCATTTTAAAATAACCCAACTACTGACATTTAAAAATCAAAAGGAAATAGTCAAATCGTCAAACATTTTACCAAACCTAAAAAGCAATAAATTTGAAAAATATATCCCATATTATAACCTCTCAAAAATATTTTGCTTCTTCTTTTTGTTAATGAAATCATAACTAGTGCGGAAAACTAGCATCGGTCCTCGGGTTATGTGCACATTCAGTCCAGCAATGTCAACCATCAAGACCTCCCTTGACATTATTATCATAATCACCTGCATCAATCACACATAGTGAGTCTAAAGACTCAGCACACCATAATCTTAATAACAAGTAATAAATATACATATAAAAATACTTGCACTTAAAATATCGTTTTCATGAAGATGCATAAACTTTAAGCTTAACATTTTCGTAAACATTTTCATGATGTATAAACTTTAAGCATAAATATTTTCATGTCATCTTCAACATATTCATATTTATATTATCATCAACATATACGTATTCTTTTTTCCTTTTCATTGAATTCAGATCGTTAATTGTGACTTTCGTGTTCATCTATGTGTTGGGCGATGGATCCATCTACATGTAACCACAATACTGGGCGGCGGAGACACCATCAACACTCTCACCGGTCAACTGGGCCTTGGCCTTACGTATTAACATATCATCATATACATATCCGTATCAAAGGAAACACGATCGTCGGGCTATCACTGGGACCATAACCCTCACGATATTTCCAACATATCATCTTATTAGTCACAATTACTTCACTTCCTTCAACGTTTCGTATTTTCATCACTTTATAAAAATTGAACATGCATATAACGTTTTTCCTTTAAACAAAGCATGCAACATATCTTTTAACGTTATCGTTTCCTCAAAAAATCCACAACCATTTAAAATAATAAATCATAACATATTAAATCATAAAATCCATAAAGATATAAAACCAACATTTTATCATATTAAATCATAACATTTAAAATAACATTTTGACATATTAAATTATATATATTTAAAATAACATTTTTACATATTAAATCATAACAATTCCATAAACATTTAAAATAAACATTTTAACATATAAAAATCTTTAGACATTTTAAAATAAACATTTTAACAACTGCCATGATGTTTACTATTTTCTACGCGTAAAATGACCGTTTTACCCCTAGAAGCATAATTTTTCATATTTATCCTTAGACCACGGAACGACGTCCCAAATCATCCCAAACTTATCCTAAATATCTTAAAACACTCCAATTAATATTTCTTAGGCTTAATATTTAGCTTTTCGATAGGTTTTTCGATTCGTTTTTAAACTTAGACGTACAACTTGGTTTTGACTCGTATGAACTCGAAACTTAACCAAACTTTACCAAACTTGAAAAAAAGTTTAATAAGACCTAAATAACCCATATTCAACCCAAATCAAGCTAATTATAACCCTTGAACAAGCCTGAAACCTTGCTCGAAAAATATGCTCATTTTTGGAAAACCCTAATCTATCATACCATGGTTTCCTTCAAGCCTAGGCCATAACCATTACGTCCAGACCCTAACCAACCATCCTAGGACCTAGAACACACCCTAAGGACCCTACTGGAATGAGCCTACAATGCCTAGAACCTCCAGGCCTGCGGCGCTCCCTTTCAAGCACTATACGCCCCAAAAACGACGTGCTGCCCATGTGCCCCATGTCCAGCCCTTGCACCGCCCATCTAGGATCATGACTAGCCTCCCTTAGGACCCTTGAACACCTCCCAAACAGCAGCTAGCAGCCTCCCTTGCTTAGGATGAAAAACGCAAACCCTAGCCCAAAGAAACCCAATTATCGTTCATCTTCTTACCATAACTTTTTCAGCCTTTAGCCGTACACCTAGTGTCACACCCTAAAAACAAAGGTGCATAAATGCATTTTTATTAGTATAAATTTTATTATTTTCACTTTTAAAATTTTATCACATTATTTTTCGGTACAAATTTTATTTGTCCAAAGTATCTAGAAATACATTAAAATACATCACAATACACTTAAAAATTCATCAAGCACTATGAGATTCTCATTCCAAAATCCAATACTCAAAATATAATAAAATATTATAATTGAGCTCAATATATATGTTAAATAATTAAGTACAATAATTATTAAGTTCAATATAAGATAATTAGGTTCAATAAATAGATACACGAATATAATAATATTAAGTTTGGATAAACATAACATTTTTTTTCATTTAATAAAAAAATAATAATAAATAAAATTAAGAGGGATAAACTTGAAGTTCTCGGCTATAAATATAGCTGAACCTTTCCTCTCTTCACAAAAAACCAACTGAAAAGACCAACCAAAGAAAGAACGAAGGAAGGAAGAAAAGGGAAGGAAAAAAGAGAAGAAAATAGAAGAAAAAAAGTTATACCCTTTCTGAAAAATCCCAATAAATCACCAACTATTCACCTCATATAGTAAAGCAATGTAGCGCTGAAGGTGACGTAAAAAGATCGGTCAAAAACCAGAGAATCAAACAAAGATATTCCGCAAAACGGCAACGGTATCCCGTATTCAAGCTAGGTACTTTTCGCTCATTTTTCTTATAGCTACACACCAAACGAGATGTTGACTTGAACATAAAAGTTGTACCTCTTGTTGTATATATAAGGTGCATACTGTCCGTCGTCCCAAAATATTGCCGGAACTAACATTTTCGGAATGTCGGAGTACCTTGGTTAGCCATACGACGATATTTATATCTGGTATTGATGGGTTAGGAATTTGAGAAAACTTTCAACAGAAGAATTAAATATCTTCAAAAGTTACATAATCTGGAAAAAATCCGGCCGCAATTGGACGCCGGAAGATAGCCACGCGTCGGAACCGTCGGCGCGTGTAATTCACGCGCCGCCGGATCGGCGATTTTCCGGTGGCCGAACATTCCTGGTAATATTTCCGACTTTTTGGCCAACTTTCGTAATGTTTGGAGATATATTCTAATTAATATGAATTTTGCAAACTTAAGTAAAATCAACCGGGTTAAATTTTGAACAAAAAATAATCTGAAAATGATCAGCTAGTTACTTAAAAACTCTAACATATAAATATCATTCATAATACATTTTTAGGACTTGCTCCAGCGACTCGGATTATTAATCATGCCTAAACTGTAAGTTATCAGGTGAGGAAATTACTATTCATTCTTCTATTCAAGCCTTTGGCATTTGGCCTGGAAATTTCAATAGCATTTATTTAATGTTCAAATATCATCCACAGTTCATTTCAATTACTGATATATTTTCTTGCATATTTATGAATGGATTGATATACCATTAATGAATGGAGTCATGGATAATGGATTTCGGTCCAGAAATTGAGTCCACTGGACAACGTGGCTTCAGCCCGGAAAATGAGTCCAATGAACAACGGGTCAAAAGTCCCGGGTAAGTGTTTCTTCTGAACAACGCGCACCGAATATTTCGGTTCGGAGAATGGTTCACCCGGCTAAAAAAAAGTGCTCAATTAGAGCCACCAATGTTAATTTATGGAATTTTCATTTATCTATTATTTCATTGCATATCATTCATAATATCTAAATTGATATGCCTATTATTTCATGCATAATTATGATGAAGTATTATTTAAAAGTCATATACTAATTTAAACTCACTAAGTCCTCAAAGACTTAACCCTCTGTTTCTTTTCGTCTATTGTAATTTCCAGACACAGGAACCCCCAGATTAGAACAAGAGGAAAATAACTGAAGCTGAAATAAGAGCATTTGAAAGTTGGGATGATCTGTCTATAAATGAATGTTAAACTTCCGCTGTAACATAATTGTACATATGAATGTTAAACTTCCGCTGTAAAATAATTGTACATATTTGAAATAAGAATGTAAATATTTGTAGATAATCTTTAAATTATAGTAGAAAATATTTAAATTTTTATCGACGATATCTTTCTAATAATAATAATGGTAAAAGTAAAAATAGAAGTTCAATAAAGAAAGATTGTAAAAAAATGTGGCACTTAGGAAGGGAATAATTATGAATTCTTAAACCGGACGCCACAGAGGTGGTATCAGAGCCTAGGTTTCTTAGAACTAGAGACAGGAGCCTAAGGTTTATTATAATGTCATATGTTAATCTTTATGTTGTCTTCATAATTGAAATGTTTTCCTTTCAGGATGACGGAGTCTAGTTGGACATCAAGAAATGAACAAACTATAATCATCAAACAAATGGAGGAAGAAATAACAAAATTAAGCAAAGAAAACTAGGATTTGAAATGCCTAGTGAACATGTATCGGGAGCATTTTGAAACCTTTGGAACAACTGAAACTTTTCATGGATTTATTGAAGAACGGATGAGGGCTGATAATCTAGCTTATCAGGGAGAATTAGGTCATGTACTGTATGAAAGAGACCGCACTCTTATATACTTACTAGACATGCATGAATTCTATGACCGAGGTTTGATTAGTTTCTTAAAAGGAATATCTCACCCTTCGATCCACATTGACCACTTAATCATGCATGGGCGCAAACTAGAATGGAACCTGGTGTTATCGGTCAATCTTACAGAAATCAAGCTAATCAGACCATAGCAACTCCCATCACTAACACATTTGAAACTGGAGGTAGTAGTATTCCAGAGTATATACCAACCCTTTTTGCAGAATATTCTGGAATCATGAACACAACAATAGATCAAGACCCCTTTATGATAAAAGATTATCTGTTGCAGTCACCGGAATTTGAATTTCTTCCTGACCCCATGTGGGAAAACTTTGTATTTGGAGTAGATGAACTTATTCCAATGACTATCCTACCTGAAAGTGAAAATGAAAATGATCTTAGTTATGAACCGGACCCAGTTGAACCACATACATCACGGCCGAATACGGATCAAAATGTTACCATGGGAACCACAGGCACAAATGAAGGCTCTAGCCAAACAACTTTTATACATCTCTCCGATGACGAATGAAGACAATGACTATTTGGCACTAGTATATAACTAGTATTAATAATAATCATCTTTTGTAGGTATTATGATTATCATGATCATCATTTTTTGTAGGCATGATGACTCAGTTTGCTTGTTCTGATTGTATTTTTCTTGGGTATTGTAAATATTTGAAACATGTCTTGTTTATAAATAAAACTGACTGTTTACCCTCTAACATAACTAAGTACATTCATTGCAAGATATGTTCATATTTTATATTTATGTGTTTAGAATGACGTCTTCACAAAATAGTACTCAAGCCAGAATCGGACAAGACATCCCCCCTAAAGATGACCACAACTCGGCAACTGGTGGAAATTCCAGAAACGCTCAATACAATCCCCCCCAAGAACAAAACATACAAAATATGTTTGAAATAATGCATCAATTTATGCAGTTTTGTCAGCAAAATCAACCACGACCTCATGATCAACCTCAAGAACATCACATTGAGGCAAATGATCGAGCTCTTGAGAGATTTTTGAGATTCCAGCCGCCAAAGTTTGAAGGCAAACCAGATGCGTATCAAGCAGAATCATGGCTAAGCAAAATCAACAAAATATTCTCTATTCTTAATTATTTTGAAGAACAAAAGGTAAATTTTTCTACTTACTTATTTGAAGAAGCAGCTCATAACTGGTGGCGTACAGTGGAACATAAATGGACAAAGAACCACACCCCAAAAATGTGGGACAATTTTCTGCAAGAATTCGAGGGTAAATATATAACTCAAGTTATATTAAAGACCCGAGAACGTGAATTTATGGATTTAGTCCAAGGTGACATGACCGTAGCTCAATATGAGGCAGAATTTCACCGTCTTATACATTATGCACCACATTACATGGAAGATGAAGTAAGAAAAAGAAAAAAATTTGTTCAAGGATTAAAGCTCGTGATACGAATCCTCGTACGAATGAGAAGCAAACACGATTAATTAGAATCGCGCCCTCAATTCAATAACGAATAAGGATTGGTTAGGTTGTCCCGATCTTTTGAAACAAGCAACGATTTGTGATATTCACCTCTAAGCGATTAACACTTAGCAACAAATATAAACGATAATAACAATCGAATTTCATACGAACCTTCAAAGAACTTGTTTTGACAATCCGTGTGAAAACAATCGACAAACGCCACAAAGATGCAATATTTGATAAGTTTGATTTTTTTGTGAAGATCAAAGCTAAGATAGCCTTGAATATTGAGAGAAATCTCCAATAATGTGTTTAAAAGTCTGAATGTTCCGTTCATAGGTTGATACAATGCATATATATTCAATAAAATAAGAAAAAGTTGTGTAAAAATTCATCAAAAGAGTTGGCAACAAAGTTTTACACAGACTTGCGCGCGGTAGCGCGTGATCTCGCGCGGTGGCGCTCGAGATTCTGCACTTAGACACCCTCGGGCGCGTGGTGACGCGGGTTTACGCGCGGGGGGCGCGCCATGTTCTGTACTTCTCTAGCCCGGTGCGCGCGGCAGCGCCGAAACACGCGCGAAGCGCGCGGCTGTGCCGGTTCATGCGCGCATGCGCGCGCGCGGCTGCGCCGCTTCTGGCTGGGGAGCGCGCGTGCTGCTGTCCTCATGGTCTTTTTGCACTTGAATTACATTCCAAACACTTCCATCATTGTGTCCATGTTCCTCAAACTCCTCTAATTTAGACACCCCATTTGTTGAACTTCCTTGGTAGTTCACCATGAATCCTTGAAGTGCTTGTTTAAACTTCTTACTACGGCCCCTCGTTATAGGTCCTTCGGGCAACTCCAACGACTCTCATGCCTTCTTTGGTGCTTGACCAACCATGTTTGCATCAGCTCGATATTCGTTGGGCAACACTGTCCACAGAAGTTACCAGTTATGTTTCTGTTGTTAATCAAGCCCTACGAGTGGAAGAAGACATCAAGGCACTTCTTAAAAAAAAGGAAGAAGAAAAGAAAATCAAGAAGCCCAACCTTTTTGAGGATAACCGGAAAAGAAAATTTGAAAAGAGAACACAACCAGTCAGGCAAGGATGAGCTGTCAAAGAAAAAGTTCCAAGAAACAACAATAAAAAGTGTGGATATTGTGGATTACCAAATCATGAAGAAGAAAAGTGCTGGAGAAAAATGTGGGAAATGTCTTATTTGCGGAAGTGAGCAACACCGTATTCAAGATTATCCAAAAAGAACGCAGAAGACCCAACCCACAACAAAGCCAAAGATACCTGCTCGAGCATATGCCCTCTTAGGAAACCAAGAGGAGGAAGTTGACCCCACTGCAGTCGTAGAAGGTACTGTTACCATATTATCCAGTTCTGCAAAAACTTTATTTGATCCAGGAGCTACTCATTCTTTTATCTCAAAAGTTTTTGTACATAAATTACCACTGTTATCGGAGCAGCTACCATATAGCTTCGAAATTTGCTCACCTTTAGGGACAACAATGATTACTGACATCATTTACAAAAACTGTCCCTTAAACTTCCAAGAAAAAGAATATCTAGCAGATTTGATTGAATTACTTATCAAGAACTATGATATTATTCTTGGAATGGACTGGTTATTTAGACACCAAGCCCAGATCAATTGCTACACAAAAGAAGTTTATCTTCAAACTTCTCATACAATCATTTCCAAAGCTAACCATACCATGGGAATAATATCAATAACAGAAGCTAGGGCTATACTAAAAGATAACGGACAAGGATTTCTAGCTTATTTGATAAATAAGCCAAAGGATCAACTCAAGATCTCAGAAATCTCAGTTGTACAAGAATTTCCAGAGGTTTTTCCTGAAGAGATCAATACTTTACCTCCTCAGAGAGACGTAGAATTTTCCATTGACCTAATACCTGGGGCACAACCCAGATCTAAAACTCCATACCGAATGACACCTTCAGAGTTAAAAGAATTAAAACTTCAATTACAAGAGCTCATGGACAAGAAATACGTCCGACCTAGTACATCGCCATGGGGTGCTCCTGTATTATTTGTCCAAAGGAAAGATGGAACTCTAAGGATGTGCATTTATTATCGAGAACTTAACAATGTTACCATCAAAAACAAATATCCTCTACCGCATATCGAAGAATTGTTTGATGTCTTACAAGGGTCTCAAGTATATTCAAAACATGATTTGCGACAAGGATATTACCAATTGAGAATTAAGGAAGATGACATCTCCAAAACAGCTTTTAATACCTGTTATGGACACTATGAGTTTGTGATAATGCCATTCGGATTAACCAACGCTCCTGCAGCATTCATGGATATGATGCATCGTATATTTCAACCATTTTTGGACAAATTCATTGTCATACTCATAGATGACATTTTGATATTTTCAAGAAGTCATGAGGAACATGCTCAACATTTACGAGTGATTCTCAAAACTTTGAAAGAGCATCAATTGTATGCCAAATTCATTAAGTGTGAATTTTGGCTAGAAAAAGTGTCATTTCTTGGCCACTTTATCTCTAAGGAAGGACTGGAATTAGATCCTGCAAAAATAGAAGCCATATCTCGCTGGAAACAACCAATCAACATCACAGAAATTAGAAGTTTTCTCGGCTTAGCAGGATACTACCGAAGATTCATTAAAGATTTTGCGAAAATTGTTGTTCCCTTGACATAGCTAACTCGCAAAGACAACCCTTTCTTATGGAATGATGAGTGTGAGAAAAGTTTTTGCAAATTAAAAGAAATGCTTACCAGTGCACCTGTATTAGCTTTACCAGAAGGGACAGAAGGATTTGTGGTTTACACAGATGCCTCAAAAGAAGGCTTTGGATGTGTATTAATGCAAAACGATAAAGTTATTGCATATGCATATAGAAAATTAAAGAATCACGAGTTAAATTATCCCACTCATGATCTGGAATTAGGAGCCATAGTGTTTGCATTAGCAAAATGGAGACACTACTTGTACGATTCCACTTTTGATATTTATACAGACCACAAAAGCCTGAAGTATTTATTTACTCAAAAAGAGCTGAACATGAGACAAAGAAGATGGATTGAATTTTTGAAAGATTACGATTGTTCCATTCTTTATCAATCAGGTAAAGCTAATGTAATGGCTGATGCTTTAAGTAGAAAGATTAGCATGGCTTGTTTGGAAATGAAAGAAGAAAGAGAATGGGTACACATCCATTCTCATGGGCACTTGGCTGGATTGAGAATCGAACCTGAATTTCATACCAGAATTAAGCAAAATCAAGAATTGGACCAGGAGGTTTCAAAACTCCGTACTGATACAAATTTCGTCACCAATTCACAAGGAATACTTTTCTATCATGACTGTATTTTTGTGCCTAGCTCAATGAAAAAGGAAATAATGGAAAAATCACATCAGTATCGGATCAGCATTCATCCAGGAGGATCTAAGATGTACCAAGAGATTAAAAAACACTTCTGGTGGAAAGGAATGATACGAGATATTGCAGATTTCATTTCACAATGCCTATCTTGCCAAATGATAAGGGCTGAACATCAAAGACCAGCAGGTCTTTTGCAACCACTTCCTATACTAGAATGGAAATGGGATCAAATAACTATGGACTTTGTGACCGGATTACCCCAGCTCCAAGGAGGTTTTAATAGCATATGGGTAATCGTTGATCGCTTGACCAAGTCAGCACATTCATACCCATAAGTCACAAATATGGGGTGGAAAAACTGGCTGAACTCTATCAGAAGGAAATTATACGATTACATGGTATCCCTACTACCATAGTATTTGATAGAGATCCGAAGTTTATGTCAAGATTATGGAAAAAACTTCAGGAATGCCTTGGTACCAAATTAAATTTTAGCACAGCAGCACATCCGCAAACCGATGGTCAGTCTGAACGAACCATTCAAATATAGGAAGACATGCTTCGCGCATGTGTGCTGGATTTTGGGGCAAACTGGGGAAAACATTTGCCTCTAGTTGAATTTTCATACAACAATAGTTATCAATCCTCAATAAAAATGGCACCATATGAAGCATTATATTGAAGAAAATGTCGCTCTCCTCTTAACTTGGATATGGATGAATGGAGAGGCACAAAGAATGGACAAGAACGAGCAATTAGGCCTGACATTATACAAGAAGCTATCGACAAAATACAACTTATCAGGCAACGAATACAAACAGCTCAAAGTCGACAGAAGAGTTATGCAGATAAGAGGCGGAAAAATTTGAAATTTGAAGTCGGAGATTACGTATTACTAAAAGTATCACCAAGAAAAAGAATCAAGCGTACTAGAAAGAAGGGAAAGTTGCATCCTCGATTTGTTGGACCTTTTGAAGTAATAGAACGAATAGGCACAGTGGCTTATCGTCTATCTCTACCTGAAAATATATCTAGTATACATAACGTATTCCACGTATCACAATTAAGGAAATGCAAAGTAGACTCAGGCCAATTAGTTGACCACCAACAGATAGATCTGGAAGAAAATCTAACATATGAAGAACAACCTGTGAAGATTTTGGATCAAAGAATAAAGGAACTTCGTGGTCGACCAATTCAGTTGATAAAAGTCTTATGGAAAAACCACAACATTGAAGAAGCAACGTGGGAAACAGAAAAAGATATGAGATGTCAATATCCTCATTTATTCTAATAACTCTTAAATCTGGGACCAGATTTTTAAAAGGAGGGGATATTGTCACACCCTAAAAACAAAGGTGCATAAGTGCATTTTTATTAGTATAAATTTTACTATTTTCATTTTTAAAATTTTATCACATTATTTTTCAGTACAAATTTTATTTGTCCAAAGTATTTAGAAATACATTAAAATACATCACAATACACTTAAAAATTCATCAAGCACTATGAGATTCCCATTCCAAAATCCAATACCCAAAATATAATAAAATATTATAATTGAGCTCAATATATATGTTAAATAATTAAGTACAATAATTATTAAGTTCAATATAAGATAATTAGGTTCAATAATTATATACACGAATATAATAATAGTAAGTTTGAATAAACAAAACATTTTTTATCATTTAATAAAAAAATAATAATAAATAAAATTAAGAGGGATAAACTTGAAGTTCTCAGCTATCAATATAGCTGAACCTTTCCTCTCTTCACAAAAAAACAACCGAAAAGACCAACCAAAGAAAGAACGAAGGAAGGAAGAAAAAGGAAGGGAAAAAGAGAAGAAAATAGAAGAAAAAAAGTTATACCCTTTCTGAAAAATCCCAATAAATCAACAACTATTCACCTCATATAGTAAAGCAATATAGCACTGAAGGTGATGTAAAAGGATCGGTCAAAAACCAGAGAATCAAACAAAGATATTTCGCAGAACGGCAACGGTATCCCGTATTCAGGCTAGGTACTTTTCGCTCATTTTTCTTATAGCTACACACCAAACGAGAGGTTGACTTGAACATAAAAGTTGTACCTCTTGTTGTATAGATAAGATACATACCGTCCGTCGTCCCAAAATATTGCCGGAACTAACATTTTCGGAATGCCGGAGTACCTTAGTTAGCCATACAACGATATTTAAATCTGGTATTGATGGGTTAGGAATTTGACAAAACTTTCAACAGAAGAATTAAAGATCTTCAAAAGTTATATAATCTGGAAAAAAGCCGGCCCGGCCGCCACGCGCCGGAACCATCGGCGCGAGTACCTCACACACCGCCGTATCGACGATTTTCCGGTGACCGAACATTCCTGGTGATATTTCCGATTTTTTGGCCAACTTTCGTAATGTTTGGAGATATATTCTAATTAATATGAATTTTGCAAACTTAAGTAAAATCAACCGAGTTAAATTTTGAACAAAAAATAATCTGAAAAGGATAAGCTAGTTACTTAAAAACTCTAACATATAAATATCATTCATAATACATTTTTAGGACTTGCTCCAACAACTCAGATTATTAATCAAGCCTAAACTGTAAGTTATCAGGTGAGAAAATTACTATTCATTCTTCTATTAAAGCCTTTGGCATTTGGCCTGAAAATTTCAATAGCATTTATTTAATGTTCAAATATCATCCACAGTTCATTTCAATTACTGATATATTTTCTTGCATATTTATGAATGGATTGATATACCATTAATAAATCGAGTCATGGACAACGGATTTCTGTCTGAAAATTGAGTCCATTGGACAACGTGGCTTCAGTCCGGAAAATGAGTCCAATGAACAACGGGTCAAAAGTCCCGGGTATATAGTTCATCTGAACAACGCGTAACGAATATTTCGATCCGGAGAATGGTTAACCCTGCTCGAAAAAAAAAGTGCTCAATTAGAGCCACCAATGTTAATTTATGGAATTTCTATTGATCTATTATTTCATTGCATATCATTCATAATATCTAAATTGTTATGCCTATTATTTCATGCATAATTATGATGAAGTATTATTTAAAAGCCAAATACTAATTTAAACTCACTAAGTCCTCAAAGACTTAACCCTCTGTTTCTTTTCGTCTATTGTAATTTCCAGACACAGGAACCCCCGAATTGGAACAAGAGGAAAATAACTGAAGCTGAAATAAGAGCATTTGAAAGTTGGGATGATCTGTCTATAAATGAATCTTAAACTTCCGCTGTAACATAATTGTACATATGAATGTTAAACTTCCGCTGTAAAATAATTGTACATATTTGAAATAAGAAAGTAAATATTTGTAGATAATCTTTAAAATATAGTAGAAAATATTTAATTTTTTATCTACAATATCTTTCTAATAATAATAATGGTAAAAGTAAAAATAAAAGTTCAATAAAGAAAGATTGTAAAAAAATGTGGCACTTAGGAAGGGAATAATTATGAATTCTTAAACCGGACGTCACACCTAGGGACCCTTAAACATCTGGAAAAACATCCCTTAAAGTACCCCTACCATGGCAGCCCCTTTTTTCATCATTGTGAAGAGTTTTAAAAAAAAGAGAATTCTTGTTTTATGCATAATAAGCCATAAAAACGAAAATACAAGGTAGTGTTTCATATTTTTCATGCAAACATGCATCAAACCTATAATATGGTGTGATAGAAGAGAAAAAAAAAGGTTAAGACGTGCCTTTATGTTTAAAACACTCAAAATACAAATACCGTAGCGGTTAAAGTCGGCAACGAACGGAGGATGATTAATATTTTTTTATACCCTTTTATCTTGTCAAAACTCTACCAAAAACCCACCTATGGACCTCCTGACCGAGACCAGCCCAAAGAACCAGCCCTGGCCCGCTCAAAAACATGCTGGATAGAAGACCCGTTTGCATGTGTGTGTGCGTGTAGGGTGTCCTTCCTTTCAGCAAGACTCCTAGCCAACTAGGACACCTCCAGCCCTTAACCACTTGAGCCCTCATGACCCTAACCATCCTTGGACCATGCCCAGACCCAGCCCAGACTAGCCTAGCTACCAGAACCCAAGCTGCGAAGCTTCTGAATCTAGGAAACAACCTGTGCGTTCTTGCTACCATCCTCACGTTTTCTGCTTTTGGTTCGAGCCACGTCGAGCCCAGCCACTCCAGCCCCTGCCCACTTTCCTTAGACCCTATAGGACCCACCTGGTTCACCCTATCCCCAGCAGCGAGCCCCTCTTCTTTCCCGAACAGCTTCTGTGCGTGAAGATTCCCTTCTCGTAAGGACTCTTCTCCACCCAACTTAGCTCAAACCCTAGCCCCCTAGGACACTACCAGGCCCTCACTCCTGATCCTAATTGAGCCCCAGCCAGCCCTGGCCAATCCCCAAGGGACCATGCAAAGTAACCGACCCCCTTGCACCTTAAACACACCAAAACAAACTCACGGTTCTCTCAATTCTTTGGCCCACGGATCCAGTTTTTTTCTTCCTGATTTGCATGTTTTTGGTGTGTTTTAAGACTCTTTAAAACATGTAAAAACATCCCTCAAACCTATCCTAATCACGGCAGCCCATTTAGATCATATTAAACATGATTTTGGATGAAATTACAAGCTTTAAAATTGGCATATGCCACAAAAACGATATTATTTCATGATGCACTTGTTTTTCATGCAAAAACTCAGTTAAATAAAATACTATGGTGTGATAGATGTTTGAAGAAAAGAATATGGCGTGCCTTTGCGTATTTAACGCACGATTTAACGTTGACGAATTGACGAACGATGGTACGAAGACGATGACTTGAAGATCCCTTGAAAAATTGATGCCTTTCCCTTCAATATTATGTGAGTGCCGTGAATTGTATAAAAAGAGAGAGTTTGAAGTAAAAAGGGGTGGTGGGCGTGGGGTTTTTGAGATTATGGGGCAGGTTTTAGTTTAAATATTGCTTAAAACCTTAATTAAACTCTAATTGCTAGCTTAGGCACATTAATCATGTTAATTAGGCCCATTAGTGTTTAATTAAAAATTTTAAGTTAATTTTGCTTAAATAAGTTTATGAATTTATTAGCCGGGTTGCCAAAACGTTTGCATTTTTGTTGAAAATCCAACGCCGATAAAGATTATGTCCCGGCGTATAAAATAACCTCAGAACCCCTTATTTTCAAAAATAAGAAAAAGTATCAATCATATTTTAATAATTAAAAAAATTATTTAATAAACATTTTCTATTTTTCAACCATCGGTCTCCGTTCCTTGATCGCAACTCGAATAACCTTTAAAAATACATTTTAACGCAACCATATAGAAAAATATATTTTAAACATGTAAATATGCACAACATAATTAATTAATGCAATTAAAACAATTAATTGAAATACACAAGGAATGTAATAATCTTGTAGGCATGTGGTTCGTGTGGACCTTTAAATTTTCGGGGCGTTAAGGAATGTATCAAAAAGTAATATGTTTTATATGTTGAATGTTTTTCCAGAAAATCGAGCAAAAATTCACAATATTTGAAATGACAGCAAACTCGGTTTTTAAGATCTATAAATCATTTCAAAATCGATCCAAACATTTTTGCTCAAATATTTTCATATCACACATGAATTTTGTACACAATAAACATCAAGACAATTACTATGACAAGATCGATTTAAAAACGAAAGAATATATATGCCTTTGATCTTTAAAACTCATGACACGACGATACCGAAGTGGAGAAATGCGAGGGCCGATCCGGGACGATTTGCGGCACGATTACTTGAAGAAAATGAACGTGAATTCGCTGAAAAATTCGAAGGGGAGGTGGCTGCTGCTGAAAGACCGAAGAACCATAGGTTTTTCTCAAATAAAATAAATGAAAGCTCAAGGGAAGTTTGTGTATGTGTGTGCCGTGTATGAGTGTGTGCGTGTGTTTTAGTTAATTAGGGGAAGAAAATTTCTTAATTAATTAATTAATATGCTAATTAAAATGTTAAACCAACACTAACTTTACTAAAATCTCCTAATTAAAAATAAAATACACATGCGATACACTTTATAAGTTTAAAAACTTAAAATCACCTAATAAATTAAATTAGACTTTAAAATGCTTAAAATTCAAAAGATCATTTAAAATAAAATTTTCTCGACTTGAAATAAAATACCACATTTTTCATAAATCGCCTAAATCGTCACTGGCCTCTTTTCCCTATCCTGCGTCGAATGTTCGCCTGAAACATGAAACTCAAGAAAATATTTTAATGTGCACCAAATAAACATGTAATAATTTAAAATAATCCAAATAAATTTATCATGCATCGCTAAAAAAATCATTTTAAAACTAAACAAATAGTTTAGCAATTTAAATAAATGCATGGGTTTTACGTTTACTGATTTTGGGCTCTACAATAATCGGTCAAAACTTTCCTGGCACTCTTGTCCCCAAATGAACTTGGCATTCTTCTTCGTCAAGGCGGTCATAGGCACCGCGATAAAAGAGAAGCCACGAATAAATTTCCTATAATATCCACTCAATCTCAAGAAACTGCGGATCTCTGTAACACTCTTAGGCATGGGCCAATTTCACACTGTCTCAACCTTGCTGGGATCGACTTTCACTCCATCTCAGGATAAAATGTGGCCAAAAATGCCACTCTGTCAAGCCAGAATTCACACTTACTAAACATGGCATATAGCCGTCTGTCCTAAAAAGTCTGTAGTACGGTCCTCAGATTCTGACTGTGCTCCTCTCTGCTCTTCAAATAGATCATGATGTCATCAATGAAAATTATGACGAACCGATCCAAATATGGATGGAACACGTGATTCATCAGATCAATGAAGATCAATGGCGCATTAGTCAGATCGAAGCGCATCATCAAAAACTCAATGTGCCCATAACGCGTCCTGAATTCCGTCTTATGCACGTCAGACTGTCTTATTTTCAGCTGATGGTCTCCAGATCAGAGATCTATCTTCAGTAATATTGATGATTCATGAAGCTGATCAAATTAATCCTCGATCCTAGACAGTGGATACTTGTTCTTGACTCTGACACGGTTCAATTCCCTGTAGTCAATGCAAATCCATATGCTATCATCCTTCTTCTTAACAAACAGTACCGGTGTGTCCTATGGAAAAATGCTTGGGCGAATGAAACCCTTATATAGCAAGTCATGTATCTGATACTTCAGCTCTTTCATCCCTGTAGGTGCTAGACGATAGGGTGCCTTAGATATCGGCACTTTACCTGGCATGTGCTTGATAGAAAATTCAACCTCCCTGTCCAGTGGAATGCCTGAAACATCGTCTGGGAAAACACTAGGGAAGTCCCTGACCACTTTGACCTCCTCTAGACTCTGATTGACTGGCTCTGACTCTGTCACAATGATGGCCAAAAATGCCTAGCAGCCTCTCCTCATTACCTTCCTCACACAGATGCAAAAAATGATGTGCAACATATGCTGATGTCTAGCTGCCTAAAATATAAATGACTTACCGCTTGGCGGTCGAACAGATACTGACCTTCGACGAAAATCTATGACAGCTCCGTTAGAAGAAAGCTAGTCCATACCCAGAATAATATCAAAATCCGGCAACGGTGGCACAATCAAGTATGCCTGCACCACATTTTTCTGTAACCGATGCTCCAATTTCTTCATTATCTGGAAGGTAAACATTTGATCCCGAATGGAGTTGATACTCTAAATCCTGAATCCATCGCCACTGCTATGATTTCTACTTACTTGACAAAAGATTCGGATATAAACGAGTGTGTAGCTCTGGAGTCTAGCAATGCATGAGGGGCTACACCTAAAAAATATATCCTTCCTGCTACAAAACATACCATCAAATCAGTTTGCGTTGAAACTTAAGAAATTTTTCTACCAGCAATTAACCCAAAACCATCAAAAAATTTCTGATTTAGCCCAAGAGTTCCTCAAAAGTTTCGAATTTAATCCTCAAAATTCTCGAAAATTTTAATTTGGCACTTAAGGTTTTCAAAAATTACATTTTGGCAGTACAATTTTTCGAAATTTGAATTTTTGTCCCCATAAAATTTCAAATTTTTAGCCCCATTAAACCTGAAAATCTCTGAACTCCAAATTTAATCCCAAAAATCCGGAAGATTCAAAAATAGTCTCTTAGAATTTCGATTTTCTTTGCTCTAAGGTCCTCATATTATTGGTTAATACAATTAGGTCCTTAAAATTTTCAATTCATGCAATTCAATCCTTAAATCCAATTAGGTAGAGCATGCATCCTAATTTACTCTATGTTTTCAATCCCATAAATTAACTCCCACAAAAATAATATAACCCATGCAATCAAAGCGATAAATTAAAATCTTAAGTATAAGGGTTGTCGGTGATCAGTGTAGAGTCTGGCTCCGCCTCTGCCTCCTATGCGTGCATCACATATGCTCTACCGATAGTGGAGCCCTTGTTTCTAGGGAAATCCACCACCTTATGACCTTCCTGCTCACAAATGAAGCATTTGTAGGTTCCCCATAAGCATTTGCCGAAGTGGAATCGGTTGCACTGCTTGCATGGCTGCCCCTCTCCCGGCTTCGGAGCCCCTGGTACTTGTGGTGGCCTCTACTGCCTAGGCCTCTTAATATGTCACTGGAGCTTTTGCTGCCCCTAATGTAATGGTTGCCCCGTGAACTGTTTCTTTTGTGGCTGGGGACCGGACTGGGCCCGGGATCTCTTCCTCTGCATCTCAAAATCACTGTCCCTCAGAGCCTGCTCCACCTGAAAAGCACAAGTGGTGGCCTCACCATAGCTCGCCGGTCTCATCAGCATAACATCCGATGCAACGTGGGTCTCAATCCATCCATGAAATGCCTCACCTTTTGGGTGGCATCTCTTGCAATAAGGGGCACAGAATGACAGCCCCTATCAAACTTTCTGATGAATTATGCTACAGACGAGTCCCCCTTTCGGAGACTCATAAACTTCCTCGTCAGGCAGCCCCTGACGTCTGCTGAAAAATACTTGTCGTAGAACACCTCCTTGAATTGATCCCACGTGAGGATAGCCAATTTCAATCCATGCGTTGTTCCCTCCCACCAAAGGGATGCATCATCTCTCAACATATAAGCGGCGCACCTAATTCGGTCACCATCTGTGACATCTAATTATTTAAAACGCGGAAATATTTTTTTTTATAAAAAACTCACATTTTCTAAAATAAAAATTTAATTATTTTCATGTATACAACCTTGATGAGAAATATTCCATTTAAAAATTTATCGTAAACAATTGATAAAGAAAAATACTATAAGGTAAAAATTGCCAACTGTTCCCTCAATCATGCATGAATTAACAAAACAAGTAAAATCCTGAAAATCAACTGCGTAACATAAAAACGTGTAAAATTAATCATGTCTACTCAAAGTTCATGAAATCGTAATGTGCGGAAAGGTGTGGTCCTCGGGTCGTGCACGCCCACCCAACCCGGCCTACTCAGAGTTCGGTATCTCCAGTCTCCTCAGCTAAGTGCTCAACTACATCAAAAACTTCTAGTTAGTTTAAAGACTCAACACACCTGCACCGTTAATAGCAAATACATATACATAGCACACAACAGTGAAAAATACCGTAACCAACATATATTTCATGAACTTAAATGTATGAACATAAACATGTCGTGTAAAATCATAACCTGTCAAACATGTCCCATCATATCATCACATATGTATCATTTTCTTTTAATTGAATTTAGTTCATTAGTTTTGACTTTCGTATCAGCTCTTTTCGATGGATTCATCTATAAACCATGGTATCTGGCGGTGGGGAAATCCGCAACAGCATTACCCATCCACTGGGCCTTGGCCTCAGCTCATAATATCTCATATAATCGTGTTAGTCACAACCAAATCCCATCTTTCAAAACGTGTCATCATGTTCACCACTTAATAAAAACATACATATACGTAAATTTTTCTTGAAACCAAGCATACACCGTATTTTTCGTAATTACATAAAAATCATAAACATGACGCATAAAAATTTAAAAAACATGATAAATATGTGCTCAAGACGCTGCAAGAACTAAAATCTCGACCTGGATGCAAAATGATCATTTTGTCCTGGAAACCCAAAATGACCATTTCACCCCTGTACCTCTAAATTTCGACCCGAAGCTTACCAAAATCCCTAAAACATCCGAAAACATATTTGTAAGCATTCTTAGACATACACAAGATCCCGTCTCAAAACTTAATCGATTCGTCGTAAAACTTGGACCGAGGTCCTGGTTTTAACCCGAATCAACCCGAAACAATACCAAAATTTTCCCAACTTAATTTATGTCTTAAATTTACTAGACCAGCCCCTAATCTCACAATTCCAGACCACCTAAGACTCCCGAAAATCAGCCCTAAAGCACCCAAAGGCCATGATCGATCACATTGGACCCTCACTGGACTACCCTAAGCCCACCGACGCTCTATGCACACCCAAATGCATGGAGATCACAAGAACCCTAGCTGCCTACCCTACAACCTCTCGGCCTTGAACACAAGACCTAGCACACCCTCGACTTCCTTCCTTATAACGACTCTTTTCCATCATACACAGCCCCTTTATCTCGACAACCAGTAGCTCCTTGCACAAAATACATGAAAGCATGAGACGTTAAAATATTTATGCGAGAACCATGAAAACCGAAGCCATAAACGCTTGACCATGCAAAAACCGATCAAAGCATATACAACTCACACTTGACAGCATAATAACGATGTGAATGATGTGTAAAAGAAAGTACATAGAGTGCCTTAACCAAAAAGGTGATTTAAACTCGAAGAATGATGCGCGGAACGTGAACCAGAGAGGCGGGGTGAATCTTTTCTTGAAGGAATTAGCAATGGCCGAGAGTTGCAGACCCTAGCTGCTGAAAATTACGTGAAAAGAGTTGCTGAAGGAGGGTTGGGCGGCTGATGGGAGATGATTAGGTTTAAGGTATAAAAGTGTAGCATTTAAATAGAAATCACATGTTAATGGGTCCTTAATTATATTCTAAAATGTTTTTTTGTAACGCCCCGAAAATTTAAGGGTCCACGCGAACCACATGCATGCAATTATAAAATTCCTTGTGTATTTTAATTAATTGTTTCAATTGCATTAATTAATTATGTTGTGCATATTTACATGCTTAAAATATACTTTTCTACATGGTTGCATTAAAATGTATTTTTAAAGGTTATTCGATTTGCGATCGAGGAACGGAGACCAATGACTGATAAATAGAAAATGTTTTTATTGGTTAATTGTTTTTAATTATTTAAAATATGGGTGATGTTTTATTAATTTTAAAAATAAGGGGTTTTGAGGTGATTTTATACGCCGGGACGTAAATTTTATCTGTGTTGGTTTTTCAACAAAAATACGCACTTTTTGGCAACCTGGCTAATAAATTCACAAATGTATTTTACCAAAATTATTTTTAATATTTTAATTAAATTCTAATTAAGACTAATGGGCCTAATAGGTAGGCATATTAGGCCTAAGCCTTATTTGGGGATTTAATTAGTATATATACATGTAAATCACCCAAACCCTACATCAATTTCCCACGACACTTTCACAATTCTCTCCACCTTATTCACGATAACACAACACACCATATTTTGAAGAAAAAAATCGAGAAGAAGCTCCAGGAAAAATCAAGCCATGGTTCTTGCTCCGTTCTTCGCAAGTCGTTGACGAATAATCGTGCGTTTAAAATGCAAAGGCACGCCATATTCTCCTTTTACTCATCATCGCACTATATTACATAATTGTTTATGAAATTACATGAAAATAAGTCACAAAATTCACAATTTTTGTAACTATGCATATGCTTGTGTTTAACCCTTGATATTAGATTCAAAAACATGTTTATATGGTTGTTAAAGGGGCTGTCATGGCTAGGATATGATTAAGGATGATTTACACAAGTTTTAGAGTCATAGAAATCAACCAAAAACGTTGTGCAACGGAATAACAGAAGCTGAAACAGAAAGTGGGTTGTGTGTGTGTCAAGGGCTCGATTTCATGGGTTATGGGACTTGGCTTGCTTAGGGCTGGGATTCTGTGGGTTGTGTGTGTGTCAAGGGCTCGATTTCATGGGTTATGGGACTTGGCTTGCTTAGGGCTGGGATTCTGTGGGTTGTGTGTGTGTCAAGGGCTCGATTTCATGGGTTATGTGACTTGGCTTGCTTAGGGCTGGGATCAGGGCTAGCTATGGTCCGTGAGGGGTCAAGGGAAGAGTCCTAGCCAAGGAAGCTGCGCAGATTTGCAGCAACTTGTGCAGGGTCTGTGGCTTGGCCAGGGGCTTTGGGGCTGGGCTAGGCTAGGTCCTTAGGGTCCTAAGAGGGTGAACAATGGTCTGGGCAGGGGCTGGTGCGGCCTGGTTGGTTGCTGGTCGAGTAGGAACATGATGAAAGATGGATAGCATGTACGCGCGAGGATGCTACCACTGGTTCAGTGGTTTGCTGCTCACGTCCAGGGGCTTGGCTTGGTCTGGGTATGGTCTGGGCCTGGTCCAGGGAAGGTTAGGGTCATATGGGCTCGGTAGTGGCTCGGTTGGGAGAGTTCTAGTTGGGTTAGGAGTCCTAGACATACAAGGAAGCGCACACACACACATGCAGAAACATGGGCCGAGATCCAGCAAGTTTTTGTGCGGTCCAAGGCTGGGTTTTTGGGGTGGGCTTGGTCAGTAGGGTCCCTAGGTGGGTTGGCTAGGTTTTGGATCAAGGTGGCCCGGGCGTGGCTCGAGTAAATCGGGAGATTGCTCGGTGGTCGTTATTGCGTCAAAAACGAGAATTAAAAGGCAAAAATTTAATCCATGGGTCCACGGGTGTGGCTCATGACTTTGAAGGGTAGAATAAATCATAAAAATGATATGTTTAAAATTTGGTATTAAAATAACGAGTTTTGAATTTAATCGGGATTTAATCGTCTCACGAAACGCTAATTAACGATTTAATTGAAACACCTAGTTTTAAGCTTTATAAAATTGTGGAAATTTATATTTAAGCTCAAATAATTATTACAAGTCTAAGTTTTTAATTTGGTAATTTATATTAATGTTTGGCTTAATTCGTGATTAAAACGCAGTAATACGTATTATTTAAAGATTAATTTAAAAGTCCTCGATTTAAACTAAATAAAAATATGAAAAAACTCATGTAAGTTTAAATAATTATTTGGGACATGTTGGAGTCAATGAAATTAATAAAATTACAAAAACAGGAAATTTTACGTCCAGGTGTAAAACGGTCTTTTCACACACACACATGCAGAAACATGGGCCGAGTTCCAGCAAGTTTTTGAGCTGTCCAGGGCTGGGTTTTCGGGCTGGGCTTGGTCAATAGGGTTCGTAGGTGTGTTGGCTTGGTTTTGGCTCAAGGTGGCTTGGGCGTGGCTCGAGTAAATCGGGAGATGGCTCGGTGAGTTCATTAGTGTGTCAAAAACGAGAATAAAATGGAAAAAATTGAATCCATGGGTCCACGGGTGTGGCTAATGACTTTGAAGGGTAGAATAAATCATAAAAATGATATGTTTAAAATTTGGGATTAAAATAAAGAGTTTAGGATTTAATCGGGATTTAATCGTCTCACGAAACATTAATTAACGAGTTAAATGAAACGCCTAGTTTTAATGCATTATAAAATTATGGAAATTTATATTTAAGCTCAAATAACTATTATAAGTCTAAGCTTTTAATATGGTATTTTTATATTAAAGTTTGGCTTAATTCGTTATTAAAACGCAGTAATACGTCTTATTTAAAGATTAATTTTAAAGTCCTTGATTTAAGCTAAATAAAAATATGTGAAAATTCGTGTAAGCTTAAATAATTATTTGGGACATGTTAGATTCAATGAAATTAAGAAAATGTCAAAACAGGAAATATTACGTCTTGGGGTCAAACGGTCTTTTTGCACCTAAAAATTAGTAAACGTCATGGCAGTGTACTAAATGCTATTTTATATGCTAATATGATTATTTTTACTGATTATGTATGTTGATGGATTTTTATATGTTAAATCATGATTTTTAAGTGTTCATGGATTTTTATGGATTAATTATTGGACATTTAAAAGAAATGTTGCATGCTTGGTATCAAAAATAAAAACGATACGTATATGCATGATTTTTATTAAGTGATGATAATATGTTGAAGGACGTGAAAGTATTGTGACTAATACGATGATATGTTGGAGATATTGTGAGGGTTATGGTCCTAGTGGGAGCCCGACGATCGTATTTCCTTGGATACGGATATGAACACTTTTACGATGATATGTTAATACGTAAGGCCAGGGCCCAGTTGACTGGTGAAAGTGTTGTTGGTGTCTCCCGCCGCCCATAATGTGGTTACATGTAGATGGATCCATCGCCCAACACGTATCTGAACACGAAAGTCTCAATCAACGATCTGAATTCAACAAAACACAAACATGATCAAGGATATGTATATGTTGATGATGATATATATGTATATGTTTATGATAATATGAAAAAGTTTAAGGATTTACATGTTTATAAAAATGTTTATGGTTAAAGTTTTTGCATTAATATGAAATTATATTTTTAGTACAAGTATTTTTCACTGTTGTATGTGAACTGTATTTACGTATTACTTGTTATCAAGGATATGATGTGTATAGTCTTTAGACTCACTAGGTGTGATTGATGCAGGTGTTTGTGATTATGAATATGATAATGGAGGTCTTGATGGTTGACTTTGCTGGACTGAAGGTGCACATAACCCGAAGACCGACGCTAGGTTTCCGCACTTGTTATGATTTGTGATTTTAAGTTATGTTAAAAATATTTTACGACTTTTTATGTTTTGAGAAGTTTTGAGATATTATATTATGGGCTGTATTTCTCAAATAAATAGTTGGTTGTTTTATTATAAAATGATGTCCAAAATATTTTATGTTATTTTTTGTGGTTCGGCTGATGCTGGGAAGGTTTTAAAAAAAATATTCTAGTACATTTTAAGAAAACGAATAAGCAGACGTTTCAGTTGGTATCAGAGCAATAGTTCTGTAAAGGATTGTGCCACCATCAGCGCCGGAAAAATCAGTCGTCAAGCCTCAAATCTGTAAGTTTACATGCTTTATATGATTTTATGATGTTACCTGCATAATTATATGTTTACGTCACATGTTTAAGCTCTATGAGGATATATGATTTATATGCTTTGAAATTTTATAACTTCCCAGGAGGTTACCCATCCCAAAATTGCCCCAAGTCAAGCACGCTTAACTTTGGAGTTCTTACGTGACGAGCTACCGAAAAGAAGATGCACCTTCGTGATATGAGTAGTACAAATCAAATCTTTTAAACCATCTTCAACTGTACAGTCCATTACATTGAACAGTCTCGGAATCCCTCTCATTCCCGTGTGGGTCGGTTCATTCATGTTCCCTCCACCTAGAAGCCTGCCAGGAACCGCTCATTGTCCGTGCAACTGATGGCACCGACGATCACCCCCCGCCTTCTTCGGCCCCGGGCCTCACATATGAAATAAGAAATTATTTGATTTCATCGCATGTTGGCTTCGTGGTGGAATTGGACTATGTTAATTTTTGGGTTTTAGTATTGACGTTCTACTTTTTGGGCCATAAGTTAATCGTGAATATTATGAATGTTGTTGGGACACGTAGATTTTCTAAGAAAATATTTATGATTCATGGTTACTAGTTGAATTAATTTTTGGGAATTAATCATAAGTGATAATGATTCGAAGGCTGCAATTATCTTTAGAAGTAAGAAATTATATAAATTGGGATTTTAAGTTTGATGAAGGGTAAGATTGGTTATAAGAATTGATTTTTGGGTAAATATGTTTAAATCTATCGAAATTATGTTATGGGAAACCTGAAAAGAAAATTAAGAATGCCAAAAAATTATGGGTTAACCGTAGGATTTTTGAAATTTAGGACCAATTGGATAATTTTGGAGGAAATTAAGAATTGATTTTGCAATTGTTAAGGAACTTGGGAATTAGTTTAACAATAAGTGAGAATTGAATTGGTTAAATGATAAGAGTTTTCGATCATTTAGACTTTTAAGAATATTTGGAACCTTGAGATATCTTGGGTTATAACGTTATAAGGAATGTTAATCAAGGGTTTTTAAGGATGAGTCGATATTAAGCTTGAAAAATCTAAGCGTTAGCGGTTGCATTTAGGATTTAAAGGCTGAAATTTGATAAGTTGATGAATATTTTGTGCATAAAATAATCAAAGTAATATACGATAAGTATGGTCATCCATCTTTTAATATTGGGAATTGTAAGAAAAATTGAACTTCGAGGTTATAATAGTAACGGCACTAAGTTATTATGGGTCTTTTTAAGTTGCAATTTGTAAAATGAGGATTTAGAAGGTATAATTAATTGGGATCAAGGAGACGTAAGGATATTCTAGAAATTAAATTTTATCAGAGTAGCGCAGCGGAAGCGTGGATTTTTGGGATACTAGAACTGAATCTAAACTTTGGGTTATTAAGGATAAGCGAATTTCGAGGACGAAATTCAATTTAAGGGGGAAGATTGTAACGCCCCGAAAATTTAAGGGTCCACGCGAACCACATGCATGCAATTATTAAATTCCTTGTGTATTTTAATTAATTATTTTAATTGTATTAATTAATTATGTTGTGCATATTTATATGTTTAAAATATATTTTTCTATATGGTTGCATTAAAATGTATTTTTAAAGGTTATTCGAGTTGCGATCGAGGAACGGAGACCGATGGCTGATAAATAGAAAATGTTTTTTTTGGTTAATTGTTTTTAATTATTTAAAATATGGGTTATGCTTTTCCTTATTTTTTAAAATAAGGGGTTTTGAGGTGATTTTATACGCCGAGACGTAAATTTTATCGGTGTTGGTTTTTCAACAAAAATACGAACTTTTTGGCAACCCGGCTAATAAGTTCACAAACTTATTTTACCAAAATTATTTTTAATATTTTAATTAAATTCTAATTAAGACTAATCGGCCTAATAGGTAGGCTTATTAGGCCTAAGCCTTATTTATGGATTTAATTAGTATATATACATGTAAATCACCGAAACCCTACATCAATTTCCCATGCTACTTTTACAATTCTCTCCACCTTATTCACGACAACACAACACACCATATTTTGAAGAAAAAAATTGAGAAGAATCTTAAGGAAAAATCAAGCCAAGGTTCTTGCTTCGTTCTTCGCAAGTCATCGACGAATAATCGTTTAAAACGCAAAGGCACGCCATATTCTACTTTTACTCATCATTGCACCATATTACATAATTGTTTATGAAATTGCATGAAAATAAGTCACACAATTCACAATTTTCGTAACTGTGCATATACTTGTGTTTAACCCTTGATATTGGATTCAAAAACATGTTTATATGGTTGCTAAAGGGGCTGTCATGGCTAGGATATGACTAAGGATGATTTACACAAGTTTTAGAGTCATAGAAATCAACCAAAAACGTTGTGCAACAGAATAACAGAAGTTGAAACAGAAAGTGGGTTGTGTGTGTGTCAAGGGCTTGATTTCATGGGTTATGGGACTTGGCTTACTTAGGGCTAGGACCAGGGCTAGCTATGGTCCGTGAGGGGTCAAGGGAAGAGTCATAGACACGCTAGGACTCGAGATAAGAGGCTGGAGAGGAGTCCTAGCAAGCTAGGAATCCACCCGAGAGCATGCCAAGGAAGCTGCGCAGATGTGCAGCAACTTGTGCAGGGTCTGTGGCTCGGCCAGAGGCTTTGGGGCTGGGCTAGGCTTGGTTCTTAGGGCCCTAAGAAGGTGCACAGGGGTATAGGCAAGGGCTGATGCAGCCTGTTTGGTTGTTGTTCGAGTAGGAACATGATGAAGCATGGATAGCATGTACGCGCGAGGATGCTGCCACTTGTTCAGTGGTTTGCTGCTCACGTCCAGGGGCTTGGCTTGGTCTGGGTATGGTCTGGGCCTGGTCCAGGGAAGGTTAGGGTCATATGGGCTCGGTAGTGGCTCGGTTGGGAGAGTTCTAGTTGGGTTAGGAGTCCTAGACATACAAGGAAGCGCACACACACACATGCAGAAACATGGGCCGAGATCCAGCAAGTTTTTATGCGGTCCAAGGCTGGGTTTTCGGGGTGGGCTTGCTCAGTAGGGTCCCTAGGTGGGTTGGCTAGGTTTTGGATCAAGGTGGCCCGGGCGTGGCTCGAGTAAATCGGGAGATTGCTCGGTGGTCGTTATTGCGTCAAAAACGAGAATTAAAAGGCAAAAATTTAATCCATGGGTCCACGGGTGTGGCTCATGACTTTGAAGGGTAGAATAAATCATAAAAATGATATGTTTAAAATTTGGTATTAAAATAACGAGTTTTGAATTTAATCGGGATTTAATCGTCTCACAAAACGCTAATTAACGATTTAATTGAAACACCTAGTTTTAACTTTATAAAATTGTGGAAATTTATATTTAAGCGCAAATAATTATTACAAGTCTAAGTTTTTAATTTGGTAATTTATATTAATGTTTGGCTTAATTCGTGATTAAAACGCAGTAATACGTATTATTTAAAGATTAATTTAAAAGTCCTCGATTTAAACTAAATAAAAATATGAAAAAACTCATGTAAGCTTAAATAATTATTTGGGACATGTTGGAGTCAATGAAATTAATAAAATGACAAAAACAGGAAATTTTACGTCCAGGTGTAAAACGGTCTTTTTACACCTAAAAATTACTAAACGTTATGGCAGTGTCCTAAATGCTATTTTATATGCTAATATGATTATTTTCAATTTTTATGGATGTTGATAGATTTTTATATGTTAAATCATGATTTTTAAGTGTTCATGGATTTTTATGAATTAATTATTGGATATTTAAAAGAAATGTTGCATGCTTGGTTTCAAAAATAAAAACGATACGTATATGCATGATTTTTATTAAGTGATGATAATATGTTGAAGGACGTGAAAGGATTGTGACTAATACGATGATATGTTGGAGATATCGTGAGGGTTATGGTCCTAGTGGGAGCCCGACGATCGTATTTCATTGGATACGGATATGAACATGTTTACGATGATATGTTAATACGTAAGACCAGGGCCCAGTTGACCAGTGAGAGTGTTGTTGGTGTCCCCCGCCGCCCATAATGTGGTTACATGTAGATGGATCCATCGCCCAACACGTATCTGAACACGAAAGTCACAATCAACGATCTGAATTCAACAAAACACAAACATGATCAAGGATATGTATATGTTGATGATAATATGTATATGTTTATGATAGTATGAAAAATTTTATGGATTTACATGTTTATGAAAATGTTTAAGGTTAAAGTTTATGCATTAATATGAAAATGATATTTTTAGTACATGTATTTTTCACTGTTGTATGTGAACTGTATTACATATTACTTGTTATCAAGGATATGGTGTGTTGAGTCTTTAGACTCACTAGGTGTGATTGATGCAGGTGTTTGTGATTATGAATATGATAATGGAGGTCTTGATGGTTGACTTTGCTGGACTGAAGGTGCAAATAACCTGAGGACCGACGCTAGTTTTTCGCACTAGTTATGATTTATGATTTTAAGTTATGTTAAAAATATTTTACGACTTTTTATGTTTTGAGAAGTTTTGATGTCCAAAATATTTTACGACTTTTTACGCTAGTTTTCCGCACTAGTTGTTTGTTTTATTATAAAATGATGTCCAAAATATTTTATGTCATTTTTTGTGTTTCGGCCAATGCTAGGGAGGTTTTTTAAAAAAATTCCAGTACATTTTAAGAAAACGAATAAGCAGACGTTTCATTTTTAAAAAAAAGTCTTGAGCCAACTAAGCTTAAAATTAGTCCAATCAAGCCAAAACACACTCCCGAAAAATATTTCGTTTTTGTAAGTTTTTGAAAATATTTCCTGAACCCTCAAAAAGTCCTTTGTTTCAAAAAAATTTGTGTATCGATTAAAAATATGCTCCGACGGGTAAGAATACCAAAAAAGCCCATTTCTTGAAAAATACACTTAAAACACCTCGTATTACTTAATAAAAATGAAACATGTAATAAAATAATTTTCCTCGTAATTTCATGGTCTCCGTTCCTCGATCGAGCGCAAAATGCATTTAGAAATCCTAATGCGTGAACTTTTAAAATAATCGTGAAATGAATCCTATCATGGAATAATTATGCATTAAATGCATAAAATAAATAAACATATCTTTAAATAAAACCCTAGATTGCATGCATTCAAGTTATGTAAATTTAATTTTTTGGACCTTACAACTCTCACCCCTTAAATAAAATTTTGTCCTCGAAATATAGAACATAACGAATAACTCCGGGTAGCGACTCCTCTTTTCGACCTCGATCTCCCAAGTAGCTTCCTCCTCGGAATGATTTAGCCACTGGACATTTATCATATTGATCACCTTGTTCCGGATTCTCCTCTCTTGTTCTTCCAAAATTTGTGTGGGTCCCTCCTCGAATGACAGATTCGGCGTCAGCTGAAGTTAAGAATTCGACATGTACTTCTGCAGCATAGAGACGTGGAACACATTATGAACTCCTGCCAGATTCGGCGGCAGTGCAACTCTGTGTGCAAGTGTCCCAACTCTCTCTTGAATCTCGAATGGCCCGATGAATCTAGGGCTAAGCTTGTCCTTCTTCCCAAACCTCATCAGACCCTTCATAGGTGCGACCTTCACAAAAACATGATCACCTACTGTGAACTCAAGATCATGTCGCCTCTGATCTGCATAACTCTTCTAACGGCTCTAATAGGTCCTCATCCTGTCTTGAATCTTGAACACTAACCCTAAGTCTGCCTGACAATACTCGGACCCAAATCTGCTCTCTCTACTACCTCATCCCAATATACTGGCGACCTATACTTCCTCCCATACAGTGCCTCGTATGGAGACATACCGATCAAGGCATCATAACTGCTGTTGTATTTGAACTCTACAAGAGGTAACTTCGGCTCCCAACTGCCCTGAAAGTCGATAATGCAAGCTCGGAGTAGGTCCTCAAGAATCTAAATCACCCTCTCTGATAGTTCATCGTCTGAGGATGGAAAGCAGTACTGAACAGTAACTTAGCACACAACGCCTGATGTAGACTCCTCTAGAACGCAGACGTGAACCTCGGATCCCTGTCTGACATGATGGACACTAGAATCTCGTGCAGTCTCACTATCTCTCTGATGTATAGCTCTGCGTACTGAGTCATGGTGAAAGTCTTCCTGATCGGTAAGAAATGAGATGATTTAGTGAGCCGATCAACTATCACCCAAATAGAATTATATCCTCCAGTAGTCCTCGGAAGCCCTGTCACAAAGTCCATGGTGATGTTTTCCCATTTCCACTCGGGAATAGGGAGTGGTCTCAGCTTCCCTACAGGTCTCTGATGCTCTGCCTTGACTTGCTAATAAGTCAAACACTCGAAAACGAATCGCAGAATATCCTGCTTCATGCCCGACCACCAATAAAGAGTCTGAAGGTCTTTATACATTTTCGTAGTGGGTGGATAGAGTACGGGGTGCTGTGGGCCTCGATCAAGATATCTGCTCTTGGGGAATCACTGTCAGGAACACATTGACGGTCCCTATATCTAACTACGTCGTCCACAACTTTATACATTCTCAGTCCATTAGCCTCAACCCTCTGTCTCCATTTCTGTAAATACTCGTCAGAAGTCTTCCATGATCTAATTCTGTCTCTCAATGTCGATTGTACTGTTAGTGTAGCAAGATATGGGGCATTGCCTGAGGCATAAACTTCAATCTCAAATCTCTGAATCTCCGCCTGCAGCGGTCTCTATACCGACAAATGGGCAATCACTGCGTGCTTCCTACACAGAGCGTCTGCAACCACATTAGCTTTACCAGGATGGTAACTAATATCACAGTCGTAATCCTTCACTTGCTCTAGCCATCTCCTCAGCCTCATGTTCAGCTCTTTCTGTGTGAAGAAGTACTTCAGGATCTTGTGATCAGAAAAAATCATGCACGTCTCCCCATACAGATAGTGTCTCAAAATATTCAGAGCAAACACCACTACTGCTAGCTCGAGGTCATGAGTCGCATAGTTCTTCTCATGGACCTTCAGCTGCCTGGATGCGTATGCTATAACTCTATCATGCAGCATCAAAACCGCGCCCAAACTGAGCTTTGATACATCAGTGTAAACCACAAACTATCCCTGCACTGATGGCATACCTAAAACTGGTGATGTGTTCAATGCTAGCTTCAACCTGTCAAAGCTCTCCTGACACTCAGATCCCCAAATAAACTTGGCATTCTTCTTCGTCAGGGCGGTCATAGGCACCGTGATAGAAGAGAAGCTCTGAATGAATTTCCTGTAGTACCTAGCCAATCCCAAGAAGCTACGGATCTCTGTCACGCTCTTAGGCACTGGACAATCGATGACTGCTTCGACCTTACTGGGGTCGACCACAATACCATCCTGAGATACAATGTGGCCCAAGAATGACACCCTGCCAAGCAAGAACTCGCACTTATTGAACTTGGCATACAGCTGTTCGTCCTGTAAAGTCTGCAGTATTGTCCTCAGATGCTGGCTATGCTCCTCTCTGCTCCTCGAATAGATCGGGATTTTGTTAATGGAAACTATGATGAACTGATCCAAGTATGGCTGAAACACGCGATTCATGAGATCCACGAAGATCTCTGGCATGTTCTTCAAACATAAGGGCATCACCATAAACTCAAAGTGCCCATAACGCGTCTAGAAAGCTATCTTATGTTCGTCAGACTCTCTCACCTTCAGCTGACGGTATGTAGATCAGAGGTCTATCTTCGAGAACATTGATGCTCCGTGAAGCTGATCAAACAAATCCATGATCCTCGGTAACAGGTAATTGTTCTTGACTGTGACTCTGTTCAGCTCTCGGTAGTCAATGCAAAGCCTCATATTGTCATCCTTCTTCTAGCAAATCCTGTATATGATCTTTCAGTTCTTTCATCTCAGCAGGTGCTAGATGGTAGGGTGCCTTAGAGATCAGCACTGTACCTGGCATGAGCTCAATAGAGAAGTCCACCTCTCTGTCTTGTAGAATGCCTGAAACATCGTTAGGGAAAACATTAGAGAACTCACTGACAACATCCACGTCCTCGAGCATCTGACCGACTGGCTCTGTCACAGATAAAATGTTGTCTAAGAATGCCAGACAGCCTTTTTTCATAATCTTCCTTGCACACAAGCAGGAAATTAAGTACGGCATCTGCTGGTGCCTGGCTTCCTCAAAAATAAACGGCTTCCCTCTGGACAGTCAAAACGACACTGACCTCTGTCAAAAGTCTATGACAGCCCCGTTATAAGAAAGCCAGTCCATGACCAAAATAATGTCGAACTTCGACAACGGTAGCACTATCAAATCTGCGTACACCGTATATTTCTATAACTGAAGCTCCAATATCTTCACTATCTGTGAAGTGAACATCTGATCCTCGGATGAATCGATAATCAGAATCCTGAATCCATCGCTATTGGTATGATTCCTAGTCGCATGACAAAAGATTCAGATATAAACAAATGTGTAGCCCTTGAATCTAGTAATGCATACGTGGCTAAACCTGAAATATATATCCTCCCTGCGACAAAATATACCATAAAATCTAATCGTGTTGACACTTAAGTAATTTCTTACTTGCAATTATTCCAAAATCCTTGAAAAATTACAGAATTAACCTAAATATTCCTCAAAAATTTAGAATTTGCAGTTTAGCCCTTAAAGTTTCAAAAATTTGCAAAATGACCCCTTAAAAATTTCGAATTCCAACCCGAAAATAATGTATAATTCCCGAAAAATTTAGATTTAAATCTCACAAAAATCCAAAAGTTTCGAAAAGAGTCCCCTGCAATCTCGATTTTAGCAATTAGGTACTCAAATTATTGGAAATTGCAATTGGGTCCATAAAATTCTCGAATTAACCAATTAAATTCTTAATTCCAACTAGGTATTGAATGCATCCTAATTCCTTCGATGTTATCAATCACACCATAATTCATAACAAACCTGTAGCCCATGCAATCAAGCGATAAATTAAAATCTTAAACACTAGGATTACCAGTAATCATCGTCGAGTCTGGCTCTGCCTCGGCCTCCTCGTCGTGCATCACATAGGCTCGGCTAGTAGTGGGGCCCTTGTTCCTAGGTCAGTCTGCTGCTTTATGGCCCTCCTATCCGCAAATGAAGCATTTAAAGGTCCCCCACATGCACTATCCAAAATTGAACCCATGGCACTGTCTGCAAGGTTGTCCGTCCTCTGGCTTAGGCGCCCCTGGCACCTGAGGAGGTATCTGCTGCTAGGGACTACGAACCTGTCACTGGGACGTCTGCTGCCCCTATTGCCTCGGTGGCCCTGAATACTGTTTCTTCTGCGGCTGGGAGCTGGACTAAGTCTGATGCTGCTTCTTCTGCATCTCAAAGTCTATGTCCCGCTGAGCCTGCTCTGCCTGAAAAGCACAGGCGGTGGCCTCATCATAACCTGTCAGCCTCATCAACATGACGTCCTGGGGAAGGGTGGGTCTCAGTCCATCAAAGAAATGCCTCAGTTTCTGGGCGACATCTGTAGCTATCATGGGCACAAAATGGCAGCCCCTGTCAAACTTGCGGATAAAATCCGCCACAAATAAATCCTCCTGTCAGAGACTCATGAAATCCCTTGTCAGGCGGCCTCTGACGTCAGCTGAAAAGTACGTCCCATAGAACATCTCCTTGCATGTGTCCCAGGTGAGAGTACCCAAGTCAATTGCATGAGCGGCTCCCTCCCACCAAAGGGATGCATCATCCCTTAGCATGTAAATGGCGCACTGTCCCGGTCACCATCTATCATGAGCAGGTACTCAAAATGCAACTCCAGTGATCGAGTCCATCCCTCTACCAAGAATGGATCAGTAGTGCCCCCGAACTCCTTCGGGTTAAGTCACCTAAATAGCTCGTAAACATCCCTCTGAGGCCTAGGAGCCTGCTGTGCCTGCTCCAGTAGCCTAGACATACCCTCCAGAACACGGGTGGCTGCATCTATAGGCGGTGGTGGTGGTGGTGGGCCTCTGCTCCCTCCAGGAATATCATCCTGACGGTCGGTGCTAGGAGCGTGTCTGGGAGGCATATCTGAATACGGTCTAATTTTAAACGTAACCCATCATGCAAATTTATCTAGTATTTAAAACAAAAATCCTTAAATCGTTAAAGCTTTTAAACATGAAATGTAAATCATAACTCATGTAATCATGCAGGTGCTAGCAGTAAATCATTTAAATCATAAAAGCTTACAGCCTTGAGGCTTGAAGGCTGAGCGGCAGAAGCTGCCGTGGCACAACACTATATAGGACCCTTGCTCTGATACCAACTGTCATGTATACTTATTTAAAATGCGAAAATATTTTTTTAAAAAAAAAATCTCACATTTTCGAAAATAAAAAATTATTTATTTTGCATGCATGCAACCCTGCTGAGGAATATCTCATTTAAAAATTTATCGTAAACAGTCGACAAAGAAAATTACTGTAAGGTAAAAATTGCCAACTCGGCCCTCAATCATGCATGAATAAACAAAACAAGTAAAATCATAAAAACAACTGTGTAACTTAAAAACGTGTAAAATCAATCATGTCTGCTCAAAGCTCATGAAATCATAATGTGAGGAAATGTGTGGTCCTCGGGTCGTGCGCGCCCGCCCAACCCGGCCTTTTCAGAGTTCGGCACCTCCAGTCTCCTCAACTAAGTGCTCACCTATATCAAACACACCAATGAGTCTAAAAACTCAACACACCTGCACCGTTAATAGTAAATACATATACGTAGCACACAACAATGAAAAATACCGTAACCAACATACACTTCATGACATTAAAATCTACATTTCATGAACTTAAAATCATGAACGTAAACGTGTAATGCCCGAGATTTTGTTATGTTAATCTGAGATTATTAATTGATGAATTAATGTGATTATAGAAGGACCACTACGAGACAAGAATTGATAAAGCATGAGTATTGTATTTTTGGAATACAGTAGGTATCGCGCACATGTACGGAGATGAGGCGCGCATATGCGCGAGAAGCAAGTGCCAAGGCAGAAAACCTCGCGCATATGCGCGAGACTAGGTGCGCATAAGCGCGAGCTTGTTAAATGAAGAAGTGCCGAGACAGTGGGTCTCGCGCATATGCGCGAGAAGAGGCGCACATATGCGCGAGCAAGATGTTTGTTCATGCGCAGAGACAGTAGGTCTCGTGCATATGCGCCGGAATGGGACGCACATATGCGCGAGATGGTGAATTCATGAATGCCGAGACCAGTAGGTCTCGCGCATATGCGCCATCGAGGGACGCGCATATGCGCGAGACGTGCAGCATAAAGAAGCATGCCACATATCTTTGCCATGCATATATTATGTAAAACAAGTTGCATTCCTTCAGTTTTGGCAAGAAGAAAGGACCGAGAAACCTCCAGGAATCTTCAAGCTCTTCATCTTGTAGAATTGTGATTTTGAGAGATCCGACCGTTTCATTTTCGATCCGAGTTGAGTTCCGTGCTCCTCTCATCAACGGCTTCGAAAGGATGTAATTTTGATTTCTTTTCATCATGGTTCGAAAATATATCGTCTGGGGAATCAAAATTTGATTTATATTATGTGTTCCTGAGATTATGGTAATCGTATAATCGAAACCGGATTGATGAACGAATACAGTATGAAATTGTTATTATTTTTCAAATTTGATTTTAATGAACAGATTTTTGAGATGGTGGCTTATATGGCTGATTATTATGATTAGTTAAGATATATATCTTGTTGTTTGAGTTGCCGGATATATCGAGATTGAGCCGTTATGCCGTCGACATTGAACTAGATTGAATATTAATCAAATTACTCAAGTCTTACTTTGAATAGAATGTTGATAGTGTATATTTTGAATTTCATTGTCAGATTGAGTGTTGACACCTTCAAATTCAAGACTTCGACTACGTCAGATCGACAAAAGAAAGGTATAAATCAATGTTAAACCGGGAAGATACGACTCGAGTCAGAAATAGCTTGAGTTTCCCTAAACCACATACTTTATTGTAATTGCTTTGATGTTTGCAATTAATGAGATTGATATGCTTAGTCTATTGATTTATAGCAAAGCATGCATAGATTCTTTGGCAGATGTGGCATGTCTTTGGCAGAGGTGCCAAGTCACTGGACATTTGGTTTATATCGATGTTGCTTAGGAGTAGATCGACTCTTATTGTAGAGATTTGATATAGAAAGCCATAGTTTGGGAATAAGAACGTACAACCATCTAGCTGGGAAGAGTAGGTGAAAGACTATTGCGTCTTATTCGAACCGAGATCCCTAGATAAGAGTCGAGTCAGAAATTAAGAGTCAAAGAGTTTGATTTACTGTTTTATATCGATTCATGTTTTTCAGATTATGATGCATTCTATTGATCACTGTTCTATGCTTTTATATATGGTTATATGAAATGCATGTATACGTTGTTTATAATGGGAATATATTTCTCACCGAAGTTATCTGGTTGTTGTTGTGTTTGTATGTGTGCATGAAAACAGGTGGGACAAGATCAGGGTCGAAAAGAGTATAGGTGTAGAACCCGAAAATCAGATTACGTATAAGCCATGCATAATTTCTATTATTTAAATTAAATATGAAGTTTTAAATCATGATTATTTATTTTAAAGGTAGATGTTTAGTATTATCTTTTCAGGATAAATACGCGAGGCCGAACCGGAGTTTGGAGATTTGAGATAAGATTAATAATAAGAAAATATTCTTAAATTTAATTTAAGTCAAAGAATAATTTAAATTAAAGAAAAAGAATGTGCTTGGGATTTAATAAATTAATTAGAGCTAAGTTGGTAAATAAGTTCTTTAGGTTAATATTTAATTAAAACTTAAATTAAAATATGTAAACATAGAGTGATGAATTAATATAAGTGTAATATATTCAAGAAATTTAACATAGCATTTAAATACTTAAATTTTTAAACCATGCAATGTAATGCAATAATTTATTTTAAATAATGTGTTAATTCACTCAAATATATAATTGGTATATTAAACCCTAAACATTTAAATACAAGAATTAATCAAGGTCATACCATGCAAAAAGGGTGGATGAATTTCGGTCCATGCATAAACAAATTCAAAATTGTTAGTAACACCCCATTCAAACCATCCTCAATGACCCTTAAGGTGGATTTAATTCCTCATATTTAAATCACTAATTAATAGTAATTCAAATACTATGATACACATCATTTCTCCTCAACTTATTACCTAGTAATTAAATGGGAACATGCAGCAAGTTGGAGAAAAGAATCGGCCAACTCAAGGAGAGAAAGAAACATTAAAGTCACCACTATATGGTTTGCAAAGTGTATTCATTTCCCACTTTTAAATTCAATAATGAAGGATAATGCAAGCACCATAATTCTCCTCAAGGCTCCTTAATATATTACGTTTGCTATGTGACTTCAAACGTGCAGCAAGAGTAGAGAATAAACTGAAAACTTTTCGGCAGCAAGGAGTGAAGAAGACCAATTCAAACCCATTCAAATTCTCACTTGTAACCTCCCACCTTAATGCATAATAATACACCTTTAACACCTCCTATAATACTCATCTTCATTGCCTAGCAAACATACGCCATTACCTTCGAAATACACCAGAAAACAGTAGCTTAGAGGCGTGAGAAATCAGCAGAAAAACAAGAAGTGAAGTCCAACTCGGTTCCGTCGCGTCGTATTGTCGTTTTGATTTGTTTTTCTTCAAAAAAAATTCCAAGCATGTATATATGGTTTCTTTTCTCTTCAATCAAGTCCTATAAATATTTTAAAACCTTATATGTTCAAGATTCATGAGGCAAAACAAATTGTTGACAGCTACATTTCTCGAAAAATCTGCACAAGTCCTCGGCCATGCTGATATTTTTTTTGTTGCTGAGTTTTGATGATTTCAGGGGGTTGCTTCGTTTCCAGGCACACATGGCGACTTATAGGCATGATTTAGAATGGGTTAGGGTGTTATTGGTTCATTGGTTTACGTCCATACACCCACAAACGAAGTATTGACAGCAACAATTTCATCAAGTTACAGGTTGTGTCAAAATTGTGTTATTTGGTTGGTTACAGGGGGTGTTCGAATCCTGGCTGCCCTAAGGGCCATATACATGGTTAGAACCCTACCTTAACATGTCAAGGGCGTGACCAAATCATCCTTTCAAGTTTTGGTTCACGGCTTCATCATATTCTTACATTTACATGGCACATGTCCCTCGGTTTTAAAGTTTCTGAAATCTGTAGGAGTGTGTTTCGGTTTTGGGGGTTTGAATGGATTGTGGTTGGCTTCTAGCCAATAGCCATGGTTCATACAACACTCCATCATGTCTAGATCGAGCCATGGTCAATCAAATGGCCACTGGAATGGCACAAGACAATATAACAATTCGATACATCTCATTGCACAGGATTGAGTTCTCGGTTGGTATGTTCCTGTTGTCCTAGGTGTTGGCTTGGGATGTGGTTGGCTTTTAGCCTTTATCCATGGTCTGAGCCATGCCTTAGGATGTTGGTAAGAGTCTTTGGGTGGCGGTTCAAGCCCTTGGTCATAAAATTTCAGAGCTACACCTCAAATACCCAAGCTGCTCCTGCTGCACGTTTGACAGCAACTTTGGGTCACGTTTTTGGTGCTTGTTTGAGTTCTTGGTTGGCTTTTAGCCCATGGCCTTGGAATGGACAGTACCTTAGTGAGTTAGGAAAGTCATGTTTTTGGCCGTTCTTGATTTGGTCGAGTTTAGAGGTCGTACGAGAATTTACGGCGAAAGGTGCCAAAATGACTCTCGAAAGAGTGTTTTATGTTTTTGGATTCCTTTCACCTATTTTCGTTTTTACAGTTATTATGCATATTTTTTTCAGTAGGTTTGGGGTATTTTAATCATGGTTAAACGTCGGTTTAATGTTGGTTCGGGTTGGTACAAAGCCATGGTTAAAAATCAAGTATCGGTTCTAATCGTCTCGTTTTTGGTTCTACTGTTAAAATTTTGTCAAATTAAGATTTATTGCATGTGTCACATATTAGTAGTAAGTTGCAGCAAGCCTGAGAACGATCCAACTCATCCGGTAAAAATAAGGTTATAATTATATTACGTGCATAAAAATATAAAATGTTTATTTTTGAGATATATGCTATATGTCTTGTGGCCACCTTATGCTTATGGGTTTGGAAGTCGGTAGGAACAACCGAGGACCTCTCCGCCCGGTGACTTACGACCGGTTTATGATTATGTATGGGTACGGACATCCAGTCCAAGGGCTGTGATTGATCCCTACCGCCCAGTATACTGTGATTTAGTCTGATCAGGCGCTCACGCTATGTTATGAGCCTCAATTATCTCTACCAGAAAAATTATGATATGTTATGACAGAGCTCTATTGAGCAAAGCTTTTACGTATGAATTTTCAGATATGCACGTAGTTATAATTATTCATGACATGATACGATTTTCACCCTGCGCTTTACGATACTTTATTTTTACGTTTGATGCGATTTTATGATATATTTACTTGTTATTCAAGATATATACATGTTGAGTCTTTAGAATCACTAGACTTGATTGTTGTAGGTATTGATGAGGTCGAGACCGCGGGCGGAGACCAGTGAGCGATCTTGGGACAGCAGTAGTAAACCCGAGGACCTCATGATTTAGTTTATACACTTTTTATTATTCAAACTCAGTTCTAATACGTTGGATGATTTTAAATTGAGGTTTACGTTGGTTTATTTTTAAATTGTTGGTTGAAAACATTATTCGCTTCCGCTGTTATTTTAAAGAAAAAAAATTATTTACATGTTTATTTTAATTAAAGGAGACAAGATAATTATTTATTTAGAAAATTTTTAATAATTCCGCAAAATTATGAATACGAAATATGGGCCTTTACAATAGAAGATCGAGATTAGAATGCAGATTCGGACCTAGATATAGAGTTGGTTTTCAACACTTGATATGTAGTAGTTGAACACTAGTGTGTTATGATTATATTTGTACAAGACTTGTTCTTTTGGATCATGTTGTAGCTATTAACTTGATCTTGTGATTTGAATGAGATGGGACCTATCTTAATATAGACTATGTACACTTTGTTATAAGGTGTTCAACATTAAAAAAATTTAAAAAAATTAAAAATTTATGACCCAGTTTATTTAATTGTTCCTAATTAATCCAATGATGATTGAAAAGAATGAGTTAGCGTCCGGGTCCCCACAACAGTTGGATCAGAGCCTTAGCTATATGTTTCTTAGACTGGGATAGAAGCGAGTGAGCAGGGTAGATTGAGTTTTCTTTCCTACTTTTGAAATGCTAGCATGACAGCATGTTTTATTGTTTTGAAAATACATGTTTACCTGATTATTTTATATGATTGGAAACGTGTATTATTGAAAGAATGAATCAGAACCGATTCTTGATCAGAGGTATGATGATCAGAGGAGGACTGAGACAGATTTGTTATATGTGGTTACTAACCAATTTGATAATCAGATATGCCTCCTCGAAGAATCTCAGAACAGGGTAGTACTTCTACTAATCCGATGGATGTTACAGCAACACCCATGGAAACACTGCTGAAGAGATTTCAGTGGTTCAAACCGCCGACATTGAAAGGCACAGATAATTCTATTGACTGTGAGAGTTGGTTAGATGATATTGAGATGTTGTTTGATTCTCTTGATTACACAGATGAAAGAAGAGTTAGACTGATTGGGCATCAATTGCATGACGTTGCAAAGAATTAGTGGCTCACAACCAAGAAGGGGTTGGAGCATCGAGGTACAGTTATTACTTGGAAGATAGTTAAGACTGAATTTTATCAACGATTCTTCCCAGTATCGTACAGAAAAGACAAGGGGGCAGAGTTTGCCAACCTGAAGCAAGGCCATTTGAATATTGAAGAATATGTGGTCAAGTTCTCTACCTTGTTACGTTTTGCTCCGCATGTTGCTGAGAATGATGAAGAAGTGGCTGATCAGTTCATTAATGGGCTGAATCCTTAGATCTTTACACTGTTAAATGCGGGGAGACCGAATAACTTTGCTGATGCTTTGAATAGAGAAAAAGGAGCGGAAGCAGGCCTGATCAGGCAGAAATGGGCTTCGTATGTTGCTCCAGTACCGAGACCGCAACTACCCTCAGCTCAGTTCCACCAACCCCCTCCAAGATTTGATAGTGGTAGTAGCAGCTGTGGGAAGAAAAATCATTTGAAAGCCTGAGGGAAACAGTTCAAGAAGTCTGGTAGTAGTTCATCTAGCTCCAGTGGTTCGCGACAGAGCTAGAGTTATACCGGGGTCTATTGCAGAACTTGTGGAGGGAGACATCCCACAGAGCAATGCCAAGGAGTGTTTGGTAGTTGCAATATCTGTTGAAAACAAGGACATTTTGCCAGAGTCTGTCCGAAGCAAGGTTCCCAACGATACAAGGGAGCAGAATCATTTGGATCAGTGGCTCAGGCTGATAGACGATCATCTGCTGTTCACTCTTTCCAGCAACCTACTACTCAGTCACAGCCGAGGCCAAGAGGAAACCAGACTGTTAGCCAACCTCCGAGACAGCAAGCCAGAGTGTTTGCATTGACTGAAGAGCAGGCATAGGAAGCACCTGATGATGTTGTTGCAGGTAAATTTTCTCTTTGTGATTACTCTGTTTATGTATTAATTGATACCGGTGAATCCCATATTTTATATCTGAACGATTTGCATTGATACATGAATTGCCTATTGAGTCATTATCGGTTTTAGTATCTGTCTCTTCACCTTTGGGGCGAGGTCTTATATCAATGAAATCTGTTAAACATTGTATACTGCAGTATGATGGGAATGAGATTGAATTAGATTATATTGTACTCGGTTTGTCTGATTTTGATTGCATTATCGATATTGATATGCTGACCAAGTATAGAGCTACCGTAGATTGTTTCCAGAAAATTGTGAGATTCAGACATGAAATGGTTGATGAATGGAAATTTTACGGTAAGGGTTCCAGAGCTCGAATTCCTTTTATATCTGTGTTGTCTATGACTCGATTATTACAAAAAGGAGCAGAGTGATTCCTTGTGTATTTAGTAGATGTACTGAAATCGAGCCCGTCATTGGCAGATTTGCCAGTGGTATGTGAGTTTGCTGATGTCTTTCCAGATGAGATTCCGAGTTTGCCTCCAATCTGAAAAATAGACTTCTGTATTGAATTGATACCAGGTACTATTCCTATTTCTAAAACTCCATACAGAATGGCACCGATTGAATTGAAAGAGTTGAAAGAGCAGCTAGAATATTTACTGGCCAAGGGTTACATCAGACCGAGTGTTTCTCCTTAGGGTGCTCCAGTACTGTTTGTTAGAAAGAAAGACGGTTCAATGTGACTCTACATTGACTTTCGGCAATTGAACAAGGCTAAGATAAAGAATAAATATCCTTTGCTTCGTATTGACGATTTATTTGATCAGTTGCAGTGTTCTTCTGTTTATTCCAAGATCTATCTGAGATCTGGATATCATCAGCTGAGAGTCAGAGATTCTGATATATCAATGACAGCTCTCAGAACCAGGTATGGCCACTATGAGTTTATAGTCATGTCGTTTGGTTTAACGAATGCTCCAGGTGTATTTATGAGTTTGATGAACCTTATATTTCAGAAGTATCTTGATGACTTTGTGATCATCTTTATTGAAGATATTCTGATTTATTCCAAGAATATGATTGATCATGATGAACATTTGAGAACTGTATTGAGAATTCTGAGAACTGAGAAATTGTATGCTAAGCTGTCCAAATGTGAGTTTTGGCTGAAGCAAGTGATATTTTTGGGACACATTATATCTGGAGATGATATTTCTGTTGATCCTAGCAAAGTTGAAGCTGTGATCAGTTGGCCTAGACCGAAATCAGTGCCAGAGATACGCAGTTTTATGGGTTTAGCAGGATACTATCGTTGATTTATTAAAGTTTTCTCAAGTATTACGAAGCCGATTACTCAGTTGACTCAGAAGAATGCACCGTTTGTTTGGTCAGAGGCTTGTGAATCCAGTTTTCTAGAGTTGAAGAAGAGATTAACTAGTGGTCCTGTGTTGACTATTCCGTCAGGTACTGGTGATTTTGTTGTTTATTGTGATGCTTCTCGCAGAGGAATATATTGGGTTTTAATGCAGCGAGGACATGTTATTGCATATACCTCGAGACAATTGAAACCACATGAGACTCGCTACCCGATTCATGATCTTGAATTGGCTGCCATCATATTTGCATTGAAGATTTGGCCACACTATCTATATGGTGAGAAATTTGAAATTTATTCCGATCACAAGAGTTTGAAATATCTATTTTCATAGTCAGAACTGAATATGAGACAACGTAGATGGCTTGATTTATTGAAAGATTTTTATTGTGAAATCAAATATTATCTGGGAAAATAAACTGCAGCAGCTGACGCACTGAGTCAAAAGGTATGTTCTTTATCTTTATTGACGATTGGTGTTTCGAATTTGATTGAATATTGCTGTCTTTCTGGATTAGTATTTGAGACAGATTATCAACCTCTGAGACTTTATGCCATTCAAGTTGAACCAGAGTTGATTTTTCGAATTAAAGAAGCACAGAAAGTTGATCAGAATGTTTAGAACTCAATTTTAATGATCAGATCAGGGCATCAATCAGAATATCAGGTTCGTGATGATGTGTTATATGTGAATAATTGACTTGTTGTGCCAGATTTTTCAGACTTGAAACATTAGATTTTGAAAGAAGCGCACTGTATTCGTTTGAGTATTCATCCTGGTGGCAGAAAAATGTACAATGATCTGAAGAAACAGTTTTGGTGGAAATAGATGAAATCAGACATTGCAGATTTTGTGTCCAGATGTTTGAATTTCCAACCGGTGAAAGCAGAAAGAAAGAGACCAGGAGGTCTGTTGCATAGCTTATCTATTCCAGAATGGAAATGGGATCAGATTTCCATGGATTTTGTGACGAAGTTACCACGATCCTCCCGAGTTTGTGATGCAATTTGGGTCATTATTGACAGATTAACCAAATCAGATTTTTTTATTCCTTACAGAATGAAATACAGACACGACCAGATGGCAGAGATTTATGTCAGAGAAGTGGTCAGATTGCATGGTGTGCCTAAGTCTATCATATCAGATCGTGATCCTTGATTAACTTCACACTTCTGGCACAGTTTGCATCAAGCTCTAGGTACGAAATTACATTTGAGTATTGCATATCATCCTTAGACCGACGGACAGTCAGAGCGGACTATCCAGACATTTGAAGATATGCTGAGAGCTGTAGTGCTAGACTTTTGCACAGTTGGCAAGATTCTTTGCCTCTTTGTGAATTCTCGTACAACAACAGCTATCAGAAGAGTATAGAGATGGATCCGTTTGAAGTGTTGTATGGCAAGAAGTGCATATCCCCTCTCTATTAGGAGGAGATATCTGGGATACCTGAACTTGGGCCTGATATGATTTGAGATATGACTGAGAAAGTGAAACTGATTCAGCATAGAATGAAGACAGCTCAGGATAGACAGGCCAAATATGCAGATATTCGACGTCGACCAGTTAGAGTTTAAGCAAGGAGACATAGTATTTTTGAAGATTTCTCCTTTCAGAGTCATTGTTAGATTTGGTAAGAAATGAAAATTATCTCCTCGCTATATTGGGCCGTATGAGATTCTTGAGAAGATAGGTACTCGTGCCTATCGACTCGCTATTCCTCCTTCTCTAATCTGGCATACATGACGTCTTTCATGTATCTATGTTGTGGAAATATCTTCCTGATGCTTCTCATGTTCTTCAGCCAGACGAGGCAGAACTTGATGAAACTCAAAGTTATTTTGAAAAACAGATTCAGATTCTTTATCGTAAAGAAAAACAGCGCAGAACGAAGACTATTCCGCTTGTGAAAGTTCAGTGGAGTCGTCATGGCATTGAAGAAGCTACATGGGAAACTGAATCAGACATGAGACAGAAATTTCCAGAGTTATTTCATTGATGTGAGTTTTCTTATTTAGCTTCTGTATATCTCCTTCTTGTATGTGATTTGATTGCTTGTGATTTCGGGGACGAAATCAAATCTTAGAGGGGGAGAATTTTAATGCCCGAGATTTTATTCTGTTAATCTTAGATTATTAATTAATGAATTAATGTTATTATAGAAGGACCACTCAGAGATAAAAATTGATAAAGCATGAGTACAGTAGGTATCGCGCACAGGGGCGGAGACGAGGCGCGCATATACGCGAGAAGCAAGTGCCCAGGCAGAAGACCTCGCGCATATGCGCGAGACAAGGCTCGCATATGCGCGAGCATGCAAAATGAAGAAGTGCCGAGACAGTAGGTCTCGCGCAAGAGGCGCGCATATGCGCGAGCAAGATGTGTGTTCATGCGCAGAGACAGTAGGTCTCGTGCATATGCGCCGGAATGGGACGCACATATGCGCGAGATGGTAAATTCATGAATGCCGAGACCAGTAGGTCTCGCGCATATGCGCCATTGAGGAACACGCATATGCGCGAGATGTGCAGCATGAAGAAGAATGCCACATATCTTTGCCATGCATATATTATGTAAAACAAGTTGCATTGCTTCAGTTTTGGCAAGAAGAAAGGACCGAGAAACCTCGATGAATCCTCAAGCTCTTCATCTTGTAGAATTGTGATTTTGAGAGATCAGACCATCTGATTTTCGATTCGAGTTGAGTTCCGTGCTCCTCTCATCAACGGCTTCAAAAGGATGTAATTTTGATTTCTTTTCAGCATGGTTCAAAAAAATATCGTTTGGGGAATCCTAATTTGATTTATATTATGTGTTCCTGAGATTATGGTAATCGTATAATCGAAACCGGATTGATGAACGGATGCAGTATTAAATTGTTATTATTTTTCAAATTTGATTTGAATGAAATTGTACAAATTTTTGAGATGGTGGCTTATATGGCTGATTATTATGATTAGTTAAGATATATCTCTTGTTGTTTGAGTTGCCAGATATATCAAGATTGCGCCGTTATGCCGTCGACATTGAACTAGATTGAGTATTAATCAAATTACTCAAGTCTTACTTTGAATAGAATGTTGATAGTGTATATTTTGAATTTCATTTCCAGATTGAGTGTTGACACCTTCAAATTCAAGACTTCGACTACGTAAGATCGACAAAAGAAAGGTATAAATCAATGTTAAACCGGGAAGATACGACTCGAGTCAGAAATAGCTTGAGTTTCCCAAAACCACATACTTTATTGTAATTGCTTTGATGTTTGCAATTCATGAGATTGATATGCTTAGTCTATTGATTTATAGCAAAGCATGCATAGATTCTTTGGCAGATGTGGCATGTCTTTGGCAAAGGTGCCAAGTCACTGGACATTTGGATTATATCGATGTTGCTTAGGAGTAGAAAGAATCCTATTGTAGAGATTCGATATAGAAGGCCAAAGTCTGGGAATAAAAACATACAACCATCTAGTTGGGAAGATTAGGTGGAAGACTATTGCGTCTTATTCGAACCGAGATCCCTAGATAAGAGTCGAGTCAGAAATTAAGAGTCAAAGAGTTTGATTTACAGTTTTATATTGATTAATGTTTTTCAGATTATGATGCATTCTATTGATCACTGTTCTATGCTTTTATATATGGTTATATGAAATGCATGTATACGTTGTTTATAATTGAAATATATTTCTCACCGGAGTTATCCGGTTGTTGTTGTGTTTGTATGTGTGCATGAAAACAGGTGGGACAAGATCAGGGTCGAAAAGAGGATAGAAGATCGAGATTAGAATGCAGATTCGGACCTAGATGTAGAGTTGGTTTTAAACACTTGATATGTAGTAGTTGAACACTAGTGTGTTATGATTATATTTGTACAAGACTTGTTCTCTTGGATCATGTTGTAGATATTAACTTGATCTTGTGATTTGAATGAGATGGGACCTATCTTATTATAGACTTTGTACACTTTGTTATATAGTGTTCAACATTAAAAAAATTTAAAAAAATTAAAAATTTATGACACAGTTTATTTAATTGTTCCCAATTAATCCAATGATGATTGAAAAGAATGAGTTAGCGTCCGGGTCCCCACAACAGGTGGTATAAGAGCCTTAGCTATATGTTTCTTAGACTGGGATAGAAGCGAGTGAGCGGGGTAGATTGAGTTTTCTTTCCTACTTTTGAAATGCTAGCATGACAACATGTTTTATTGCTTTGAAAATACATGTTTACCTGATTATTTTATATGATTGGAAATGTGTATTATTGAAAGAATGAATCAGAACCGATTCTTGATCAGAGGTATGATTATCAGAGGAGGACTGAGACAGATTTGTTATATGTGGTTACTAACCATTTTGATAATCAGATATGCCTCCTCGAAGAATCTCAGAATAGGGTAGTACTTCTACTAATCCGATGGATGTTACAGCAACACCCATGGAAACACTGCTGAAGAGATTTCAGTGGTTCAAACCGCCGACATTGAAAGGCACAGATAATTCTATTGACTGTGAGAGTTGGTTAGATGATATTGAGATGTTGTTTGATTCTCTTGATTACACAGATGAAAGAAGAGTTAGACTGATTGGACATCAATTGCATGACGTTGCAAAGAATTGATGGCTCACAACCAAGAGGGCGTTGGAGCATCGAGGTACAGTTATTACTTGGTAGATAGTTAAGACTGAATTTTATCAACGATTCTTCCCAGTATCGAACAGAAAAGACAAGGGGGCAGAGTTTGCCAACCTGAAGCAGGGCCATTTGAATATTGAAGAATATGTGGCCAAGTTCTCTACCTTGTTACGTTTTGCTCCGCATGTTGCTGATAATGATGAAGCAGTGGCTGATCAGTTGATTAATGGGCTGAATCCTGAGATCTTTACACCGTTAAATGCAGGGAGACCGAATAACTTTGCTGATGCTTTGAATAGAGCAAAAGGAGCGGAAGCGGGCCTGATCAGGAAGAAAGTGGCTTCGTATGTTGCTCCAGTACCGAGACCGCAACAACCCTCAGCTCAGTTCCACCAACCCCCTCCAAGATTTGATAGTGGCAGTAGCAGCTGTGGGAAGAAAGATCATTTGAAAGCTTGAGGGAAATAGTTCAAGATGTCTGGTAGTATTTCATCTAGCTCCAGTGGGTCACGACAGAGCTAGAGTTATACCGGGGTCTATTGCAGAACTTGTGGAGGGAGACATCCCACAGAGCAATGCCAAGGAGTGTTTGGTAGTTGCAATATCTGTCGAAACAAGGACATTTTGCCAGAGTCTGTCCGAAGAGAGGTTCCCAAGGATACCAAGGAGCAGAATCATTTGGATCAGTGGCTCAGGCTGATAGACGATCATCTGCTGTTCACTCTTTCAAGCAACCTACTACTCAGTCACAGCCAAGGCCAGGAGGAAGCCAGACTGTTAGCCAACCTCCGAGACAGCAAACCAGAGTGTTTGCATTGACTGAAGAGCAGGCATAGGAATCACGTGATGATGTTGTTGCAGGTAACTTTTCTCTTTGTGATTACTCTGTTTATGTATTAATTGATACCGGTGCATTCCATACTTTTATATCTGAATGATTTGCATTGATACATGAATTGCCTATTGAGTCATTATCGGTTGTAGTATCTGTCTCTTCACCTTTGGGGCGATGTCTTATATCAGTGAAATCTATTAATCATTGTATACTGCAGTATGATGGGAATGAGATTGAGTTAGATTATATTGTACTCGGTTTGTCTGATTTTGATTGCATTATCGATATTGATATGCTGACCAAGTACAGAGCCACTGTAGATTGTTTCCAGAAAATTGTGAGATTCAGACGTGAAATTGTTGATGAATGGAAATTTTACGGTAAGGGTTCCAGAGCTCAAATTCCTTTGATATCTATGTTGTCTATTACTCGATTATTACCGAAAAGAGCAGAGTGATTCCTTGTGTATTTAGTAGATGTACTGAAATCGAGCCCGTCATTGGCAGATTTGCCAGTGGTATGTGAGTTTGCTGATGTCTTTCCAGATGAGATTCCGAGTTTGCCTCCAATCTGAAAAATAGACTTCAGTATTGAATTGATACCAGGTACTATTCCTATTTCTAAAACTCCATACAGAATGGCACCGATTGAATTGAAAGAGCAGCTAGAAGATTTACTGGCCAAGGGTTACATCAGACCGAGTGTTTCTCCTTGGGGTGCTCCAGTACTGTTTGTTAGAAAGAAAGACGGTTCAATGTGACTCTGCATTGACTTTCGGCAATTGAACAAGGCTAAGATAAAGAATAAATATCCTTTGCTTCGTAATGACGATTTATTTGATCCGATGCAGTGTTCTTCTGTTTATTCCAAGATATATCTGAGATCTGGATATCATCAGCTGAGAGTCAGAGATTCTGATATATCAAAGACAGCTTTCAGAACCAGGTATGGCCACTATGAGTTTATAGTCATGTCGTTTGGTTTAACGAATGCTCCAGGTGTATTTATGGGTTTGATGAACCTTATATTTCAGAAGTATCTTGATGACTTTGTGATCATCTTTATTGAAGATATTCTGATTTATTCCAAGAATATGATTGATCATGCTGAACATTTGAGAACTGTATTGAGAATTCTGAGAACTGAGAAATTGTATGCTAAGCTGTCCAAATGTGAGTTTTTGCTGAAGCAAGTGATATTTTTGGGACACATTATATCTGGAGATGGTATTTCTGTTGATCCTAGCAAAGTTGAAGCTGTGATCAGTTGGCCTAGACCGACATCAGTGCCAGAGATACGCAGTTTTATGGGTTTAGCAGGATAATATCGTCGATTTATTAAAGATTTCTCAAGTATTACGAATCCGATTACTCAGTTGAGTTAGAAGAATGCACCGTTTGTTTGGTCAGAGGCTTGTGAATCCAGTTTTCTAGAGTTGAAGAAGAGATTAACTAGTGGTCCTGTGTTGACTATTCCGTCAGGTACTGGTGATTTTGTTGTTTATTGTGATGCTTCTCGCAGAGGAATATATTGTGTTTTAATGCAGCTAGGACATGTTATTGCATATGCCTCGAGACAATTGAAACCACATGAGACTCGCTACCCGATTCATGATCTTGAATTGGTTGCCATCATATTTGCATTGAAGATTTGGCGACACTATCTATATGGTGAGAAATTTGAAATTTATTCCGATCACAAGAGTTTGAAATATCTATTTTCACAGTCAGAACTGAATATGAGACAACGTAGATGGCTTGATTTATTGAAAGATTTTGATTGTGAAATCAAATATTATCCGGGAAAATAAAATGCAGCAGCTGACGCACTGAGTCAAAAGGTATGTTCTTTATCTTTATTGACGATTGGTGTTTCGAATTTTATTGAATATTGCTGTCTTTCTAGATTAGTATTTGAGACAAATTATCAACCTCTGAGATTTTATGCCATTCAAGTTGAACCAAAGTTGATTTTTCGAATTAAAAAAGCACAGAAAGTTGATCAGAATATTCAGAACTCAATTTTAATGATCAGATTAGGGCATCAATCAGAATATCAGGTTCGTGATGATGTGTTATATGTGAATAATTGACTTGTTGTGCCAGATGTTTCAGACTTGAAACAGCAGATTTTGACAGAAGCGCACTGTAGTCGTTTGAGTATTCATCCTGGTGGCAGAAAAATGTACAATGATCTGAAGAAACAGTTTTGGTGGAAACAGATGAAATCAGACATTGCAGATTTTGTGTCCAGATGTTTGAATTTCCAACCGGTGAAAGCAGAAAGAAAGAGACCAGGAGGTCTGTTGCATAGCTTATCTATTCCAGAATGGAAATGGGATCAGATTTCCATGGATTTTGTGACGAAGTTACAACGATCCTCCCGAGTTTGTGATGCGATTTGGGTCATTATTAACAGATTAACCAAATCAGCATTTTTTATTCCTTACAGAATGACATCGAGACACGACCAGATGGCAGAGATTTATGTCAGAGAAGTGGTCAGATTGCATGGTGTGCCTAAGTCTATCGTATCAGATCGTGATCCTTGATTATCTTCACACTTCTGGCACAGTTTGCAACAACCTCTAGGTACGAAATTACATTTGAGTACTGCATATCATCCTCAGACCGGCGGACAGCCAGAGCGGACTATCCAGACATTGGAAGATATACTGAGAGCTGTAGTGCTAGACTTTTGCACAGTTGGCAAGATTCTTTGCCTCTTTGTGAATTCTCGTACAACTACAGCTATCAGACGAGTATAGAGAGGGCTCCGTTTGAAGTGTTGTATGGCAAGAAGTGCAGATCCCCTCTCTATTGTGAGAAGATATCTGAGGTACCTTAACTTGGGCCTGATATGATTTGAGATATGACTGTGAAAGTGAAACTGATTCAGCATAGAATGATGACAGCTCAGGATAGACAGGCCAAATATGCAGATATTCGACGTCGACCGTTAGAGTTTAAGCAAGGAGACAGAGTATTTTTAAAGATTTCTCCTTTCAGAGTCATTGTCAGATTTGGCAAGAAATGAAAATTATCTCCTCGCTATATTGGGCCGTATGAGATTCTTGAGAAGATAGGTACTCGTGCCTATCGACTTGCTATTCCTCCTTCTTTATCTGGCATACATGACGTCTTTCATGTATCTATGTTGCGGAAATATCTTCCTGATGCTTCTCATGTTCTTCAGCCAGACGAGACAGAACTTGATGAAACTCAAAGTTATTTTGAAAAACCGATTCAGATTCTTGATCGTAAAGAAAAACAGCTCAGAACAAAGACTATTCCTCTTGTGAAAGTTCAGTGGAGTCGTCATGGCATTGAAGAAGCTACATGGGAGCTGAATCAGACATGAGACAAAAATTTCCAGAGTTATTTCATTGATGTGAGTTTTCTTATTTAACTTCTGTATATCTCTTTCTTGTATGTGATTTGATTGCTTGTGATTTCGGGGACGAAATAAGACCTTAGAGGGGGAGAATTGTAATGCCCGAGATTTTATTCTGTTAATCTTAGATTATAAATTAATGAATTAATGTGATTATAGAAGGACCACTCAGAGATAAGAATTGATAAAGCATGAGTATTGTATTTTTGGAATACAGTAGGTATCGCGCACATGGGCGGAGACGAGGGGCGCATATGCGCGAGAATCAAATGCCGAGGCAGAAGACCTCGCGCATATGCGTGAGACTAGGCTCGCATATGCGCGAGCATGCGAAATGAAGAAGTGTTGAGACAGTAGGTCTCGCGCAAGAGGCGTGCATATGCGCGAGAAGGATGTGTGTTCATGCGCAGAGACAGTAGGTCTCGTGCATATGCGCTGGAATGGGACGCACATATGCGCGAGATGGTAAATTCATGAATGCCGAGACCAGTAGGTCTCGCGCATATGCGCCATTGAGGAACGCGCATATGCGCGAGACGTGCAGCATGAAGAAGCATGCCACATATCTTTGCCATGCATATATTATGTAAAACAAGTTGCATTCCTTCAGTTTTGGCAAGAAGAAAGGACCGAGAAACCTCGAGGAATCCTCAAGCTCTTCATCTTGTAGAATTGTGATTTTGAGAGATCTGACCATCTGATTTTCGATCCGAGTTGAGTTCCGTGCTCCTCTCATCAACGGCTTCGAAAGGATGTAATTTTGATTTCTTTTCAGCATGGTTTAAAAATATATCGTTTGGGGAATCCTAATTTGACTTATATTATGTGTTCCTGAGATTATGGTAATGGTATAATCGAAACCAGATTGATGAACGGATGCAGTATGAAATTGTTATTATTTTTCAAATTTGATTTGAATGAAATTGTACAGATTTTTGAGATGGTGGCTTATATGGCTGATTATTATGATTAGTTAAGATATATCTCTTGTTGTTTGAGTTGCCTGATATATCGAGATTGCGCCGTTATGCCGTCGACATTGAACTAGATTGAGTATTAATCAAATTACTCAAGTCTTACTTTGAATAGAATGTTGATAGTGTATATTTCGAATTTCATTGCCAGATTGAGTGTTGACACCTTCAAATTCAAGATTCGACTACGTCAGATCGACAAAAGAAAGGTATAAATCAATGTTAAACCGGGAAGATACGAATCGAGTCAGAAATAGCTTGAGTTTCCCAAAACTACATACTTTATTGTAATTGCTTAGATATTTGCAATTCATGAGATTGATATGCTTACTCTATTGATTTATAGCAAAGCATGCATAGATTCTTTGGCAGATGTGGCATGTCTTTGGCAGAGGTGCCAAGTCACTGGACATTTGGTTTATATCAATGTTGCTTAGGAATAGATCGACTCCTATTGTAGAGATTCGATATAGAAGGCCAAAGTCTGGGAATAAGAACGTACAACCATCTAGCTGGGAAGAGTAGGTGGAAGACTATTGCGTCTTATTCGAACCGAGATCCGTAGATAAGAGTCGAGTCATAAATTAAGAGCCAAAGAGTTTGATTTACAGTTTTATATCGATTCATGTTTTTCATATTCTGATACATGCTAATGATCACTGCTCTATGCTTTTATACATGGTTATATCAAATGCATGTATACGTTGTTTATACTGGGAATATATTTCTCACCGGAGTTATCCGGCTGTTGTTGTGTTTGTATGTGTGCGTGACAACAGGTGGGACATGATTAGGGTCGAAAAGAGGATAGAAGATCGAGATTAGAGTGCAGATTCGGATCTAGATGTGGAGTTGGTTTTCAACACTTGATATGTAGTAGTTGAATACTAGTATGTTATGATTATATTTGTACAAGACTTGTACTTTTGGATCATGTTGTAGATATTAACTTGATCTTGTGATTTGAATGAGATGAGACCTAACTTATTATAGACTTTGTACACTTGATTATAAGGTGTTCAACATTAAAAAAAAATTTAAAAAATAAAAAATTTATGACCCAGTTTATTTAATTGTTCCCAATTAATCCCAATGATGATTGAAAAGAATTAGTTAGCGTCCGAGTCCCCACAAAACGTGTCGTATAAAATCATAACCTGTCAAAACTTGTCCCATCATACCATCATATACGTATACATTTTCTTTTAATTGAATTCAGTTCAGTAGTTGTGACTTTCGTATCAGCTCTATCGTATCAGCACTATTCGATGGATCAGTCCATAAACCGTGTTACCCGGCAGCGGGGACATCAGCGACAGCATTTCCCATCCACTAAGCCTTGTCCTCAGCTCATATTATCTCATATAATCGTGTTAGTCACTGAAACGTCTACTTATTCGTTTTCCTAAAATGTACTAGAATTTTTTTTTTAAAACCTCACGTAGTATTCGGCCGAACCATAAAATATTTTTGACATCATTTTAAAAATAAACATCCAACTGTCATTTAAAAATCCAAAGGAAAATATTTCAAAGCATAAAATCGTCAAACATTTTACCAACCTAAAAACATTATTTGAAAAGTATAGCCCATACTATAACCTCTCAAAAATCTCTCATAACATAAATAAAAGACGTAAAAATATCGTTAACATTACTTAAAATCATAAATAATAACTAGTGCGGAAAACTAGCGTTGTTCCTCGGGTTATGTGCACCTTCAGTCCAGTCAGATCAACCATCAAGACCTCCATAAACATTATTATCATAATCACCTGCATCAATCACACCTAGTGAGTCTAAAGACTCAACACGTCATATCCTTGATAACAAGTAATACGTAATACAGTTAACATATAACAGTGAAAAATACTTGTACTTAAAATATCGTTTTAATGAAGATGCATAAACTTTAAACAATAACATTTTCGTAAAAATTTTCATGATGCATAAACTTTAAATAAAAACATTTTCATAATGATGCATGAACTTTAAACATAAACATTTTCATAAACTTAATCATATCATCCTCAACATATTCATATTCTTATTATCATCAACATATACATATTCCTTTTTCCTTTCATTGAATTCAGATCGTTAATTGTGACTTTCGTGTTCATCTACGTCTACGTGTTGGGCAATGGATTCATCTACATGTAACCACAGTACTGGGCGGCGGATACACCAGCAACACTCTCACCGGTCAACTGGGCCTTGGCCTTACGTATTAACATATCATTGTATACATCTACATGTCAGTATCCAAGGAAACACGATCGTCGGGCTCCCACTGGGACCATAATCCTCACGAAATTTCCAACATATCATCGTATTAGTCACAATTACTTCACTTCCTTCAACGTTTCATATTCTCATCACTTTATAAATTTTAAACATGCATATAACGTTTTTTCTTTAAACCAAGCATTCAACATGTCTTTTAAATGTACAATTAAACCATAAAATCCATAAACGTTTTAAAAATAACAGTTTAACATATACAAATTCAATCAACATCCATAACCATTGAAAATAATCATATTAGCACATAAAACAGTATTCAAGGCACTGCCATGACGTTTACTAATTTTTAGGTGTAAAAAGACCGTTTTACCCCTGGTGATAAAATTTCCCGTTTTTGACATTTTCTTGAATTCATTGACTCTAACATGTCTCAAATAATTATTTAAGCCTACATGAATTTTCTCATAATTTTATTTAGCTTAAATCGAGGACTTTTAATTTAATCTTTAAATATAACGTATTAAAGCGTTTTAACCCCGAATTAAACCAAAACTTAATAAAAAATTTCAGAATTCAAAACTTAGACTTATAATAATTAATTAAGCTTAAACCTAATTTTTCATAATTTTATAAAGCTTAAAACTAGGCGTTTCAATTAACTCGTTAATTAGCGTTTCGTGCGGCGATTAAATCCCGAATAAATACAAAACTCAATATTTTGATCCCAAATTTTAAACATAAAATTTTTAAGATTTATTCTACCCTTTCATGTCATGAGCCACACCCGTGGACCCATGGATTCAATTTTAGTTCTTTCATTTTCGTTTTTGACACCTTATCGATCACACCGAGTCATCTCCTAATTTACCCGAGCCACGCCCGAGCCACCTCGAGCCAACCCATCTAGGAACCCTCCTGAGCAACCCTGACACATAAAACATAAACCTAGCTCACGCCCAAGCCCTGCAACCGAGCCACAAAAATCTGCACGTGAGCCCCTTCCTTGCCCAAGACTCCTAGTGACCCTAGGACTCCTCTAGCCATCTAACCACTGATCACCCACGACCCTTACTGACCCTAGACAAGTCCCAAGCCCGAGCCACCCCCATCCCAAGCCCTTGAGCCGCACAGCAAGACCCTACGCAAGCCATCTCCAAGCCGCAGCCCCTCCCTCACGTGAATTAGGAGTTTTGTCATGCTTGGACTCCTCCATCCTCTAGACCCCGACTCCCTCCACCTAGCCGTCCCTGTACAACTCTCTAAACCTTCCTGCACCACGCCTGGACCCCCGCACCACGCTTGGACCCCCGCACCACTGCCTGGACCCGCGCACCAGCCTAGGCGTCTGCACCAGCAGCACTCCACTTTCTTCTTCAAGTGGGTCTCGCGCGTCTCCCTTTCTCCCTTACGTGCAGCAGTGCCAAGACGCCCTAGGACCCTATCTAGCCTTCGATACTAACCCTGGCCAAGCCCCAAACAAGCCCTTGCCAAGCCCCAGCCCCCATGCATAGGAGCCGACCACTTGCACCAAGAATACACCACAACAAAACTCACGGTTCTCACCCTTCTTTGGCCCACGGTTCTAGCTTTGTTCCTTTTTAATTTGCAATGTTTTTAGTGTGTTTTAGGACTCTTTATGTAGAACTCGTAAATCAGTAGACGTATAATCCATGCATAATTCTAGATTTTTTAAAATTTAATTGACTTCATTGCATGATTATTTTAAATGCATTTATTTGAAGTTAATTATTTTATTATTTCAGTTCAGTAGTTTGATTTTTAGCATTTCAGTTATTTCAGTGAGGCCGGACCGGAGTTGGAGTTTTGAGATAGAATTTAAGATTCGAGAAATATTTCCAGAAGTTAATTTAGCTAGCAACCAAGTTCATTTAAGTTAGTAAGGGAGGTTTGAGGATTTAATTTAATTATTTGAGGTGATTAAGAAATGAACTCATTTAAGTTATTTAATTAAGGGGTTAGCTCACTAAATTAATTAAAGGATTAGTAAGGCTTCTAAGGATTATTAGTTGACTAGATAATCAACATCTCCCCTTCTTTTTTTAGCAAATTTCGGCCACCCCATTAGTGTGTCAACTATGTTATGCCAACTCACTTTTGACCCTTTCCTTGCCATCTATTAGCATGTTAATCTTTCCATTTAATGACCACCCTTAATTAATTAATTAGTGGACATATCCTAGTCTAGAATCAAGAGAGAATTCGGCCACACCTCCTAGAAGCATCCACCAACTCATTTGATATCAAACCATAATTCAAAATTCAAATTTGGGAAGACTTGGTCTTGATATGATCCTATTATTGTGCACCCTTCTCCTCACCTTCATAACCATCACTCCCCCTCCACCTCCACCGAAAAAAAGACCCCTTTTCAGAGGTAAAAGTCGTGAGCCATAGCTAGGGAGTAAGGCAAGAAATCGAGAGCCAAGAAAGGTAGAGAAGCAAGCCACTCCGTCTCCTCCGCGCCGTCTCGTCTCTTCTTTTCGTTTTCATTTCAAACGATAACCAGGCATGTCTAGATTCTTTCTAAACCTCAATCAAGTCATATTATCATTTATTTTTCAGTACATGATCATGTTTATTCAAGCAAAAATTGAGATCCATGTCCAAACATTTTGAAACAACACATGCAGAATTTCGGCTCTTCATGGCAGCTTCACGTTTTCTCTTTAGTTTTGATGGTTTCAGGTTGTGGTTCGACCCCAGGCTCCCAAGGCGGCTTATATACATGTAGTAGGATGCACTAGGACCATGTTGGTCCATTCAAACCAGCCCCATGCTTGCTGGAAATTCAGAATGACAGCAAGTTCCCATAGGCGCAGATTTGTGTTTCGAAATTTCAGTTTTGTGTCAAGGGGTGTGGATCTGATCTTGGCTGCCCCAATGGCCTATAGCCATGGTTAGATCACTTCCCTAGCAAGTCTAAGACATTACTAAGTCACCCTTTTGGTGGCTTGGTCCATGGCCCCACGGTTTTTAATCAAAACATCAAAACAACCCCTTTCCCCATTCGGCTTCTTCATTTGTTCAGCATATGGTTTCGGTTTGTGGTTGCTTGGTGTGGATCTTGGTTGGCCTATGGCCCTTAGACACGGTTCATATCATGCTCCTAGATGTCTAGATCGTGCCATGGTCAATAAAATGGCCATTGGAATGACACGAGACATCGATCATAGCATAAACACTACACACGCATGCACGTTGCTCTCGGTTGGACCCTTCGGTTGAGTTTTGGTGTGATGCGGATTGTAGCTGGCCTAGGGCCCTTAGCCATGGTTCAAATCATTCCTTGGGATGTTAATAAGAGTCCCGGGTCAGTGGTTCACGCCCCAATGGCCGATAGACTCGAAACCAACACAAGACGCACGGGTGCGAAGCTGCTGGAAATTTACAGCAAGTTGCTGTGTCGTTTAGAAGGCTTGTTTGAGTTCTTGGTTGGCTTTTAGCCCATGGCCTTAGACTGGACAGTGCCTCATTGAGTTGGGAAGGTCATGTTTTCAACCGTTTGTCATTCGGATCATTTTCGAGATCGTACGAGAATTTACGGTGCGATGTGCCAAATTTACTCTCGAAAGTGCGTTTCGTGTTTTGGCCTCCATTCCACCTAGATTTCGACCCTATCATTTTAGGAGCATTATTTTATGATTTTTCAGCGTATTTTAATCATTACTATACGTCGGTTCGGTGTCGGTTCAGGTTGGCTCGGAGTCATGATTAAATGCGAAGTCATTAGGCGTCATAGTCGCATCTTTTGAACGTAAATTGCATAGTTGGTCAAGTTTAAGCTATTGCATATTTTTCATGGCACAGTTAGGTTGCAGCGAGCCTGGGGACGATCCAATCCAATCCAGTTGGTAAAATTTCGGGACATTTTCATTAGGCCAGTTAATTATTTTACGTGCATGAAAACAGAAAATACTTATTTTTGAGATTTATGCGATATGGCTTGTGGTTCATTCAGTATGTGGGAGTGTTATATTTATACGGTCGCCAGTGACCGCTCAGTTCAGTTTGGTACCACCCGGTCGCCAGTGACCGGCCAGCTCAGTTCAGTTTCAGCCTCCCCGGTAGTCAGTTACCGATCAGTTCAGCTTAGTGCAGTGGCCACAGGCGTAAAACATAATCTCGACAGAAAATTTTATCAGTTATTTCAGTACAGGCTCCAAGGAGCAAACAATTTTTTTGTGATTATCAGTTCAGTTATGCACGTATTATAATTGCTCAGTACAAAGTATTTTCAGCATGCCTCATGACATGATATTTTATCCCATGCATATTTTACTTCAGATTTTACTCGTTACCTGCGATATATGCCTGCTGAGTCTTTAGGCTCACTAGACTTGATTGTTGTAGGTACTGTTGAGGCCAGGGCCGAGGGCGGGGACCAGTGAGCTAGCTTGGGTCGGCAGTAGTGGCACCCGAGGACCTCAGAGCAGCAGTCGTTATTTTATTACGCAAACATTTTATCAGTCGTTGGATATTTTTAAATTGTGATTTTTGGCAAACTTTATTTTCTTCCGCTGCAATATTTTGAAATATTGAACTTGATTCACCAGTAATTTTATGAATGAGGCCACTTAAGTTCTTTTAAAAAGAGAATTTTTAATTTTCCGCAAATTTTCAAGCAAGGAGTTTTAGGGCCTTTTGCAGTTGGTATCAGAGCGGTGGTTCTGTATAGGGTTTCACTACTACTGACCGCGAGAAGCTCACGAAGCCACGTCTTCGGTCTGTAAGTTTTTCAGTTCAGCATTTTGTTCAGCATTTTAGTTAAAGCATGAATTATTTTGTCAGCATGCTTCCAGATTTTCAGTATTTCAGTGTTCATTTAAAATAAATTATGGAATTATGCATGTTAGTTACGTATGGGTTATGTTGGAACAGTATGCCCCCTAGACGCATTTTAGAGCGCAACAGAGAGGAGGAGCCTCGCCGAGAGGACAGGGAGGAGCGTAGACCGGAGGGAGACCTACCACCTCCTCCACCGCCCCCACCGGACATGAGTGCCCAGATGTTAGCTGGGATGGCACAGTTCTTCGCACAGTTTGCGGGGGGCAATGCCGCAGCCGTAGCCGCAGCCGCAGCCAGGCCGACAGGGCCCGAGGCTGTTTATGAGCGATTCATGAAGATGCGCCCGAAGGAATTCTCCGGGACATCTGACCCCATGGTTGTCGAGGGATGGATCAAATCCCTCGAGGTTATCTTCGATTTTATGGAGCTGGGAGACGCAGACCGAGTCCGATGTGCCACCTACCTGTTCACTGGAGATGCCCGCTTATGGTGGGAAGGAGCTTCGGTAGCCCTGACATTGGCTACACTTTCTTGGACCCGCTTTACGGAGGTTTTCTACTCCAAGTATTTTGCTGAGGAGGTTCGCACCAGGCTGACCACCGAGTTCATGAGTCTGAGACAGGGGGATATGACGGTTACGGAGTTTATCCGTAAGTTCGAGAGGGGCTGTCACTTTGTGCCCCTGATATCGAATGATGCCAGAGCCAAGCTGATGCACTTCCTGGTTGGTTTACGGCCGATCTTGCGCAGGGATGTTAGGGTATCTGACCCTGCTACTTATGAGATTGCCGTCTCCAAGGCCTTAGCAGCAGAGCAGGATCTGCGGGATATCGAGAGGGATCGCCAGGGCAAGCGCCCAGTACAGGCACCGCACCGCCCTCCTCCTCATCAGCATCAGCAGCAGAATAAGAGGCCTTTTCATGGACTGCCCAGGAACCGAGGCCAGCAGCAGCAGCAGCGGGGACGCCCAACCCCGAGGACTCAGGAGCACCCAGTCTGTCCCAGGTGCACACGTCGCCATCCTGGAGCATGTATGGCTGGCTCAGGAAAGTGTTTTAAGTGTGGCAGTCCAGACCACATGTTGTTGCAGTGCCCTCAGAGGAATCTGCCTACCCAAGGCAGAGTTTTTGCTCTCCATGCCGCGGAAACCAACCCGGAGACTATGTTGTTGACAGGTACCTTTAAACTTTAAGTTATTATTCGAATTTCAGCATTTTGGGAATCGGGATTTAGATTTTTGAACTTAGAACTGTTATAGGATTGCATGCTCTACTCAGATTTATTTCAGGGGAATTAAGCTAGAGGAACCTTGACCTTTGCATGTCTATAAGTTTAGATCTTGTAGTGGGATTCAACTTAGAGTTCCGATCTTTCAGGGAGAATTTTTATATCTGGTTCCGCTACCAAGGCCTTGATAGATTCAGGGGCCACTCACTCGTTTATTTCGGAGGTCTTTGCAAACTTCCTCAAGATCCAGACCATTGGGCTAGATACAGCCTTTTCAGTAGTGTTGCCGTCAGGCGAGGAGATGGCACCTACCAATGTTATCCGAGATATAGACCTTGAGCTGCACGATAATCTTGTTTATGCGGATCTGATCGTGCTACCGATGCCGGAATTTGACATCATCCTAGGGATGGACTGGCTATTGAGGAACAGAGTGTTGATAGACTTCCAGCGGAGATATGTTCTTGTCCGACCGCCTGGAATGGAGTAGTTCTTATTTGAGCCGGACAGGTACTTTCCTTTACCGCGCATTATTCCTTATGTTCAGGCTAGGAAGCTCATGCATAGAGGGTGTCGGGACATCCTAGCGACCTTTTTATCTGTCCTCGAGGAACCCAGCGAGTCAGCCTCAGATGTTCCGATTGTTAGAGATTTCTTAGACGTTTTTCCCGAAGACGTCTCTGGTATGCCACCCGAGAGAGAGGTGGAGTTTTCCATCGAGCTTATGCCAGGTACGGCTCCGATATCCAAAGCGCCGTACCGACTAGCACCGACAGAGATGGCAGAGCTTAAGAAGCAGATTCAGGAACTTCTCGACAAGGAGTTCATTCGCCCGAGCTTTTCACCATGGGGCGCGCCAGTCTTATTTGTGAAAAAGAAGGATGGCACGATGAGGCTTTGCATTGACTACCGGGAGTTGAACAGGGTTACAGTGAAGAATAAATACCCACCGCCGAGGATTGAGGATCTGTTTGACCAGTTGGAGGGAGCTTCAATTTTCTCCAAGATAGATCTGTGTTCTGGTTATCACCAGTTGAGGGTGAGAGATGCTGATGTTTCGAAGACAGCTTTCAGGACTCGTTATGGTCACTACGAGTTCCTTGTGATGCCGTTCGGTCTGACGAATGCGCCAGCGATCTTCATGGATCTCATGAATCGCGTATTTCAGCCGTACCTCGACCAGTTTGTGATAGTGTTCATAGATGACATTCTCGTCTACTCCAAGAGTCGGGAGAAGCACAGCAGACATCTGACCACAATGTTGCAGACATTGCAGAAGCACAAATTATTCGCAAAGTTCAGTAAGTGCGAATTCTGGTAAGAGAAGGTGGCGTTCTTGGGCCACATTGTTTCTAGCAGTGGTATTGAGGTAGACCCCGCAAAAGTTGCAGCAGTCAGAGATTGGGTTGTGCCTCAGAATGCATCCGAGATCCGCAGTTTCCTTGGGCTAGCAGGATATTACAGAAAATTCATCCAGGGATTCTCCTCTATCGCCGTTCCACTCACAGCACTGACAAAGAAAAATGTGAAGTTTGTGTGGAGCGAGGAGTGTCAGAAGAGGTTCGATACTTTGAAGCAAGCTCTTATTTCAGCACCAGTTTTGGCCATGCCATCAGGGCCCGGCGAGTTTGTCCTTTATACCGATGCTTCGAAGCTTGGTTTAGGTGCAGTTTTGATGCAGCATGGGAGAGTGATAGCGTATGCTTCTCGACAGCTGAAAATCCATGAGAAGAATTACCCTACCCATGATCTCGAGTTAGCGGCCGTAGTTTTTGCTTTGAAGATTTGGAGGCACTATCTGTATGGAGAGAAGTGCCAGATCTTTACCGACCACAAGAGCCTCAAGTATTTCTTTACGCAGAAGGAGCTGAACATGCGTCAGAGGCGTTGGTTGGAGCTTGTGAAAGACTACGATTGTGACATTAGCTACCACCCGGGTAAAGCTAATGTAGTTGCGGATGCTTTGAGCAGAAAAGTCGCAGTGATGGCTCATTTGACGATGCAGAAACCTTTTCAAATTGAGATGCAGAGGTTTGATCTTGAGACTTACCCTCGAGGTAGAGTTCCTCGTTTATCTACCTTGACTATCCAGTCCTCTCTTATTGACCGTATTCGCAGTGGTCAGGCCGCAGATGAGCAATTGGCACAGTGGAAGAAGAGAGATGAAGCCAAGGGCAGTGTCTTGTATTCAGTCAGTGATGGTATTGTGAGATACCGAGACAGGATATGGGTTCCCAGCAGTGATTCTATCCGAGCAGACATCTTATCAGAGGCCCATTCGTCCCCGTACTCCATTCACCCTGGGAGTACGAAGATGTACAAAGATCTGCAGCTATTGTATTGTGGTTAGGGATGAAGAAGGACATCAGACGTTTTGTATCCGAGTGCCTGACTTGCCAGTTAGTGAAGGCCGAGCATCAGAGACCAGCAGGTTTGCTCAAGCCTCTTCCTATTCCCGAGTGGAAGTGGGAGAACATTACCATGGATTTTGTGACCGGATTGCCGAGGTCAGCCAGAGGATCGAATGCTATCTGGGTGATTGTAGATCGTCTTACCAAATCAGCGCACTTCTTGCCCATTAAGACGACTTTCACCATGGTTCAGTATGCAGAGCTGTATATCCGAGAGATAGTCCGACTTCATGGTATTCCGGTTTCGATCGTATCCGACAGAGATCCCAGATTCACTTCCTCATTTTGGAAGAGCTTGCATTCGACTTTGGGTACGAAGTTGCTGTTTAGCACAGCTTTCCATCCGCAGACAGATGGGCAGTCGGAGCGAGTTATTCAGATTTTGGAGGATCTTCTTCGCGCTTGCGTCATTGATTTCTCAGGGAGTTGGGAGTCGAACTTGCCACTGGTTGAGTTCACCTACAACAACAGCTTCCAGTCTTCTATTGGTATGGCTCCGTATGAAGCACTGTATGGCCGCAAGTGCAGATCTCCTGTTCATTGGGATGAAGTAGGAGAGAGAGCAGAGTTGGGTCCAGAGATTGTTCAGCAGGCAGCAGATGTAGTAGTCAAGATCCGTGATAGGATGAGGACTGCTCAGAGCCGACAGAAGAGTTATGCCGATAAGCGGAGGAGAGACTTAGAGTTTGCAGTGGGCGATCATGTCTTCGTGAAAGTGGCACCTATGAAGGGTGTCATGAGATTTGGCAAGAAAGGGAAGCTCAGTCCGAGATTCATTGGACCGTTTGAGATCCTCGACAGAGTTGGGACGCTAGCGTATCGTGTGGCTCTTCCGCCGAATCTGGCCGGAGTACACAATGTCTTTCACGTCTCCATGCTGAGGAAGTATATGGCAAATCCTTCGCATGTGCTGAATTTCGAGCCGTTGCAGCTTACTCCGAACTTATCTTATGAGGAGAGACCCGTGCAGATCCTAGACAGGCAGGAGAAAAAGTTTCGGAACAAGCTGGTTAAGCGAGTCAAGGTCAAATGGCTCAACCATTCTGAGGAGGAAGCTACGTGGGAGTCTGAGTCGGAGATGAGGGAGCGTTACCCTGAGTTATTCGGTGAGTTCTAATTTCGAGGACGAAATTTATTTCAAGGGGGGAAGGATTGTAGAACACGTAAATCAGTAGACGTATAAGCCATGCATAATTCTAGATTTTTTAAAATTTAATTGACTTCATTGCATGATTATTTTAAATGCATTTATTTGAAGTTAATTATTTTATTATTTCAGTTCAGTAGTTTGATTTTTAGCATTTCAGTTATTTCAGTGAGGCCGGACCGGAGTTGGAGTTTTGAGATAGAATTTAAGATTCGAGAAATATTTCCAGAAGTTAATTTAGCTAGCAACCAAGTTCATTTAAGTTAGTAAGGGAGGTTTGAGGATTTAATTTAATTATTTGAGGTGATTAAGAAATGAACTCATTTAAGTTATTTAATTAAGGGGTTAGCTCACTAAATTAATTAAAGGATTAGTAAGGCTTCTAAGGATTATTAGTTGACTAGATAATCAACATCTCCCCTTCTTTTTTTAGCTAATTTCGGCCACCCCATTAGTGTGTCAACTATGTTATGCCAACTCACTTTTGACCCTTTCCTTGCCATCTATTAGCATGTTAATCTTTCCATTTAATGACCACCCTTAATTAATTAATTAGTGGACATATCCTAGTCTAGAATCAAGAGAGAATTCGGCCACTACCTCCTAGAAGCATCCACCAACTCATTTGATATCAAACCATAATTCAAAATTCAAATTTGGGAAGACTTGGTCTTGATATGATCCTATTATTGTGCACCCTTCTCCTCACCTTCATAACCATCACTCCCCCTCCACCTCCACCGAAAAAAGACCCCTTTTCAGAGGTAAAAGTCGTGAGCCATAGCTTGGGAGTAAGGCAAGAAATCGAGAGCCAAGAAAGGTAGAGAAGCAAGCCACTCCGTCTCCTCCGCGCCGTCTCGTCTCTTCTTTTCGTTTTCATTTCAAACGATAACCAGGCATGTCTAGATTCTTTCTAAACCTCAATCAAGTCATATTATCATTTATTTTTCAGTACATGATCATGTTTATTCAAGCAAAAATCGAGATCCATGTCCAAACATTTTGAAACAACACATGCAGAATTTCGGCTCTTCATGGCAGCTTCACGTTTTCTTTTAGTTTTGATGGTTTCAGGTTGTGGTTCGACCCCAGGCTCCCAAGGCGGCTTATATAAATGTAGTAGGATTCACTAGGACCATGTTGGTCCATTAAAACCAGCCCCATGCTTCCTGGAAATTCAGAACGACAGAAAGTTCCCATAGGCGCAGATTTGTGTTTCGAAATTTCAGTTTTGTGTACAAGGGGTGTGGATCTGATCTTGGCTGCCCCAAAGGCCTATAGCCATGGTTAGATCACTTCCCTAGCAAGTCTAAGACGTGACTAAGTCACCCTTTTGGTGGCTTGATCCATGGCCCCTCGGTTTTTAATCAAAACATCAAAACAGCCCTTTTCCCCATTCGGCTTCTTCATTTGTTCAGCATATGGTTTCGGTTTGTGGTTGCTTGGTGTGGATCTTGGTTGGCCTATGGCCCTTAGCCACGGTTCATATCATGCTCCTAGATGTCTAGATCGTGTCATGGTCAATCAAATGGCCATTGGAACGACACGAGACATCGATCATAGCATAAACACTACACACGCATGCACGTTGCTCTCGGTTGGACCCTTCGGTTGAGTTTTGGATGTGATGCGGATTGTGGCTGTCCTAGGGCCCATAGCCATGGTTCAAATCATTCCTTGGGATGTTGGTAAGAGTCTCTGGTCGGTGATTTACGCCCCAATGGCCGATAGACTCGAAACCAACACAAGACGCACGGGTGCGCACCTGCTGGAAATTTATAGCAAGTTGCTGTGTCATTTAGAAGGCTCGTTTGAGTTCTTGGTTGGCTTTTAGCCCATGGCCTTGGACTGGACAGTGCCTCATTGAGTTGGGAAGGTCATGTTTTCAACCGTTTGTCATTCGGATCATTTTCGAGGTCGTACGAGAATTTACGGTGCGATGTGCCAAATTGACTCTCGAAAGAGCGTTTCGTGTTTTTGCCTCCATTCCACCTAGATTTCGACCCTATCATTTTAGGAGCATTATTTTATGATTTTTCAGCGTATTTTAATCATGACTATACGTCGGTTCGGTGTCGGTTCAGGTTGGCTCGGAGTCATGATTAAATGCGAAGTCATTAGGCGTCATAGTCGCATCTTTTGAACGTAAATTGCATAGTTGGTCAAGTTTAAGCTATTGCATATTTTTCATGGCACAGTTAGGTTGCAGCGAGCCTGGGGACGATCCAATCCAATCCAGTTGGTAAAATTTCGGGACATTTTCATTAGGCCAGTTAATTATTTTACGTGCATGAAAACAGAAAATACTTATTTTTGAGATTTATGCGATATGGCTTGTGGTTCATTCAGTATGTGGGAGTGTTATATTTATACGGTCGCCAGTGACCGCTCAGTTCAGTTTGGTACCACCCGGTCGCCAGTGACCGGCCAGCTCAGTTCAGTTTCAGCCTCCCCGGTAGTCAGTTACCGATCAGTTCAGCTTAGTGCAGTGGCCACAGGCGTAAAACATAATCTCGACAGAAAATTTTATCAGTTATTTCAGTACAGGCTCCAAGGAGCAAACATTTTTTTTGTGATTATCAGTTCAGTTATGCACGTATTATAATTGCTCAGTACAGAGTATTTTCAGCATGCCTCATGACATGATATTTTATCCCATGCATATTTTACTTCAGATTTTACTCGTTACCTGCGATATATGCCTGCTGAGTCTTTAGTCTCACTAGACTTGATTGTTGTAGGTATTGTTGAGGCCAGGGCCGAGGGCGGGGACCAGTGAGCTAGCTTGGGTCAGGCAGTAGTGGCACCCGAGGACCTCAGAGCAGCAGTCGTTATTTAATTCCGCAAATATTTTATCAGTCGTTGGATATTTTTAATTGTGATTTTTGGCAAACTTTATTTTCTTCCGCTGCAATATTTTGAAATATTGAACTTGATTCACCAGTGATTTTATGAATGAGGTCACTTAAGTTCTTTTAAAAAGAAAATTTTTAATTTTCCGCAAATTTTCAAGCAAGGAGTTTTAGGGCCTTTTGCAGTTGGTATCAATGCGGTGGTTCTGTATAGGGTTTCACTACTACTGACCGCGAGAAGCTCACGAAGCCACGTCTTCGGTCTGTAAGTTTTTCAGTTCAGCATTTTGTTCAGCATTTTAGTTAAAGCATGAATTATTTTGTCAGCATGCTTCCAGATTTTCAGTATTTCAGTGTTCATTTAAAATAAATTATGGAATTATGCATGTTAGTTACGTATGGGTTATGTTGGAACAGTATGCCCCCTAGACGCATTTTAGAGCGCAACAGAGAGGAGGAGCCTCGCCGAGAGGACAGGGAGGAGCGTAGACCGGAGGGAGACCTACCACCTCCTCCACCGCCCCCACCGGACATGAGTGCCCAGATGTTAGCTAGGATGGCACAGTTCTTCGCACAGTTTGCGGGGGGCAATGCCGCAGCCGTAGCCGCAGCCGCAGCCAGGCCCGACAGGGCCCGAGGCTGTTTATGAGCAATTCATGAAGATGCGCCCAAAGGAATTCTCTGGGACATCTGACCCCATGGTTGCCGAGGGATGGATCAAATCCCTCGAGGTTATCTTCGATTTTATGGAGCTGGGAGACGCAGACCGAGTCCGATGTGCCACCTACCTGTTCATTGGAGACACCCGCTTATGGTGGGAAGGAGCTTCGGTAGCCCTAACATTGGCTACACTTTCTTGGACCCGCTTTACGGAGGTTTTCTACTCCAAGTATTTTGCTGAGGAGGTTCGCACCAAGCTGACCACCGAGTTCATGAGTCTGAGACAGGGGGATATGACGGTTACGGAGTTTATCCGTAAGTTCGAGAGGGGCTGTCACTTTGTGCCCCTGATAGCGAATGATGCCAGAGCCAAGCTGATGCACTTCCTGGTGGGTTTACGGCCGATCTTGCGCAGGGATGTTAGGGTATCTGACCCTGCTACTTATGAGATTGCCGTCTCCAAGGCCTTAGCCGCAGAGCAGGATCTGCGGGATATCGAGAGGGATCGCCAGGGCAAGCGCCCAGTACAGGCACCGCACCGCCCTCCTCCTCATCAGCATCAGCAGCAGAATAAGAGGCCTTTTCATGGACTGCCCAGGAACCGAGGCCAGCAGCAGCAGCAGCGGGGACGCCCAACCCCGAGGACTCAGGAGCACCCAGTCTGTCCCAGGTGCACACGTCGCCATCCTGGAGCATGTATGGCTGGCTCAGGAAAGTGTTTTAAGTGTGGCAGTCCAGACCACATGTTGTTGCAGTGCCCTCAGAGGAATCTGCCTACCCAAGGCAGAGTTTTTGCTCTCCATGCCGCGGAAACCAACCCGGAGACTATGTTGTTGACAGGTACCTTTAAACTTTAAGTTATTATTCGAATTTCAGCATTTTGGGAATCGGGATTTAGATTTTTGAACTTAGAACTGTTATAGGATTGCATGCTCTACTCAGATTTATTTCGGGGGAATTAAGCTAGAGGAACCTTGACCTTTGCATGTCTATAATTTTAGATCTTGTAGTGAGATTCAACTTAGAGTTCCGATCTTTCAGGGAGAATTTTTATATCTGGTTCCGCTACCAAGGCCTTGATAGATTCAGGGGCCACTCACTCGTTTATTTCGGAGATCTTTGCAAACTTCCTCATGATCCAGACCATTGGGCTAGATACAGCCTTTTCAGTAGTGTTGCCGTCAGGCGAGGAGATGGCAGCTACCAATGTTATCCGAGATATAGACCTTGAGCTGCACGGTAATCTTGTTTATGTGGATCTGATCGTGCTACCGATGCCGGAATTTGACATCATCCTAGGGATGGACTGGCTATTGAGGAACAGAGTGTTGATAGACTTCCAGCGGAGATCTGTTCTTGTCCGACCTCCTGGAATGGAGCAGTTCTTATTTGAGCCGGACAGGTACTTTCCTTTACCGCGCATTATTCCTTATGTTAAGGCTAGGAAGCTCATGCATAGAGGGTGTCGGGCATTTCTAGCGACCTTTTTATCTATCCCCGAGGAACCCAGCCAGTCAGCCTCAGATGTTCCGATTGTTAGAGATTTCTTAGACGTTTTTCCCGAAGACGTCTCTGGTATGCCATCCGAGAGAGAGGTGGAGTTTTCCATCGAGCTTATGCCAGGTACGGCTCCGATATCCAAAGCGCCGTACCGACTAGCACCGACAGAGATGGCAGAGCTTAAGAAGCGGATTCAGGAACTTCTCGACAAGGAGTTCATTCGCCCGAGCTTTTCACCATGGGGCGCGCCAGTCTTATTTGTGAAAAAGAAGGATGGCACGATGAGGCTTTGCATTGACTACCGGGAGTTGAACAGGGTTACAGTGAAGAATAAATACCCACTGCCGAGGATTGAGGATCTGTTTGACCAGTTGCAGGGAGCTTCGATTTTCTCCAAGATAGATCTGCGTTCTGGTTATCACCAGTTGAGGGTGAGAGATGCTGATGTTTCGAAGACAGCTTTCAGGACTCGTTATGGTCACTACGAGTTCCTTGTGATGCCGTTCGGTCTGACGAATGCGCCAGCGATCTTCATGGATCTCATGAATCGCGTATTTCAGCCGTACCTCGACCAGTTTGTGATAGTGTTCATAGATGACATTCTCGTCTACTCCAAGAGTCGGGAGGAGCACAGCAGACATCTGACCACAATGTTGCAGACATTGCAGAAGCACAAATTATTCGCAAAGTTCAGTAAGTGCGAATTCTGGTTAGAGAAGGTGGCGTTCTTGGGCCACATTGTTTCTAGCAGTGGTATTGAGGTAGACCCCGCAAAAGTTGCAGCAGTCAGAGATTGGGTTGTGCCTCAGAATGCATCCGAGATCCGCAGTTTCCTTGGGCTAGCAGGATATTACAGAAAATTCATCCAGGGATTCTCCTCTATCGCCGTTCCACTCACAGCACTGACAAAGAAAAATGTGAAGTTTGTGTGGAGCGAGGAGTGTCAGAAGAGCTTCGATACTTTGAAGCAAGCTCTTATTTCAGCACCAGTTTTGGCCATGCCATCAGGGCCCGGCGAGTTTGTCCTTTATACCGATGCTTCGAAGCTTTGTTTAGGTGCAGTTTTGATGCAGCATGGGAGAGTGATAGTGTATGCTTCTCGACAGCTGAAAATCCATGAGAAGAATTACCCTACCCATGATCTCGAGTTAGCGGCCGTAGTTTTTGCTTTGAAGATTTGGAGGCACTATCTGTATGGAGAGAAGTGCCAGATCTTTACCGACCACAAGAGCCTCAAGTATTTCTTTACGCAGAAGGAGCTGAACATGCGTCAGAGGCGTTGGTTGGAGCTTGTGAAAGACTACGATTGTGACATTAGCTACCACCCGGGTAAAGCTAATGTAGTTGCGGATGCTTTGAGCAGAAAAGTCGCAGTGATGACTCATTTGACGATGCAGAAACCTCTTCAGATTGAGATGCAGAGGTTTGATCTTGAGACTTACCCTCGAGGTAGAGTTCCTCGTTTATCTACCTTGACTATCCAGTCCTCTCTTATTGACCGTATTCGCAGTGGTCAGGCCGCAGATGAGCAATTGGCACAGTGGAAGAAGAGAGATGAAGCCAAGGGCAGTGTCTTGTATTCAGTCAGTGATGGTATTGTGAGATACCGAGACAGGATATGGGTTCCCAGCAGTGATTCTATCCGAGCAGACATCTTATCAGAGGCCCATTCGTCCCCGTACTCCATTCACCCTGGGAGTACGAAGATGTACAAAGATCTGCAGCTATTGTATTGGTGGCCAGGGATGAAGAAGGACATCAGACGTTTTGTATCCGAGTGCCTGACTTGCCAGTTAGTGAAGGCCGAGCATCAGAGACCAGCAGGTTTGCTCAAGCCTCTTCCTATTCCCGAGTGGAAGTGGGAGAACATTACCATGGATTTTGTGACCGGATTGCCGAGGTCAGCCAGAGGATCGAATGCTATCTGGGTGATTGTAGATCGTCTTACCAAATCAGCGCACTTCTTGCCCATTAAGACGACTTTCACCATGGTTCAGTATGCAGAGCTGTATATCCGAGAGATAGTCCGACTTCATGGTATTCCGGTTTCGATCGTATCCGACAGAGATCCCAGATTCACTTCCTCATTTTGGAAGAGCTTGCATTCGAATTTGGGTACGAAGTTGCTGTTTAGCACAGCTTTCCATCCGCAGACAGATGGGCAGTCGGAGCGAGTTATTCAGATTTTGGAGGATCTTCTTCGCGCTTGCGTCATTGATTTCTCAGGGAGTTGGGAGTCGAACTTGCCACTGGTTGAGTTCACCTACAACAACAGCTTCCAGTCTTCTATTGGTATGGCTCCGTATGAAGCACTGTATGGCCGCAAGTGCAGATCTCCTGTTCATTGGGATGAAGTAGGAGAGAGAGCAGAGTTGGGTCCAGAGATTGTTCAGCAGGCAGCAGATGTAGTAGTCAAGATCCGTGATAGGATGAGGACTGCTCAGAGCCGACAGAAGAGTTATGCCGATAAGCGGAGGAGAGACTTAGAGTTTGCAGTGGGCGATCATGTCTTCGTGAAAGTGGCACCTATGAAGGGTGTCATGAGATTTGGCAAGAAAGGGAAGCTCAGTCCGAGATTCATTGGACCGTTTGAGATCCTCGACAGAGTTGGGACGCTAGCGTATCGTGTGGCTCTTCCGCCGAATCTGGCCGAAGTACACAATGTCTTTCACGTCTCCATGCTGAGGAAGTATATGGCAAATCCTTCGCATGTGCTGAATTTCGAGCCGTTGCAGCTTACTCCGAACTTATCTTATGAGGAGAGACCCGTGCAGATCCTAGACAGGCAGGAGAAGAAGCTTCGGAACAAGCTGGTTAAGCGAGTCAAGGTCAAATGGCTCAACCATTCTGAGGAGGAAGCTACGTGGGAGTCTGAGTCGGAGATGAGGGAGCGTTACCCCGAGTTATTCGGTGAGTTCTAATTTCGAGGACGAAATTTATTTCAAGGGGGGAAGGATTGTAGAACCCGTAAATCAGTAGACGTATAAGCCATGCATAATTCTAGATTTTTTAAAATTTAATTGACTTCATTGCATGATTATTTTAAATGCATTTATTTGAAGTTAATTATTTTATTATTTCAGTTCAGTAGTTTGATTTTTAGCATTTCAGTTATTTCAGTGAGGCCGGACCGGAGTTGGAGTTTTGAGATAGAATTTAAGATTCGAGAAATATTTCCAGAAGTTAATTTAGCTAGCAACCAAGTTCATTTAGGTTAGTAAGGGAGGTTTGAGGATTTAATTTAATTATTTGAGGTGATTAAGAAATGAACTCATTTAAGTTATTTAATTAAGGGGTTAGCTCACGAAATTAATTAAAGGATTAGTAAGGCTTCTAAGGATTATTTGTTGACTAGATAATCAACATCTCCCCTTCTTTTTTTAGCAAATTTCGGCCACCCCATTAGTGTGTCAACTATGTTATGCCAACTCACTTTTGACCCTTTCCTTGCCATCTATTAGCATGTTAATCTTTCCATTTAATGACCACCCTTAATTAATTAATTAGTGGACATATCCTAGTCTAGAATCAAGAGAGAATTCGGCCACTACCTCCTAGAAGCATCCACCAACTCATTTGATATCAAACCATAATTCAAAATTCAAATTTGGGAAGACTTGGTCTTGATATGATCCTATTATTGTGCACCCTTCTCCTCACCTTCATAACCATCACTCCCCCTCCACCTCCACCGAAAATAAGACCCCTTTTCAGAGGTAAAATTCGTGAGCCATAGCTAGGGAGTAAGGCAAGAAATCGAGAGCCAAGAAAGGTAGAGAAGCAAGCCACTCCGTCTCCTCCGCGCCGTCTCGTCTCTTCTTTTCGTTTTCATTTCAAACGATAACCAGGCATGTCTAGATTCTTTCTAAACCTCAATCAAGTCATATTATCATTTATTTTTCAGTACATGATCATGTTTATTCAAGCAAAAATCGAGATCCATGTCCAAACATTTTGAAACAACACATGCAGAATTTCGGCTCTTCATGGCAGCTTCACGTTTTCTTTTAGTTTTGATGGTTTCAGGTTGTGGTTCGACCCCAGGCTCCCAAGGCGGCTTATATAAATGTATTAGGATGCACTAGGACCATGTTGGTCCATTCAAACCAGCCCCATGCTTGCTGGAAATTCAGAACGACATAAAGTTCCCATAGTCGCAGATTTGTGTTTCGAAATTTCCGTTTTGTGTCAAGGGGTGTGGATCTGATCTTGGCTGCCCCAAGGGCCTATAGCCATGGTTAGATCACTTCCCTAGCAAGTCTAAGACGTGAATAAGTCACCCTTTTGGTGGCTTGATCCATGGCCCCTCGGTTTTTAATCAAAACATCAAAACAGCCCCTTTCCCCATTCGGCTTCTTCATTTGTTCAGCATATGGTTTCGGTTTGTGGTTGCTTGGTGTGGATCTTGGTTGGCCTATGGCCCTTAGCCACGGTTCATATCATGATCCTAGATGTCTAGATCGTGCCATGGTCAATCAAATGGCCAATGGAACGACACGAGACATCGATCATAGCATAAACACTACACACGCATGCACGTTGCTCTCGGTTGGACCCTTCGGTTGAGTTTTGGTGTGATGCGGATTGTGGCTGGCCTAGGGCCCTTAGCCATAGTTCAAATCATTCCATGGGATGTTGGTAAGAGTCTCTGGTCGGTGGTTCACGCCCCAATGGCCGATAGACTCGAAACCAACACAAGACGCACGGGTGCGCAGCTGCTGGAAATTTACAGCAAGTTGCTGTGTCGTTTAGAAGGCTCGTTTGAGTTCTTGGTTGGCGTTTAGCCCATGGCCTTAGACTAGACAGTGCCTCATTGAGTTGGGAAGGTCATGTTTTTGACTGTTTGTCATTCGGATCATTTTCGAGGTCGTACGAGAATTTACGGTGCGATGTGCCAAATTGACTCTCGAAAGAGCGTTTCGTGTTTTGGCCTCCATTCCACCTAGATTTCGACCCTATCATTTTAGGAGCATTATTTTATGATTTTTCAGCGTATTTTAATCATGACTATACGTCGGTTCGGTGTCGGTTCAGGTTGGCTCGGAGTCATGATTAAATGCGAAGTCATTAGGCGTCATAGTCGCATCTTTTGAACGTAAATTGCATAGTTGGTCAAGTTTAAGCTATTGCATATTTTTCATGGCACAGTTAGGTTGCAGCGAGCCTGGGGACGATCCAATCCAATCCAGTTGGTAAAATTTCGGGACATTTTCATTAGGCCAGTTAATTATTTTACGTGCATGAAAACAGAAAATACTTATTTTTGAGATTTATGCGATATGGCTTGTGGTTCATTCAGTATGTGGGAGTGTTATATTTATACGGTCGCCAGTGACCGCTCAGTTCAGTTTGGTACCACCCGGTCGCCAGTGACCGGCCAGCTCAGTTCAGTTTCAGCCTCCCCGGTAGTCAGTTACCGATCAGTTCAGCTTAGTGCAGTGGCCAGGGGCGTAAAACATAATCTCGACAGAAAATTTTATCAGTTATTTCAGTACAGGCTCCAAGGAGCAAACATTTTTTTTGTGATTATCAGTTCAGTTATGCACGTATTATAATTGCTCAGTACAGAGTATTTTCAGCATGCCTCATGACATGATATTTTATCCCATGCATATTTTACTTCAGATTTTACTCGTTACCTGCGATATATGCATGCTGAGTCTTTAGGCTCACTAGACTTGATTGTTGTAGGTACTGTTGAGGCCAGGGCCGAGGACGGGGACCAGTGAGCTAGCTTGGGTCGGCAGTAGTGGCACCCGAGGACCTTAGAGCAGCAGTCGTTATTTTATTCCGCAAACATTTTATCAGTTGTTGGATATTTTTAAATTGTGATTTTTGGCAAACATTATTTTCTTCCGCTGGAATATTTTGAAATATTGAACGTGATTCACCAGTGATTTTATGAATGAGGCCACTTAAGTTCTTTTAAAAAGAAAATTTTTAATTTTTCGCAAATTTTCAAGCAAGGAGTTTTAGGGCCCTTTGCACTTTAAAACATGCAAAAACACATCTCAAACCTATCCTAATCATGGCAGCCCCTTCAAGCACACTTATATCATGTTTTGGGATGAAAACACAGGCTTTAAAATTCACATATGATGCATAACCGAATATTTCCAAAGATACAATTTGTTTTCATGCAATTTCATAAATAATTACATAATATGGTGTGATGATGAGTAAAGGAAGAATATGGCGTGCCTTTGCGTATTTAACGCACGAAAAACGTTAACGACGAAGAACGGAGCAAGACCTTGGTTTGATTCTACCTCGCAACCTTTGAATTTTCCTTCCAAAATATTGTAGGTGTGAGCCGTGTATTTGGAAGTGTTTTTGGGAGAGAAAATTTCAGAAAAGAGGCGTGAGAATTTTGTGATAATGGGGAGGGTTTTGAGTATTATATAATAATTAATTCACTAAACAAGGCTTAGGCCTAATAAGCACACAAATTAGGCCCATTAATCTTTAATTAAATAATAAAAAAAATTTATTTAATAAAGTTTGTGAAATAAATAGCTGGGTTGATAAAACGTTCGTATTTTTGTTGAAAATCCAACACCGATAAAATTTACGTCCCGGCGTATAAAATCACCTCAAAACCTTTTATTCTCAAAAATAATAAAAAGCATCTCCCAAATTTTAAATAATTAAAAACATCTATTTAATAAAAAGATTTTACGTTTTTTCAGCCCTCGGTCTCCGTTCCTCGATCGCAACTCGAATAACCTTTAAAAATTACATTTTAATACAACCATGTAGAAAAATATATTTTAAACATGTCAATATGCACAACATAATTAATTATTGCAATTAAAACAAATAATTAAAAATACAAGGGAATTTAATAATTGCATGCATGTGGTTCGCGTGGACCTTAAAATTTTCGGGGCGTTACAATCTTCCCCCCTTAAATTGAATTTCGTCCTCGAAATTCGCTTATCCTTAATAACCCAAAGTTTAGGCTTTGTTTTAGTATCCCAAAAATCCACGCTTCCGCTGCGCTACTCTGATAAAACTTAAATTCTAGAATGTCCTTACGTCTCCTTGATCCCAATTAATTTTACCTTCTAAATCCTTATTTTCAAATCGCAACTTAAAAAGACCCAAATGACTTAGTGCGATTGTGGGGACCCGGACGCTAATCATGTTCTTAATCATCATTGGGACTAATTAATCAATTATAAAACAGGGTCTAAATTTTATTTTATTTTTTTAACTGCGGAACGTAGTGAAATAAAACGTATATACATCTCAGTATAAAAGTACAAGTCATGTACCACGTACATTTATTCAACTAAGGTTTAACAGCTAATATCATGTGTCTAACCCTATCTCTAATCCAAGTCCAGAGCCTCCACTCTAATCACGATCTCTCTTCATCTTCTCAACCCTGAACCTGTCCCACCTGTTGTCATGCACACATACAAAACAAGACAACAGCCGGATAACTCCGGTGAGAATAAATCCCAATATAAACTAATGTAAACATGCAATCATATAAAAACATATACAAAAGCATATAACAAATATCATTCACATGCAGCCAATCAACAAACATGTATTATATCAACACTGTAAATCAACTAGTCGTATCAGACTTGACTCAAACAACGCGTCGTCTCAGACTTGACTCATTCCTAATCTAGGGATCCCGGTTTTGAATATTGAGAATTATATCGAATCTCAGTCGATAGGAATGACTCAACCCTAAACGGCATCGATATAATTCCTATATCCAGTGTCTGGGCGAAACAGCCACAGAATTGACGAATCAGTCAAGGATTAAGCGAATCAGCCAATAATTAGACGAATCAGTCAGGGACTAGGCGAATCAGCCGATAGCCAGGAGAATCAGCCGGTAACTTGGCGAATCAGCCAATGACTAGCGAATCCGCAGTCAATACATGCATACAGTAACTAGGCGAATCAGCCGATGACTAGCGAATCAGTAGTCAATACATGCAGTGGCTATAAATCAATAGACTACAAACATCAATCTCATCAATTACAAATATCAATGTAATAAACTAAGTATGTGATTTAGGGATACTCGAGTCAAACCTCACTCGAGTTGTGCAATCCCAACTCAACATTAATTTATACCTTTCTTTCTGATACTCTGACTCTGTCGAAGTCTCGAACTCAAAGCCTGTCAATACTCAATCTGACAAAAACAATATTGACGGTACGATATCAATACACCACTCAATCAATACTGGATATAATCAGAATTTAATCAAATTCTGTTTCAACAACATAACGTCATAGTTTTAATATATCCAGCACTACCATATCAGTCAGATATCAATTCTAACATCTCATATTTGATAACAATTCAATTCTGATATCAAATCTCAATCAACTCAACTCTGAAAATCATAACAATCCCATATGGTATCTATTCTTCAGTCCGGTTTCGATTATACGATGTCTAACATGTCAAGAACATCATATATGAATCCTATCAGATTATGACAATATCATAATTCCAAATCATATCAAAACGTAGCAAAACTTACGTCCAGTTGTAGCCTACGTCGATAGGAACACAGTACCGAAGTCGGATTCAAAATCAGACGGACGGATCAAACTATAAGGCGTAAGGATTTCTTCCAAAGCTTTCTCGGTTCTTTCCTTCTGATTTCCCTTCTTTTCTTCCATCCCTTTATTGAAGAAATGATATATATATATCCATTTGCATGATAAAGAAACGTGTCTCGTTTTTCTTAACTTTCAGTCGGCGCTCGGGCGGTCGATCTTTACCGCTCGAGCGCGGAACCCTCTGTCCGTGACTTACATTTGTTATCCACTGGCGCTCGGGCGGTAATTTTCTACCGCTCGGGCGCCACAGGTTCTGCCCGAATGGTATTCTTATTGAACACTGGCGCTCGGGCGGTCATTTCCTACCGCTCGGGCGCCAACAGTTCTGTCCAAACATTGTACTTTTCATATGTTTTGCCCAGTCCGATCTCGGAATGGCCCGGCTATAATCACCTTAGTTCATAATCAATAAATCATCTCAGATTACAATAGTCAAATTCTCGGGCATTACATTTCTCCCCCCCTAAAATATGATTTCGTCCTCGAAATCACAGGCAATCAAATCATATCATTAGAAGGTATAATAGAAGAAGCTAGGTCACATAATTCACCTCAGTGAAATAACTCTTGAAACTTCCGCCTTCGATCTGACTCAGTTTCTCAGATAACTTCTTCAATGCTATTACGACTCCACTGGATCCTCATAAGCTGAATAGTCTTCGTTCTAAGTTACTTATTCTTTCCGATCAAGAATCTAAATCGGCTTTTCAAAATATCTCAATGTCTCATTCAATTCTACTTCGTCTGGTTGATTCATATGTGAAGTATCTTGCATGTACTTCTGCCATAATATTACATGAGAGACATCATGTATTCCGGATAATGAAAGCGGTAAAGTGAGTCGATAGGCACGATCTCCTATCTTTTCAAGAATCTCATACGACCCAATCTATCGTGGAGACAACTCCCCTTTCTTGCCAAATCGGACAATTCATCTGAAAGGTGAAATTTTAAAAAATACTCGATTTCCAGCCTCAAATACCAACGGTCTACGTCGAACATTGGCATATTTGGCTTGTCTATCCTGGGCTGCCTTCATTTTCTTCTGAATCAGCTTCACTTTTCCAGTCATATCTCTGGTCCTATCAGGTCCAGTCTCAGGAACCTCAGAGATATTATCCCAATAAAGAGGGGATTAACATTTCATTCCGTACAACGCTTCGAAAGAAGTCATTTCAATACTCGTCTGATAGCTGTGGTTGTACGATAATTCATAAATGACAATAAATCATGTCAACTAGTGCTAAAATCCAGCACTACAGTTCTTGGATATTCTCCAGTATCCGGATAGTTTTCTCCGACTATCCGTCAATCTATAGACGATAGGTGAAAGGGTTTATAATATATTCTGCCAAAAATACAAAATCAACCGAAAATCATGGTATGATATAGTCAATTTTGGCATTCAATGCAGTCTAATCACCCTTCTGACATAACTCTTGATCGTCTGATCTTATCTGTACATCATCATGTACACCTGATTCAAACACGGATTCAAAACAATAGCAAGCTTCAATCAGATTCAAAACATCACTCATCGGTATTGATATGTTAAACTCATAAACCGCAAATGTTTGACACTGATATCCACCTCGGCCAACTAATTCGGGTTTAACTCTGCTAAATTCAACAGATATATCATCTTCAGATATAACACACCCTGAATGTAATCTGTCTCAATCAGGATTCACCATTTCAACAGTTTCTGATATCAAATCAAGGTTAAAGTCAATCTCTCTGACTGAAATCAGATCTGAAGTCTTATTAGGAAAAACATCAATAACTTTCTTATCATTGGTAAATCAGCCAATGATAGACTCAACTTCAGTAAATCAACTGAATACATAAGGAGTCTCTCTGCTCCTTTCTGTAATAATCGAGTCATAGATAGTACGAATTATCAAAGGAATTCTCAATCTAGAATCCTTATCGTACACTATTCATCCCTTGGCCATCTCAGGTCCGATTCTCACCATCTTCTGGAAATAATCTAGGGTAGCTCTGTACTTGGTCAGCATATCAATATCAGTAATGCAGTCCCAAAATCAGACAACACTAGTACAATTCCAGCTACCACATGATCTAACTCAATCTCATTCTCATCCTACTGTAGTATACGATATTTTACAGAATTCACTGATATAAAAACTCTCCCCAACCAGTAAAGAGATATACTACAGTAGATAAAAACTCAACAGGTAATGCATGACTCAATGCAAATCGTTCAAAAATAAACGTATGGGAAGCATCCCTATTCCTCAATACAAAAGCAGGATAACTACATCAAGAACAGTTACCTGCAACATCATCATCTGGTGCTTCCTGAGCCTGCTCCTCAGTCAAAGCAAATACTCTGGCCTGCTGTCTAGGAGGCTGGCCAACTGTCTGGCTTCCTCCTGGCCTCTGCTGTGACTGAGATGGTGCTGGCTGAAATGAAGGAACAGCAGCTGATCGTCTACTCCACTGTGCCGCTGATCCAGATGATTCGGCTCCCTGGAATCATTGAGAATCCGTCTGTGGACACACTCTGGCAAAATGTCCCTATTGTTTGCAGAAGTGGCAACTACCAAGTACTCCTTGGCATTGTTCAGTGGAATGTCTCCCTCCACAAATTCCGCAGTAAGCTCCGGTATAACTCTGTTGGGGACCACTGGAGCTAGAAGAACTGCCGCCAGACTTCTTAAACTGCTTTCCTCTAGCCTTCAGAAAATCTTTCTTTCCACCACTACTACTATCCCTCTCAAATCGGGGAGGTGGTTGCTGTGGTCTCGATACTGGAGGAACATCTGCAGCTCCTCTCTGCCTTATCAGGCCCGCTTCAGCGCTCTTTGCTCTATTCATAGCATCAGCAAAGTTATTCGGTCGCCCTGTGTTCACCAATGTAAATATATCGGGATTCAAGCCATTGATGAACTGATCAGCAACGGCTTCGTCATTTCCTGCCACATGTGGAGCAAACTTCAACAGGGTAGAGAACTTGGTCACATATTCTTCAATGTTCAGCTGACCCTGTCTCAAATTGGAAAACTCCGCCCCCTTGTCTTTCCTGTACGACACTGGTAAAAATCTTTGATAAAACTCAGTTTTAAATACATCCCAAGTAATAGTCGTACCTCGCTGTTCCAAGGCCCTCTTCATCGTAATCCACCAGTTCTTTGCAACATCAAGCAACTGTTCCCCAATCAATTTAATTCGGCGCTCATCACTGTACTCCAGTGAATCAAACAGCATCTCAATGTTATCTAGCCAACTCTCACATTCAACTGATGTCTCAGTACACTTCAGAGTCGGTGGTTTGAATGACTGAAACCTTTTCAAAAACGTTTCCATCGGAGTTGCTGTCACATCCATTGGAGGATTCGATGTGCTACCCTGTTCAAGTATTCTTCGAGGAGGCATATCTGATAATCAAATGGATTAGTAACTCAATCCAATAAACCTGTTTCACTTCAGTTCCCTCCTCCGATCATCTTACTACTGATCGAGAATAACATGTATTATATAAAGCAGTAAAGCATACTAGCAATCACAAGCAAGGAAAGAAAACTCAATCTACCCCACTCACTAGCTTCTATCTCAGTCTAAAGGATCTATCGCTCTGATACCACCTTTTGTGGGGACCCGGACGCTAATCATGTTCTTAATCATCATTGGGACTAATTAATCAATTATAAAACAGGGTCTAAATTTATTTTTTTTTAAACTGCGGAACGTAGTGAAATAAAACGTATATACATCTCAGTATAAAAGTACAAGTCCTGTACCACGTACATTTATTCAACTAAGGTTTAACAGCTAATATCATGTGTCTAACCCTATCTCTAATCCAAGTCCAGAGCCTCCACTCTAATCACGATCTCTCTTCATCTTCTCAACCCTGAACCTGTCCCACCTGTTGTCATGCACACATACAAAACAAGACAACAGCCGGATAACTCCGGTGAGAATAAATCCCAGTATAAACAATGTAAACATGCAATCATATAAAAACATATACAAAAGCATATAACAAAATATCATTCACATGCAGCCAATCAACAAACATGTATGATATCAACACTGTAAATCAACTAGTCGTATCAGACTTGACTCAAACAACGCGTCGTCTCAGACTCGACTCATTCCTAATCTAGGGATCCCGGTTTTGAATATTGAGAATTATATCGAATCTCAGTCGATAGGAATGACTCAACCCTAAACGGCATCGATATAATTCCTATATCCAGTGTCTGGGCGAAACAGCCACAGAATTGACGAATCAGTCAAGGATTAAGCGAATCAGCCAATAATTAGACGAATCAGTCAGGGACTAGGCGAATCAGCCGATAGCCAGGCGAATCAGCCGGTAACTTGGCGAATCAGCCAATGACTAGCGAATCAGCAGTCAATACATGCATACAGTAACTAGGCGAATCAGCCGATGACTAGCGAATCAGTAGTCAATACATGCAGTGGCTATAAATCAATAGACTACAAACATCAATCTCATCAATTACAAATATCAATGTAATAAACTAAGTATGTGATTTAGGGATACTCGAGTCAAACCTCACTCGAGTTGTGCAATCCCAACTCAACATTAATTTATACCTTTCTTTCTGATACTCTGACTCTGTCGAAGTCTCGAACTCAAAGCCTGTCAATACTCAATCTGACAATAACAATATTGACGGTACGATATCAATACACCACTCAATCAATACTGGATATAATCAGAATTTAATCAAATTCTGTTTCAACAACATAACGTCATAGTTTTAATATATCCAGCACTACCATATCAGTCAGATATCAATTCTAACATCTCATATTTGATAACAATTCAATTCTGATATCAAATCTCAATCAACTCAACTCTGAAAATCATAACAATCCCATATGGTATCTATTCTTCAGTACGGTTTCGATTATAGGATGTCTAACATGTCAAGAAGATCATATATGAATCCTATCAAATTCTGACACTACCATAATTCCAAATCATATCAAAACGTTGCAAAACTTACGTCCAGTTGTAGCCTACGTCGATAGGAACACAGTACCGAAGTCGGATTCAAAATCAGACGGACGGATCAAACTATAAGGCGTAAGGATTTCTTCCAAAGCTTTATCGGTTCTTTCCTTCTGATTTCCCTTCTTTTCTTCCGTCCCTTTACAGAAGGAATGATATATATATATCCATTTGCATGATAAAGAAACGTGCCTCGTTTTTCTTAACTTTCAGTCGGCGCTCGGGCGGTCGATCTTTACCGCTCGAGCGCGGAACCCTCTGTCCGTGACTTACATTTGTTATCCACTGGCGCTCGGGCGGTAATTTTCTACCGCTCGGGCGCCACAGGTTCTGCCCGAATGGTATTCTTATTGAACACTGGCGCTCGGGCGGTCATTTGCTACCGCTCGGGCGCCAACAGTTCTGTCCAAACATTGTACTTTTCATATGTTTTGCCCAGTCCGATCTCGGAATGGCCCGGCTATAATCACCTCAGTTCATAATAATTAAATCATCTCAGATTACAATAGTCAAATTCTCGGGCATTACAGCTATTACTATTATAACCTTGAATTTCAACTTTTATTACAATTCTCAATATTAAAAGATGGATGACCATACCAATCGCATATTATTTTCCTTATTTTATACTCTAAATATTTATCAACTTATCATATTTCAACCTTAAAATCCCAAACGCATCCGCTAACGCTTAGATTTTTCAAGCTTAGTAATGATTCATCCTTAAAAACCCATGATCAACATTCCTTATAACACTATAACCAAGATATCCCAAGGTTCTGAATATTCTTAAAATTCTAAATCATCGATCCTCGGTTTATGTGCACCTTCAGTCCAGTCAGATCAACCATCAAGACCTCCATAAACATTATTATCATAATCACCTGCATCAATCACACCTAGTGAGTCTAAAGACTTAACACGTCATATCCTTGATAACAAGTAATACGTAATACAGTTAACATATAACAGTGAAAAATACTCATACTTAAAATATCGTTTTCATGAAGATGCATAAACTTTAAACACTAACATTTTCGTAAACATTTTCATGATGCAAAAACTTTAAATAAAAACATTTTCATAATGATGCATGAACTTTAAACATAAACATTTTCATAAACTTAATCATATCATCCTCAACATATTCATATTCATATTATCATCAACATATACATATTCCTTTTTCCTTTCATTGAATTCAGATCGTTAATTGTGACTTTCGTGTTCATCTACGTCTACGTGTTTGGCGATGGATTCATCTACATGTAACCACAGTACTGGGCGGCGGAGACACCAGCAACACTCTCACCGGTCAACTGGGCCTTGGCCTTACGTATTAACATATCATCGTATACATCTACATGTCTGTATCCAAGGAAACACGATCGTCAGGCTCCCACTGGGACCATAATCCTCACGAAATTTCCAACATATCATCATATTAGTCACAATTACTTCACTTCCTTCAACATTTCATATTCTCATCACTTTATAAATTTTAAACATGCATATAACGTTTTTTCTTTTAAACCAAGCATGCAACATGTCTTTTAAATGTCCAATTAAACCATAAAATCCATAAACGTTTTAAAAATAACAGTTTAACATATAAAAATTCAACCAACATCCATAACCATTGAAAACAATCATATTAGCACATAAAACAGTATTCAGGGCACTGCCATGACGTTTACTAATTTTTAGGTGTAAAAAGACCGTTTGACCCCTGGATGTAAAATTTCTCGTTTTTGACATTTTATTGAATTCATTGACTCTAACATGTCTCAAATAATTATTTAAGCATATATGAATTTTCTCATAATTTTATTTAGCTTAAATCGAGGACTTTTAATTTAATCTTTAAATATAACGTATTAAAGCGTTTTAACCCCGAATTAAACCAAAACTCAATAAAAAATTTCAAAATTCAAAACTTAGACTTATAATAATTAATTAAGCTTAAACCTAATTTTTCATAATTTTATAATTCTTAAACTAGGCGTTTCAATTAACTCATTAATTAGCGTTTCGTGCGGCGATTAAATCCTGAATAAATACAAAACTCAATATTTTGATCCCAAGTTTTAAACATAGAATTTTTAAGATTTATTCTACCCTTCCAAGTCGTGAGCCACACCCGTGGACCCATGGATTCAATTTTAGTTCTTTAATTTTCGTTTTTGACACCTGATCGATCACACCGAGCCATCTCCTAATTTACCCGAGCCACCTCGAGCCAAACCCGAGCCAACCCATCTAGGCACCCTCCTGAGCAACCGTGACCCATAAAACCTAACCCTAGCTCACGCCCAAGCCTTGCAACCGAGCCACAAAAATCTGCACGTGAGCCCCTTCCTTGCCCAAGACTCCTAGTGACCCTAGGACTCCTCTAGTTATCTAACCACTGATCACCCACGACCCTTACTGACCCTAGACATGTCCCAAGCCCGAGCCACCCCCAGCCCAAGCCCCTGAGCTGCACAGCAAGACCCTGCGCAAGCCATCTCCTAGCCGCAGCCCCTCCCTCACGTGAATTAGGAGTTTTGTCATGCTAGGACTCCTCCATCCTCTAGACCCCGACTCCCTCCACCTAGCCGTCCCTGTACAACCCTCTAGACCTTCCTGCACCACGCCTGGACCCGCGCACAAGCCTAGGCGCTTGCACCAACAGCACGCCACTTTCTTCTTCAAGTGGATCTCGCGCGTCTCCCTTACGTGCAGTAGTGCCAAGCCGCCCTAGGACCCTATCTAGCCTTCGAAACTAACCCTAGCCAAGCCCCAAACAAGCCCTGGCCAAGCCTCAGCCCCCATGCATAGGAGCCGACCACTTGCACCAAGAATACACCACAACAAAACTCACGGTTCTCACTCTTCTTTGGCCCACGGTTCCAGCTTTGTTCCTTTTTAATTTGCAACGTTTTTAGTGTGTTTAAGGACTCTTTAAAACATGCAAAAACACATCTCAAACCTATCCTAATCATGGCAGCCCCTTCAAGCACACTTATATCACGTTTTGGGATGGAAACACATGATTTAAAATTCACATATGATGCATAAACGAAAATTTCCAAAGATACAATTTGTTTTCATGCAATTTCATAAATAATTACATAATATGGTGTGATGATGAGTAAAGGAAGAATATGGCGTGCCTTTGCGTATTTAACGCACGAAAAACGTTGACGATGAAGAACGGAGCAAGACCTTGGTTTGATTCTACCTCGCAACCTTTGAATTTTCCTTCCAAAATATTGTAGGTGTGTGCCGTGTATTTGGAAGTGTTTTTGGGAGAGAAAATTTCAGAAAAGAGGCGTGAGAATTGTGTGATAATGGGAAGGGTTTTGAGTATTATATAATAATTAATTCACTAAACAAGGCTTAGGCCCAATAAGCATACAAATTAGGCCCATTAATCTTTAATTAAATAATAAAAAATATTTTATTTAATAAATTTTGTGAATTAAATAGCTGGATTGCTAAAACGTTCGTATTTTTGTCGAAAATCCAACACCGATAAAATTTACGTCCCAGCGTATAAAATCACCTCAAAACCCTTTATTCTCAAAATTAATAAAAAGCATCTCCCAATTTTAAATAATTAAAAAAATCTATTTAATAAAAACATTTTACGTTTTTTCAGCCCTCGATCTCCGTTCCTCGATCGCAACTCGAATAACCTTTAAAAATTACATTTTAATGCAACCATGTAGAAAAGTATATTTTAAACATGTCAGTATGCACAACATAATTAATTACTGCAATTAAAACAAATAATTAAAAATACAAGGGAATTTAATAATTGCATGCATGTGGTTCGCGTGGACCTTAAAATTTTCGGGGCGTTGCAATCTTCCCACCTTAAATTGAATTTCGTCCTCGAAATTCGCTTATCCTTAATAACCCAAAGTTTAGGCTTTGTTTTAGTATCCCAAAAATCAACGCTTCCGCTGCGCTACTTTGATAAAACTTAAATTCTAGAATGTCCTTACGTCTCATTGATCCCAATTAATTTTACTTTCTAAATCCTTATTTTCAAATCGCAACTTAAAAAGACCCAAATGACTTAGTGCTATTACTATTATAACCTCGAATTTCAATTTTTCTTACAATTCCCAATATTAAAAGATGAATGACCATACCAATCGCATATTATTTTCCTTATTTTATACCCAAAATATTTATCAACTTATCATATTTCAACCTTAAAATCCCAAACGCATCCGCTAACGCTTAGATTTTTCAAGCTTAGTAATGATTCATCCTTAAAAACCCATGATCAACATTCCTTATAACACTGTAACCAAGATATCCCAAGGTTCTGAATATTCTTAAAATTCTAAATCATCGAAAATTCTTATCATTTAACCCATTCAATTCGCACATATTGCTATACTAGTCCCCAAATTCCTTAAAAATTGCAAAATCAATTCTTAATCTCCTCAAAAATTATCATAATTGGTCCTTAATTTCAAAAATCCTACAGTTAACCCATACTTTCTCGATATTCTTAATTTTCTTCTACAGTTTCCCACGACATAATTTTGATAATTTAAACTTTATTCACCCAAAAATCAATTCCTATAACCAAGATTACATTTCATTAAACTTAAAATCCCAATTTATACATTTTCTTACTCCCAAGTCCTTGCAAATCCTCGAATCATTATTTATTATGAGTAATTCCCAAGAATTAATTCAACTAGTGACCATGTATCATTAGTGTTTTCTTAGAAAAATCTACGTGTCCCAAAAGCGTTCATAATATTCACGATTAACTTATAACCCAAAAATAGAACGTCGATACTAAAACCCAAAAATCAATATAGTCCAATTCCACCACGAAACCAACATGCGTTGAAATAAAATTAAAATAATTTCTTATTTCATATCTTATCACGTATAAAAATTTCAAAGCACATAAATCATATATTATCATAAAACTATTAAACATGTGACGTAAATATATAATTCATGTACTTATGCAGGTAAAATCATAAAATCATATAAAGCTTGTAAACTTACAAATTTGAGGCATGACGACTGAGCTTCCCGGCACTGATGATGGCACAACCCTTTACAGGACATTGGCTCTGATACCAATTGAAACGTCTGCTTATTCGTTTTCTAAAAATGTACTAGAATTTTTTTTTTAAATCTCACATAGTATTCGGCCGAACCATAAAATATTTTTGACATCATTTTAAAAATAAACATCCAACTGTCATTTAAAAATCCAAAAGAAAATATTTTAAAGCATAAAATCGTCAAACATTTTTACCAACCTAAAAACATTATTTGAAAAGTATAGCCCATACTATAACCTCTCAAAAATCTCTCATAACATAAATAAAAGACGTAAAAATATCGTTAACATTACTTAAAATCATAAATAATAACTAGTGCGGAAAACTAGCGTCGATCCTCGGGTTATGTGCACCTTCAGTCCAGTCAGATCAACCATCAAGACCTCCATAAACGTTACTATCATAATCACCTGCATCAATCACACCTAGTGAGTCTAAAGACTCAACACGTCATATCCTTGATAACAAGTAATACGTAATACAGTTAACATATAACAGTGAAAAATACTTGTACTTAAAATATCGTTTTCATGAAGATGCATAAACTTTAAACAATAACATTTTCGAAAACATTTTCATGAAGCAACAACTTTAAATAAAAACATTTTCATAATGATGCATGAACTTTAAACATAAACATTTTCATAATCTTAATCATATCATCCTCAACATATTCATATTCATATTATCATCAACATATACATATTCCTTTTTCCTTTCATTGAATTCAGATCGTTAATTGTGACTTTCTTGTTCATCTACGTCTACGTCTACGTGTTGGGCGATGGATTCATCTACATGTAACCACAGTACTGGGCGGCGGGGACACCAGCAACACTCTCACCGGTCAACTGGGCCTTGGCCTTACTTATTAACATATTATCGTATACATCTACATGTCCGTATCCAAGGAAACACGATCGTCGGGCTCCCACTGGGACCATAATCCTCACGAAATTTCCAACATATCATCATATTAGTCACAATTACTTCACTTCCTTCAACGTTTCATATTCTCATTACTTTATAAATTTTAAACATGCATATAACGTTTTTTCTTTTAAAACAAGCATGCAACATGTCTTTTAATGTCCAATTAAACCATAAAATCCATAAACGTTTTAAAAATAACAGTTTAACATATAAAAATTCAATAAACATCCATAACCATTGAAAATAATCATATTAGCACATAAAACAGTATTCAGGGCACTGCCATGACGTTTACTAATTTTTAGGTGTAAAAAGACCGTTTTACCCCTGGACGTAAAATTTCCCGTTTTTGACATTTTCTTGAATTCATTGACTCTAACATGTCTCAAATAATTATTTAAGCCTACATGAATTTTCTCATAATTTTATTTAGCTTAAATCGAGGACTTTTAATTTAATATTTAAATATAACGTATTAAATCGTTTTAACCTCGAATTAAATCAAAACTTAATAAAAAATTTCAAAATTCAAAACTTAGACTTATAATAATTAATTAAGCTTAAACCTAATTTTTGATAATTTTATAAAGCTTAAAACTAGGCGTTTCAATTAACTCGTTAATTAGCGTTTCGTGCGACGATTAAATCCCGAATAAATACAAAACTCAATATTTTGATCTCAAGTTTTAAACATAGAATTTTTAAGATTTATTCTACCCTTCCAAGTCGTGAGCCACACCCGTGGACCATGGACTTCAATTTTAGTTCTTTAATTTTCGTTTTTGGCACATTATCGATCACACCGAGCCATCTCCTAATTTACCCGAGCCTCGCCCGAGCCACCTCGAGCCAAACCCAAGCCAACCCATCTAGGCACCCTCCTGAGCAACCCTGACCCATAAAAAATAATCCTAGCTCACGCCCAAGCCCTGCAACCGAGCCACAAAAATCTGCACGTGAGCCCCTTCCTTGCCCAAGACTCCTAGTGACCCTAGGACTCCTCTAGCCATCTAACCACTTATCACCCACGACCCTTACTGACCCTAGACTAGTCCCAATCCAGAGCCACCCCCAGCCCAAGCCCCTGAGCCACACAGCAAGACCCTGCGCAAGCCATCTCCTAGCCGCAGCCCCTCCCTCACGTGAATTAGGAGTTTTGTCATGCTAGGACTCCTCCATCCTCTAGACCCCGACTCCCTCCACCTAGCCGTCCCTGTACAACTCTCTAGACCTTCCTGCACCATGCCTGGGCCTGCGCACCAGCCTAGGCGTTTGCACCAGCAGCACGCCACTTTCTTCTTCAAGTGGGTCTTGCGCGTCTCCCTTTCTCCCTTACGTGCAGCAGTGCCAAGCCGCCCTAGGACCTATCTAGCCTTCGAAACTAACCCTGACTGTAATGCCCGAGATTTAATTGCTGTAATCAGACGTTGATTAATTGACAGAATTGAGGTTATAGGAATTCAAATGAAGAAGCAGGGCATCGTTACATTATAAGCCAAGATGTTGGACCGAAAATCTCAAGATGTTGGACCAAACATCTTGCGCCCGAGCGGTAGAAATGAACCGCCCGAGCGCCAATGCACCATGAGTTTGGACAGAATGTTTGGCGCCCGAGCGGTAGAATATTACCACCTGAGCGCCAGGAGATGATCGGCTGAGTATGTCGACAGAGACTGCCGCGCCCGAGCGGTAAGTTTTAACCGCCCGAGCGCCGAACAAGCGCCCGGTCGGAAATTCATGACCGCCCGAGCGCGAGACGTGTTGCACCAAAGATGAGCCACTTGCCCTTGCATGCATGATATATATATATATACAATTGCTTTTCCCTCATTCTTCAGCAAAGAATCGAGAAAATGTTCCGAGGAAGGATTTCGATTTATGATTGAAGATATTGGAGATCCGTCCGTCCGAATTGAAATCCGAGTACAACACCGAGTACCTAACGACGACAACTGTAACTGAACGTAAGTTTTGTTACGTTTAGACATGATTTGAAATGATGATATTGTCAGAACTGAATATGAATCATATATGGTGTTTCTTATATAGTAGACATCATATAATTGAAGTCTGATTGAAGAACAGACTGTGTATGTATTTGTTATGATTTTCGGAGTTGATTTAATTGAGATTCGATATCAAGGTTGTATTGTTATTGATTATCAGTTGTACCGATATTGATTATGAATTCTGGTATTATATCTGTGATGTTGAGATTGACGGGGTTATCGAGACTGTATTGTTATACCGTCGAAACATCAATGGGTTGATATTGATCAGATTCAGTAGTGACTTCGATTATATCGTGATATCATCGATATGGATTAGATTGTATCTTGATTCGATATTGATTAGATTATGTGTGATTTGAGTATTGATCAGAATAGATTTGGAATTGAGTTGCATATTGAGATTGTGCCTATGCGATATTGTATTTCAGATTGATATGGACAGATTTGACTTCGAGACTTAGACTTCGTTGGACCGCGAAGACAAAGGTATAAATTAATGTTGATGTGGGATTGAACAACTCGAGTTTGGTTTAACTTGAGTCTCCCAAAATCACATACTTTATTTTATTGCATTGTTGTTTGCAATTGAATGAGATTGATATCTTTGATCTATTGATTTATGTATTGAGTCATAGGCGGATACGCCTAGTCGTAAATGAGTAATCTTGTGACAGTAGTGCCGGATAGTGATGGAATTGTCACTGGCACATTGCACATTGTCATAGGATAGGATATTGGTGAAAATGCCAAAGTCTGTGACGGTTAGGTCAAGACACCGGACGTTTGGCTATAACGGAGTGGATAGAATTGGAGTTTCTTCTGTTACTGGTGTTCGATATGGTAAGAGCCAAAGTCCGCGAACGGGATCCCTAGATTAGGACTGAGTCGAGTCTGAGTCTGAGAATCACGGAGAGTGATTCATTGCTTGATATTGAATTATGTACCTGATGATGGTATATATTTAGAATATAATTTATTCTTGATATTGATTCATGTTTAGGATTATAATACATGTGATGAATATTTGATTCATGCTTCTGATTTTGATACATGTTAGGAATATCTGTTATATGCTTTTATATTGTTTATATGATTGCATGTATACATGATTTATACTGAGAATGTAATTTTCACCGGAGTTATCCGGCTGTTGTCTTGTTTGTATGTGTGCATGACAACAGGTAGGATAGGATCAAGGTCAAGAAGAGAACGAGGCTGGACTAGATAGCGTGGAGATCCGGGCTCAGAAGTAAATTAGGAGTCAGCACTGATATGTAGTTGAACCTAGTTGAATTATTGTAGACAATACAGGACTTGTATGTTTATATTTAATATGTAATTCAAATTGATTTACATAACGTTTCCGCTTTGTATTTTAAAAAAAAATTTAGATCCTGTATATTATAATTGATTGATTTATTCTAAGAACGATTAAAAACTTTAATTAGCGTTCGGGTCCCCACAACAATTGGTATCAGAGCATTAGGTTCCAGAACAGTAGGTTCTAGAACTGTAGATTCTTGAGACTGAGATAGAAGCTAGTGAGCGGGGTAGAATGTGTTTTCTTTCCTTGCATGTGATTGCTAGCATGATGTATTATAATGTTGAATTACATTGTATTTGTTAATATTGCATTGTGTTTTACTATTTTGGAAGATACATGTTACCTGAATATCTGAGTTGATTTGGTAATGTGTATTATTTGAAAATGAGTTAGAACCAATTCTTGATCAGAGGTAAGCTGATCGGAAAGGGATTGAGACGGATTTGTCTCATGTGATTGCTAACTCTTGTGATTATCAGATATACCTCCGAGAAGAATTCGAGAACCGGGTAGTACTTCGAGTAATCAGATAGATGTGTCAGAAACTCCGATGGAAACAATGATGACGAGGTTTCAGTCATTTCAACCGCCGATTCTGAAGGGTGTTGAGACGTCTGAAGATTGTGAGAATTGGTTAGATGACATAGAAATACTGTTTGATTTAGTGGATTATCCAGATGAACAGAGAATCAAACTGGTGCCCAACCAGTTACGAGACAACGCAAGGAGCTGGTGGCTGGTAACCAAAGAAGCCCTAGAACAGCGTGGTCCAGTGATTACGTGGAAAATTTTTAAAGTTGAATTCTATCAAAGATTCTTCTCCGTATCATACAGATAGGATAAAAGTGCAGAGTTTGCAAATCTGAGACAGGGTCAGTTGAATGTTGACGAGTATTTGGCCCAGTTCTTTACCTTGCTACGTTTTGCCCCTCAAGTGGCTAGGAACGATGCAGCTGTATTTGATCAGTTTATCCAGGGATTGAATCCGGAGATACATACATTGGTAAAGGTGAAACAACCGAATAACCTTTCTGATACTCTGAACAAAGCCAGAAGAGCAGAAACAGTTCTGATGAGACAAAAGGAAGCCTCGTATGTTCTTCCAACACCGAAACCACTGCAACTACATCCCCGAATCGAGATTGGTAGCAGCAGTAGTGAAAAGAAAGAACATTTGAAAGCTCAAAAGAAGCAGTTCAAGAAGTTAGGGAGCGGTTCATCTAGCTCCAGTGGTTCTAGCCGAGTTATACTGGAGTTTATTGCAGAACTTGCGGAGGGAGACATCCCACGGAGCAATGCCAGAGAGTGACTGGTAGGTGCAATATCTGTGAACAGCAGGGACACTTTGCTAGAGTCTGTCCACAGAAAGGTTCCCGAAGATCTCAGGAAGCAGAATCATCTGGTTATGGTGACCGAGGAACAGACCCAGGATGCACTTGATGATATAGTGACAGGTAACTGTTCTTTTGCGATTATTTTGCATATGTATTGATAGATACTAATGCATGCCCTACGATTATTTTTGAATGAATTGCATTGATAGATGCTTGATCTGTGGGGTCTGTATGTACTGTAGTATTGATTTCTTTACCTTTTGGGGGAAAGGTTGATATCAGTAAATTATGTAAAATATCGTATACTGCAGGAGGATGAGAATGAAATCGAGGTAGACTGTGTGTACTTGTGTTGTCTGATTCTGATTGCATGATTGATATTGTTATGCTGACCAAATATAGAAGTATTGTAGATTCTTGCCACGAGATGGTAAGAATCGAATCTGAAATGGCCGAAGAATGAATAATGTACGGTAAAGATTCTTGATTTGAAATCCTTTGATATCCGTATTACCTATGACTCGATGATAATCGAAAGGAATGGAGAGATTCCTTATGTATTCAGTTGATTACTGAAATTGAGCGTATCATGGACTGATTTGACAGTAGCAAGAGAATTGCTAAAGTCTTCCCAGAGGAGATTCCAGGTTGCCTTATACCAGGGAGATTGAGTTCAGCCTTGAGGTGGTAACAGGTATTGGTTCTTACTTTTAGAACTCTGTACAGGACAACACAGATGGAATTGAATTATCAGTTAGAAGATTTACTGCCTGAGAGTTAGAATTACATCTGATTGGGTGTTTCTCTTTGAGATACTTCAGTTCTGATTATGGGTTGATGAATCTTGTGTTCAGAGGTATTCTGATGATTTTATGCCGTTTATCTATGATATTTTGATATACTCGTGGCATATGACTGATTGAATTGAATACCTTGTATTGAATGATCTGAGAACTGAAATTGTTGTATACAGAAATTGTTCAGATATGAGTTTTGACTGAAACAAATTGTATTTGTGGTATGTAATATCCGATTATAGTATACCGATTGATCTTGACACAGTTGAGGCCGTGATCAGTGACTGAGAACGACATCGATGGCAGAAAAGTCAGAAATCCATAATTGTCTGCGGTTAGCAAATTATGATATGTGACTGTTGTTGTGAAATTGCTTAAGAATTGTTATTGTTCTAAAGCAGTATTAAAGACAGATTATATTGTTTGGGGGACATTACATTCGAAGATGATATAGCAGTTGATCTAAACAACGTCGAAGATGTAATACAGATTATTGGGAACCGTTGAGAGTATATACAGTTCAAGCCGAATCAGAGCTAAACTTGCGAATTAAAACAGTTCAGAAGTTTGATCAAAATGTTCAGAACTTGGTTTCGATAATCAGAACAGGGTGTCGATCAGAATATCAGGTAGGTGATACTGTATTGTATGTGAATAACCGACTTGGTTGTGCCGAATATTTCGAATCTGAAATGACAGATATGGTCAGAAGCGCACAGTAGTCGATTCAGTATTCTTTCTGGTAGCAGAAAATGGGAAAACCGGAGATTGGTTATATCGATTATCGATTCTTGAATAGAAATGAGAGTACATTTCTATAGATTTCATAATGAAACCACCGAAATCTTTTCAAGATTGTGATGCGATGTGATTGTTATTAATAGATTGCGTGAATTTGCATATATTATTTGTACATGAAGACTTACGGATATGACCAGTCGATAGAGATTTATGTCAGAAAAGAGGATAGATTGTACTGAATGCCAAAGTTGATTATATCAGACTGTGATTTTCGTTTGATTTTGTACTTTTGGCCGAGTATACAATAAACTCTTTCACTTATCGTCTATAGATCGACAGATAGTTGGAGTAACTATCCTGATACTGGAGGATATCCAAGAACTGTAGTGCTGGATTTTAGCATTAGTTGATACGATGTGTTATCACTTTGTGAATGATTGTACAACAATATCTATCAGATGAGTATTGAAATAGCTTCAGTCCAGGTATTGTACAGTGAGAACGGTAGATTTTCTTCGTATGAGAATAATATCTCCGAGATACCTGAGATTGGATCGGATAGGATCAGAAATATGATAAAGAAAATGAAACTAATTTAGAAGAAAATAAAGACAGCTCAGAATAAATAGATTGAATATATCAACGTTGGATGATGACTGTTGATATTTGAAGCTGGAAGATTGAATATAACCTTGATTGGAATTATCAGAGTTGATAGGAGATGTTAATGTTGATTTGTTATGAGCTATTGATGGGTATATACGGATGTTGTATAGCCAGTATTGTAAGATTAATTCTGTTAGAGCTATTTCGAGTGGTATTATGAGATTATACTTCTTGAATGATTATTTTAGAGTAAAATCAGAGATTCGTGAAAGAAAGATATTTCCGGATGAAGAATATTCCGCTGTTGGAAGTACAGTACAGTCATCAGGGCATCAAAGAGGCTACCTGGAAGACTGAGTCTAATATGAGGTAGCGATGTTCAGAGTTATTACACTGAAAGGAGTTATGACTGATTCTATTATACATTTCTTTCTTTATCTGATTTGATTGTCTGTGATTTCGGGGACGAAATCATATCTAAAGGGGGGGAGAAATGTAATGCCCGAGATTTAATTGCAGTAATCAGACGTTGATTAATTGACAGAATTGAGGTTATTGGAACTCAAATGAAGAAACAGAGCATCGTTACATTATAAGCCAAGAGGTTGGACCGAACATCTCAAGATGTTGGACCGAACATCTCGCGCCCGAGCGGTATAAAAGAACCACCTGAGCGCCAATGCACCATGAGTTTGGATGTTGGCGCCCGAGCGGTATAATATTACCGCCCGAGCGCCAGAAGATGATCGGCTGAGTATCTCGACAGAGACTGCCGCGCCCGAGTGGTAAGTTTTAACCGCCCGAGCGCCGAACAAGCGCCCGGGTGGAAATTCATGACCGCCCGACCGTGAGACGTGTTGCACCAAAGATGAGCCACTTGCCCTTGCATGCATGATATATATATATATATATACAATTACTTTTCCCTCATTCTTCAGCAAAGAATCGAGAAAAGGTTCCGAGGAAGGATTTCGATTTATGATTGAAGATTTTGGAGATCCGTCCGTCCGAATTGAAATCCGAGTACAGCACCGAGTAACTAACGACGACAGCTATAACTGGACGTAAGTTTTGTTACGTTTATACATGATTTGAAATTATGATATTATCAGAATTGAATATGAATCATATATGGTGTTTATGATATAGTAGACATCATATAATTGAAGTCAGATGGAAGAACAGACTGTGTATGTATTTGTTATGATTTTCGGAGTTGATTTAATTGAGATTCGATATCAGGGTTGTATTGTTATTGATTATCAGTTGTACCGATATTGATAATGAATTCTTGTATTATATCTGTGATGTTGAGATTGACGGGGTTATCGAGACTGTATTGTTATACCGTCGAAACATCAATGGGTTTATATTGATCAGATTCAGTAGTGACTTCGATTATATCGTGATATCGTCGATGTGGATTAGATTGTATGTATCTTGATTCGATATTGATTAGATTATGTGTGATTTGAGTATTGATCAGAATAGATTTGGAATTGAGTTGCATATTGAGATTGTGCCTATGCGATATTGTATTTCAGATTGATATGGACAGATTTGACTTCGAGACTTAGACTTCGTTGGACCGCGAAGACAAAGGTATAAATTAATGTTGATGTGGGATTGAACAACTCGAGTTTGGTTTAACTTGAGTCTCCCAAAATCACATACTTTATTTTATTGCATTGTTGTTTGCAATTGAACTGAGATTGATATCTTTAATCTATTGATTTATGTATTGAGTCATAGGCGGATACGCCTAGTTGTAAATGAGTAATCTTGTGACAGTAGTGCCGGATAGTGATGGAATCGTCACTGGTACATTGCACATTGTCATAGGATAGGATATTGGTGAAAATGCCAAAGTCTGTGACGGTTAAGTCAAGACACCGGACGTTTGGCTATATCGGAGTGGATAGAATTGGAGTTTCTTCTATTACTGGTGTTCGATATGGAAAGAGCCAAAGTCCGCGAATAAGAACATACCACCACCCCGATCGGGAGTGTAGGTGGGTGTATGTTCTTATTCCGATCGGGATCCATAGATTAAGACTGAGTCGAGTCTGAGTCTGAGAATCACGGAGAGTGATTCATTGGTTGATATTGAATTATGTTCCAGATGATGGTATATGTTTAGAATATAATTTATTCTTGATATTGATTCATGTTTAGGATTATAATACATGTGATGAATATTTGATTCATGCTTCCGATTTTGATACATGTTAGGAATATCTGTTATATGCTTTTATATTGTTTATATGATTGCATGTATACATGATTTATATTGAGAATGTAATTTTCATTGGAGTTATCCGGCTGTTGTCTTGTTTGTATGTGTGCATGACAACAGGTAGGACAGGATCAGGGTCAAGAAGAGAACGATGCTGGACTAGATAGCGTGGAGATCCGGGTTCAGAAGTAAATTAGGAGTCAGCACTAATATGTAGTTGAACCTAGTTGAATTATTGTAGACAATACAGGACTTGTATGTTTATATTTAATATGTAATTCAAATTGATTTACATAACGTTTTCGCTTTGTATTTTTAAAAAAAATTTTAGACCCTGTATATTATAATTGATTGATTTATTCTAAGAACCACTAAAAACTTTAATTAGCGTCCGGGTCCCCACACTGGCCAAGCCCCAAACAAGCCCTTGCCAAGCCCCAGCCCCCATGCATAGGAGCCGACCACTTGCACCAAGAATACACCACAACAAAACTCACGGTTCTCACCCTTCTTTGGCCCACGGTTCCAGCTTTGTTCCTTTTTAATTTGCAACGTTTTTAGTGTGTTTTAGGACTCTTTAAAACATGCAAAAACACATCTCAAACCTATCCTAATCATGGCAGCCCCTTCAAGCACACTTATATCATGTTTTAGGATGGAAACACATGCTTTAAAATTCACATATGATGCATAACCGAAAATTTCCAAAGATACAATTTGTTTTCATGCAATTTCATAAATAATTATATAATATGGTGTGATGATGAGTAAAGGAAGAATATGGCGTGCCTTTGCGTATTTAACGCACGAAAAACGTTGACGACGAAGAATGGAGCAAGACCTCGGTTTGATTCTACCTCGCAACCTTTGAATTTTCCTTCCAAAATATTTTAGGTGTGTGCCGTGTATTTGGAAGTGTTTTTGGGAGAGAAAATTTCAGAAAAGAGGCGTGAGAATTGTGTGATAATGGGGAGGGTTTTGAGTATTATATAATAATTAATTCACTAAACAAGGCTTAGGCCCAATAAGCATACAAATTAGGCCCATTAATCTTTATTTAAATAATAAAAAATATTTTATTTAATAAAGTTTGTGAATTAAATAGCTGGGTTGCTAAAACGTTCGTATTTTTGTTGAAAATCCAACACCGATAAAATTTACGTCCCGGCGTATAAAATCACCTCAAAACCCTTTTATTCTCAAAAATAATAAAAAGCATCTCCCAAATTTTAAATAATTAAAAACATCTATTTAATAAAAACATTTTACGTTTTTTCAGCCCTCGGTCTCCGTTCCTCGATCGCAACTCGAATAACATTTAAAAATTACATTTTAATGCAACCATGTAGAAAAATATATTCTAAACATGTCAATATGCACAACATAATTAATTACTTCAATTAAAACAAATAATTAAAAATACAAGGGAATTTAATAATTGTATGCATGTGGTTCGCGTGGACCTTAAAATTTTCGAGGCGTTACAATCTTCCACCCTTAAATTAAATTTCGTCCTCGAAATTCGCTTATCCTTAATAACCCAAAGTTTAGGCTTTGTTTTAGTATCCCAAAAATCCACGCTTCCGCTGCGCTACTCTAATAAAACTTAAATTCTAGAATGTCCTTACATCTCCTTGATCCCAATTAATTTTACCTTCTAAATCCTTATTTTCAAATCGCAACTTAAAAAGATCCAAATGACTTAGTGCTACTACCATTATAACCTCGAATTTCAATTTTTCTTACAATTCCCAATATTAAAAGATGGATGACCATACCAATCGCATACTATTTTCCTTATTTTATACTCAAAATATTCATCAACTTATCATATTTCAACCTTAAAATCCCAAACGCATCCGCTAACGCTTAGATTTTTCAATCTTAGTAATGATTCATCCTTAAAAACCCATGATCAACATTCCTTATAACACTATAACCAAGATATCCAAAGGTTCTGAATATTCATAAAATTCTAAATCATCGAAAATTCTTATCATTTAACCCATTCAATTCGCACTTATTGCTATACTAGTCCCCAAATTCCTTAAAAATTGCAAAATCAATTCTTAATCTCCTCAAAAATTATCCTAATTGGTCCTTAATTTCAAAAATCCTACAGTTAACCCATACTTTCTCGGTATTCTTAATTTTCTTCTACAGTTTTCCCTGACATAATTTTGATAATTTAAACTTTATTCACCCAAAAATCAATTCCTATAACCAAGATTACATTTCATTAAACTTAAAATCCCAATTTATACATTTTCTTACTCCCAAGTCCTTGCAAATCCTCGAATCATTATTTATTATGAGTAATTCCCAAGAATTAATTCAACTAGTGACCATGTATCATTAGTATTTTCTTAGAAAAATCTACGTGTCCCAAAAGCGTTCATAATATTCACGATTAACTTATAACCCAAAAATAGAACGTCGATACTAAAATCCAAAAATCAACATAGTCCAATTCCACCACGAAACCAACATGCGTTGAAATAAAATTAAAATAATTTCTTATTTCATATCTTATCACGTATAAAAATTTCAAAGCACATAAATCATATATTATCATAAAGCTATTAAACATTGACGTAAATATATAATTCATGTACTTATGCAGGTAAAATCATAAAATCATATAAAGCATGTAAACTTACAAATTTGAGGCTTGACGACTGAGCTTCCCGGCACTGATGGTGGCACAACCCTGTACAGGACATTGGCTCTGATACCAACTGAAACGTCTGCTTATTCGTTTTCAAAAAATGTACTAGAATTTTTTTTTTAAAACCTCACGTAGTATTCGGCCGAACCATAAAATATTTTTGACATCATTTTAAAAATAAACATCCAACTGCCATTTAAAAATCCAAAGGAAAATATTTTAAAGCATAAAATCGTCAAACATTTTACCAACCTAAAAACATTATTTGAAAAGTATAGCCCATACTAGAACCTCTCAAAAATCTCTCATAACATAAATAAAAGACGTAAAAATATCGTTAATATTACTTAAAATCATAAATAATAACTAGTGCGAAAAACTAGCGTCGATCATCGGGTTATGTGCACCTTCAGTCCAGTCAGATCAACCATCAAGACCTCCATAAACATTATTATCATAATCACCTGCATCAATCACACCTAGTGAGTCTAAAGACTCAACACGTCATATCCTTAATAACAAGTAATACGTAATACAGTTAACATATAACAGTGAAAAATACTTATACTTAAAATATCGTTTTCAAAAAGATGCATAAACTTTAAACAATAACATTTTCGTAAACATTTTCATGATGCAAAAACATTAAATAAAAACATTTTCATAATGATACACGAACTTTAAACATAAACATTTTCATAAACTTAATCATATCATCCTCAACATATTCACATTCATATTATCATCAACATATACATATTCTTTTTTCCTTTCATTGAATTCAGAACGTTAATTGTGACTTTCTTGTTCATCTACGTCTACGTCTACGTGTTGGGTGATGGATTCATCTACATGTAACCACAGTACTGGGAGGCGGGGACACCAGCAACACTCTCATCGGTCAACTGGGCCTTGGCCTTACGTATTAACATATCATCGTATACATCTACATGTCCATATCCAAAAAAACACGATTGTCGGGCTTTCACTGGGACCATAACCCTCACGAAATTTCCAACATATCATCGTATTAGTCACAATTACTTCACTTCCTTCAACGTTTCATATTCTCATCACTTTATAAATTTTAAACATGCATATAACGTTTTTTCTTTTAAACCAAGCATGCAACATGTCTTTTAAATGTCCAATTAAACCATAAAATCCATAAACGTTTTAAAAATAACAGTTTAACATATAAAAATTCAATCAACATCCATAACCATTGAAAATAATCATATTAGCACATAAAACAGTATTCAAGGCACTGCCATGACGTTTACTAATTTTTAGGTGTAAAAAGACCGTTTTACCCCTGGACGTAAAATTTTCCATTTTTGACATTTTCTAGAATTCATTGACTCTAACATGTCCCAAATAATAATTTAAGCCTGCATGTATTTTCTCATAATTTTATTTAGCCTAAATCGAGGACTTTTAATTTAATCTTTAAATATAACGTATTAAAGCGTTTTAAGCCCGAATTAAACCAAAACTTAATAAAAAATTTCAGAATTCAAAACTTAGACTTATAATAATTAATTAAGCTTAAACCTAATTTTTCATAATTTTATAAAGCTTAAAACTAGGCGTTTCAATTAACTCGTTAATTAGCGTTTCGTGCGGCGATTAAATCATAAATAAATACAAATCTCAATATTTTGATCCCAAGTTTTAAACATAGAATTTTTAAGATTTATTCTACCCTTCCAAGTCATGAGCCACACCCGTGGACCCATGGATTCAATTTTAGTTCTTTAATTTTCGTTTTTGACACCTTATCGATCACACCGAGCCATCTCCTAATTTACCCGAGCCACGCCCGAGCCACCTCGAGCCAAACCCGAGCCAACCCATCTAGGCACGCTCCTGAGCAACCCTGACCCATAAAACCTAACCCTAGCTCACGCCCAAGCCACAAAAATCTGCACGTGAGCCCCTTCCTTGCCCAAGACTCCTAGTGACCCTAGGACTCCTCTAGCCATCTAACCACTGATCACCCACGACCCTTACTGACCCTAGACCAGTCCCAAGCCCGAGCCACCCCCAGCCCAAGCCCTTGAGCCGCATAGCAAGACCCTGCGCAAGCCATCTCCTAGCCGCAGCTCCCTCCCTCACGTGAATTAGGAGTTTTGTCATGCTAGGACTCCTCCATCCTCTAGACCCCAACTCCCTCCATCTAGCCATCCCTGTACAACCCTCTAGACCTTCCTGCACCACGCCTGGACCTGCGCACCAGCCTAGGCGCTTGCACCAGCAGCACGCCACTTTCTTCTTCAAGTGGGTCTCGCGCGTCTCCCTTTCTCCCTTACGTGCAGCAGTGCAAAGCAGCCCTAGGACCCTATCTAGCCTTCGAAACTAACCCTGGCCAAGCCCCAAACAAGCCCTGGCCAAGCCCCAGCCCCCATGCATAGGAGCCGACCACTTGCACCAAGAATACACCACACAAAACTCACGGTTCTCACCCTTCTTTGGCCCACGGTTCCAGCTTTGTTCCTTTTTAATTTGCAACGTTACTAGTGTGTTTTAGGACTCTTTAAAACATGCAAAAACACATCTCAAACCTATCCTAATCATGGCAGCACCTTCAAGCACACTTATATCATGTTTTGGGATGGAAACACATGCTTTAAAATTCACATATGTTGCATAACCGAAAATTTCCAAAGATACAATTTGTTTTCATGCAATTTCATAAATAATTACATAATATGGTGTGATGATGAGTAAAGGAAGAATTTGGCGTGCCTTTGCGTATTTAATGCATGAAAAACGTTGACGACGAAGAACGGAGCAAGACCTTGGCTTGATTCTACCTCGCAACCTTTGAATTTTCCTTCCAAAATATTGTAGGTGTGTGCCATGTATTTGGAAGTGTTTTTGGGAGAGAAAATTTCAGAAAAGAGGCGTGAGAATTGTGTGATAATGGGGAGGGTTTTGAGTATTATATAGTAATTAATTCACTAAACAAGGCTTATGCCTAATAAGCATACAAATTAGGCCCATTAATCTTTAATTAAATAATAAAAAATATTTTATTTAATAAAGTTTGTGAATTAAGTAGCCGTGTTGCTAAAACGTTCGTATTTTTGTTGAAAATCCAACATCGATAAAATTTACATCCCGGCGTATAAAATCTCCTCAAAACCCTTTATTCTCAAAAATAATAAAAAGCATCTCACAAATTTTAAATAATTAAAAACATCTATTTAATAAAAACATTTTACGTTTTTTCAGCCCTCGATCTCCGTTCCTCGATCGCAACTCGAATAACCTTTAAAAATTACATTTTAATGCAACCATGTAGAAAAATATATTTTAAACATGTCAATATGCACAACATAATTAATTACTGCAATTAAAACAAATAATTAAAAATACAAGGGAATTTAATAATTGCATGCATGTTGTTCGCGTGGACCTTAAAACTTCGGGGCGTTACAGTCACAACCAAATCCTATCCTTCAAAAATTGTCATCATGTTCACCACTTAATAAAAACATGCATATACGTAAATATTTCTTGAAACCAAGCTTACATCGTATTTTTCGTAATTTAAATAAAAATCATAAACATGACACATAAACATTTACAAAACATGATAAATATGTGCTCAGGGTGCTGCCAAGACTAAAATCACACCCTGGGTGCAAAATGACCGTTTTGCCCTAGAAACCCAAAATGACCATTTTACTCCTGGAATTATAAATTTCGACCCGAAGCTTACCAAACTCCCAAAACATCCCAAAACATATTTGTAAGCATTCTAAGACGTAAACTCGAGCCTGTTTCAAAACTTAATCGATTCATTTTAAAACTAGGACCGGGTCCCGGTTTTAACCCGAATCAAACCGAAACAGTACCAAAATTTTCCCAACTCGATTTATGTCTTAAATTTACTAGACCAGCTCCTAAACTCACAATTCCAGGCCACCTAAGACTCACGAAAATCAGCCCTAAATCTGATGGAATTTTACTGTACAAGTTCCCTTCATCCTACCCGAGCCTTACCCGCTAACCCTTCGACTCAAGCCCCAAACCACCAAGGCCAAACCGGAGCTAGCCACCCCAGGCCGTGACCGATCACATTGGAGCATCATTGGACCACCCTAAGCTCACCGACGCTCTATGCACGCCCAAATGCTCAGAGATCACAAGAACCCTAGCTGCCTACCCTACAACCTCTCGGCCTTCAACACAAAACCGAGCACACCCTCGACTTCCTTCCTTACAACGACTCTTTTTTCCATCTTACACAGCCCTTTTATCTCGACAACCAACAGCCCCTTGCACGAAATACATGAAAACGTGAGGTGTTAAAATATTTATGCGTGAACAATGAAAAATGAAACCATAGACGCTTGACCATGCAAAAACAGATCAAAGAATATAAAAATCAAACATGACAGCATAATAAAGACGTGAATGATTCATTAAATAAATTTCATAGCGTACCTTAACAAAAAACGTGATTGAAACTCGAAGAATGATGCGCGGAACGCGAACAGGAGAGGCAGGGTGAATCTTTTCTTGAAGGACTTAGCAATGGCCGAGAGTTGCAGACCCTAGCTGCTGAAAATTACGCAAAAAGAGTTGTTGAATGAGGGGTGGGCGGCTGATGGGAGGTGATTAGGTTTAGGGTATAATAGTGTGGCATTTAACTAGAAAATCACATGTTAATGGGCCCTTAATTATATTATAAAATTTCTTTTTAAAAAAGTCTTGAGCCTACTAAGCTTAAAAATAGGCCCATCAAGCCAAAACACACTCCTGAAAAATATTTCGTTTTGGTAAATTTTTGAAAATATTGCCCGAACCCTCAAAAAATCCTCTATTTTCATAAAATTTGCATACTGATTAAAATATGCTATGGCGGGTAAAAATATCCCAAAAAGGCTCATTTATTGAAAAATACACTTAAAACGCATTCTATTAATTAATAAAAATTTTCCTGATAATTCCCGGTCTCTGATCCTCGATCGAGATCGAAATGCATCTAGAAACCCTAACGCGTGAACTTTTAAAATGATCCTGAAATAAACCATATCATGCTATAATTATGCAATAAATGCATAAAATAAATAAACCCATCTTTTAAATTAAACCCTAGATTGCATGCATTTAGGTTACGTAAATTTAATTTCCTGGACCTTACACCATCCATCATCTGCAAATACTGGAAATGTATCTTCACGGATCGAATCCAACCCTCCGCTAAAAAAGGGTCAGTAGTAACTCCGAACTTCTTCGGGTTGAGCCATTGAAATTGCTCATAAATGTCTATCTGAGGTCCAGGAGCCTGCTGCACCTTTTCTAGTAGTCTAGCCATACCCTCAAGAACTCGAGTAGCTGCATCCAATGGCGGTGGAAGGACTCTATCGCCTCCGGAAATCTCATCATGACGATCTAAGCTAGGGGCACGTTTGGAGGCATGATATCTGAATACAGTCCAAATTCTAAACGTAACCCATCCTGCAATTTAATCTTGTTTTCAAAACATTTAATCCTTAGATCATGAAAACAACTAAACATGTTATGTAAATCGCTGTAAAACGTATAACATGCAATCATGCATGTGATAGCAATAAACTATTTAAAACATAAAACCTTACAGTCTTGAGGCTTGAAGACTGAGCTGCAGAAGCAAGAGGCGGCACAACCCTTAACAGGGCCCTTGCTCAGATACCAACTGAAACATCTACCACTTAAAATGCTACTAGATTTTTTTTTTGTGTATGTTTATTTTCGAAATTCATAACTTATGCATGCATGCAAGACTGCTAAAAAGTTTCCCACTTAAAATAGATGTAAATCAATAACAGACAAAAGTACTACAGTTTAAAAATCATCGATCGACAACCCAAGATTTACTTTAAAAATAAAATAAAATGAAACAAGTAAAAATCCTCACAACCATCAACATGTCAAAACATAGTGTATAAAATATTCATTTCCACTCCTAAATCAATACATGATGTGCGGTAAATATGGTCCTCGGGTTTGCTTGCGCACATCCAGCCCTGCCTACTCATACTTTGGCGCCTCCAACCTTCTCATCAACATGCTTACCTGAATTATTCACGCCTAGTGAGTCTAAAGACTCAACACGCCTGCAATGTTATAACGAATACATATACATAGCAAGCAACTATGAAAAGTACTGTAATAAAAATACGTTTCATGATCTTAAAATCGTAAACATAAACATGCCGTAAAAGCGTAACGTGTCAAAACATCTCATTAAATCATCATATACTAGTTCATTTTCTTTAATCGAATTCAGTTTATTAGGTGTGACACTCGTATCAGCACTACTGTATCAGCTCTATCGTATTATCTCTATTCGATGGATCTATTTACATATAATCGTGGTACCCAGCAGCGGGGACATCAGCGACAGTATTATCCATCCACTGAGCCTTGGCCTTATAGCTCATCGTATACATATATCGTCATTCACAACCAACTCTCATCTTTAAAAAACATCATCATTTTCATCACTTATAAAAATCATGCATATACGTAGTTTTTCCTTAAAACCAAGCATTTAACATATTTTCATAATTACATAAAAATCATATACATGATAATATAAACATTTAAAACATGAAAAATTGTGATAATGGCGCTAGCATGACTAAAAACTCAACCCAAGTGCAAAATGACCATTTCGTCCCTGGAAACCCTAAATGACCATTTTACTGCTGGACCTCAAAATTTTGACCCGGAGCTTATCAAACTCCTAAAAACACCCTAAAACATATTTATAAGCATTTATTAGATATAAAATCGAGCCTGATTCAAAACTTATGTGATTCGTTTTAAAACTTGGACTGGGGTCCGGTTTTAACCCGAATCGACCCGAATCTTAACCAAACTTTTCCCAAATTTTTAACACAACTTAATCATATCCTAACAGCCCTTAAGCCATTTAGACCAGTCCACTAAGCTCCTCGAACACCCCCAGCAAGCTGCTGGATTCTCGGCTCTTGCTAATTCATAAAACCTAGTCGCGCCAAACTCGTGTTTTATCAATTCTAGACCTAACCCTCGAGGACCAGCCTTGTACCAGCCCTTCCTAGCCCACCTTAGGAACCTCCTGGACCGACCTAAGCACAGCTCTCATCTCCGTGCACTCGCACCCATCGAACTACCAAGAAAACGCACGCCCGAACTACCTTCGAGCCAATATGGGCTCCTAGCCTAGGGACCTCCCTTCTACTCGAGAGTGGCTGAGTATGGACCTCCCCTAGTCCTCGGTTGGACCTACTAGATTGCACCAGGCCTAGTTTAGCCCTCCCTCGGTGAAGCCTACCCTAATCCTTCACCAAAACAGCCCAAAACCCTTGCCGTCTACGAGCAACCCTTCGGTCCTCACCCAAACTGTGCACATCCTAGACTCCAGCACTTAGACACGATCTTACTTGACATATACAACCCTTTAGAAAATAAATCGGCAGCACCTTGCACAAACACGAGAAAACGTTAGGTATGAACAATATGGCATGCATTAATCCATGTAAAACCACACAAAAATGATAGTACATCCTAGATCAAAGAGTTTCTCATGAAAATATACATATATAAGTATGCATAACATGAATGATTAGCAAAATGATGGTATAAGGCGTGTCTTAACGTTTTTACGCTTGAAAACTCAAAGATACATGCGTAGGACTAGCACCAAAGAAGCGGGGAAGAAGCTTTCTTCGAAAATTATGGAGGAACCGAGGTGGCTGCTGAAGAAAGCTTCGAAATAGTTGCTGATGGAGGGGAGGGATGGCCGTGGGTTTGGCAGTAGGGTTAGGGTAATTTAAGCTTGGTTAAATTTATATAATAACCTACTAATGTGCCCTTAATTAAATTTTAAAAAGGAAAAAAGGGTTTGAACCCATTAAACATTAAAGCAAACCCCTAAAGCCCAATAATACTCCCGAAAAATATTTTGTTTAGGTACGTTATTTAAAATATTTCACGGGCCATCAGAAAGTCCAACGGTTCAATAAATTTGGAGTACCAATTAAAAATATGACCCGGCGAGTAAAAATACCCACCGTGGCCTAATTTTCAAAATTCGCATATAAAAACACCTCATATTAAGTTATTAAAATAAAATTTTCAATAAAAATATTTTTCCTGATTATCCCCGATCTCCGTTACTCGTTCGAGCGCGAAATGCACTTAAAACCTTAATGCATGAAACTTAAAAATAATCTTGAAATAAAACCTAGCCATGCAATAATCATGCATTAAATGCATAAAATCATTAAACACATATTTTAAATAAACCCTAAATTACATGCAGTCGAGTTATGTAGTTCGAATTTCCTGAATCATACAGTCATATTGAAATTTTTCTTCTTCTTTCTTCTCAAAAGGAAGTTTACTTTATTTTCTAGTTATGGAACTCATGATTTGTAATACTATTATAAAAAGTTGGAAGTCGTTGTATCTTAGGATAAGATTGTCTTATCGCGTGAGCACCCTGTACGAGGTAAAATGGTCTTAAGAACAAAGAGTTCTCTCTTACCTCGACTTTGAATTTGATCACATTGTTCTTGGGTCTTGCTATTTCAGGTTGCAGATTCCGTAAAGGTGTTCAAGAGAAATCTCCACCAACAATCTTAAGAAGAATTTTAGTTATTGTTATTCCTTTTTTGTTTTCAATTTGAACATGTATTGACTATGAACATGAACGATTTGAGATTATGCAGTCTCCCAAAAATACGATGACTTGTGAATCTCTTAATTTCAAATATCATGTTTTGAAATTTTTCAATGCTTCTTTTCGTTATAATCCTTAAATTTTATGTTCTTCAAATTTTTTGATTGGGAAACTAGGAATATATTGATTTTCCTCTGCAATTGTCAAACATTGAAAATTACGAACCACGAGGATTAAGCTAAACGTGTGAATATGATTCAGTCAATTCAAGTATTATCTTGACTCAATAATTCTATATTTTGTGTTTTTATTTTAAGAAGATTCTTGAAACTAAAGAAACATAAAATCGAAATGAGACTCAGAATCTTAAAATTAGATTATGGATTGAAAAATAAAATCAATCATATGTCTAAAAATTTACATCATCAAATGAGATATATGTTGAACATAAATGGTCTCAATCCATTTATTGGAAATTTATATGGCTCCTTAAACATGGGAAAATAATATTTCATCATATTCATGGATGACAATACAAGATATGAGATGTATATCTTACAAAATAAAAGATGAAGTGATAGTGGCTTCTGATTGATATATAATAATGTATCAATTATATACAACGTATTGTATATGTTTTGAAAAAATGTTCTATTATCTGTTGTTTGATTTTAGTTGAATTTTGCAAGTTGTATACACTTGAAACTTCGAATTTGCAAGATATTAAATCTTAAATTAAATTTATAAGCTTTTACACTTAAATTTAAATTGTCGATGAAATTTTATATTCCAAGTTTTAAAATTTTGTAAGCAAAAACCATAAATCTAAATTTTCATGATATATAAAATCTTGAAATTAGATTTCTAAGTTATAACTCTTAAAATTTGAAAATTTAAAAGTTATAATAGCAATCCAACGATAGGTGAATTGATAGACTTCGAGAATACATTGTTATCAAATTTGATAATAATGTATAAGGCCCGAATTCTTTAATCCAGAATGATTAAGTTGAAATTTAGCAAGATATAAAATCTTGAATTTGGATTTATAAGTTCATATTGTTTAGAATTTGTTAAAGTTTTATGTTCTTTAAACAATCACGATTAAATTCAAATTTAATAAGATACTGAAATCTTGAATTTTGGATTTTTAAGTTTATAAGAACTTGGAATACTTTTAAATTCTTCAAGCAAATGGGATTAGATCCAAACTTAACAAGATATAAAATCTTGAACTTCAATTTCTAAGTTATGTCACTTAGAATTGATAAAGTTATGCTTATCAAAATTTGTGGGAGAAGATTTTGACAACTGCAATTGAACTACATCATTCTTCTTTCTCTTTTGTTTTTTTATTTAAATTTACATGTAAGTTTTTTTATTTTTTGCGCTTAAAATAAAAAATTTTCAAATTATAAACACTTGAGTTTTTATTTTCCAATGTTTTGCACTTAAAATTCGAACTTTAAAATTATATTAGAGAGTTATTACAATTTCTTTAAGAAATTGCTCTTAAATCCAAATTTGTAAGAAGTAAACTTTTGAGTTTGGATTTTTAAATTTTAACAATTAGATTTCTAATTAATAGCGTACCAAACATTTCAAAGTTTGTGTGGGTTCAAAAAATCCCAAAGTCCTATAATAACCCTAAGTGCGGAGATGCCGTATTTAAGGTAGAAATACCACGTTAAAATATGACATGAAATTAAATAAATGATAATAGATCTGGACGTATACGTCAAATACAAAATATCATGCTAAACTTGATCTCCAGTAGTGTGATCAATTTTGATTGAGTTAAATAATAAGATAAATTTACGGATCTATAGTAAAAAGCTTTGGATGTAGATCAAGTCTATAGCTTGTCAAGATGAATAAACATAAAATCCATATAATAAAGTATTCATAGTGTTAATCCAACCTTGATGATTTGAGATCCCAAGATCTTGGTTCAATATGACAGATAAATTATGAAAACTTGTGCTAGCACTTGAGAATTACTCTCTTCTCATTTCTAGGACAGAAAATGGTGTTCCTACAAATATAATGAAGATAATTATGTACTTTTAATGGTTCTTTTGCTTATATAAGGTAGAGTATTCTAGGATACCCTTCATAGGAGAGACCACATGTGTAAGGTTGTTGCATCAATGAAACACTTATGAAAGATGACTTAAAAATCAATCCATTTGAATGAATTATAATATTTATAGACAAACTAACATCAACTGTGAGAGGATCCAACAAAGAAAATCATTTGTTTTCATATTGAACTAATTCTTCTTCTTTCTTCTCAAAAGGGAGTTTACTTTATTTGTCTGCTTATGAAACTCGTGATTAGTAGTGCTACTATTACAAGTTGAAAGTCGTATCTTGAGAGACGATTTTCATATGCCGTGAGCACATGTCTGGAGTAAGTTCGTCTTAAGGACAAAGATTTCTCTCTTTCCATGACTTAGAATTTGCTAACATTGTTTTTTGAATCTTGTTATCTTCATGTTGCAGATCATGTGAAGGTGTTATGGAGAAATCCCCCACAAACAATCAAATATTTGTGTTGGAAGAATGATGTTTATGATGTTTGGATTTAAACATTAAAAGTTAAATCTTTGTTAAAAAAATTTAGATTGATTTATATTTACACTTATTTCTACTAATTCTGAACTGAATTATGCCAACTTCTAGGTTATTATTTCTTAAAATTTTGTTTAATGTCTTTTTTTATATATAGTTTTAGAAACACTTCTTAATTTGGGGACTAGGTACTCAATTTGAAGTTCACATCATTTATGATGTATGTGATATATTATAAATAATAAGTATTTTACATTATTTTTAATATAATAACAAGAGTTGCATGAATATGACAATCAGACAAACAATCATGGCACGAGTTTTAAAGTTAATGATAAGACAAATTTTTAAAATTAAAATCCTTCATTTTGGATGAGATCCAAAATTTAAATCAAGCCTATTAAAAGGATAACTAAAAGAAAGTTCAATAATTCATTGTTTTCCATCAACGTTGGTTGCATGATGAACATTAACCACGATCAATGTCTGACTCATATTATTGGGGAGGCCTCGACGTCGGAAAGCTGTGACCTCCACTGACATATTTGATGTGAACTATGTAGAGCTCCCACGAAGACAAAGGGGATCATATTATTGGACTCTCCTCAAACGTGAGGCAAAATTATGTAAGGGTTGCAAGGAGTTGTAATTGGGCTCTACTTTTTGGAAGTTATGATTGACTGATATTATTCAGGATCTTAATTTCACAATTGGGCCTTGCGTACTCACTAAGAAAATTGGATTTCCAATTTTTCATCAGAGTGTGGTGAGAAAGTCAAAATAGTTGGTGGCAAAAGTCGATATTTACGTCTTACAAAATATTTTAAAATAGTCGGTAACTTTTATTCTGTTTCCATATCAGTATAATTATGATTTCATCACGTAATCCATTTCAATTATTAAAACAAGCTAACCAAACACTAATTTTCAAGATTGGTTGGTAAAATTGTTCTAAATTCTGAGAAAATAGCATACACACTAATGTCAGTACTGCTGAACTGACAAAGCATGCAAGATGGTGGGACCATAGTATGCAAGCAAAAGTTTAATATACTCTTTTCTATGTCAAATGAACTGTAGAGAAAGTTTGAGGAAATGTTGAATGTTGTTGACATTCGAATACACATACAAGAGTTGCATAGTGCATGAAACTCGCACAATGGTGCACACCAATTTCAAGGAACACATAACTGCACGCATGCAAGAAGGGGCTCTCGCCATGAGTATAATGTAAGTATTATTGGGTCTATTGAGAAGGTGGTGGGCCTGGAATTTGAAAAAGCCCGATAAGTCAGAACATGTTTGCTTCATTGCAAGAAGTCTAGACATAAGAAATTATCTGAGCCAGAAATATTCTGGCAATGAAAAGTGAATGTCCAAGTAAACACGATTTCAACAACAAACAAAACAAAACAAGATAGTTGTGGCACGTTAGGCTAGGACATATTTCCCTAAGAAGGATGCACAATCTTGTGGGAGAGGTCATGTTTGACTTGTCAGACATAAACTCTCTATAGACATGTGAGTCCTATCTGAAAAGAAAAATGACCTATCTGAAAAGAAAAATGACCAAGGCCCCTTTCATAGGGAAAGTGGAACGTGCACATGATCTATTTGATTTGATCAATACAGATGTGTGTGGCCCGCTAAGTGTTAGCACGAAATTTGGGCATTCCTACTTCATTACCTTTACCGATGACCATTCGAGATTTAGTATGCGTATTTAACGAAATACAAGTCTGTAAGCCTTTGAAAATCAAAAATTCAAAACAAAATTTAGAGAAACAGTTAGAAAAGAGTATTAAAACACTACGATCAGATCGTGGTGGAGAATACTTGAGTACTGAGTTTCAAGACTACCTTAAGGAGAATGAGATTCTCTCAAAGTGGACTCCGCCTGCCACACTCCAGTTGAATGGCGTGTTAGAACGTCATAATAAAACATTGATTGACATGATCTGATCTATTATAGGATTCACTAAATTGCCGCAATCTCTTTGGGGATATGCGCTTGAAACAGCGACAAGTTTGTTGAATCAAGTCCATATAAAGGCAGTGGATTAAACTCCATATGAGATATGGATGGAAAAGCCACCCAATTATTCTTATCTAAGAATGTGAGTATGCCTTTCTTACTTGAAGCAGGCAGTGGGAGACAAATTGGATGGTAGAGCCAATTTTTGCTACTTTGTGGGATATCCAAAGAACTTTATTGGATAATATTTCTATTATCCTGGTGAAACAAAAGTGTTTGTTTCAGGGAATGCCACCTTCTTGGAAAAAGAGTTTCTATTAGAAAGAAAAGAAATGATGATAGAACTCGTTGAGATTCGAGAAGCACCCGCAAGTAGTAGAACATACACCCCAACATCCAATCAAAGAAACACAAATTCCTAGGAGATTCAAAAGGATCTCAAAGACGCCTAACGGGTTGAGCCTACTTCTTGAAGAGGGCCAAGGTGAGCTCATTCCTGGATTCGATCCAATATATTGCAAGGAAGCATTGTCTGATGCCGATTCATCTAGATGACTTGAAGCCATGCAGTCCGAGATGGACTCCATTTATTCGAACCAAGTGTGGTCCTTAGTGGATCCACCTGAGGGAATCGTTCCCATAGGATGCAAATCGATTTACTAGAGGAAACTTGGAGCGAATGGGAAGGTGGTGACCTTCAAAGCTATAATGGTAGCAAAATGATATACTCAAAGGCAAGGTATTGTATGAGGAAACCTTTTCTCCAGTCACAATGTTCAAGTCCATTAAGATACTGCTAGCCATAGTAGTATGGTATGAATATGAAATATGGCATATGGATATGAAAACAACGTTCCTTATTGGGGGTATTAAGGAAGAGATTTACATGTCTCAACCTGAATTATTCGCATCAGTAGGAAGTAAGCATAAATTATGCAAATTTAGAGATCTATTTTTGGACTCGAACAGGCATCACAGAGCTGGAACCTAAGATTTGACAACACTATCAATGAGTTTGATTTTGCCAAAAATCCTGAGGAACCTTGTGTGCACAAGAAGGTTAGTGGGAGTGCAGTGGCATTCATAGTGCTTTATGTTGATGACATACTACTCATTGAGAATGATGTAGGGATGTTGCAGTCAACTGAAGTTTGGTTAGCTGGAAAGTTCTCTCTGAAGGATATGGGTGAAGCATCATATGTATTAAGAATACAGATATATAATGATAGATAAAAGAGGATGCTATGGCTCACCCAATCCACATATATCGATACCATTCTGTGGAGATTCTCTATGAAGGAGTCCAAGAGATGATATATCCCAATGTCTCATGGTGTGACTCTATCTAAGTCTATGTACCCTAATACCGATGAATAAATAGAAACCATGAGCCGCATTCCATATGCGTCTGCCATAGGCAGTATTAAGTATGGTATGATATCTACTCGACCTAATATAGCATATGCAATGAGTGTTGCAAGAGATATCAGTCGAATCTCGGACCACTGTATTGGAAAGCAGTGAAAGACATTCTTGTGTACTTGAGAAGAACTAAGAATTTGTTTTTGGTATACAGGAGTGGATAACTAAAATTGGAATGCTACACTGATTCTGAAAGGGTATCGATTAAGGTGCTTGACAACTAAGCTGGAGCCATCATCAATCTTTTAAGTTAGAAAAATAATTTTGAAACTTCCGTTGCGCAAGTTTTATAGGGTGTTTTAAGAAATTTTACCTATCAATCTTAAAAGATTGATGATGGCTCCAGCTTAGTTGTCAAACAACTAAGCTCTTCATTGGCAAGACAAATCTTCAAGCTTCCAAGAGCACACCTTGCTAAAAAATTAAGCCCACCACCAACAAGGAAGATCCACCTTACACTTGCACTAGAAAATGTAAGGCATTTTTCTTTGAGAAGACTAAGCTTTCCTCAACAAATTTAAGAAGCAAAAATTGAAGGGAAATCCTATCAAAATTTCGGCCAAGGTAACTTAAGGTGAGAAGGGGGAAATTTTCTTGGTGATTTAAAAAGTGATAAAGTGCATGAGCATGTCTGCATTGATTAATGAAAAAGTTGCCTCCAACCCTTCACCTCCCTTGCATTCTTTTTACTTGGGCTTGTAACAATTACAAGACCCATGGACTTTTATTTAAATGTCTCAAACACATTTGAGACCATTTAAACTTTACTTGATTTTACTCAAGCCCACTAGTTTAATAGTTATTTCTAATTGGGCTCTACAAGGCCCGATGTTGTTTAATTAATTCAACATTTGAATTAATTTAATTATTTGGACTCTACTAGGCCCACTAGTGTTTAATTAATTCAACACTTGAATTAATTTAATTTAGTCCATAATAATGTTTACGAAAATCACAATTTTCAAATACATTATTAATTTGGCCAACTTTTAATTTAGGAACACTTCCACAAATTAAAAGTTACATTCCCCATAATCTTCTTTTAGAAGTCATACTTTATTTTTATATGAGCTTATAAGCTCCTTTATAAGTTGTTCAACACATTGAACTATTTTACTTTTCAACGGGATCTAGAAAGTCAGCACTTGTGTGGCCGCCAATGGTTCTTTGCTACAACCAGCCGTGGGTTCACATCTTAATGTGATTCAGGACTAAACATGTCCTTAAATGAGCGTACTCCAATTGCTCCATTCTTAATTATCAACTCCTTGATAATAAGAACGTCAGAACTCAAGTCTGATAGTACCCAACCAATCATGTTAAACGCCTAGCAGCATCGCTTACATGATTTCCTAGGGTATCAAATGATAGTTCCGGCAAGAACCATTCAATTATGGTTAGCATACAGTATGGTCCCTTCATCTCATATATCCCGACTGATTCGACAACTATTGGTATATTGAGAGCTGTCAAAGAATCGATGCTATGTGTCATGTCGTAGTTGCATCGATGGTGTAATCTAAGAAACTCCTTTCTTAATTACCACCATACTCTGATCAGAGATTTCAAACTACATACACATAGGATATCCATACCCGAAGGTAAGCGGTGAATCCCCGACTACAATGCATCGACTCCTATATGTTTCGACAAAACACCAAACATTGCCTCCTAATGACCCCATATGAGTCGGTAAGCAAGTGAAAGTGCAATGCTAGCATATAAAGTCTCAATGTTGTCCCGGGTCATAAGGACTAATGGTGTACAACCATAAACTAGGACATTTCCACTCGATTAGTGACAACCACTTGGAAAGTCCTTTATGGAGGGTTGTTTAGTGCACTCTACAAGAAGCACCTATCTGCATGTTCGGACATCACAATGTCCCCTACGAACGAAACATGGTACTCACATCGCAGATACTAGTCTCGAACTAGAGCGACCTATATCCTTCTTATCGGCGGTTGAATCGACTAGGAACTGTTAAGAATATACAGTATTGAAAATATGAGTTTCATGATACTCATCATATGAGCATCTCATATTCTTTCTACTATTTGTATATTTAAGGACTTTATCTATGCAATTGCATGTGTATACAGATAAAGATGTGACAAAACAATAATTTCAAATATTATTAAAATAAAGATTGTTTATACATAGAGTTTCAACATGAACTGTAATTCCCGAGATTATATCCCTTTAATCCGAGATTATTGATTTATGAATTGATGTGATTATGGAAGGACAACTTCGAGAAATAAATTGGAGAACATTGGATATTGTGAGTGTGGAGTCCAGCAGACCTCGCGCACATGCGCAGAGAAGAGGCGCGCATATGCGTGAGACAGGGCGCGCATATGCACGAGCTTGTGACTTTCATAAGTGCCGAGACAGAGAGTCTCGCGCATATGCGCGAGACGAGGCGCGCATATGCGCGAGCAGATGACGTTACAAGCGCTGAGACAGTAGGTCTCGCGCATATGCGCGAGACGAGGCGCGCATATGCGCGAGCAGATGACGTTACAAGCGCTGAGACAGTAGGTCTCGCGCATATGCGCGAGCATTGGATGCACATATGCGCGAGATGTGCTGAGTATAGTGTGAGCCACATGTCTTGCCATGCATTTAAAAGGTAAACAATCCTTCATTTCTTCAGAACTTGCATAGCAAGAATCGAGATTCCTTAGTTTCTCCTCAAGTTCTTCAGTTCTTAGGATTTTGATTATGCAAGATCCGGCTGTCCGATTTTCAATCCGAGTTTAGTTCCGTGCTTCTCTTGTCAAGAGTTCGAAAGGATGTAAGTTTTATTACTTTCCTGTATGGTTCGAAAATTTGGTATTGAAGAATTCTAATTTGATTGATATTATGTGTTCTTGAGATTATGGTAAGCCTATAATCGAAACCAGATTGAAGAACGGACAATGTATGCAATTGTTATCATTTTCCAGGCTATGTTGAATGAGATTGTACAGATTTTGAAATTATGGGCTGTAATTGTTATTGATTATGAGTTATGGTTTGTATCTGTTGATGTTTGAGTTGATCGGTATACCGAGATTGCGTTGTTATGCCGTCGAAACGTATCTAGATTGAGTATTGATCAGATCAAGTATTGTTTTAAGTGGTATGTTGATATTGTAATTCTAAAAAATGTCATTCCAGATTTGGTATTGAAGGCTTCGAAGACCGAACAAATCCAGATTGAGATTTGATTGCGTAAACCAGAAACTACGAAAAGAAAGGTATAAATCAATGTTGAACCGGGAGAGATAACTCGAGTAAGAGATAACTTGAGTTTCCCAAAACCACATACTATATTGTTATTGCTTTGATGTGTTTGAAATTCTTGAGATTATTATGCTTAATCTATTGAGTGATAGCAAAGCATGTATTTTGAGTCTTTGGTAGAGGTGCCAAGTCACTGGACGTTTAGTTCATATCTATGTGCTTAGGAGAAGATCGACTCCTATTGTAGAGATTCGATATAGTGTACCGAAGTCCGAGAATAAGAACGTACCACCATCTAGAAGGGGAGAGTAGGTGGGAGACTTGTTACGGTCTTATTCAAATCGGGATCCCTAGATGAGAGTCGAGTCAAAGAATAAGAGTTAAAGAGTTTGATTCACAGTTTTGTATCGATTTATGTCTTTGTAGATTACGACGCATATTGTGTTACAAATGTTATATGCTTTTGTATATGCTTATATGAAATGCATGTATACATTATTTTAACTCAAAAATATGTTTCTCACCGGAGTTTTTCGGCTGTTGTTGTGTTTGTATGTGTGCATGACAACAGGTGAGACAGTATCAGGGTCGATAAGAGCATGATAGATCGAGATTAGAGTGGTGATCTGGGCTTAGAAGTAGAGCTGTTGTCCAACAAATGACATGTAGTTGATAAACATTAGTTTGTTATGATTTTATTTTAAACAAGTTTTGTACCTTTGATAAGGTTGTAGATATGGAACTTGTTCTTGTAAATTGAATAAAGTGGGACATAACTTGTTGTGATATTTTGAACATTTATGTATGAAGTGTTCAACAGTTAAAAAAATTCGACCTAGTTTATTTAATTGATCCATTTAATCCCAACGATGAGTTAAGATGGAGTTAGCGTCCGGGTACCCACAACAGGTGGTATCAGAGTCGTATGTTCCTTAGACTGAAATAGAAGTGAGTGAGCGGGGTACATTGAGTTTTATTTCGTGCTTTTGTGGTGCTAGCAAGTTTTACTACTTTGAAAATACATGTTTACTTGATTGGATTGAAAACTTGTATTATTGGAAAATGAATCAGAACCGATTCTTGATCAGAGGTATGATGATCAGAGGAATACTAGACAGATTTGTTAGATTTGATTTCTAACCATTTTGATAATCACATATGCCTACTCGAAGATTACCCGCTGTACACCGACCAGCCCCAGAACGAGTAGTACTTCAAATAATCCGATGGATGTTACAGCGACACCCATGGAAACAATGTTGAAGAGATTTCAGTCATTCAAACCGTCGATCTTGAAAGGCACTGAGAATTCTATCGATTGCGAGAGTTGGCTTGATGATATTGAGATGTTGTTTGAGTCACTTGACTATACAGATGAGCGTAGAGTCAGACTGATTGGGCACTAGTTACACGAGGTTGCAAAAAGTTGGTGGCTCACAGCCAAGGGAGCTTTGGAGCATCGAGGTACGGTTATTACTTGGAAGATCTTTAAAGCTGAATTTTATCAACGATTCTTCCCAGTATTGTACAGAAAGGACAAGGGTGCAGAGTTTGCTAACTTGAAACAGGGTCATCTAAACATTGAAGAATATGTGGCCAAATTCTCTACCTTGTTACGTTTTGCTCCTCATGTTGCTGAGAATGATGAAGCCGTGGCTGATCAGTTCATCAATAGATTGAATCATGAGATCTTTACACTGGTAAATACAGGGCGACAAAATAATTTTGCTGATGTCTTGAACAGAGCAAAAGGAGCTGAAGCGGGCTTGATCAAGCAGCGCTGAACTTCGTATGTTGCTCAGAAACAGAAACAGCAACAACCTTCAGCCCAGTTCCACCAACCACCTCCTAGATTTGATAGTGGTGGTAGCAGTAGTGGGAAGAAAGATAATATGAAAGCTCGAGGGAGACAGTTTAAGAAGTCTGGAAGTAGTTCATCTAGCTCCAGTGGCTCACGATAGATCGATTCTGGACAGAGTTATACAGGGGTCTATTGCAGAGCATGTGGAGGAAGACACCTAATAGAGCAATGCCAAGGAGTGCTTGGTAGTTTCAATATCTGTCGATAGCAGGGACATTTTGATCGAGTCTGTCCACAGCGAGGTTCTCAACGATCCCAGGGAGCAGAATCATCTGGATCAGTGGCTCAGGCTGATAGACGATCACCTGCTGTTCACTCTTTCCAGCCATCTACAATTCAGTCACAGCCGAGGCCAGGAGGAAGCCAGACTGTTAGCCAGCCTCCGAGACAGCAGGCCAGAGTGTTTGCATTGACTGAGGAACAGGCCCAGGAAGCACCTGATGATGTGGTTGCAGGTAACTGTTCTCTTTGTGGTTACCCTGCTAATGTATTGATAGATATGGGTGCATACCATACTTTTATCTCTGAGCGATTTGCATTGATACATGATTTTCCTGTTGAGTCATTATCTGTTGTAGTATCTGTCTCTTCACCTTTGGGGAGAGGTCTTATATCAGTGAAGTCTGTTAGACATTGTATGCTGCAGTATGATGATAATGAGATAGATTTAGATTGTATTGTACTCGGTTTGTCTGATTTTGACTACATTACTGGTATTGATATGCTGACCAAGTACAGAGCTACCGTGGATTGTTTCCAAAAAATTGTAAGATTCAGACCTGATAAGGCTGATGAATGGAAATTTTACGATAAGGGTTCCAGAGCTCGAATTCCTTTGATATATGTTTTATCTATGACTCGATTATTACAGAAGGGAGCAGAGGGATTCCTTGTGTATTCAGTAGATGTCCTGAAATCGAGCCCTTCATTGACAGATTTTCCAGTGGTATGTGAGTTTGCTGACGTCTTTCCAGATGAGATTCCAGGATTTCCTCCAGTCCGAGAAATAGACTTCAGCATTGAACTGATATCAGGTACAGTACCTATTTCTAAAACTCCATACAGTATGGCACCAATTGAATTGAAAGAATTGAAAGATCAGCTAGCAGATTTACTTGCCAAGGTTTACATCAGACCGGGTGTTTCTCCTTGGGGCGCTCCAGTATTGTTTGTCAGAAAGAAAGATGGTTCAATGAGACTCTGTATTGATTATCGGCAATTAAACAAGGCTACGATAAAGAATAAATATACTTTGCCTCGTATTGACGACTTATTTGATCAGTTGCAGGGTTCTTCTGTGTATTCAAAGATCGATCTAAGATCTGGATATCATCAGTTCAGAGTCAGAGATTCTGATATATCGAAGACAGCTTTCAGAACCTGGTATGGCCCCTATGAATTTATAGTCATGCCATTTGATTTAACGAATGCTCCAGCTGTATTTATGGGTTTGATGAACCGTATATTTCAGAAATATCTTGATGACTTTGTGATTATCTTTATTGACGATATTTTGATTTATTCAAAGAATCTGATTGATCATGCTGAGCATTTGAGAATTGTATTAAAGACTCTAAGAACTGAGAAACTGTATGCCAAGCTATCGAAATGTGAGTTTTGGCTGAAACAAGTTGTATTTTTGGGGCACATTATATCTGGAGATTGTATTTCTGTGGATCCTAGCAAAGTTGAAGCTGTGATCAGTTGGCCTAGACCGACATCAGTGCCAGAGATACGCAGTTTTATGGGTTTAGCAGGCTACTATCGTCGATTTATTAAAGATTTCTCCAGTATTGCTAAGCTGATTACTCAGCTAACCCAGAAGAAAGCCCCTTTCGTTTGGTCAGAAGCGTGCGAATCCAGTTTTCTAGAGTTGAAAAAGAGATTAACCAGTGCTCCGGTGTTGACTATTTCCTACAGGTACCGGTGATTTTGTTGTTTATTGTGATACTTCTCATACAAGATTAGGTTGTGTTTTGATGCAACGAGGACATGTTATTGCTTATGCTTCAAGACAACTGAAACCACATGAGACTCGCTATCCGATTCATGATCTTGAATTGGCTGCCATCGTATTTGCATTAAAGATCTGGCGACACTATCTATATGGTGAGAAATTTGAAATTTATTCTAATCAGAAGAGTTTGAAATATCTATTTTCACAGTCATAATTGAATATGTGGCAACGTAGATGGCTTGATTTATTGAAATATTTTTATTGTGAAATCAAATATTATCCAGGGAAGTCAAATGCAAGCAGCTGATGCACTGAGTCGAAAGGTATGTTCTTTATCCTTATCGACGATTGGTGTCTCGAATTTGATTGAAGATTGCTGTCTTTTTGGATTAGTATTTGAGACAGATTATCAACCTCTGAGACTTTATGCTATTCATGTTGAACCAGAGCTAATTTTAAGAATTAAAGAAACATAGAAAGTTGATCAGAATATTCAGAATTATATTGCGATGGTCAGATCAGGACATCAATCAGAATATCAGGTACGTGATTTTAATGCCCGAGATTATATCATTTAATCCGAAATTATTTAAGTGATGAATTGACGTGATTATGGAAGGAAAAGCTCGAGAAAGACATAAGAAGACATGATATTAGGTGTGAGACCAGAAGGTCTCGCGCATATGCGCGGAGACAAGGCATGCATATTCGCGAGCTGCCATATGCCGATGCAGAAAACCTCGTGCATATGCGCGAGACAGGGCGTGCATATGCGAGAGCAAGATGTTTGGCCAACCCCTGAGACAGTAGGTCTAGCTCATATGCGCGAGACTAGGCGCGCATATGCGCGAGCACAAGACTTTCTATATGCCGGCACAGTAGGTCTCGCGCATATGCACCGGTGATGGACGCGCATATGCACGAGACATGCTGAAGGAAATTAAGCCACATGTATAGCCATGCATATCACCACACCAACTTCCCTTCATTTTCAGAAATCCTTAGCCAAAAAGAACCGAGGAACCTCCATGAAAATTTTCAAGCTTGCATATCTTAGAAACTTGATTGTGCAAGATCCGCCCGTCAGAATATCAATCCGAGTCTAGTTTCATGCTCCTCTCGCCAAAGGCTCAAAAAGTATGTGAGTTTATTTAATTTTCAGCATGATTCGAAAATTTATTGTTGGGGGAATCATAAATTGATCTATATTATGTGTTCCTGAGATTGTGATAATCGTATAATCGAAACCGGATCGAAGAATGGACACCATATGAAATTGTTATCATTTTTCAGTTATATTCGAATGGGATTGTACAGATTTGGTATTGGAATTGTGTCTGTTGATTGATTATGAGTTGTTGGGATTGGCCGTTTGTGTTTGTATTGCTGGTATATCGAGATTGTACTGTTATGCCGTCGAAACAGAATTGTATTGAGATTGATCAAATCAAGTCTTGTATTGAGTTGTATATTGATATTGTACTTCTGAAAATGTCATTCCAGATTTGGTATTGAAGGCTTCGAAGACTGAACAAGCCAGATTGATATTATAAACCAAGAACTCCAAAAAGAAAGGCATAAATCAATGTTGAACCGGGAGAGATAACTCGAGTGAGAGATAACTTGAGTTTCCAAAACCACATACTTTATTGTAATTGCTTTGATGTATTTGCAATTCTTGAGATTTATATGCTTAGTCTATTGAGTAATAGCAAAACATACATTTGAGTCTTCGGAAGAGGTGCGAGGTCACTGGACATTTGGTGTATATCGATGTGCTTAGGAGAAGATCGACTCCTATTGTAGAGATTCGATATAGAAGGCCAATGTCTGAGAATAAGAACGTACCACCATCTAGCTGGGAAGAGTAGGTGGGATACTTGTTACGTTCTTATTCAAACCGGGATCCCTAGATAAAAGTCGAGTCAAGAATAAGAGTTAAAGATTTTGATTTATTGCTTTGTATCGATTTATGTTTTCGTATACTACGATGCATATTGTTTTACAAATGTTATATGCTTTTGTATATGTTTATATGAAATGCATGTGTACATTCTTTATACTAGGTAATATGTTTCTCAGCGGAGTTATCCGGCTGTTGTTGTGTTTGTATGTGTGCATGACAACAGGTGAGAAAGGATCAGGGTCGAGAAGAGGATGAAAGATTGAGATTAAAGTGGAGATCCGGGCCTAGATGTAGAATGGACTTTCAACACTTGATATGTAGTTGTTGAACGCTCGTATGTTATGATTGTATATTGTACAAGACTTGTACTTTTGATCATGTTGTAGATATTGAACTTGATCTTGTAATTTGAATAAGATGGGACCTAACTTGTTATAGAAATGTGTACACTTATTTATAAGGTGTTCAACATTTAAAAAAGTAAATAAAAATTTTTGCGACCCAGTTTTTTTAATTGATCCATTTAATCCTAATGATGATTGAAAGAATGAGTTAGAGTCCGGGTCCCCACAGTGATGATGTGTAATATGTGAATAATCATATTTTTGTGCCAGATGTTTCAGACTTGAAACAACAAATTTTAGCAGAAGCACACTGTAATCGTTTTAGTATTCATCCTGGTGGCAGAAAAATGTACAATGATCTGAAGAAACAGTTTTGGTGGAAACAGATGAAACCAGATATTGCAGATTTTGTATCCAGATGTTTGAATTGCCAACAAGTGAAAGCAGAAAGGAAGAAACCAGAAGGTCTGTTGCATAGCTTATCTATTTTAGAATGGAAATGAGACCACATTTCCATGGATTTTGTTACGAAACTATCCATGATCCTCCCGAGGTTGTGATGCGATTTGGGTCGTTATTGACATACTGACCAAATCAGCATGTTTTATTCCTTACAGAATGACGTACAGACACGACTAGATGGTAGAGATTTATGTTAGAGAAGTGGTCAGATTACATGGTGTTCCAAAGTCCATTGTATCAGATCCCGACCCTCGATTTACTTCGCACTTTTGGCACAGTTTGCAACAAGCTCTAGGTACGAAATTACATTTGAGTACAGCATATCATCCTCAGACAGACAGAAAATCAGAGAGGACTATCCAGACATTGGAGGATATGCTTAGAGCTATAGTGCTAGACTTTGGCACTAGTTGGCAAGATTCATTACCACTTTGTGAATCTTCATACAACAACAGCTATCAGACGAGCATACAGATGGCTCCGTTTGAAGCTTTGTACGGCAAGAAATGCATATCCCCTCTCTATTGGGATGAGATATCCGAGGTACCTGAACTTGGACCTGATATGATTCGGGATATGACTGACAAAGTAAAGCTGATTCAGCAGAGAATGAAGACAGCTCATGATAGACAGGCCAAATATGCGAATATTCGACGTCGACCTTTAGAGTTTGAGCAAGGAGACATAGTATTTTTGAAGATTTCTCCTTTCAGAGGCATTGTCAGATTTGGCAAACGAGGGAAGTTGTCTCCACGTTATATTGATCCTTCTGAAATTCTTGAGAAGATAGGTAATCATGCTTATTGACTCGCTATTCCTCCTTCTCTACCTTGTATGCATGACGTCTTTCATGTGTCTATGATGCGGAAATATCTTCCTGATGCTTCTCATGTTCTTCAGCCCGATGAGGCAGAACTCAATGAAACTCTGATTTATTTTGAGAAACCACTTCAGATTATATTAAAGAAAAGCAACTCAGAACGAAGACTATTCTGCTTGTGAGAGTTCAGTGGAGTTGTCATGGCATTGAAGAAGCTACCTGGGAGACTGAATCAGATATGAGACAGAAATTTCCAGAATTGTTTCACTGAGGTGAGTTTCTTATTCAGCTTCTGTTATATATTCTTATCTTATGTGATTTGATTGCCTGCGATTTCGATGACGAAATCATGTCTCAGAGGGGGAGAATTGTAATGCCAGAGATTATATCTTTTAATCCGAGATTATTGATTTATGAATTGATGTGATTATGGAGTGACAAATCCGAGAAAGAAATTGGAGAACATGGGATATTCTGAGTGTGGAGTCCAGCAGACCACGCGCACATGCGTGGAGAAGAGGCGTGCATATGCGCGAGAAGCACATGCCGAGACAGTAAGTCTCGCGCATATGCGCGAGACGGGGCGCGCATATGCGCGAGCGGGTGATTTTCATAAGTGCCGAGACAGAGAGTCTCGCGCATATGCGCAAGACGAGGCGCGCATATGCGCGAGCAGATGACGTTACAAGTGCTGAGACAGTAGGTCTCGCGCATATGCACGAGCATTGGATGCACATATGCGCGAAACGTGCTGAGTATAGAGTGAGCCACATGTCTTGCCATGCATTTAAAAGGTAAACAATCCTTAATTTCTTGAGAACTTGCAGAACATGAATCGAGATTCCTTAGTTGCTCCTCAAGTTCTTCGGTTCTTAGGATTTTGATTATGCAAGATCCGGCCGTCCGATTTTCAATCCGAGTTTAGTTCCGTGCTTCTCTTGTTAAGAGCTTCGATAGGATGTAAGTTTCATTACTTTTCAGTATGGTTCGAAAATTTGGTATTGAATAAATCCTAATTTGATTGATATTATGTGTTCTTGAGATTATGGTAAGCCTATAATCGAAACCAGATTGAAGAACGGACAGTGTATGAAATTGTTATCATTTTCCACCTTATGTTGAATGAGATTGTACAGATTTTGAAATTATGGGTTGTAATTGTTATTGATTATGAGTTATAGTTTGTATCTGTTGATGTTTGAGTTGATGGGTATACCGAGATTGCGCTGTTATGCCGTCGAAACGTATCTAGATTGAGTATTGATCAGATCAAGTATTGTTTTGAGTGGTATGTTGATATTGTACTTCTAAAAAATGTCATTCCATATTTGGTATTGAAGGCTTCGAAGATCGAACAAAGCCAGATTTAGATTTGATTGCGTAAACCATAAACTACGAAAAGAAAGGTATAAATCAATGTTGAACCGGGAGAGATAACTCGAGTAAGAGATAACTTGAGTTTCCCAAAACCACATACTATATTGTTATTGCTTTGATGTGTTTGCAATTCTTGAGATTATTATGCTTAGTCTATTGATTTATAGCAAAGCATGTATTTTGAGTATTTGGCAGAGGTGCCAAGTCATTGGACGTTTGGTTTATATCGATGTTCTTAAGAGAAGATCGACTCCTATTGTATAGATTCGATATAGTGTATCGAAGTCCGGGAATAAGAACGTACCACCATCTAGAAGGGGATAGTAGGTGGGAGACTTGTTACGTTCTTATTCGAACCGGGATCCCTAGATAAGAGTCGAGTCAAAGAATAAGAGTTAAAGAGTTTGATTCACAGCTTTGTATCGATTTATGTTTTCGTAGATTACAACGCATACTGTGTTACAAATGTTATATGCTTTGTATATACTTATATGAAATGCATGTATACATTGTTTATACTGGGAAATATGTTTCTCACCGGAGTTATCCGGCTGTTGTTGTGTTTGTATGTGTGCATGACAACAGGTGGGGCATGATCAGGGTCGAGAAGAGCATGATAGATCGAGATTAGAGTGGTGATCCGGGCTTAGAAGTAGAGCTGTTGTCCAACACATGACATCTAGTTGACAAACATTAGTTTGTTATGATTTTATTTTAAACAAGTTTTGTACCTTTGATAAGGTTGTAGATATGGAACTTGATCTTGTAAATTGAATAAGCTGGGACATAACTTGTTGTGATATTTTGAACATTTATGTATGAAGTGTTCAACACTAAAAAAATAAATAAAATTCGACCTAGTTTATTTAATTGATTCATTTAATCCCAACGATGAGTTAAGATGGAGTTAGCGTCCGGGTCCCTACATGAACCCTCGGCCAACACTTGGCTCGACGGACACCTACTCTAACAATCTCCCACTTGCACTAGAGCCACCTACCCATATACTTCAAACCCATCGATTCGCGATGCTTCTCGAATAATGGTCCAGGTAAAGGCTTAGTCAGCGGATCAGCAACATTATATGTGGATCCGACTTTGTCAATCGACACTTCTCCTCTTTCCACAATCTCTGGGAGGATGTTATACTTTCTCAATGCATGTTTGGATTTCTGATGAGACCTCGGCTCCTTTGCTTGAGCTATAGCTCCCGTGTTGTCACAAAACACCGGGACAAGAGTAACTCCATTAGGAATGACTCACAACTCTTGGACGAAATTCCTTATCCAAACAGCATCCTTTGCTGTAGCTGATGCAGCAATGTATTTTGCCTCAGTAGAGGAATCCGCGGCACTTTCTTGGTTGTAACTCTTCCAACAGACAGCAGCACCATTGAGCATGAATATGAACCAAGAGGTTGACTTCGAGTCATCGATATCGCTTTGGAAGCTAGAGTCGGTATAACCTTCAAATTTCAGTTCTCCACCCCCATAGACAAAGAACAACTTATTGGTCCTTCTCAAATACTTGAGGATGTCTTTCACAGCTTTTCAGTGTGGAATACCAGGGTTCGATTGATATCTACTCACTACACTTAGTGCAAAAGCCACGTCAGGACGTGTAAATATTATCCCATACATGATGCTACAAATCGCAGATGCATAAGGAATGCTTGTCGTCGCCGCTATCTCTGCATCAGTCTTGGGAGACATAGACTTGGATAAGGACACGCCATGACACATTTGTAGACGTCCTCTCTTGGACTCATCCATTGATCACCGCTTCACGATGGTATCAATGTATGTGGACTGGGTTAGACCAAGCAATCTTCTTGATCTATCTCTATAGATCTGTATTCCCAATACAAAATATGTTTCACCCAAGTCCTGCATCGAGAACTTACTCGCTAACCATATTTTAGCTGATTGAAACATCCCTACATCATTCCCAATGAGTAGAATATCATCAACATAAAGCACTAGAAATGTCACATCACTCCCACTAACTTTCTTATACACAGGGTTCCTCAAGATTCTTAGTAAAACCAAACTCTTTGATTGTACTATTGAATCTGAGGTTACAACTCCTAGACTACCTGCTTTAGACCATAAATAGATCTTTTAAGTTTGCATGCCATATGCTCACTTCCGACAGATGTAAACCCTTCAGATTGAGACATGTATGTAACGCCCCGAAAATTTAAAGGTCCACGCAAATCACATGCATGTAATTATTAAACTCTTTTTGTATTTTAATTAAATGTTTTAATTGCATAAATTAATTATGTTGTGCATATTTGCATGTTTAAAATATATTTTTCTACATGGTTGCATTAAAATGTATTTTTAAAAAGGTTATTAGAGTTGCGATCGAGGAACGGAGACCGAGGGCTGAAAAATAGAAAATGATTTCATTAAATAATTGTTTTTAATTATTTAAAATAATGTTGATGGTTTTTCATATTTTTGAAAATAAGGGGTTTTGAGGTGATTTTATACGCCGGGACGTAAATTTTATCGGTGTGAGTTTTTCATTAAAAATGCGAGCTTTTTGTCAACCCGGCTAATAAATTCACAAATTTATTTAAACAAAAACTTTGATAATATTTTATTAAATCCAAATTAAAACTAATGGGCTTAATTTAGTGGCTTAATAGGCCTAAGCCTAATTAGTAATTTAATTAGCTATTTAAAATGTTAATCACCTAAAACCCTACTCATTATTCACGCCTCCCACTTTTAAAATTCAGAAACTCTCCCCAAAATACCATCAACATACACGGCACACACCTTCATAAATTTTGTGGAGAAAAATCGTGAGTTGCAAGGAGGATTTCTAGCCAAAGGTCTTGCCCGTTCTTCGACGTCAACGTTTATTCGTGCGTTTAAAACGTAAAGGCAAGCCATATATCTCCTTTTCTTGTCTGTCACATCGTATTAACGTTTTTAAATTATGATTGTATGAAAACATGGTGTTCTTATTAATTATTTTCGGATTTGTGCATATACATGAGATAAACTAATGGTTTTATGTTTAAATTCATGTTTTATTATGTAAAGAGGCTGCCATGATCTTAGGTGATGAACAAGTGATGTTTATACATGAGTTAAGGTCCTACCAAACACACCCTAACCACCATAGTCGCAGGAAAACAAGCAAACCCAGCTGGAAGGAATTTTGGCTGTCAAGGGTTTATGGGTTCACGTTTCATGGGTAAGGGGGGGGCTGGCCTTGGCTTGGGTTCAGGGCTGGCCTAGGGGTCTGGTTGAGTCAAGGGGAGAGTCCTAGCCAAGCTAGGACTCGAGCTAGAGGGCTGGGAGGAGTCCTTGTAAACAAGGACTCCTCCCCGAGAACTTGGAGCAGGCTTGCACAGAGGTTGTGCGGCTTGCAGTGGAGTGACGGCTCGGTCCAGGGCTCAGCAGGCTCGGCTAGGGTGTCTCAATATGGTCCTAAGAAGGTGCACTAGAGGTTGGTTTGGGTGTTGGGGCGTCGGCTAGGTCCCTAGGTGCATGAAACTAGAGTCCATACAATTTGCATCTCTCGGCCGTTGCATGGTGTTGGTAAGGGGGCTTTGTTTTTGGTTTAGGGGCTTGGGCTGGCCTGGGCTTGGTCTTGGCGTTGGCTAGGAATGGTCAGGGTTAGGTGGGTTTGGTGTTTAAGGGTTGGGAGAAGTACTAGACTAGTTAGGAGTCCTTGTGTTCAAGTTCTCACAGACACCCACACGTGTAGTACATGGACGAGTTTCAGAAAGGTTTTTGAGATGCCAAGGGCTGGTTCTATGGGCTGGCCTTGGTCAAGAGGGTTCCTAGATAGGTTGGCTCGGGTTTGGCTCGAGGTGGCTCGGGCCTGGCTCTGGTAAATTGGGAGATGGCTCGGTGTGTTTGTTAAGGTGTCAATTTCGAGATTTTAATAACTAAAATTGAATCCATGGGTCCACGGGTGTGGATCATGACTTGGAAGGGTAGAATAAATAATAAAAATGCTATGTTTAAAGTTTGGGATCGAAATAACGAGTTTTGGATTTATCCGAGATTTAATCGCCTCGCGGAACGCTAATTAAAGAATTAGGTGAAACGCCTCGTTTTATGCTTTGTAAGATTATGGGAATTTTAATTTAAGCTTATATAATTATTTGGGACATGTTAGAGTCAATGAAATCAAGAAAAAGTCAAAAACGTAAAATGTCAAGTGCAGGGGTAAAACGGTCATTTTACACCTAAAAATTTGTAAAGTCATGACAGTGCTCAAAATGCTATTTTTATGATATTATGATTATTTTTAAATGTTAATGAAATTTTCATGATTAAATTATTATTTTTAAATGTCTATGGTATTTTTATGATTTAAGGAAGACATTTAAAAGACATGTTGAATGCTTGGTTTCAAAAACAAAAATGTTATGTTATGCATGATTTTTTTAAAGTGATGTGAATGTAAAACCTTGAAGGAAGTGAATTAATTGTGACTAATTCGATAATGTTGGAGATATCGTGACGGCGACGGTCCCAGTGGAAGCCCGACGATTGTATTTCTATCATTACAAATATGAGGATATGAGGTAAAGGTAAGAATGAGAATTTCGTGAAGGGAAAAGACCCAGAGGGAGCCCATTTATGGGAAAAGGCCCCAGAGGGAGCCTCGACGATCGTATTTCTATTCGAAAGAGGATAGGCCAAGGCTCAGTTGACGGGTGAGAGTATCGCTGATGTCCCCGTCGCCCAGTACTGTGGTTACATGTAGATGAATCCATCGAATTTTGAGGCTTAAGGAAAGTCACAATTAACGATCTGAATTCAACAAATGAAAAGGAAAATAAAAATGTTTATGATCATGTTAAAAGGTTTTATGTTATATCATGTTGAGGAAAAAGGAAAAAGTTAAGGTTTATTTATGCATGTCATGAAAATGTTATTTTCACGTAAAAATATTTTCACTGTTGCATGTGATTTTATACGTATTATTTGTTATAAAGATTATGGTGTGTTGAGTCTTTAGACTCACTAGATGTGATGGATGCAGGTGAGTTTGAGGTAAAACATATGGGCTATACTTTTCAAATTTATTGTTTTTCTGGTTTGGTAAAACATGCGACGATTTCATTTTTATGGCTACTTCACTTGATTTTTAAAATACTAGTTGGTTGATGTTTTATTTAAGTGGTAAAATATTTTATAAAAATATTTTAATGTGGGAAATGTATATGGCCGAAAATTGAGTGTTTAAAAAAAATTTCTAGTATTTTTAAAGCAATAAAAAGGGCAGACGTTTCAATATAAATATCTTCCTTAATATCCCAATTAAAAAAGGCTGTCTTGACATCCATCTGCCATATCTCATAGTCATACCATGCAGCTATGGCTAGAAATATCGTTATAGACTTGAACATTGCAACTGGAGAAAATGTTTTCTCAAAGTCAACTCCTTGTCTTTGAGTATATCCTTTTGCCACCAATCGCACCTTGAAGGTCAGTACCTTCGCATCCGCCCCAAGTTTCTTCTTGTAAATCCATTTACACCCTATGGGAACAGTTCCCTCAGGTGGATCCACAAGATTCCACACTTGGTTCGAATGCATGGAATTCATCTCAGATTCCATAGCTTCAAGCCATTGGGATGAATCGGCATCAGATAACGCTTCCTTGAAGGTCCTTGGATCACTTTCATGGTTAGGCTCATCATGTCTCCCCTTTTCTATCCAATAGAAATTACTTTTCCAAAAATGTTGCATTCCAAGAAACAAAAACCTTTGTTTCTTGGGGATAATAGAAATAATATCCAACTGAATTCCTTTGATGTCCCACAAAGTAACATAAAATAGATCGATTATCCAATTTATCTCCCACTACCTGCTTCACATAAGCAGGGCATCTCCATATTCTAAGTAAGAATATTTGGGAGGCTTGCCCATCTATATCTCATATGGTGTCTTATCAACTGCCTTTGAATGGACATTGTTCAACAACAGTGGCGCTGTCTCAAGCGCATATACCCAAAAGGATGGCTGAAACTCCGTGAACCCCATCATAGACCGAACCATGTCCATCAAAGTCCAGTTACGACGCCCCGAAAGACCATTCAGTTGTGGTGTAGCAGGCAGAGTCCACTGCGAGAGAATCCCATTCTCCCTAAGATACTCTTGGAACTCGGCACTCAAGTACTCACCACCTCGATCCGAACGAAGAGACTTGATAATTTGTCCCAACTGTTTCTATACTTCATTTTTGAATTCTTTGAACCTTTCAAAGGCTTCATATTTGTATTTCATCAAATACACATACCCATACCTCGAAAAGTCATCGGTAAAGGTGATGAAGTAGGCATGTCCATGGTTAGTGGTGATGCTAAGCGGACCGCACACATCGGTATGGATCAAATCCAATAACCCTTTGGCTCGCTCCACATGGCCCTTAAAGGGAATTTTTGTCATCTTTCCTTTCAAACAAGATTCACAAGTCGTGATAGAATTAATATCCGACCTATCAAACATGCATACTCCCAATAGCTTGTTCACCCTTCTTAGGGAAATATGTCCTAATCGAGCATGGCATAATTGTGCCAATTTAAAGTATCTTGTTTCCGTTTGTTTGTTGTTCTTATTGCTTGGACATTGTTTGGTAGAATATATTTCAATTTTAAGTTATAGAGATCGTTTTCAAGTTCTCCATTACCAATTAAACATTCATTCTTGTAAATGTTGCAAACACATTTGCTAAATAAATATGAATATCCATCTTTATCAAACATAGAATTGAAAACAAAGTTTTTAACCAAATCAGGTACAAACAAAACATCTCTTAAAATCAACTTAAAATCATTGTTCAACAATAAGTAAACATCTCTTACGGCCTTGGCAGCAACTCTTGCTCTATTGCCCATCCTCAAAAAGGTCTCACCTTCCCTTAGTCTCCCTACTTCTTCCCATCACCTGCAAATCATTACAGAGATGTGAGCCACAGCCGGTATCCAATACCCAATAAATAGAGTTAAATGGAAATGTTTACTTAAATATAGAACATACCGTTTCCAAAACTCTTCTGGGCAAGATATTCTCTGCAGCTACGCCTCCAATGTCCAGGCTTCTTGCAGTGATGACATATGTCAACAGTCTTGTCAGCTTTAACTGGTGTAGCTACCACAGCGGTATTCGGAGCTTGCCTCTTCAAGGGCACGTTCTTCTTGGGACGTTGGAAAGAACGCTTCTTTCCCTTCCCAGGTGGACCCGTATTCGTACAAGATGAAGAATCCACTTAAAAAACCGGCTTCTCATTCTTGATCGGGGACTCAAAGGTAACAAGCATATTCACCAACACCTCAAGGGTTGGCTCCATCTTGTCCATGTTGAAATTCACCACAAAATTATCAAATGAGCTAGGAAGTGACAAGAGCAACATGTCAGTGGTCAGCTCCGATGGCAATGTAAGATCCATGTCAACAAGCTTATCTACAAGCCCAATCAACTTTAGGCCATGCGCATGGACCGAGGCCCCATTTTGCATGCGTAAAGTGATCAGCTCCTTGACGGTAGCATGCCTAAGAGGCCGTATTTGCTCACCAAAGAGCTCCTTGAGATGCAAATGAATGAAAGCAACACTCTTTGCATCCTCAAAACGCCTATGCAGCTCATCATTCATAGAAGCCTGCATATAACACTTAGCTCGCAAGTTATGGTCACACCAATCCTTGTAAGTCTGCAATGCCTCAAGAGTGCAGCTAATCGGAGCCTCAACAGGGGACGAATCAGTAAGTGTATACGCTATCCTTTTCGAATTCAAGACGATTTTCATATTTCTTAGCCAATTGAGGTAATTAGGTCCGGTTAATACGTGTTTGTCGAGTATTGCAGATTGCGGATTGCGAATCGAAGACATTGTCAAAAAGTACTGAAAAGTAAAATAGATAAATGTTAATGACTATTTTAAAATATTTAGTAAGATATAAAGTATGGACTTTTACTTCATAAATTTTCGCTCCCAATGTTTTGACATTTTCATTATATTATAGTGAAAACGGAAAACTCCTTTCCTCAGTAGGTACGTAAGGTCCAATTAGCAAATTATGATCCCAAATAATATCAGCCAATCATAATTCATAAAAAGTAGTTTTCAATTGCATCACCATGCAACTCTCTACGTAAACTTTTGTCTCACGTTTGATCAGGACCCAATAATATGACGTCGTTCATGTTTACGTGTCAAGCCTTGCCTATCAATGTTGAACTTTAATGGACGGTCGCCATGAGTTCCTTCAATAATATGAGCCGAAATCATGGGAGTTACACGTAGTTCACATCATCATGTCAATGGATGTAACAGCTTTATGGTGTCCAGGGCCCCCGGAATAATAAGAGCCGAGCCCCGAGCATGGGTAGCGTTCATCATGCACCCATTGTCGACGGAATACATGGAAATTATAAACATATTTCCCTTTTCGGGCTTGATATTAATTTTTTATCTTATTCAAAATAAGAGTTTTTTATTTTGAAAGGTCTCATCATTAATTTTGTTTAAAAGCTCGCCATGTTTGATCGTATTTTTGCCGGATTCATGCAACTTTGTTATTATCATAATAATAACGCACATACTCATTATTTATAACATATCATGCATATATTATAAACAGTAAACAAAACAAGAATGACCAATCGCCTCAATTCTAATGACCCGTGTGAGCTAAGAACGGGCCTAGGTCCAATCCTAATGAAATGCATGGGATGCAAAAACAACTTTTACATAAGCCTCCAATATTACATGTCTTCGATCTTCATAATCATCAAGGCCACCATATTCCAATCTTGATCTTCCACTATACTAATATTTAACAAATATCCATGGAAAATAGGTATACATCTCATGGGTGGAACGGGCCTTAAACCAAACCCACTTATAAATTGATTATTATTACAATCATTCAACACAAAATATCATAGCATACACCTAGCAAATTGGGCTTGGGCTTTTGATCATCCTTCATGCATAATATCATATATCATACACCATCAATTAATTATCACAATAGTCAATTGATCCAATATTATATATCTTGATCTATTCACTAACCACCACGATTACAAGCTAAATCAACAAAGTAAACAAACTCCTTTGTTTACTTTCTAATTAATTTATTTATAACCGAATTTCTTATAAATCACAATTTACTATAAATAATTAAAGTCCAACTTCAATTATTTATTTTATGAGAAAATATGTACAACTTTTGTAAATTTAAACTCAAGGGCCCAATAAGACATTTTTCACCAAAAATTAATTTGGCTCATTTAAATTCACAAATTGTGTTAGCCATCTAATGGCCCAACAACTTCAAGGCCCATGACACTTTGATATTCCAAAAATTTTTTGGAAAGCATAGTCGTCGTCACCGTCGCCGGAGCTCCGTCGTCGGATTCCGGCCAACATGCAAAAAAATGTTTTTTTAAGGAAGGGGCTGCCCTTGCTGCCCGTTTCGGGCAGCTAAATGGGCAGCAACTTGCTGCCCCAAAACCGACCTTGATTTTTGTTGCAAAAAGTTACCTCAAGCGGTTAGAAATCGACCACAATATAATATCAAGTATATGCTACACAAAATAGTAACTATAGCTCATGATACCACTTGAAAGGGGATCGATTAAGGTGTTTGCTTGCGCAACGGAAGTTTCAAATTATTTTTCTAGCAAGAAAATCAAGCACCCTAAACTATAGTGAGTCGCAAATACAATAAAACACTAAATGACATACATAGGGTGTTTTAAGAAATATTACCTATCAATCTTAAAAGATTGATGATGGCTCCAGCTTAGTTTTCAAACAACTAAGCTCTTCAATGGCAAGACAAATCTTCAAGCTTCCAAGAGCACACCTTGCTAAAAAATTAAGCCCATCACAAACAAGGAAGATCCACCTTACACTTGCACTAGAAAATGTAAGGCATTTTTCTTTGAGAAGACTAAGCTTTACTCAACAAATTGAAGAAGCAAAAATTGAAGGGAAATCCTATCAAAATTTCGGCCAAGGTAGCTTAAGAGGGAAATTTTCTTGGTGCTTGAAAAAGTGATAAAATGTATAAACATGCCATTCATTGTTTAATGAAAAGGTTTCCTCCAACCCTTCACCTGTCTTACATGCTTTTTACTTGGGCTTGTAACAATTACAAGGCCCATTGACTTTTATTTAAATGTCTCAAACACATTTGAGACCATTTAAACTGTAATTGATTTTACTCAAGCCCACTAGTTTAATAATTATTTCTAATTGTGCTCTAAAAGGCCCAATGTTGTGTAAATAATTCAACACTTGAATTAATTTAATTATTTGGACTCTACTAGGCCCACTAGTGTTTAATTAATTCAACAGTTGAATTAATTTAATTTAGTCCATAATAATGTTTATGAAAATCAAAATTTTCAAATACATTATTTATTTTGCCAACTTTTAATTTAGGAACACTTCCACAAATTAAAAGTTACATTCCCCATAATCTTCTTATAGAAGTCATACTTCTATTTTTATTTGCGCTTAATTCCTTTATAAGTTGTTCAACACATTGAACTATTTATTTCTCAACGGGACCTTTAAAGTCAGCACTTGCGTGGCCATAAATGATTATTTGATACAACTAGCCGTGGGTTCACATGTTACTGTGATCCGAGACTAAACATGTCCTTATATGAGCATATCTCAATTGCTCCCTTCTTAATTATCAACTCCTTGATAATAAAAATGTCAGAACTAAAGTCTGATAGTACCCATCCAATCATGTTAAACGCCTAGCAGCATCGCTTACGTGATTCCTAGGTATCAAATGATAGTTCCTGCAAGAACCATTCAATTATGGTTAGCGTACAGTACGGTCTCCTTCATCTCATATATCCCGACCGATTCGAAAAATATTGGTATATTGAGAGCTGTCAAAGAATCGATACTATGTGTCATGTCGTAGTTGCATCGATGGTGTAATCTAAAAAACTCCTTTCTTAATTACCACCATACTCTTATCAGAGATTTCAAACTACATGCACATAGGATATCCATACTCGAAAGTAAGCGGTGAATCCCCGACTACAATGCATCGACTCCTATAAGTTTCGACAAAACACCCAACCTTGCCATCTGATGACCCCATATGAATCGGTGAACAAGTCAAATTGCAATGCTAGCATATAGAGTCTCAATATTGTCCCGGGTCATAATGACTAATGGTGTACAACCATAAACTAGGACATTTCTACTCGATAAGTGAGAAACACTTGGAAAGTCCTTTCTAGAGTGTTGTTCAGTGCACTCTACAAGGATCACCTATCTGCGAGTTCGGACATCACAATGTCCCCTACCAAAGAAACATGGTACTCACATCACAAATACTAGTCTCGAACTCGAGCGGGCTATATCCTTCTTAGCGGCGGCTGAATCGACTTGGAACTGTTTAGAATATACAATATTGCAAATATGAGTTTCATGATACTCATCATATGACCATCTCATATTCTTTCTACTATTTGTATATTCAAAGACTTTATCTATGTAACTAGCATTGATATACAGATAAAGATGTGCCAAAACAATAATTTCAAATATTATTAAAATATATATTTTTTATACATAGAGTTTCAACATGAACCCTCGGCCAACACTTGGCTCAACGGGCACCTACTCTAACAGATTCTAGCTTCCAATCAGATGTGGATGATTTGAAATCGAATCTAGATTTGTATTCAGGCTCAATGGTGGTGTTGTCTCTTGGAAGAGCTCCAAGAAAGACACCACAACAGATTCAACCACTGAGGCCCATTACATGCCTGCATCGGCTATATCAATTGAGGGTGTTTGGATGAGGAGTTTCGTCCAAGAGTTGGGCGTCATTTCTCAAACAGTTGATCTAGTCCTGGTCTTCTATGACAACACTGTTGCCATTGCGCAAGCGAAGGAACCGAGGATCTCATCAGTGATCCAAACATATACTAAGTAAGTTCCACATAATCCGGGAGATTTTGGGAAGAGGAGACATATCGATAGAGAGAGTCTCCTTCAAGATAACATTGATGATACACTGACGAAGCCCCTGCCAGGACCATTTTTTGAGAAGCATCGCGAAGCAATGGGTCTAAGATCTATGGGTAGTTGGCTATAGGGCAAGTGAGAGATTGTTAGAATAGGTTCCCAGCATGCCGACTTGTGGCTCGGGTTTTTATTTACGTTAATATAAAACAATCTTTATTTAAATAATATTTTACGATTTCATTCGATTATGGTATTATACTTTATCTGTGTGCCTATGAAAGTTGCATAGATAAAGTCCTTGAATATACAATAGGTACCATGAGTTCTACGTCGCAAGGTAAGATCATGGAACTCATTAGGAAGTGTACTGTATATTCTAAATAGGTTACTAGTCGAATCACCCGCCTAAAACAAGGATAAAGGTCGCTCGAGCTTGAGACTAGTATCTGTTATGTAAACACCATGTTTCATTGGCAAGGGCATGGAGATGTCCATTCACACAGATGGGTGATCATATGATGATGCACTAAACAACCCTCCCTTGGACTATCCAAGTTATTCTCACTTTTCGAGTGGAATAGTTCGGAGTTATTGTTGTATACCATTATTCCTTTGACCCGGGACAATGTAGAGGCTATACGTACTAGCATGCACTTTGATCTGTTTACCGACTCCATTAAGGGTAATCAGGTGGCGAGGTTGGGTGTAGTTTCGAAATATGTAGGAGCAAATGCATTGTAGTCGGGGATTCACCGTTCGCCTACGGGTGAAGATATTTTATGTGATATAATGAGTTAATAATGCAAGGAGTCTCTGTCCAGAGCAAGAAATGTGTTTAAGGAAAATGTGTTTTCCTACTTGCACATACCATAACACTATTAGCACTCAAAGATAAATCGCATCATTATAGAATTCATATGCAACTCTCGATATACCAGTGGTTGTAGATTCGATCGGGATATATGTGTTGAAGGGACCGTATTATACACTAACCATGACTAAAGGTTCTTGTCGAGTACCTAAGGATCATGGGGCGATGCTACTAAACGCTCTTACCATGATCCGATTTGTGCAATCATAAATAAGTTCTGATATTTTTTTTCAAGGAGTTGATGAAAAGAATGGGGTTAACTAGGGTAAACCTGAATAAGAATAAATTTTATTCTGAATCATGGAGATGTGAACCCAAGGCTAGCTGTATCCCTGAACCATCGAGAGTCACACAAGTATCGGATTATGTGTACCCGTTGAGATAGTCAAATTTCAAAGAGTTGGAATTTGGCGACTATAGTTTGATGGAGATCAAACAAGAAGCTTATAAAAGAGTTTATGAGCTGATTCCATATGATGGAAGAACTGAAAGTTAGCCAAGCCCAAATGGAAGACAGGCCCATCAAGGGCTCAGGTATTCTCCTATAAATACCAGGTTTGAGCGTTCAGTTATGGGATTCACTATATTGTTTTCAGCAGCACCCTTAGCTGCTCCCCCCATATATCCTCAGTCTCTGACTTCAGCGTCGGAGGGGCTATGCCATGACACTCTCCTGACCCCCTCCTAACGATCTTATTTGTGATTTCAGGCTCAGGGCAATTTCAAAACCTGCGTCTGGACTAGTGACGCTTGTTGGAATCGGACCCTAAATTTCTCTTCAGAAAAGAGAGAGGAACTGCCTGTTTTAGTAAATGTTTACAAAACTGGCAGTTGCCAAATATGGTAACTACCATATATGGTAAGTTTTGAATTTGGTAATTGAAAGTTTTATTTTTCAAAATTTTAGATTTCATTATATTAACAATTCTTGTATCCTTCATACATTGACGCTCTCGAATTGTCGATCGTGGTTATGATGAGTTCGGAGTCATTTATTTAGTGAATTGAGAATTTACTAATTAAATGATTGGGCTAGTAGTGGTGACTACTAACAAGCACTAATTTCCATAAATATTTTAGAAAAGTAGAATTCAATTAACTAAGGATTTAGTTTATAAATTAAATAATGGTTATTTAATTTAATATACATATACATGTATACATTTTATATATTGACATTAAATATGTGTATATGATATTATTTTATAACGTATTATTAAAGGTTAATAAATATATTATATATTAACTATATGGGAGTTTAAATATGCTGTGTTAGGTTTGGGTGATTAGGTAGGTTTATTTTTTTTTAACCTATCTAATCACATGTTTGGTACGTTTTTAATTTAACCAAGTCAATCCCTCCTATGAATTATTATGTTATATTAGGTGTGATAAAATAATCACTCCTCATCCCCTAGGATTATTTATCTCACTCTTAATTCATCCTATTTTTTCAATTTTACCCTTCTCTTAAATCCAAACTCACAACCACTTTTCTCCACCGACCGCCGCCGCCTGTCGACGCCGACCACCGCCGTGCCGTCGACCACCGTCGCTGCCGGCCGCTGCCGCTGCCGCTGCCGCCGACCGCCGCCTCCTCCTATCGGCCGACCGCCGGTAGATAGCTGGACCGCCTTCGTTGCCACCGCCGTCGCCGCCGCCACTTCCGGCCGGCCGACCACCGTCGACCACCTCTGTCGCCGACCGCCGCCACAAAACTGGAAGGGCAATTTTGTCAATTCATCAAAAGATTATTATTTATCCATTCTTAAAAATCATACCTAACATAATATTATTTTATCATTATCTACTTCAATCATTCTTTTATCATTTCTCTTTTAATCATTTCATTATTTTATCCTCCAAACCAAACGAAGCCTTAGAATTCTTGTGCGAGAGAAACTTTTAATTAGATTAGGAGTCTCTCTCAATATGTACACCACTAGAACTCAAAATTACTAACCATAATTTTTCACACAAAACAGAAGAAAAAACTCCTTCCTTTCTCCCTTGAAAGTCACGTCCATCACCTAAAAAGTTGTGGCAAGAAATTATGGCCAAAAAAAAAATTGATTTGCTTAATTATTCATTAAGAATAAATAATTATTTGTTAATGATTGATTAAGAATCAATTAGCACAAAATCCATGATTATGAATCATATAACTCACGGCCACCGCCGACGCTACAACGTCTTCGGGTTTTAGAAATTCAGAGGCTACAGTAACACACAAATCATTTGGATTTTCTACTGCAAATCAAGCGAGGAAGACAGTCTTTGATCGTGGACCTAATTAGGCGATCAAAGGAGAAGAACCGTTCATAGGGATTTACAAGAAGGGCTATATCCGCCTAAAAATCGGAATAGTTTGGATTCCAAGCATTGCAAAGGTAAAATTCTTAGAGCACCCTATGAATGTTTCTAAACACATGATGTCCAAGAACAAAAATTTTAAACTTCCACTGCGCCTTGTGTGCGAGAATACGATGTCCCAAGAACAAGTGTATGTGGGGGAACTTGAAGTGCTTTATATGCAAGGAAGAGGGCCATAAAGCAGCTGATTGCCTGAGGAACAAGGGCTCCACAACTTGCAGGGCCAATGTGATGCACGCAGGGGAGGCGGAGGCTGAGCCAAACTCTACACTGATCACCAGTAATCTTTATGTTTAAAATTTTTATTTACCGCCTCGATTTCATTGAATATTATGTTTCATGTTTGATGTGATCAAGGAAGGCCAAGCCTTGAGGAAGGCGTGGGACCCTTAGAGTTGCCAGAGGGACCAATCACGAGGGGGCTAATGAAGAGATTCAAGGGAAGAGATTCAAGGACCCTTTGCATGGACTCATGAGCAATCAAGAAGAACTTGCAAGAAAGGTTCCAAGCCTCGAGGGAGTCATGATGCATGGGAGTGACTTTGGAAGCCATATGAATGTTGTTAAGTTTGGAACAACGTGGATGGACTAGCGCCACAGTGCCCAGAGTCCAGCGCCGCAGCGCTAGCCAAAGCAGGCTAGCGCCTAGGCGCTATGATGTAGCGTCTACGCGCTACATTTGCGAAATTTTAGTGCCTAGAAGCTACAGAGAGGCGCCTAGGCGCAGTCCTAGCAAAAGGTTTAGTGCCTAGCCGCTACTGGATAAGCGCCGCAGCACTCGGCCTAAGAAAAAATAGAGATTTTCCTTATTTTGAGCACTAGATAATTTGGAAACTTATCTTTTGATATCATTTGATTTTGTAATTAATATTTGGACGCTTTTCTTATTATTGAATATTGAATTACCTTGTTCTTGAGTTTTCTCTCAAGCAACAAAAAAGCTTCTTGCTTTGTATCAAAAATAACACTTATCAAAGTTTATGCTTTGTGGCGTTTGTCAGTCGTTCTTAGGCGGATTGTCAAATGCGTGTTCTTTGAAGGTTCGTTCCAATGTCGATTGTTTTCTTGTAATTATTTGTTTCTAAGATTTTCGTAGTTTAGAGGTTAATATCACGCAATACTCGATTCAAAAGGTCAGACAACACAACACTGAACTTTTAAATGTTATTGATTGAGGGCGCGATTCCAATTAATCGTGTTTGCCTTATTTCGTACGAGGATTAATATCATTTGACAAATCATCCCGCCTATAGGAGCAATCCGGAGGAGACTAAGGAGCTTCAATGGCAAGTAAGTGAGTCGTTAGATAGGTACTTTTAAAACATTCACTACTCGTTTTTCTTAGAAATATACTAGAATTTTTTTTTCTAACCTTCTAGTCTCGGTCGAACACAAGCATACATGTATAAAATTATTTGACCATTTTAAAATAAAACATACCAACTATATTTGTATATTCGAAAGAAAGTAATTCAAAACATTAAATCGTCAAACGTTTTACCCATCCTAAACTTAGCAATATTTCGAAATATAAACTAACTCTAACAACCTCTCAAAAACCACTCATAAAGCATCATAAAAGTCGTAGAAATCTTTAACGTAAACTTAAACGTAAATCATAATCATAATCATAATGCGAAAAATCTAGCGCTCGTCCTTGGGTTTTGTGCACCTTAAGTCCAGCAAGATTAACCATCAAATCATTCATCATCATTAATATCATGCTCACTTGCATCCATCACACTTAGTGAGTCTAATGACTCAGCAAACCAGAGTCTTGACAACAAGTAATACATGTACAATCGCATGCAACAATGAAAATACTTATACTTAAAATGACATTTCATGAACATGCATAAACATAACATTTTAACTTTTCATCATAAGAATTTACGTTTTTTTTATTGAATTCAGGTCGTTAATTGTGATTTTTGTTTCATCATAAGGTCGATGGATTCATCTATATGTAACCACAATACTAGGCAGCACGGACATCAGCGACACTCTCACTCGTCAACCGAGCCTTGGCCTTTGATCATCATATGGAAATACGATCGTCGACTCCTTCTGGGCTTTCTTCCATAGACGATCTCCTATGGAGCCTTCTCCAATAAATAAGCTCCCTTTGTGGCCTTTTCTCTCATGATATCCTCAATCATATCATAATAGCATCTTAAAAACATAGCATGCAACACGTCTTTTAGCTTTAACGTTTTATCATAAAATTTCATTAACATTAAAATAACCATTTTATCATATATTATAGCATTCGGGGCACTGCCATGCCGCCTACCCATTTTCAGTGTAAAATGATCGTTTTACCCCTTGATGTAAAATTTCTCGTTTTTGATTTTTTCTTACTTTCATTAACTTTAGACCATCCTAAATAATTATTTAAGCTTAAAATAATTTTATGATATTTTTATTTATCTTAAAATCTAGGCTTTCATTTTATTTCGTAATTATTAATTCGTGAAGCGTTTAATTTCCGAATAAATTCAAACTTTAACTTCCCAAATTTTAAACTTAGACTTTTTATTGCCTAAAATAACCTTGTGAACCATGATTCGACCCTCGGGAACCACGTTCGAACTCTTTAGCCATTTAAATGCGTAACATTTCTTAAAACCAATCATGCAACATATAATACCTAAATTCATAAAAATCATGATCATGCTGCGTAAACGTAAAAAAAAAAAACTTAATAAATTGTGCTCAGGGCGCTGCCTCTAAATTTCGACCCCTTGACCTTTAAATTTCGAACTGAAGCTTACCAACGTCTTAAAGCATCCAAAACATTTATAAAAAAATTTTCTTAGACGTAAACTCGAGCGCGTTTCAAAACTTAACCGATTCGTTTTAAAACTTGAACTGGAGTCCCGTTTTTACCCGAATCAACCTGAAACTTCACGAAATTATTCCGAACTTAAACCATGACTTAACTCCCATAATCCAGCCCTTAAACAAATATATCATGACCCTCCTAAGACGATCAAAACCTAACCGAAGTTGCTGGAACCCAACCTCGCGCATGAACCTCAACCCTAGTGCACCAACTTGAGTTCACTCGATCCTAGCTTTCCAGACTTGGACCAGCCTAGACGAGGCCACCATAGGGCCATGACCAGCCCGAGTACTCACCCGTGGACAAAACCTAGACCAACCCTCAGCCCCCAAATGTGCTCGCCACTCGAACTCCCAAAAGCGTGCATGATCGCGCCCCATTCAAAAAACCATCGACCCTAACACGAGTCGTCTCCTTCCTAGCCGAGACCAGATGGTTAAGGGCCTTCCTTAGCCTTGGTTTGACCCTTCTGGATCGCCCCTCATCATGGTGCAGCCCCCACACAGCCAAGCCTCCTCTATTAATCCACAAACACGCATCGAACCCCAACCGATTTGAACAAAAGGCTTCTGCCTTCACCCAAAACCGAGCATACCTAGGCTCCCCTTATCTAGTCACCTTAAACACAGCACTCTCACCATAAAAACCAGAAGTCGGCAGCCCCTTGAAAAGGATCATAAAAACGTGAGAGTTATGCAAAGAAGATCAAGATTCATATCAAACTTTTCGCAAAACCGCAAACACGAGCAAGATCAAAGGATTAACATGAAACTACATATATTTCAACATATTTATGACATGAATGAAGAGAAAACGAGATACAAGCATGCCTTGATGTGTAGATGCTCGAAAACTTGAAGGAATGCACGTCTGGGAAGCATCGGAGAAGAGGAGAGGTAACTTGTTTGAAGAATAATGGGGCCAAATTTTTTTTACAGCAAGTTGATGCTGAAACCGAAGGATAATGCTGCTGAATGAGGGGTGTGGGCGGCTTGTTGAGGGAATTTAGGTTTAGGGTAGGTTTAAGGAGTGATTAAATAGGAAACCACCCACTAATGGGCCCTTGATTGAATTTTAAAAGGTTTAAAAATGATTTTGAGCCCATTTAGCAAAAAAACAAATCCATAAAGCCCAAAAACCTTTTCGAAAAATATCTCGTTTTGGTTCGTTTCTGAAATATCGCCCGAGTCCTCAAAAAGTTTCCCAATTCGATAAAATTTGCGTACCGATTAAAAATATGCTCCGCCGGGTAAAAATAGTCAACAAGGTCCATTTCTTTAAAAATACACTTAAAAAACCTTCTATTAATTAATAAAAATTAAACGTTCAATTAAAATAATTTTCCTGATAATTTCCCGGTCTCCGATCTTCGATCGAGCGCGAAATATATCTAGAAACCCTAACACGTGAACTTTTAAAATAATCATGAAATGAATCCTATCATGCAATACTTATGAATTAAATGCATAAGATAAATAAATCCATCTTTTAAATAAAAATCTAGATTGCATGCATTCAGGTTACGTAAAATAAATTTCTGGACCTTACACTCGGTCTCCGTTCCTCGATCGCATCTCGAATAACCTTTAAAAATACAGTTTTAAGCATTCAAGTAGAAAACTACTTCATACCCATATAAAAATATCAAACATAATTAATTTAAGCACTTAAAATCATTTAATTAGTCATTTTCCATTATTTTCCTAGATTCGCATGCAGTTGGATTACGTCTTTTTTTTTTGACCTTACAATTCCTCCCTCCCTTAAATAAAATTTCGTCCTCGAAATTAGAACTTACCGAATAACTCCGGGTAGCAACTCCTCATGTCCCTCTCGATTTCCCAAGTAGCTTCTTCCTCCGAGTGATTTAGCCATTTGACTTTGATCATTGGTAAGACTTTGTTTCGGAGTCTTCTTTCTTGCCTAGCCAAGATTTGTATAGGTCTTTTCTCATTAATCATGTTTGGAGTCAATTTCAGTGTTAATGATTTAGTACTGGGTTGACATGTACTTTCGCAGCATAGATATGAGGAACACATTGTGTAATCCGGATAGCATTGGTGGAAATGACACTCTATAGGTTAGTGTTCCAATCCTCTCCAAAATCTTAAATGGCCCTATGAATCTTTGACTAAGTTTGCCTTTCTTGGCAAATCTCATAACACCCTTCATAGTGCTATTTTCACAAAAACTGTGGTCGCATATTGCAAACTCTAACTCTCTTCATCGTTTGTCGGCATAGCTTTTATGTCGGCTTTGTGCAGTCTTCATTCTATCTTGAATTTTGACTACTAGCTCCGATGTTTGCTTGATCAAGTCCGGACCAAATTCTCCTCTCTCGCCAACCTCGTCCCAATGTATGGGTGATCTACACTTCCTTCCATATACTGCCTCATAAGGAGCAATCCCTATTGATGATTGATAGCTATTATTGTAGGTAAACTCCACTAGTGGCAACTTTGGTTCCCAACTTCCTTGAAAATCAATGACAAAAGCTCGAAGTAGATCTTCCAAAATTTGAATAACTCTTTCGGACTGACCATCGGTTTGAGGATGGAATTTTGTTCTGAATAATAATTTAGTCTCCATCACTACATGCAGACTCTTCTAGAAAGATGATGTAAATATCATATCTCTGTCAGAAACAATAGATACGGGAATCACATGCAGACAAACTATCTCTCGAATATACAAATCATCATATTGTGTCATGGTGAATGTCGTCTTGATAGGTAGAAAATGTGCTGATTTCGTAAGACGATTCACTATCACCCATATAGCATGAATCCCTTGATAGTTCTTGGCAATGCCACAACAAAGTCCATAGTAATATTTTCCCATTTCCACTCGGGAAGAAGTTGCTTAAGCTTCCCTGTTGGCCTCTGATACTCTACTTTAACTTGTTGACATGTCAAACATTCGGATACAAATCTCAGGATATGATGCTTCATTCCCAGCCACCAATATAATAATTTCGAATCTGTATACATCTTCGTATTTCTCGGATGAATAGAGTACGGAGTATCATGACTTTTTTTCATAAAGACTTCTCTCAAAGAATTGCCACTAGAAACCCATAGTCGATCTCGAAATCGTACTATACCATCCACCTTAGAATACAGTTTCCGGCCCTTGGTTTCATCTCTCAATCTCCACTTTTGCAATTGCTCAACAGTAGAGTGTCCCTCACGGATTCTCTCTCTCAAAATCGACTGTACTGTCATAGTTGCAAGATTAAGGGCCTCACCCCTAGCATATACTGCAAGCTCAAATCGTTGAATATTGGATTGCAATTTTGGGGATTCAACCTAATTCGTCTTCTTAATCATCATTAGGATCAATTAATTAATCTGGGTCTAAATTTTTTTTTAAATAGATAAATGAGTAACATATGATAATCAGTCTGATATAAACATCAAATGTAAAGTAGAAGTCTTGTACAAAATACGTTCAGATCATCTAGTGTTCAACAACTACATCAAGTGCGGAAAATCAAATCTACTTCTAAGTCCGGATCTCCACGCTAATCTTGATCTCTCATCCTCTTCTCGACCCTGATCCTGTCCCACCTATTGTCATGCACACATATAAACACAACAACAGCCGGATAACTCCGGTGAGAAATATATTCCCAGTATAAACAACATATACATGCAATCATATAAACAGATATAAAAGCAAGAAACAAATATCAATAACATGTATCATAATTTGAAAGACATGAATCGATATAAAGTTGTAATTAAACTCTGGACTCATCATCTCAGACTCGACTCATCTCTAATCTAGGGATCTCGATTCCTGTAAATTGGCATAATATATCGAATCTCAGCAATAGAAGTCGATCTGCTCCTACGCGACATCGATATAAACCAAACATCTAGTGTCTAGGCACATCCGCCAAAGACATGGCACCTTTACCAATGACTAGGCACATCCGCCCATGACTCAATACATGCTTTGCTATAAATCAATAGACTAAGCATATCAATCTCATGAATTGCAAACATCAATGCAATGAAATAAAATATGTGATTTCGGGAAACTCAAGTCAGATCTAACTCGAGTCATATCCTCCCGGTTCAACATTGATTTATACCTTTCTCTTGTCGATCTGACGAAGTCGAAATCTCGAATTCGAAGCCTGTCAATACTCAATCTGGAAATGAAAATATTGAGGAGTACAATATCAATATACTACTCAATCAATACTTGATATAATCAGAACTCAATCTAATTCTGATTTGACGGCATAACTGCACAATCTCAATATACCCAGCAATACAAATATCAACAGATACCAATCTCAACTCATAATCAATCAACAAACACCATCTGATACCAAATCTGCATAATCTCAATCAAATTCAATCTGAAAATAATAACAATTTCATACGGTATCCATTCTTCGATCTGATTTCAATTATACAATAACAACAATCTCAGGAACATATAATATCAGTCATATCAGGATTTCTTCCGTATCATATTTTCAAATCATATCAAAAAATAATAAAAATTACGTCCAGTTGAAATCTTTGTCGATAGGAACACAGTACTGAAGTCGGATTGAAATTCTAACGGATGGATTTTGCGAAAAATCAAAATTATAATTTTCGAAGGAACTTGAAAATTCCCTGGCACTTTTCTCGTTTCCCTTGCTGAATTATGAAGAATGAAGTTATGATATATATATATATCCTGCATGCCAAAGCCATGTGGCTCATTCTTCAATCTGCACGTCTCGTGCATATGCGCGACCTCATCCGGCGCATATGCGCGAGACCTACTGGTCTCGGCAATCTTCCTTCCCTCTGCTCGCGCATATGAGTGTCCTCTCTTCGCGCATATGCGCAAGGTTCTCTGCCATGTTCGCGCATATGTGCGTGTTGGAAACTAAATTCCGGCGTTTGACAAAATATGAACAAACTGACCAACCAACTGATACGCGCAAGTCCATTCAACAACTGGACTTAATAATAACTGAAAGCAACTGACTGATCAGTTGGAAACTGATCAGTTGATATATTCAGCCGTATGCTAAGCACCCTTCAACTGAACATATCTCGGGAAAGAACATTCAACCGTCAAGAGACATAGAAGATTGCAACGCCGCACTTCAATCAATACAGCTTAGAAAAACGCATTTCGGCGAAAGCAATTAAGACGCCGCATCACAATAAATGAAGCAAACAATGTCCAAGGAATAATCAAGTAGAAATCAAAGGATACAAAGATTCAAATTCATCTCAAGTTACCGTTGGAGAAAGAAGCTTATAAATATGACAGAAGAACAGCTGAAGGACAAGGGAGTCAATACTATTCAAAAGCTTGCTGTCACTCTGTCAAAATCTTAGCTCACTCTTACTTGATATATTCGTAGCAATTAAGGCTACAATTTGAGCTCACTAGCAAGTTGTAATAATCGTTGAAATTCGATAGTGCTAAGATCAGTTACGCACTGACAACATTCTGTCAAACTAAGATTTTCAGTTTTTGGCAGTGTTAAGTCCAAACTGAAGTGGGTCAGTACAATTCTTGTATCTGATCAAAGTCTTTTAGTGGATATCCTATCCTTGAGATAGAAGGGGTGACATAGGAGTAATTAAATTCTCCGAACATCCAGAAACAACCCTTGCCTACTTTATTTTAGTTTCGTATTCTATCTTTCAATCAGTTATTTTCCGCAACTACTTTAGTTTAACTGATTGTCATTGACCAACAAGATTCCGAGAATCAGTTTGTCATCAAACTGAACTCAAAATTAGAAAAGAACAGTTTTAACTGTGTGTTTATTCAACCCTCCCTCCCCCCATCTAAACACTCTTGATATGTTAATCGATCCTATCAAGTGGTATCAGAGAGCGGTTGAATCTTGTTCTTGAATACTTTTGATCTATAAACTTGCCAGCATGACTTCATTCAACAAAATTCCTATGTTCTCCAGAGAAGAATTTGATGATTGGAAAATCAGAATGCAGGCTCATTTAGCTGCACAAGATGATGACATGTGGTATGTCATAACTGATGGACCCATGAAGATTCTAAAAACAAATACAGCAGTTGCTATAACAGAAGGGGCATCGCGAAGAATAGAAAAGCCCAGAGATGAATGGACAACTGAAGATAAAATAAAACCGAATCTTGATAATGTGGCTAAAGACATTCTGTACAAAACGTTGGACAAAGTAACCTTCAGCAAAATAAAGATGTGTAAGACAGCTAAAGAAATTTGGGAGAAGCTGATCCAGCTGTATGAAGGAAATGATCTAACCAAGGAAAATAAACTTTCTGTTGGTACTCAAAAGTTTGATAACATCAAAATGAAAGCAGGAGAATCAATGCACGAGTATGATGAAAGAGTAAGCAGTGTCATCAATGAGTTAAATGCACTTGGAAAAGTGTATACCAACAAAGAGATTGCACTAAAGATAATGAGAGGTCTTCCCAAGGAATGGGATGTCAAAACCATGGCAATGAGGGAGTCCAAAGATCTAAACCAGATTGAACTTCATGATTTATTTGCTGATTTAAAGGCTTATGAGTTCGAGCTGCAGACCAGAGAAGGAGAACCATCCACCCCTGCAGCCACAACTGCTCTAACTGCTGTCAGAACTGAACCAATCAGTTCAGTCGAAAATCTGCTGATCAGTTAAGTAATGATGCTATGTCATTGTTCATCAAAAAATTTGGAAGGTTCATGAGAAAGAATCAAAGGAACTCCCAGAAGCCATACCAAAGGAACAATTCCAAATATGAACCAAATGCCTGCTATAACTGTGGCAAATCAGGTCACTTTATTGTTGATTGTCCTAAACCCAAGAAGGACAGTCAAGGCTCAACTGATAGAAGAAAGAAATCATATGAACACAAAAGAAGACCCAAGGAAGATAAGAAGGTCTTCAGAAAGAAACATGAGGTACTCTTAGCTGAAGAAAACAAATCTAAATGGGCAGAAACTTACAGTGAAGAGTCGGAACCAGAAAGCTCATGCAGTTCTAGTAATGATGAGGAAGTCAAGTGTTTGATGGCTAATGATGCAGAAGAAGAGTCATCTAGCCAACAGGTATTTGATTTCAGTTCAACTGATTTTACACGAGAAGAACTCATTCTAACACTACATGACATGGTAAATGAGTATCAAAAGCTTGCATCATCATTTGAAAAAATCAAAGCAAAGCAAACTGATCCCACAGACAATAAAACCAAAACTGATGAATCAGTCGATGGGTTGAGTCTAAAAAGGGAGATTCCTGAGTTAAAAGCAGAAAGAAACAAAAAATCGGTCATTAATACAGAAGTTGATGCTTGAAAACTCAAAAAAGACTGAGCTTATTCAGTCTTTGAACAAGTCATCAACTGCACTAAGTGAGATGCAGAATTCACAAAAATCAGTTTCTGATAAAACTGGTTTAGGGTTCAACACTCAAGGAGAAATGTATCCAAATGATACTCAACCAAAGCTAACAATAGACAAAGGGAAATACATTCACTTTGTCAAATCAGCAGTGCTACAAGAACAAATTGAGCCCAGTAAACTGATTGAGCAACCTACTGAGAATATGAACAAGGCTAGAAGATATGGGATTGGTTATAGTCAAAAATTCTCAACTAATTCACAAAGTCAGTCATCAAAGAGATTTTACAAAAACTATTCGAATGGCTATTCCAATTACTATAACTGCAAGCCAGTTCAGAAGAGATATAGACTGAACAATCAGTTGAATAAAGCTAAAACACATATTGTATCATCCGTACACTACGCAAGCACACAAAAGCCGAGAAAAACCATTTGGAATACAGCTACTGGAAAGTCTGTTAGACTAATCCAAGTATGGGTTCCTAAAGGACTAATCAGTTCATGACCCAAATAGATATGGGTACCAAATTATATTATGTGTGTGACTGCAGGTAACAGGTACAAACAAGAACTCAATATGGTATTTGGACAGTGGAAGTTCGCGACATATGACAGGAGATGCAAGTGTGCTATCTCAACTGATCAAATACAGTGGTCCAAACATCAGTTTCGGGGACAATTCCAAAGGTAGAACTGTGGGTAAGGGTAAGCTTATCCATGGTAACTTTACTTTTAAAGATGTTCTATTAGTAGAAAACCTGAAGTATAACTTGATTAGCATCAGTCAGTTATGCGATAGTGGATTCTCAGTACAATTTGACAAAAATTCATGTTCATTCAAAACTTCAACTGATGAAATCATACTAACTGGCAAACGTTGTGGAAACACATATAAAATCAGTTGGAATGATCAAACTTATGCACCAGTTTGTTTTATTGCTTCCAAATCATCTAAAAACTGGTTGTGGCACAAGAGACTAAGTCATCTAAACTTTAAATCCATTGCCTATCTGAGTAAACATGAACTTGTAACTGGTTTGCCCAAAATAGACTTTTCAAAAGAAAAACTTTGCTCAGCAAGTCAGTATGGTAAACAAGTACGATCTTCTTTTAAAAACAAGGGTTGTAAATCTTCATCCCGATGCTTAGAACTGTTGCACATGGATCTCTTTGATCCTATACCAGTCATGAGCTTAGGGGAAATGAAATACACCTTGGTAGTCGTAGATGATTTTTCAAGATTTACTTGGGTTATTTTTCTCAAATCTAAAGACCATACTGCTTCACAACTGATAAAGCTCTTCAAAAGACTTTTAAATGAAAAATCAGTTGGAATTGATCGAATCAGATCTGATCGAGGAACTAAATTCATCAATCAAACTCCTTCAAATTTCCTAGAAAATGCTGGAATCAAGCATGAGCTCTCAGCAGCCGGAACTCCTCAGCAAAACGGTGTAGTTGAGAGAAGAAATCGGACCCTTAAAGAAGCTGCTAGAACAATGCTTTCTGATTCTGGTATTTCTCAAAGGTTTTGGGCAGAGGCAGTAAACACTGCATGTTACACTCAGAACAGATCAATGATTAATAAAAATCATATGAAAACACCATATGAGATCTGGTATGGAAGTAAAAGTATAATTCCTTATTTCAAAATATTCGGCTGCAGATGTTTTATCCTTGATAATGATAAAAATTATTTAAAAGCGTTTGATGCTAAATCTGCAGAGGGAATATTTCTTGGATATTCATCAGTTAGTATAGCTTATAAAGTCTTCAACAAGAAAACCCTAAATGTTGAAGAATCGGCTCATGTTGATTTCGATGAAACTGAACTAACTAATAAGCCACCTAATCAAGTTGAGCTAATTGATCGATTTACAGATATCAGTTTGGAAGATGATGACAAAAATGAATGTCATAATAATCAAGACATATTTCAAACACCTGAACCAGAAGTACTGGATAAATCAGATGCACAGGAAGTCGTTGGTGATGATAAGTTGATAGAGCATAATGATAACACTCAAATACCAGTTGACGAAGCACAAACTGAGACTGAAAATTGTGTTCACTTACCAACTGAAGGAATTGTTGATACAACAAATACTGATTACAGATGGAAAAAATCACATCCACCTGAACTGGTAATAGGAAATCCATCAGATCCAGTAAGAACTCGAAATCAAATGCTAAACTTATTTATCCATTCAGCTTTTGTTTCACAACTAGAACCAAAGAAAACTAATGAAACTCTTGCTGATCCTAACTGGGTAAATGCAATACAAGAAGAGCTAAATCAGTTCACTCATAACAATGTCTGGAACTTAGTTCCAAGACCAGTTTCAAAAACTGTTATAGGTACAAAATGGGTGTACATGAATAAACTGAACGAGGATGGTTCAGTTGTGCGCAACAAAGCAAGATTAGTAGCACAAGGATACAGACAAGAAGAAGGAATTTACTATGATGAGACATATGCTCCAGTTGCAAGACTGGAAGCAATCAGAATGTTTCTTGCTTATGCATCATACAAGAATTTCAAGATCTTTCAGATGGATGTAAAGAGTGCATTCCTGAACGGTCAACTACAAGAGGAAGTATATGTTGAACAACCCCCAGGTTTTGTAAATCACAACTTTCCTGATCATGTATATCATTTGAACAAAGCATTATATGGTCTTAAACAAGCTCCCAGAGCTTGGTACGAAACTCTCTCAAAATTTCTAACTGATCATGATTTTTCTATTGGATCAATTGATAAAACCTTGTTCAAATTTACTAAGAATAATCATATTTTATTAGTTCAAATTTATGTTGATGATATCATATTTGGGTCAACTAACCCCAAATTATGTGAGAAATTTGCTAAGTTGATGCAGGAAAAGTTCGAAATGAGCATGATGGGTGAACTGACATTCTTTCTTGGACTACAAGTGAAGCAACTGGAGACTGGTACATTCATTAGTCAGAGTAAATATACAAAGGAGCTGCTGAAGAAATTTGGCATGGAATCATGTTCAGCTGCAAATACTCCCATGAGCTCATCAGTAAAATTGGACACTGATCAAGGGGGAATATCAATTGAGGCGACATTATATCGAGGTTTAATAGGTCATTGTTATACCTAACTGCCAGTCGCCCTGATATTGTATTTGATGTGTGTATGTGTGCTAGATTTCAAGCAAATCCTAAGCAATCACATTTCTCAGCTGCTTAAAGAATTTTGAAATATCTTAAGGGTACACAAAATGTTGGGTTATGGTATTCTAAAGACTCTACTTTCAATTTAGTTGGATATTCAGATGCAGATTATGCAGGATGTAAGCTTGATCGTAAAAGTACAAGTGGATCTTGTCAGTTTCTAGGAGACAGGCTGATCTCTTGGTTCAGCAAGAAGCAGACATCTATAGCTACCTCAACAACTGAAGCAGAATACCTTGCTGCTGGTAGTTGCTGTGCACAACTGATTTGGATCCAGCAACAACTGAGAGATTATGGAGTAATTACAAATAATTCGCCCATATTTTGTGACAATACAAGTACAATTGCCATCACCTATAATCCAGTTCTTCACTCAAGGACAAACCATATAGATGTCAGACACCACTTCATTAGAGATCATGCTTTGAAGAAGGACATTAGACTGGAGTATATATCAACTGAGCAACAAGCAGCTGACATCTTCACCAAACCATTGCCCGAGACTAAGTTTTCTTACTTTCGCAATATTCTTGATTTAATTGATCTGTCTTAAAATTATTACTAATGTTGCTTTACTAATAGAATTATCTGCAGAAAATAAGAACACAACAAATTGAAAATAATACTTTATTAAGAATACCATCGATCCCAGTTTACAGAAGATATCATAGAACCAACTGAATCCTGCCATTCTCTAATCCAATTATTCAACTCATAAATTTGGATTCTAGAAAATGACCTAGTTGTAGAAATCTTCTCAACCACATGCCATTCCTTCCATAACATTGCTTCTAACAGATATTTGTCATCAATCACATCTGTAACATGCCTAACTTCAAAACGATCAATATATTTTCTTGATGTTGCTGCTTGAGCACGAGTAGGAACAGCACCACTACTACTTACCCTCTGCAAATCATGAATCTTGAACCATGTTGACATCACTTTCATCAAGACATATTCTTCCATTGTCTTCTTCAATTCTTTTAAATAAGGACTTAATTGCTCATTAACTTGAATATGCGAACTACTGCATGCATCAGAGTTACTTGAATCCGACATATTAAACTGCTATTGTTTCACATTCTATCATCTTATTTATAGACAGATGAAATTTAAATGTTGAAGAAACTGAAGAGAATCAAATCAACCGAAGCGTTTTTCTCATTTATCGAGGCTTCCTAACTATCAGTTGTTCATTATCAACTGATATCAGTTTGACATTTATTACTTAACGCTTAACCAATCATCAGTTCATTTGTTTATGATCGTAATTCATATATAATAACTAATGAAACTTATTATTTGCAGGAAAAAGAAAAACAAAGTTAAGCCAAAATAAATATTTCATTCAACCATAAATATTTGCTTGGATTACATCATTATATTTCTCTTCTACAACAATTATCCACATCTTCAACCAAGCAGATAAAGGTCCAGTAGATGTCTTGGAAAAGCTGTGAGAACCAGCTATGCACCTAAGGATCTTCAGCTCCTTTCGAAGCATCAGCTGATAGATATGACCATCTGTGAAGATATCCACCCACACAGCTATGTGCAAGTGCTCCCGCACTTCTCTCAACTCTGCCATCAATTCTGGAGTGGTAGCCTCTCCAGAATTATACAGGAACGCAAGCTCCTGTAACTTTTCCCAGTAGTGAAGACTCTTGTAGAAGACTTCGTCTTCTATAACAGCCTTCCTAGCTTCCAGAGTAAACGATGAAGCACTTGAGCTACTAGCATCTGCCATTCTTTTTACTTTGAATATGTTTTTCAATATGACTGAAACTAACCATGTCACTTCTACTTATAGCCAAGAGTCATGGAAGATGAAGGGTCGTCAACGTTTCAGCAAACGATAATCTTTCTGACCTTTAAATTTATTTTATATCGTCGCTTTAATTATTTTATGCATAGATTAAGGGGGAATATCAGTTTTAAAGAGGTTAACTGAGAAGAAAATTGTTTGTGAACTCTCAACTGAAATGAATCAGTTTCCCAACTGATCGTTCAGCTGGATATTTTACAAATCTTCTCACATAAGTTAACAAATTTAAAACTTATTATATTCCAAATCAACTGACGTGACTGCAGATTTATAACGTGGCCTATTTTAAACCGTTCATCTTTTTCACAAACGCCCACAGCACACGTACACATAGTTTTACTCAAAATTTTTAATGGACTGACACGTGTCCCGAATTTGAACAGTCACGAACAACTGTACTAAGCCCGCTTCAATTCATTTTTCTTCTTACGCATACAATCAGTTTCTAATAGCATACTAATTCCAGAGCTTATCGTTTACGAATTTCAGATCATTTTATCTGTCGAAATGGCGAATCAAATCCCAGCTCAAGTGTTGAACGCTATGGCAATCGATTTTGACTCAGTTTTATCAGTTCAAGAAGCAGAAGTTAAGAACGTTTTTCTGAAGATTGAATCTGCTGGTCTCAGGATATTTTTAGGACAATCTTCGCAGGAGATATACCCCAAGGAAGTAAATGAATTCTATCTGAAGGGGTTCGTCACTACTGATGGAAGTATCTCTGTAACCTTCAATAATCAACTGTTGATCCTATCTGAAGAGGACTTTGGAGAAATTTTCTCTTTGCCAACTGATGGGTACGTCAGTTTTTCTGAAGTCAAAACATCTGACATTGAGGAAATGCAATCTTTGCTATCTGCTGATGGGCGGAAAATCAAAGTTTCCGATCCAAAGAAAGAGATGAAATCAAAAATTCAATTATTAGCCGACATTGTGGTAAAAGGCATATTGGCTAAGGCTGGCTCCTATGCTGCCCTTACTCTTGAAAAATTCCAAGTGATGACCATCATCATGGGAGAGAAGAAAGCTAACTGGAGGCATATTATTTTCAATATTCTGAGGAATATGCTTCAATCTACCAAACAGTCAAGAGGCTTTGCTATTCCAATCAATTATCTTCTGAAATTAAAAAGATTGGTAGCTGACAATACTGGAAAATCATCAAAGTTCAAGGTATTCAATGCCAAGAACATCTTATCGCCAAAGACCAAACTGGACATTTCTCCCAAAAAGTTTTTGAAAACCAAACAGGAGGTTGGAATGCAACCACCTGCTCCAACACCAATCAAGAAGACCAAAACTTTGGCCCAACTGAAGACTGCAAAACGAAAACTGATTATCAGTGAATCAGATTCGGAGAAAACTCCTTCTCCTAAACTTGTCAAGAAACCAAGAACGCAAAGAACTAAACCAATAACAGCGGTGGAATTTATTCCAACTGAGAGATTGACTCAATCACCTGCCCAACAGCCTATTCATGCTATCCCTTTGCAAGTTGTTTCACCTGATGATTCAGTTACTGAAGAAAAGGCACCTGCTAAAGCAAGAGCTCCTTTGACTCATGTAAATCGACTTACCATTTTGCCTCGGGCCAGATCTAAAGGTGTTATATTGAAGGAACCAGTGGAAACCACTCACTCTGGTTTGGATATTCCTCACATTCTCACAACTAAAAAAGGAAAGGGCAAGCTAGTTGAAGAACCAAGGCCATCTAATACCATCCAAACTCACATTGACCTGGTTTGGGAACAGGTAAATGCATTTGCCACATCGAAACTAAAATCTTTTGATAGCTGGAAGAGTTTTAGGACTGAAATTTTTGCCAAAGAACTGAAGCACAAATCCCAACTGAAAAAGTTTATTAAACTTGAAGAGATTGTGTTAAATATAGTCAAAGCTGCTACTATTGCTCAGGCATTGGAGAGGCAAAAATATTTCTTTGATCAAATTCGAGTAAAAAAGATGACAAGAATGGTTGAAAAGCTGAAATCCAACTACAATCCCATAGGTCCAACATCATATCATGATAGAGCTGTGTTCACCCAACTGGACTCAGATCATAGTGGCCTACAAAGGGAAATCAGATTTTGGGAACAAGATCAGGAACTGGTTCTTCTTGACAAATCCTCCAATTCAAATGCGGAAAAAGATTCATCCTCCTCCCAACAGAATGAGCCATCTCCACAACCGTCTGCTGAAAAGCCAGTTCAGGATATGCCTCAATCTTCTCAGGTTGAACATCAGCTGTATTCTGAAACTGAACTATCTTTTGCAAACATTGATGAAATCATTCAGGCTGTAGCTCTGGAAGCTCAGCTAGAAAAAATACATTCTGAATCAGTTGCTCCTTCAACTGAACAACCAGTACAAGAAGTTCAGATACCATCTGAAGAACTAGTTGAACCACTGGCTGCTGAAGAGCCAGTCCCAGATTCAATGCAAGAACAACAAGAAGCACCAGTTCAGCCAGAAATCTCTGCTGAACATGTCACTCAAACTGATGAACTAGAAAAATCTCCAGGTCAAGCAGTTCCTGAAAATGTGGTGAGTCGATTGCTCATTCAAACAAAGGAGCCAGTGAAAAGGATCGATTTTAGGTGCCCGAATTCGCAACGGAAGCAATAAAATTTTCGAAAATCATATTTATGTAGCATAAAATTTCGGGCACCACATGTACTAGGGTGTAGCATATACAAAAACACAACTATGACATTCATAAGGTGTTAAGAAATTATACCTATCAACCTCTTGAGGTTGATGATGGCTCCAACTAAGGTGTAAACACCTTAGCTCTTGTATGGCAAGACCTTCTACAAGCTTCCTCATTTCCTTCAAATCGAGCCCACCACCAACTAGGAAGATCCCCTCATATTTTGCACTAGAAAAATATGAGGATTTTTCTTTGAGAAGAGAATTGTTTCTCCAACAATTGAAGAACAAAAATTGGGAGAAAATGAGACTCAAATTTCGGCCATAGGGGTGGGAAAAAGTGACTCATGTAAATCGACCTAAAGGAATGCCATGCCTTGGATGTGGAAAAAGTGATGCTTTTTCTTGATGCTTGAAAAAGTGATTGTATGTCCCAAAGGAATGCCATGCCTTGGATGTGGAAAAAGTTGCCTCCCAACCCTTCACCTCCCATGCATGCTTTCCTATTTGAGCTTGTAACAATTACAAGGCTCATGGACTTTAATTTAATTGTCTCAAACATATTTGAGCCCAATTAAACCTTACTTGTTATTACCCATGTCACTAGTTGAATAATTATTTTACTATTGGGCTCTACAAGACCCAATATGATTTAATTAATTCAACACTTGAATTAATTTAATTATTTAGACTCTACTAGGCCCACTAGTGTTTAATTAATCCAACACTTGAATTAATTTAATTTAGTCCATAATAATGTTTATGAAAATCACAATTTTCAAATACATTATTTATTTGGCCAACTTTTAATTTATGAACACTTCCTCAAATTAAAAGTTACATTCTCCTTATAGAATTCATACTTCTATTTTTCCTTACGCTTATAAACTCCTTTATAAGCCGTTCAACACATTGAACTATTTTACTTCTCAACGGGATCTAGAAAGCTAGCACTTGTGTGGCCCTCAATGGTTCATTGATACAACTAGCCGTGGGTTCACATCTCCATGTGATTCGGACTAAACATGTCCTTATACGAGCATACCCCAATTGCTCCATCCTTACTTATCAACCCTTTGATAACAAGAACGTCAGAACTCTAGTCTGATATTACCCAACCAATCATGTTAAACGCCTAGCAGCATCGCTTACATGATTTCCTAGGTATCAAATGATAGTGCCTGCAAGAACCATTCAATTATGGTTAGCGTACAGTACGGTCCCTTCAACTCATATATCCCGACCGATTCGACAACCATTGGTTTATCGAGAGTTGTCAATGAATCGATACTATGTGTCATGTCGTAGTTGCATCGATGGTGTAATCTATGAAACCCCTTTCATAATTACCACCATACTCTGATAAGAGATTTCAATCTACATACACATGAGAACACATAGGATATCCATACCCGAAGGTAAGCGGTGAATCCCCGACTACAATGCATCGACTCCTATATGTTTCGACAGAACACCCAACCTTGCCACCTGATGACCCCATGAGAGTCGGTAAACAAGTCAAAGTGTAATTCTAGCACATAGAGTCTCAATGTTGTCCCTGGTCATAAGGACTAATGGTGTACAACCATAAACTAGGACTTTTCCACTCGATAAGTGAGAACCACTTGGAAAGTCCTTTATGGAGGGTTGTTCAGTGCACTCTACCAGGAGCACCTATCTGCATGCTCGGACATCACAATGTCCCCTACCAATGAAACATAGTACTCACATCGCAGATACTAGTCTCGAACTCGAGCGGCCTATATCATTCTTAGTGGCGGCTGAATCGACTAGGAACCGTTTAGAATATACAGTATTACAAATATGAGTTTCATGATACTCATCATATGAGCATCTCATATTCTTTCTACTATTTGTATATTCAAGGGCTTTATCTATGCAACTAGCATGGGTATACAGATAAAGAAGTGCCAAAATGATAAATTCAAATATTATTAAAATAAAGACTGTTTATACATAGAGTTTCATTGTGAACACTCGGCCAACACTTGGCTTGACGTGCACCTACTCTAACAATCTCCCACTTGCACCAGAGCCAACTACCCATATGCCTCAAACCCATCGATTCGCGATGCTTCTCGAATATTGGTCCAGGTAAAGGCTTAGTTAGCGGATCAGCAACATTATCTACGGAGCCGACTTTGTTAATCGTGACATCTCCTCTTTCCACGATCTCTCTGAGGATGTGGTACTTTCTCAATACGTGTTTGGACTTCTGCTGAGACCTCGGCTCCTTTTCTTGATCAATGGCTCCCGTATTGTCACAAAACACCGGGACCGGAGTAACTCCATTAGGAATGACGCCAAACACTTGGATGAAATTCCTTATCCAAACAGCCTCCTTTGCTGCAGCTGATGCAACAATATATTCTACCTCAGTGGTGGAATCCGCAGTACTGTTTTGCTTGGAACTCTTCAAAGAGACAGTAGCACCATTGAGCATGAATATGAATCCAGAGGTTGACTTCGAGTCATCGATATTGCTTTTGAAGCTAGAGTCGGTATAGCCTTCCAATTTCAGTTCTCCACCCCCATAAACCAAGAACAACTTATTGGTCCTTCTCAAATACTTGAGGATGTCTTTTACTGCTTTCCAGTGTGGAAGACCAGGGTTGGATTGATATCTACTCACTACACTTAGTGCAAAAGCCACGTCAGGACGTGTAGATATCATCCCATACATGATGCTACCAATCGCAGATGCATACGGAATGCATGTCATCGCCTCTATCTCTGCATCAGTCTTGGGAGACATAGACTTGGATAGGGACACGCCATGACACATTGGTAGATGTCCTCTCTTGGACTCATCCATCGAGAACCTCTTCACGATGGTATCAATGTATGTGGACTGGGTGAGACCAAGCAATCTTTTTGATCTATCTCTATAGATCTGTATTCCCAATACAAAAGATGCTTCACCCAAGTCCTGCATCGAGAACTTACTCGCTAACCATATCTTAGTTGATTGCAACATCCCTACATCATTCCCAATGAGTAGAATGTCATCAACATAAAGTACAAGGAATGTCACAGCACTCCCACTAACCTTTTATACATAGTGTTCCTCAGGATTCTTAACAAAACCAAACTCTTTGATTGTATTATCGAATATGAGGTTCCAACTCCTAGATGCCTGCTTTAGACCATAAATAGATCTTTGAAGTTTGCATACCATATGCTCACTTCCGATAGATGTAAACCCTTCGGGTTGAGACATGTAAATCTCTTTCTTAATATCCCCATTAAGAAAGGTTGTCTTAACATCCATCTGCCATATCTCATAGTCATACCATGCAGCTATGGCTAGCAAAATCCTTATGGACTTGAACATTGCAACTGGAGAAAAGGTTTCCTCAAAGTCAACTCCTTGTCTTTGAGTATATCCTTTTGCCACCAATCGCGCCTTGAAGGTCAATACCTTCCCATCCGCCCCAAGTTTCCTCTTGTAAATCCATTCACCCTATGGGAATAATTCCCTCAGGTGGATCCACGAGATTCCACACTTGGTTCGAATGCATGGAATTCATCTCAGATTCCATTGCTTCAAGACAGTTGGATGAATCGGCATCAGATAACGCTTCCTTGAAGGTCCTTGGATCTCATCCATGGTTAGGCTCATCATGGCCCTCTTCAAGAAGCAGACCATACCTCATAGGTGGTCTCGAGACTCTCTCGGATCTTCTAGGAGCTTGTATCTCCTCTCTTGGCTCTTCGGGTGTGGGTTCTATAATGGTGAGTGTCTCTCGAACCTCTTCAAGTTCTATCATCTCGCCTTTTCTATCCAATAGAAATTCCCTTTCCAAAAAGGTTGCATTCCTAGAAACAAACACCTTTGTTTCTTTGGGATGATAGAAGTAGTATCCAACCGAATTCTTTGGATATCCCACAAAGTAACATAAAATGGATCGACTATCCAATTTATCTTCCACTACCTGCTTCACATAAGCAGGGCACCCCCATATTCTAAGATAAGAATATTTGGGTGGCTTACCCATCCATATCTCATATGGTGTCTTGTCAACTGCCTTTGAATGGACATTGTTCAACAACAGTTCCGCTGTCTCAAACGCATATCCCCAAAAAGATGGCGGCAACTCCGTGAACCCTATCATAGACCGAACCATCTCCATCAAAGTCCGGTTACGACGCTCCGAAACACCATTCAACTGCGGTGTAGCGGGCGAGTCCACTGCGAGAGAATCCCATTCTCCCTAAGATACTCTTGGAACTCGGCACTCAAGTACTCACCACCTCGATCCGATCGAAGTGTCTTGATGCTTCGTCCCAACTGCTTCTCTACTTCACTTCTGAATTCTTTGAACCTTTCAAAGGCTTCAGACTTGTATTTCATCAAATACACATTCCCATACCTCGAAAAGTCATCGGTAAAAGTGATGAAGTAGACATGTCCATGCTTAGTGGTGATCCTAAACGGACCGCAAACATCGGTATGGATCAAATCCAATAACCCTTTGGCTCGCTCCACATGGCCCTTAAAGGGAATTTTGGTCATCTTTCCTTTCAGACAGGATTCACAAGTCGTGAGAGCATTAATATCAGACATATCAAACATGCCCACTCCCACTAGCTTGTTCATCCTTCTTAGGGAAATATGTCCTAATTGAGCATGCCATAATTGTGCCGAATTTAGAGTATCTTGTTTTCGCTTGTTTGTTGTTGTTATTGGTTGGACATTGTTTACCGGAATATCTTTCAATTTTAAGATATAGAGATCGTTTTCAAGTTCTCCAGTACCAATTAAACATTCATTCTTGTAAATGTTGCAAACACCTTTGCTAAATAAACAAGAATATCCATCTTTATCTAGCATAGAAATGAAAACAATGTTTTTTACCAAGTCTGGTACAAACAAAACATCTCTCAAAACAAGCTTAAAATCATTTTTCAAATGCAAATAAACATCTCCTACGGCTTTGGCAGCAACCCTTGCTTCATTGCCCATCCTCAACAAAGTCTCACCTTCCCTGAGCCTCCTACTTCTTCCCATCGCCTGCAAATCATTACAGAGATGTGAGCCACAGCCGGTATCCAATACCCAAGAAGTAGAGTTAATTGAAATGTTTACTTCAATATAGAACATACCATTTCCAGAACTCTTCTGGGCAAGATATTCCCTGCAATTACGCCTCCAATGTCCAGGCTTCTTGCAGTGATGACAGATGTCAACAGTCTTGTCAGCCTTCACTGGTGTGGCTGCCACAACGGGACCCGGAGTTTGCCTCTTCAACGGCACGTTCTTCTTGGGACATTGGAAAGAACGCTTCTTTCCCTTCCCAGGTGGACCGGTCTTCGTACCAGATGAAGTGCCCACAAAAAGAACCGGCTTCTCTTTCTTGATAGTGGACTCAAAAGTCACAAGCATATTCACCAACTCCTCAAGGGTCGGCTCCATCTTGTTCATGTTGAAGTTCACCACAAAAGGATCAAATGAGCTAGGCAATGACAACAGCAACACGTCGGTGGTCAGCTCCGAAGGCAATATCAAATCCATGCCAACGAGCTTGTCCACGAGCCCAATCATCTTTAGGCCATGCTCATGGACCGAGGCCCCATCTCGCATGCGCAAAGTGATCAGCTCCTTGACGGTAGCATGCCTAAGAGGCCGAGTCTACTCACCAAAGAGCTCCTTGAGGTGCATATGAATGTCAGCAGCATTCTTTGCATCCTCAAAACGCCTCTGCAGCTCATCATTCATAGAAGCCTGCATATAACACCTGGCCTTCAAGTCATGGTCACACCAATCCTTGTAGGTCTGCAATTCCTCAGGAGTGCAGCTAGTCGGAGCCTCAGCAGGGGGCGACTCAGTCAGTGTATATGCAATCTTTTCCGAGTTCAAGACGATTTTCAGATTTCTTAGCCAAGTGATGTAATTAGGTCCGGTTAATACGTGTTTTTCGAGTATGGCAGAAAGCGGATTGCGAATTGAAGACATTGTCAAATTTTGTACTGAAAAGTGAAACAGATAAATGTTAATGATTATTTTAAAATATTTAGTAAGATATAAAGTATGGACTTTTACTTTATAAATTTTCGCTCCCACTGTTTTGACATTTTCACTACCCTCTAGTGAAAACGGGAAACTCCTTTCCTCAGTAGGTACGTAAGGTCCAATTAGCGAATTATGATCCCGAATAATATCAGCAAATCATAATCCCTAAAAGGTAGTTTCCAATTGCATCACAATGCAACCCTCTACGTAAACTTTTGTCTCACGTTTGATTAGGACCCAATAATTTGACGTCGTTCATCTTCAAGTGTCAAGCCTTACCCATCGATGTTGAACCTTAATGGACGGTCGCCATGAGTTCCCCCAATAATATTGGTCGAAATCATGGGAGTTCCACGTAGTTCACATCACCATGTCAATGGATGTCACAGCTTTCCGGCACCCAGGGCCCCCCCAATAATATGAGCCGAGCCCCGAGTACAGGTAGCGTTCATCATGCACCCATTGTCGATGGAAGACATGGAAATTATAAACAAATTTATAATTCTCCTTTTCGGATTTGATATTAATTTTGAATCTTATTCAAAATGAGGGTTTTTTATATTTGAAAGGTCTCATCATTAATTTAATTTAAAAGCTTGCCATGTTTGATCGTATGTTTGCCGGATTCATGCAACTTTGTTATTATCATAATAATAACGCACATACTCATTATTTATAACATATCATGCATATATTATAAACAGTAAACAAACAAGGATGATCAATCGCCCCAATACTAATGGCCCGTGTGAGCTAAACACGGGCCTAGGTCCAATCCTAGGGAAATGCAAGGGATGCAAATGCAACTATTACATATGCTTCCAATATTTACATGTCTTCGATCTTCATAATCATCATGGCCACCATCTTCCAATCTTGATCATCCACTATACTAATATTTACAAATAAATATCCATGGCAAATAGGGATACATCTCATGGGGGTGGGAACGGGCCGTAAACCAAGCCCACTTTAAATTTGATAATTATTACAATCATTCAACACAAAATATCCTAGCATACACCTAGCAAATTGGGCTTGGGCTTTTGATCATCCTGCATGCAATATCATATATCATACACCATCAATTAATTATCACAATAATTAATTGATCCAATATTATATATCTTGATCCAATCACTAACCGCCAGGATTATAAACTAAATTAACAAAGTATACAAACACCTTTGTCTACTTTCTAATTAATTTATTTATAACCGAATTTCTTGTAAATCACCATTTACCATAAATAATTAAAGTCCAACTTCAATTATTTATTTCATGAGAAAATATTTTCAACTTTTGTAATTTTAAACTTAAGGACCCAAAAACACATTTTTCACCAAAAACATTTTGGCCCATTTAAAATTCACAAATATGTTAGCCATCCGATGACCCAACAACTCAAGGCCCATGACACTTTGATATTTCAAAACACCTTTTGAAAACCCTAGTTGTCATCGCCGTCGCCGGATTCCGGCCAACATGCAAAAATTTTTTTTATTATTTTTTCAAGGGGGGGATTCGGGCAGCCCCTCGGGCTGCCCTTGCTGCCTGAAATGGGCAGCAACATGCTGCCCGAAAACCCTTTTGTTTTGGCCTTGATTTTGTTGCAAAAATTTCATCTCATGCGGTTAGAAATCGACCTCAATATAATATTATGTATATGCTACAAAAACTAGTACCCTTAGCTCATGATACCACTTGAAAGGGATCGATTTTAGGTGCCCGAATTCGTAACGGAAGCAATAAAATTTTCGAAAATCATATTTATGTAGCATAAAATTTCGAGCACCACATGTACTAAGGTGTAGCATATACAAAAACACAACAATGACATTCATAGGGTGTTAAGAAATTATACCTATCAACCTCTTGAGGTTGATGATGGCTCCAACTAAGATGTAAACACCTTAGCTCTTGTATGGCAAGACCTTCTACAAGCTTCCTCCTTTCCTTCAAATCGAGCCCACCACCAACTAGGAAGATCCCCTCATATTTTGCACTAGAAAAATATGAGGATTTTTCTTTGAGAAGAGAATTGTTTCTCCAACTATTGAAGAACAAAAATTGGGAGAAAATGAGACTCAAATTTCGGCCATAGGGGTGGGAGGAGAGAAGGGAGACTTTTCTTGATGCTTGAAAAAGTGATTGTATGTCCCAAAGGCATGCTATGCCTTGGATGTGGAAAAAGTTGTCTCCCAACCCTTCACCTCCCATGCATACTTTCCTATTTGGGCTTGTAACAATTACAAGGCCCATGAACTTTAATTTAATTGTCTCAAACATATTTGAGCCCAATTAAATCTTACTTGATATTACTCAAGTCACTAGTTGAATAATTATTTTACTGTTGGGCTCTACAAGACCCAATATGATTTAATTAATTCAACACTTGAATTAATTTAATTATTTGGACTCTACTAGACCCACTAGTGTTTAAGTCATTCAACACTTGAATTAATTTAATTTAGTCCATAATAATGTTTATAAAAATCACAATTTTCAAATACATTATTTATTTGGACAACTTTTAAATTAGAAACACTTCCTCACATTAAAAGTTACATTCTCCTTATTGAAGTCATACTTCTATTTTTCCTTACGCTTATAAACTCCTTTATAAGCCGTTCAACACATTGAACTATTTTACAACTCAACGGGATCTAGAAAGTTAGCACTTGTGTGGCCCTCAATGGTTCATTGTTACAACTAGCCGTGGGTTCACATCTCCATGTGATTCGGACTAAACATGTCCGTATACGAGCATACCCCAATTGCTCCATCCTTACTTATCAACCCTTTGATAACAAGAACGTCAGAACTCAAGTCTGATAGTACCCAACCAATCATGTTAAACGCCTAGCAGCATCGCTTACATAATTCCCTAGGTATCAAATGATAGTGCCTGCAAGAACCATTCAATTATGGTTAGCGTACAGTACGGTCCCTTCAACTCATATATCCCGACCGATTCGACAACCATTGGTTTATCGATAGTTGTCAATGAATCGATACTATGTGTCATGTCGTAGTTGCATCGATGGTGTAATCTATGAAACCCCTTTCATAATTACCACCATACTCTGATCAGAGATTTCAACCTACATACACATGAGAACACATAGGATATCCATACCCGAAGGTAAGCGGTGAATCCCCGACTACAATGCATCGACTCCTATATGTTTCGACAGAACACCTAACCTTGCCACCTGATGACCCCATGAGAGTCGGTAAACAAGTCAAAGTGTAATTCTAGCACATAGAGTCTCAATGTTGTCCCTGGTCATAAGGACTAATGGTGTACAACCATAAACTAGGAATTTTCCACTCGATAAGTGAGAACCACTTGGAAAGTCCTTTATGGAGGTTTGTTCAGTGCACTCTACCAGGAGCACCTATCTGCATGCTCGGACATCACAATGTCCCCTACCAATAAACATGGTACTCACATCGCAGATACTAGTCTCGAACTTGAGCGGCCTATATCCTTCTTAGTGGCGGCTGAATCGACTAGGAACCGTTTAGAATATACAGTATTACAAATATAAGTTTCATGATACTCATCATATGAGCATCTCATATTCTTTCTATTATTTATATATTCAAGGGCTTTATCTATGCAACTAGCATGGGTATACAGATAAAGAAGTGCCAAAATGATAAATTCAAATATTATTAAAATAAAGACTGTTTATACATAGAGTTTCATTGTGAACACTCGGCCAACATTTGGCTCGACGTGCACCTACTCTAACAGCAAAAACCAAGTTCAGTAAACTCTCAACAAGAGGCACCAGTGGAAACTGACCAAGCGTTATCTGTTGATCCAAATCCACTTTCACCACCTCAAATTCACGAAGAAATTGCTGCAACAGACATTCTAGCACAGACTGTTTCTGAAACGATATTATCTGATAGGACCATGGTGGTCTTTGATCAAGTCTCACATGAACCAAGAACATCTAATCAGTCACCTCCTCTTCAATCCACTGAAATGGATCTTGTTCTTGAAGAAATCCAGAATATGCAGCACAATATGCAGCAGATGATTACTGAAATCAAGAAAATTCAATCTACACAATCTCTCACACTGTCAAATTGGATTCTTCAATTGAATCTGATTCAGCAAAACTGAAAGCCATTCAAGCAAACATGGATTCTCTTACCCGAACCGTACTTGAGATGAAGAATAACAGAGGTCTAGCTCAAAGTCTCTATACAACTCAAGATATAATCAGTCAACGGTTTGAGCGATTAGAAACATCTGTTTCTAATAAAATGGAATTGCTGCAGACTTGCTTACAAACTGCTGTCTCAAGTATCTCCGCCGATGTCAAAATTCTTTCCACTGACGTTCGAAAATTATCTGAGAAGATGGATTTGTTTGACAAAAAGGGGGAAGAAATCAAAGATCAAAGAGCATCTTGAGAAACAGCAGAAGCAGTTAATCAGATTATTAGATTCAGCTGTTATTAAATCAAGATCTCTTTCAGTTCAAGAAATTCAATCTCTTATTTTATCTACAATGAGCTAAGATGTTCAGTTATTATTTACTTAGTTTTGTCAAACACCATGAAGGGGGAAATTGTTGGAAACTAAATTCCGGCGTTTGACAAAATATGAACAAACTGATCAACCAACTGATACGCGCAAGTACATTCAACAACTGGACTTAATAATAACTGAAATCAACTGACTGATCAGTTGGAAACTGATCAGTTGATATATTCAGCCGTATGCTAAGCACCCTTCAACTGAACATATCTCGTGAAAGAAAATTCAACCGTCAAGGGACATAGAAGATTGCAACGCCGCACTTCGATCAATACAGCTTAGAAAAACGCATTTCGGCCAAAGCAATTAAAACGCCGCATCACAATAAATGAAGCAAACAATGTCCAAGGAATAATCAAGTAGAAATCAACGGATACAAAGATTCAAATTCATCTCAAGTTACCGTTGGAGAAAAGAAGCTTATAAATATGACAGAAGAATAGCTGAAGGACAAGGGAATCAATATTATTCAAAAGCTTGCTGTCACTCTGTCAAAATCTTAGCTCACTCTTACTTGATATATTCGTAGCAGTTAAGGCTACAATTTGAGCTCACTAGCAAGTTGTAATAATCGTTGAAATTCGATAGTGCTAAGATCAGTTACGCACTGAGAACATTCTGTTAAACTAAGAGTTTCAGTTTTTGGCTGTGTTAAGTCCAAACTGAAGTGGGTCAGTACAATTCTTGTATTTGATCAAAGTCTTTTAGTGGATATCCTATCCTTGAGATAGAAGTGGTGACGTAGGAGTAATTAAATTCTCCGAACATCCAGAAACAACCCTTGCCTACTTTATTTCAGTTTCATATTCTATCTTTCAGTCAGTTATTTTCCGCAACTACTTTAGTTTAACTGATTGTCATTGACCAACAAGATTCCGAGAATCAGTTTGTGACCAAACTGAACTCAAAATTAGAAAAGACCAGTTTTAACTGTGAGTGTTTATTCAACCCCCCTTCTAAACACTCTTGATATGTTAATCGATCCTATCAGCGCGGGTCCTGGTCGCGCATATGCACGAGGTTCTCTGCCTACCTCGCGCATATGCGCCCTACTAGGTCGCGCATATGCGTGAGGGGTTCAGTCCTCGCACATAATTCAAGTCTTCTCCTGTCTTTCCGGTCTGATCCTTTCCATCTATAATCACATCAATTATCAATAAATCATTTCAGATTACAATAACAAAATTCTCGGGCATTACAATTCTCTCCCCCTAAAAATGTGATTTCGTGCTCGAAATCGCAAGCAATCAAATCAGATAGCAATCAGATACAATAAAGAATGGAGAATAGAAGCTAAACAGTAAACTCACCTCAGTGAAATAACTCTGGGAATTTTTGTCTTATGTCAGATTCAGTCTCCCAAGTATCTTCTTCAATGCCATGAAGACTCCACTGAACTTTCACAAGCGGAATAGTCTTCGTTCTGACCTGCTTTTCTTTACGATCAAGAATCTGAATCGGCTTCTCAAAATAACTCAGAGTCTCATCAATTTCGGCCTCGTCTTGCTGAAGAATATGAGATGCATCAGGAAGATACTTCCGTAATAACGATACATGAAAGAAATCATGTATTCCAGATAGAGAAGACGGTAAAACGAGTTGATAGGCACGATCTCATATCTTCTCCAGAATCTCATATGGTCCAATATAACGTGGAGACAACTTCCCTTTCTTGTCAAATCTGACAACACCTTTGAAAGGAGAAATCTTCAGAAACACTCTGTCTCCTGCCTCAAACACTAGAGGTCGACGTCGAACATTGGCATATTTGGTCTGTCTGTCTTGAGCTGGTCTCATTCCCTGTCGAATCAGCTTTACTCTCTCGGTCATTTCTCGGATCATGTCAGGCCTAATCTCAGGTACCTCGGAGATATCATCCCAATACAGAGGGGATATGCACTTCTTGCCGTACAACGCTTTAAACGGAGCCATCTCTATACTCGTTTGATAGCTGTTGTTGTACGAAAACTCACAAAGTGGCAAAGATTCTTGCCAATTAGTGCCAAAATCTAGCACTACAACTCTCAACATATCCTCCAATGTCTGGATAGTCCGCTCTGACTGTCCGTCGGTTTGTCGATGATATGCGGTACTCAGATGCAACTTCCTACCTAGAGCTTGCTGCAAACTGTGCCAAAAGTGCGAAGTAAACCGAGGATCACAGTCTGATACAATCGACTTCGGCACTCCATGCAATCTGACCACTTCTCTGACATAAATCTCTGCCATCTGTTCATGTCTGTAAGTCATCTTGTACAGAATAAAACATGTTGATTTGGTCAATCTGTCAATCACAACCCAAATCGCATCACAACCTCGGGAGGAACGTGGTAGCTTTGTTACAAAATCCATAGAAATGTGATCTCATTTCCATTCAGGAATAGACAAGCTATGCAACAAACCTCCTGGTTTCTTTCTTTCGGCTTTCACCTGTTGGCAATTCAAACATTTTGATACAAACTCTGCAATATCTGCTTTCATCTGTTTCCACCAAAACTGTCTTTTCAAATCATTATACATCTTTCTGCCACCAGGATGAATACTGAATCGACTACTGTGCGCTTCTGAAAATATCTGTCGTTTCAACTCTAAAACATCTGGCACAACAAGACGATTATTCACATATAGTACATCATCACGTACCTGATACTCTGATCGATGCCCTGCTCTGACGATCGATATCGAGTTCTGAACATTCTGATCGACTTTCTGAGCTTCTTTAATTCTCAAAATCAGCTCTGGTTCGACTTGAATAGCATAAAGTCTCAGTGGTCTACAATCTGTTTCAAATGCTAATCCAGAAAAACAGCAATCTTCAATCAAATTTGAAACACCAATCGTCGATAAGGATAAAGAACATACCTTTCGACTCAGTGCATCTGCTGCTGCATTCGATTTTCCCGGATAGTATTTAGTTTCACAATCAAAATCTTTCAGTAAATCAAGCCATCTTCGTTGCCTCATATTCAATTCAGACTGTGAAAACAAATATTTCAGACTCTTGTGATCATAATAAATCTCAAACTTCCCACCGTATAGATAGTGTCGCCAAATATTCAGTGCAAATACAATGGCTGTCAATTCAAGATCATGAATTGGGTAGCGAGACTCATGTGGCTTCAATTGTCTTGAGGCATAGGCAATAACATGTCCTCGCTGCATCAAAACACAACCCAGTCCTCTGTGAGAAGCATCACAATAAACAACAAAATCACCAGTACCTGACGGGATAGTCAACACCGGAGCACTGGTCAATCTCTTATTCAATTCGAGAAAGTTGGACTCACACTCTTCTGACCAAAAAAATGGTGCATTCTTCTGAGTCAACTGAGTAATAGGTTTAGTAATACTAGAGAAATCTTTAATAAATTGACGATAGTAGCTTGCTAAACCCATAAAACTGTGTATCTCTGGCACTGAAGTCGATCTAAGCCAACTGATCACGGCCTCAACTTTGCTAGGATCAATAGAAATACCATTTTCAGATATAATATGACCCAGAAATACAACTTGTTTCAGCCAGAATTAACATTTCGACAGTTTGGCATACAATTTCTCAGCCCTCAAAATCCTCAACACAGTTCTCAAATGCTCAGCATAATCAATCATATTCTTTGAGTAAATCAGAATAGCATCAATAAATATAATCACGAAATCATCAAGATACTTCTGAAATACACGGTTCATCAATCCCATAAATACAGCTGTTGCATTGGTTAAACCAAACGGCATGACATAAACTCATAAGGGTCATACCTGGTTCTGAAAGTTGTCTTTGATATATCAGAATCTCGGACTCTCAGCTGATGATATCTAGATCTCAGATCGATCTTGGAATACACAGAAGAACCCTGCAACTGATCAAATATATCATCAATACGAGACAAAGGGTATTTGTTCTTTACCGTAGCCTTGTTCAGTTGCCGGTAGTCAATGCAAAGTCTCATAGAACCGTCCTTCTTTCGAACAAACAATACTGGAGCACCCCAAGGAGAAACACTTGGTCTGATGTAACCCTTGGCCAGTAAATCTTCTAACTTCTCTTTCAATTCTTTCAGTTCAATCGGTGCCATTCTGTACGGAGCTCTAGAAATCGGAACTGTACCTGGTACCAATTGAATGCTGAAGTCTATCTCTCTGACTTGAGGTAAACCCCGAATCTCATCTGGGAAGACATCAGCAAGCTCACATACCAGTGGCAAATCAGCCAATGATGGGCTCGATTTCAGTAAGTCAACTTAATACACAAGGAATCCCTCTGCTCCTTTCTCTAATAATCGAGTCATAGATAATGCAGATATCAAAGGAATTCTCGATCTAGAACCCTTACCGTAAAATTTTCATTCATCAGCCATCTCAGGTCTGAATCTCACAATCTTCTGGAAACAATCTACGGTAGCTCTGTACTTGGTCAGCATATCAATACCGATAATGCAGTCAAAATCAGACAACCCAAGTACAATACAGTCTAACTCAATCTCATGCCCGTCATACTGTAGCATACAATGTTTCATAGAATTCACTGATATAAGACCTCTCCCCAAAGGTGAAGAGACAGATACTACAGATGATAATGACTCAACAAGCAATGCATGAATCAATGCAAATCGCTCAGAAATAAATGTATGGGATGCACCGGTATCAATCAATACATAAGCAGGATAACCACATAAAGAACAGTTACCTGCAACAACATCATCTGGTGCTTCATGTGCCTGTTCTTCAGTCAAAGCAAATACTCTGGCTTGCTGTCTCGGAGGCTGGCTAACAGTCTGGCTTCCTCATTGCCTCTGCTGTGACTGAAGAGTAGTCGGTGGCTAGAAGGAGTGAACATCATATGATTGTCTATCTATCTGAGCCACTGATCCAGATGATTATGCTCCCTGGGATCTCTGAGAATCTCTCTGTGGACATACTCTAGCAAAATGTCCCTGGTGTCTGCAAATGCGGCAACTACAAAATACTCCTTGGCGTTGTTCTGTGGGATGTCTCCTCCACAAGTTCTGCAATAGACCCCTGTACTACTCTGGCTCTGTCGGGAACCACTGGAGCTAGATGAACTGCTCCCTGACTTCTTGAACTGCTTTCCTCGGGCTTTCAACTGATCTTTCTTTTCACTGCCTAATCAGGCCAGCTTCAGCTCTTTTTGCTCTGTTCAGGGCATCAGCAAAATTATTCGTTCACCATGTGTTTACCAATGTGAAGATCTCAGGATTCAGTTCATCGATAAACTGATCAACAACAGCTTCACCACTCTCAGCAACATGTGGAGCAAAACGTAGCAACGTAGAGAACTTGGCCACGTATTCTTCAATGTTCAGCTGACCCTGTCTCATATTAGCAAACTCTTCCCCTTTGTCTTTCCTGTATGACACTGAGAAAAATCTTTGATAAAACTCAGTCTTTAAGATTTTTCAAGTAATCACTGTACCTCGATGCTCCAAAGCCCTCTTCGTTGTGAGCCCAATTCTTTGCAACATCATGCAACTGGTGCCCAATCAATCTGACTATGCGCTCATCTGTATAATCCAGTGAATCAAACAGCATCTCTTTATCATCGAGCCAACTCTCACACTCAACAGAATTCTCTGTACCCTTCAAAGTCGGCGGTTTGAATGACTGAAATCTCTTCAGTAGCGTTTCCATCGGAGTTGCTGTGACATCCATTGGATTAGTCGAGGTACTACCCTGTTCTGGGACTCTTCGAGGAGACATATCTGATTATCAAAAGGATTAGTAACCAAATACAACAAACATATTTCAGTCCTCCTCTGATCATCTTACAGCTGATCAAGAATCGGTTCTGATTCATTCTCAATAACACATGTTTCCAATCAAATCAGATATTCAGGTAAACATGCATTTCAAAGCAGTAAAACATGCAAGCATAGCAAAAGCAGGAAAGAAAACTCAATCTACCCCGCTCACTAGCTTCTATCTTCGTCTAAGGAACCTACTGCTCTGATACCACCTGCTGTGGGGACCCGAACCTAATTTGTCTTCTTCATCATCATTAGGATCAATTAATTAATCTAGGTCTAAATTTTTTTTTAAAATACATAAATGCGGAACATATGATAATCAGTCTGATATAAACATCAAAAGTAAAGTACAAATCTTGTACAAAATACGTTCAGATCAACTAGTGTTCAACAACTACATCAAGTGCTGAAAATCTAATCTACTTCTAAGTCTGGATCTCCACGGTAATCTTGATCTCTCATCCTCTTCTCGACCCTGATCATGTCCCAGCTGTTGACATGCACACATACAAACACAACAACAGGCGGATAACTCCAGTGAGAAATATATTCCCAGTATAAACAACGTATACATGCAATCATATAAACAGATATAAAAGCATGAAACAAATATCAATAACATGTATCATAATCTGAAAGACATGAATCGATATAAAGCTGTAATTAGATTCTGGACTCATCATCTCAGAGTCGACTCATCTCTAATTTAGGGATCCCGGTTCCTGAACATTGGCATAATATATCGAATCTCAGCAATAGAAGTCGATCTGATCCTACGCGACATCGATATAAACCAAACATCCAGTGTGTCTTGGCGCATCCGCCAAAGACTTGGCACCTCCGCCCATGACTAGGCACATCCGCCCATGACTCAATACATGCTTTGCTATAAATCAATAGACTAAGCATATCAATCTCATGAATTGCAAACATCAATGCAATTAAATAAAGTATGTGATTTTGGGAAACTCAAGTCAGATCTAACTCGAGTCGTATCCTCCCGGTTCAACATTGATTTATACATTTCTCTTGTCGATCTTACGAAGTCGAAATCTCGAATTCGAAGCCTGTCAATACTCAATCTGGCAATGACAATATTGAGGAGTACAATATCAATATACCACTCAATAAATATTGGATATAATCAGAACTCAATCTAATTCTGTTTTGACGGCATAAGTGCACAATCTCAATATGCCCAGCAATACAAATATCAACAGATACCAATCTCAACTCATAATCAATCAACAAACACCATCTGATACCAAATTTGTATAATCTCAATCAAATTCAATCTGAAAATAATAACAATTTCATACGGTATCCGTTCTTCGATCTGATTTCAATTATACAATGACAACAATCTCGGGAACAGATAATATCATATCAGGATTTCTTCCATATCATATTTTCAAATCATATCAAAACATAATAAAACTTACGTCCAGTTGAAGTCTTTGTCGATAGGAACACAGTACTGAAGTCGGATTGAAATTATAACGGACGGATTTTGCGAATAATCAAAATTATAATTTTCTAAGGAACTTGAAAATTCCATGGCACTTTTCTCGTTTCCCTTGCTGATTTATGAAGAATGAAGTTATGATATATATATATCTTGCATGCCAAAGCCATGTGGCTCATTCTTCAATCTGCACGTCTCGCGCATATGCGCGACCTCATCCGGCGCATATGCGCGAGACCTACTGTTCTCGGCAATCTTCCTTCCCTCTGCTCGCGCATATGCGCGTCCTCTCTTCATGCATATGCGCGAGGTTCTCTGCCAAGTTCACGCATATGCGCGGGTCTTGGTCAGGCATATGCGCGAGGTTCTCTGCCTACCTCGCGCATATGCGCCCTGCTAGGTCGCGCATATGCGCGAGGGGTTTAGTCCTCGCAAATAATTCAAGTCTTCTCCTGTCTTTCCGGTCTGATCCTTTCCATCAATAATCACATCAATTATCAATAAATCATTTCAGATTACAATAACAAAATTCTCGGGCATTACAGCAATGGTCGCTGAATTTATAATTGATTGATAACTGTAATTTTTCTACATAATGCATCCGCTACTAAATTAGGTTTTCGTGGATGATAGCTAATGTCACAGTCGTAGTCTGTTACTAATTCCAACTATCTTCTTTACCTCATATTCAACTCTTTTGTGTGAAGAAGTATTTCAAACTTTTATGGTCGATAAGTATTGTCGCCAAATATTTAATGCAAAAATAATTGTTGCAAGCTCCAGATCATGTGTGGGGTAATTTTCTCATGTACTTTAAGCTTTCTTGATGCATAAGCAATAACTCGGTCACTTTGCATCAGTACTATGCCCAAAACAAGTTTCGAAGTGTCGGTATACAGAACATACTCCCCTTGCCCCAATGGACATCGATAATACTTGCGTTGAAATCAATGATTGCTTCAACTTGTCGAAACTTTCTTGGCGCTCGGATCCCCATATGAACTTTTCATTCTTCTTTGTCAAGGCGGTCAAGGGTACTACAATAGATGAGAATCCTTGAATAAACTTCTTATAATATCCAGCTAGACCCAAGAAACTTTGGATCTCGGTAACGCTCTTCGGTACTGGCCATTCTTTCACTACCTCCACATTACTCGGATCAACCTCGATTCCATCACTAGAAATGACGTGGCATAAGAATGCCACTATATCAAACCAAAATTCACACTTGCTGAACTTAGAAAACAACTTACTATCTTGCAGTACTTGCAGTGATGTCCTCAAATGCTGACTATGCTCCTCTTTACTCTTAGAATAGATCAAAATATCATCAATGAATACTATGACAAATTGATCCAAATACGGCTGAAATACGTGATTCATGAGATCCATGAAGTTTGCTGGCACATTGGTCAACCCAAATGGAATGACCATAAACTCGTAGTGCCCATATCTAGTCCTAAACGTTGTCTTATGAAAATCGGACTCTTTCACTTTCAACCGATGGTATCCAAAACGAAGATCAATCTTCGAGAATATCGATGCTCCTTGAATTGATCAAATAAGTCTTCAATTCTTTGTAGATGATACTTATTCTTGATAGTGACTCTATTCATCTCTCGATAATCAATACAAAGTCGCATAGTACCAGCTTTCTTCTTCACAAACAATACCTTTGCGTCCCACGGAGAACAACTAGAGCGAATAAAACCCTTGTGTAGCAATTCTTGAATTTGATCTTTTAGTTCTTTCATTTCGGCAGGTATTAGATGATAAGGTGCTTTAGAAATGGGTACAGTGCTCGGCATCAACTCAATAGAAAATTCCACCTCACGGTCAGGTGGAATGCCAGAAACGTCATCAGGAAAGACATTAGGAAAGTCTCTAACAATATAACTATCCTCTAGCTTCTTATTGATAGGAGAATGTTAGTGACACATGCTAGAAAAGCTTGGCATAGCATCTCATAAACTTCCTCGTGCACATGAAAGAGATAATGTGCAACATTTGCTTGTTCATCGCCGCCTCAAAGACAAAATATCTCCCACTAAGCGGTCGAATAGACATTTTCCTCTGCCGAAAATCTATCGAAGCTCCATTCACTGATAACCAAACCATACCAAGTATAATATCGAATTCTGGCATAGGAAGTACAATAAGATCTACCTAAATCACATCTCTACATAAACGAAGCTCGAGATTCTTCACAATACTAATAGTGACCATTTGATCGTTGGAAGGAATAGAAACTAGGAAACCCAATCCCATATTCTCAAGAATAATACTCAGTCGCTTGATGAAAGTTTCAGTTATGAAAAAGTGTGTAGCTCCCGAATCCAGCTGTGCATAGGTAGCTACACCTAGAATGAATATCATCCCTGCGACGAAAAATGCTTTTAAATCTTTTCGTGTTAAAGCTTAAGGAATTTGCATCATTATTTTCCAAAAATTGTATGAAGATTACGCATTGAACCCTAGTATTTCATGAAAAATTGAATTTTAACCATTCAATTTTTTTCTAAATTGCATTTTAGTCCCCAAAATTGCTATTTTGCCCCTTTAAATTTAGGAAATTTTGATTTTTTGGCCCCTTAAATTTCTGAAATTGCACTTTTGGTCCTTACATTTTCGGAAATTACATTTCAATTAATCAAATTTTTGGAAAATTGCATTTTGGTCCTTAGAATTTTTGAAAATTTTCAATTTAGTCCTTCTCAATTTTCGAAAGTTCCTAATCATGCCCTTTGTTTTGATTTTCCTCTCATTCAAGCCTTAAAACTTCCATTTTGGAATAATTACCTTCCATACCTAATTAAAGCTCCAAATTCAATCCAATTTCTATGATTTCTATTGTCATCTCTTAATTCCAACTAAGATAGAGCATGCAAACTAATTTCCACTAGGTTATTCTTAAATCCCAAATCATTTCTACTAACCAATTTAACATGAAATAAAAGCAATATAAAAACGTCAAATAATTAGGTTACCGGTTATGAGGGTCGTGTCTGGCTCCTCCTCAACTTCTTCAGCATGCATAACATAAGCTTTTCCCACCACAGGTCCTCTCTTATTCCGGCAATCAGTAGCGTTATGCCCATCCTCCTTGCATATAAAGAATTTGTATGTCCCCCACGTGCACTTGCCAAGATATGGGCGGTTGCACTCCTTGCATAGGGGCCTCTCAGCAAGCTTTGGTGCTCCAGGTTGTGGTAGCTTTGGTGATCCTGGCTTCTTTACTTGACCTTGAGGCTTTTGCTACCCTTGAGGTCTAGGAGGTCCCATGTATGGCTTCTTATTCGGCTGTGAGCTCTGCTGGTGTTGCTGCCTTTTGCACTGCACTTTAAAATCAATATCTTTCAATGCTTGCTCGGCTTGATATGCAAAGGTAGTGGCAGCAGCATAATCCACGGGACGCATCATCATCACATCACAACGGATCGTAGGTCGAAGTCCATCCATGAAGTGTCTCATCTTTTCAGCAGGATCTCTAGCAATGAGGAGCACAAAGTGACAACCCCTCTAAAACTTCCTCAAAAACTCAGTCACAGTCGTGTCCCCCAGACGGAAACTCATAAACTTCCTCTTTGATCGCCCTCAAACGTCAGTAGTGAAGTACTTCTCATAGAAAATTTCCTGGAATCGAACCCATGTAAGCGTATCCAAGTCAATCCCAAGCTCCGCACCTTCCCACCAAAGGGAAGCATCGTTTCTAAACATGTAAGTGGCACACCTAATTCTTTCGGCGTCTCACATATTAAAATAGTGAAAATGAATCTCGAGAGATCAAATCCAACCCTCAGCAGCGAAAGGGTCGGTAGTGCCAGAAAACTCCCTCGGACCGATCTTCCGAAATTGATTGTAAATATCATGTTGTGGTCTAGGAGCATGCTAAAACTGCTTCTCGAAAAAATGTGTTATGACCTCTAATTCACGAATAGCAGCATCCACATTAGGAGGTGGGTGTGCATTCTCTTGATGTTCTTCAGTATTTTCGGCTTTATTATCAGTATTAGGTGCACGTCTAAGTTGCATTGTATCTGAACGTTTTCTTAATTCTCAACGTAACCAACATGCTTTTAAATCTAAGATTTCTAATCATACAGCATATAAATTTCATTTATCCTTAAGCTTTAAACATGAATATCATTAAATCGTAATAAGCATGCATCTCAAAAATAAAATCATACTATCATGCAGGCACTAAGCATAAAATCATATAAAGCATATATCTTACAAATTTGAGGCTTGTTGACGGAGTTTTCCGGAACTACGGTCGCACAATGCTTAGCTGGAACATTGATCTGATACCAACTGAAACGTCCACTACTTGTTTTTCTTAAAAGCATGCTTGAATTTTTTTTCCTACCCTCCTAGTCTCGGCCGAACACATGCATACATGTATAAAATATTTTGACACCATTTAAAAATAAAACATACCAACTATATTTGTAAATTCGAAAGAAATTAATTTGAAACATAAAATCGTCAAACGTTTTACCCATCCTAAACTTAGCAATATTTCAAAATATAAACTAACTTTAGCAACCTCTCAAAAATCACTCATAAAGCATCACAAAAGTCGTAGAAATCTTTAACGTAAACTTAAACGTAAATCATAATCATAATCATAATGCGGAAAATCTAGCGCTGGTCTTCGGGTTGTGTGCACCTTCAGTCTAGCAAGATCAACCATCAAAACCTCCATCATCATTAATATCATGCTCACCTGAATCCATCACACCTATTGAGTCTAATGACTCATCAAACTATAGTTTGATAACAAGTAATACATATACAATCGCATTCAACAATGAAAATATTTATACTTAAAAAAAATTTCATAAAAATTCATAAACATAAACATTTTAACTTTTCATCATTTCATATCATACATTGTTTCATCATAAACATTTCTTTTTCATCATAAGCATTTACGTTTTCCTTTACTTAATTCAGATCGTTAATCCTGACTTTCATTTCATCATAAGGTCGATGAATCCATCTACATGTAACCACAGTACTAGGCGGCGGGGAGATCAACGATACTCTCACCCCTCAACTGAGCTTTGTCCTATCATCATCATATGGAAATACGATCGTCAGTCACCCTCTGGGCCTTCTCCCATAGACAGGCTCCCTCTGTGGCCTTCCCCCGTAAATAGGCTCCCTCTGGGGCCTTTTCCCTCACGATATCCCCAATCATAGCATCATAATAGTTACAATTACTTCACCTCCTCCAACGTTTTATTTTTTTCATCACTTCAAAAAATCATACATATAACTATCATTTTTCTTATTAAAAAACCAAGCATGCTACACGTCATTTTTCTTTAACTGTTTTTATCATAAAATTCCTTAAACATTTAAAATAACCATTTTAACATATATTATAGCATTCGGGGCATTGCCATGCCGCCTACACATTTTCAGTGTAAAATGACTGTTTTACCCTTACACGTAAAATTTCTGGGTTTTGATTTTTTCTTACTTTCATTGACTCCAGACCATCCTAAATAATTATTTAAGCTTAAAATAATTTTCTTATATTTTTATTTATCGTAAAATCGAGGCTTTGATTTTATTTCGTAACTATTAATTCGTGAAGCGTTTAATTCCCGAATAAATTCAAACTTAAATATTTTCTTCCCAAATTTTAAACTTAGACTTTTTATTGCCTAAAATACCCATGTGAACCATGATTCAACCCTCAGGAACAACGTTCAAACCATTTAGCCATTTAAAACCCTAACTCGAGCCCTAACAAGGTACCCTCGAGCCATCATGCAATTTCTTCGAGCCATGCTCAAGTCACCCTGAGCCAAGATCTTCCCAGACCATCTATGGACCCTACTGACCAGTAATTACCCCTCGAAAAAGCCCCTAACCAACTGCAATCCTCCTCCCCATAACAGAAGCTGCGTGATGTCCTTCACCCTAGCGCCCATAACTCTTAACTCCACTAGGACTCCTCGCCCAGGCCACCACCCTAGCCCTCACCCTCTGGACCAACCCTGGACCTCTGTATGACCTAGCCTAGACCAGCCCTGACCACCATGGCCGAGCCATAACCCATCGCACCAGCTGTTGCTCTCTAGTGGCTTGGGAAGAGTTCCATCGTGCATGGGCTCATCCCTAGCCGTCGAGCTTGAGTCCTAGTGAAACGTCTCCTTATTCGTATTCTTAGCAAGTAATAGAATATTTTTTTTTTTAAAACCTCACTTAGCATCGGCCGAACCATAAAATATTTTTGATGCCATTTTAAAAATAAAACATCCTACTAGTGCTTGAAAATCCAAAGAGAGAAGTCAAACATGAAATCGTAAATCGTTTACCAAACCTAAAAGCAATAATTATTTGAAAAGTGTAGCCCATACTACCTCTCAAAAATCTCTCAAAATCATAAAGTAAAATGTCGTAGAAATCTTTAACTTAAAGTGATAAACTTAAATGCGGAAATAGAAGCGTTGGTCCTCGGGTTATGTGCACCGACAGTCCAGCAAGTCACTCGTCAAGGCCTCCAATATCATTGCCATTAATCCCACCTGCATCAATCACACCTAGTGAGTCTAAAGACTCAACACGTCATATTCTTGATAACGAGTAATACGTAATACAGTTAACAGATAACAGTGAAAAATACTTATATTTAAAATATCATTTTCATGAAGATGCATAAACTTAAACTTAAACATTTTCGTAAACATTTTCATGATGCATAAAAACATTTTCAAAAGACATAAACATATCACTTAAACATATTCATATTCATTTCCATATTCGTATTCATACTCATGTTCGTGTTCATGTTCGTGTTTGTTGAATTCAGATCGTTGATTGTGACTTTCATATACGTGTTAGGCGATGGATCCATCTACATGTAACCACAGTACTGGGCGGCGGGGGACACCAGCAACACTCTCACCGGTCAACTGGGCTCTGGCCTTACGTATTAACATATCATCATATACATATACATATCTGTATCCAAGGAAATACGATCGTTGGGCTCCCACTGGGACCATAACCCTCACGATATCTCCAACATATCATCGTGTTAGTCACAATCCTTTCACATCCTTTAACATGTTATCATCACTTAAAAAAATCATGCATATAACATTTTTCATTTTAAACCAAGCATGCAACATGTCTTTTAACGTTATCGTTTAATCATAAAATTCCATAGACATTTAAAATGAACATTTTAACATATTAAATCGTACACATTTAAAATAAACGTTTTGACATAAAAATCCATAAACATATAAAATTCCATAATCATTTTAAAACAACATTTTAGCATATGAAATTATAATAGCATCCATAAACATTTAAAATAATCATGTTAGCATATAAAACAGCTTTCAGGACACTGCCATGACGTTTACTAATTTCTAGGTGTAAAATGACTGTTTTACCCCTAGACGTAAAATTTCTCGTTTTTGACATTTTCTTAATTCCATTGACTCTAATTTGCCCCAAATAATTATTTAAGCCTACAAGAATTTTCTCTTATTTTTATTTAGCTTAATTCGATGACTTTTAAATTAATCTTTAAATGTGACGTATTAATGCGTTTTAATCCCGAATTAAACCAAACCTTATTATAAAATTCCCAAATTAAAAATTTAGACTTATAATAATTATTTAAGCTTAACCCTAATTTTTCATAATTTTATAAAACTTAAAACTAGGCATTTCAATTAACTCGTTAATTAGCGTTTCGTGCGCCGATTAAATCCCGAATAAATCCAAAACTCGTTATTTTGATCCCAAATTTTTAACATAATCTTTTTACTATTTATTCTACCCTTCCCAGTCATGAGCCACACCCGTGGACCCATGGCTCAATTTTTCCTTCTTTAATTTTCGTTTTTGACACACTAACGAACCTACCGAGCCATCTCCCAATTTAATCGAGCCACGCCCGAGCCACCTTGAGCCAAAACCTAGCCAACCCATCTAGGGACCCTACTGACCAAGCCCAGCCCGAAAAACAAGCCCCTAGCTCGCTCAAACTCCCTGGAACCGAGACCCAAAATTCTGCATGTTGTGTGTGTGTGTTCCTTGATGCAATAGGACTCCTAACCCAACTAGGACTCTCCCAGCCAAGCCACCACCGATCCCACACGACCCTAACCTTCCCTGGACCAAGCACAGACCTTGCCCAGACCAGCCATGCCACTTGAACTCACGCACAACCCACCTGAAGTACACAGAAACTACACGCACTCATGTTATCACTCACGCTACAAGACTCCCAGCCCCCTTAGGACTCCTCTAGCCCCTGAACCAGTGATCACCTTGGACCCTCACCGACCCTGGACCATGCCCAGACCCAGCCCAAGCCTAGCCCAGCCACTTAACTCAAGCAGCGAACTCCTTGAATCAGGAACAAGCTGCGCGCCCCCCTCTTCGTATGCGGCTGCTGTCAATCATCGCGTGGAGGCTTCTACCCAGGCAACCACTGAGCCCAGCCCTTCCTAACCCTCACTGGACCATCCTTGGCCACCGTCCAGACCACCTAGCCCAGCCCCTACCAAGCCGCAGCCCCATGCAAACAATCAAGCCCCGTCAAGCACCACATGCACACAAGACTCCACAAACTCACGGCTCTTGCTCTAGCTTTTCCCCTTCGGTTCCAGCTTGATATCTCCTTATTATTTATCATGTTTTTTGGCTATAAATCATTCTATATTAATACCCTATCCATGGCAGCCCCTTTATGCACACAAACAACACAATTTGGATCAAAAATCCCACTTGAAACTTACATGATACATACAAAAACGAAAATACATAATATGTTACTTGTTTTTCATGTTTTTCGTGCATAAAATAATACTATGATGTGATGATGGTTTTTTTTGAAGGAAATAATAGGCGTGCCTTTGCGTAATTTACGCACGAATAAACGTTGACGATTGCGAAGAAACGGCGACGAGAAAACGACGGCTTGAAACCCTTGCAAACTTTCAATTTTTTTCTTCAAAATTGTGATGTGTGTGTCGTGTATATGGCTGATGGGGAGTGTTTTGAGTTGGTTGGAGTGTGTGGCCGTGAGTATGGTATAGGTTGGGGAGGGTTCCATATATTTATACACTAATTAACTCACCAATTAAGGCTTAGGCCTAATAAGAAAAGTTTAGGCCCATTAAGCTCTTTAGTATTTAATTAAAATATTAAAAATAATTTTTGTTTTATAAAGTTTGTGAATTTATTAGCCGGGTTGCCAAAACATCTACATTTTTGTTGAAAAACCATCACCGATAAAATTTACGTCCCGGCGTATAAAATCACCTCAAAACCCCTTATTTTCAAAAATACTAAAAAGGCATCATCCATATTTTAAATAATTAAAATCAATTATTTAATAAAAATATTTTCTATTTTTCAGCCATCGGTCTCCGTTCCTCGATCCCAACTCGAATAACCTTTTAAAAAAAATTTTAATGCAATCATGTAGAAAAATATATTTTAAACATGCAAATATGCACAACATAATTAATTTAATGCAATTAAAACAATTAATTAAAATACAAGAGAATTTAATAAATCATATGCATGTGGTTCGCGTGGACCTTTAAATTTTCGGGGCGTTACACCTAGCATGGCTAGGACTCCTCCACACACCCAACCACGTCCAAACCAAGCCCTGGTCAAGCCCTGGTGAACCATGATTCGTGGTTCTCTCATAGTCGAACTCTTGTGTCCAATCATGCAATATTTCGTTTAGCTTGGTTCCAGTTCACGTGGAGCCTACGGATTGGCGTAAACATCCCTTTTTGAGCTTTCAACATGGCAGCCCCTTCATGCAATAAGGATTTTAGGGCAATCAATAATATATTCATCAAGTATAGGCATCTCATACCTAGGCTAGATGATATGTTAGATCAATTGCATAGATCTTGTATCTTTAGTAAAATTGATTTGAAGAGTGGTTATCACCAAATAAGAATGAGGGAAGGTGATGTGTCACGGACCAACCCACTTGTGATATTCTCCGCTTTGGCCCGAGGCCTCACGGCTTTAAAACGCGTCACATTGTGCAGTGCCATTCACACTGGCTCTCATACCACATGTCACATCCCAACCCACTTGTGATATTTTCCGCTTCGGCCCGAAGGCCTCACATCTTTAAAACGCGTCACAAGGGGTTGCTACACGCTCATTTTAATGCCCGACATCTCTCCCGTTGTTTAACATTGTGGGATTTCTCCTTACGGACTTCTCACCCCCCTTTTAGGGACTCAGCAACCTCGCTGAGTTTACCCCACCATCTCAAACCCACGCGGAGTCGCTCTGATACCAAATTTCACGGTCCAGTTTACTTGTGATATTGTCCACTTTGGCCCTAGGGCCTCACGGCTTTAAAACGCTTCACAAAGGGTTGCTACACGCTCATTTAAATGTCCAGCATCTTTTCCATTGTTTAGCGATCTCGGATTTTGCCTAAGGGCCTTCTCACCCCCCTTTCGGGATTCAGTGTCCTCGCTGAGGTTTGCCCCACGATCCCAAACCCACGTGGAGTCGCTCTGATACCAAATGTCACGGCCCAGCCTACTTGTTATATTGTCCGCTTTGGTCCGAGGGCCTCACGGCTTTAAAATACATCACATCATGCGCTGCCATTCACACTAGCTCTCATACCACATGTCACAGCCCAACCCACTTGTGATATGTCCGCTTTGGCCCGAGGCCTCACGGCTTTGAAACACGTCACATTGTGCGGTGCCACACATTGGCTCAAACCTCGCTCAAATACCAAATGTCACGGCCCAGCCCACTTGTGATATTGTCCGCTTTGGCCCGAGGGCCTCACGGATTTAAAACGCATCACAAAGGGTTGCTACACGCTCATTTAAATATCCGGCATCTTTCCCATTGTTTAGCGATCTTGGATTTTGCCTAAGGGCCTTCTCACCCATCCTTTCGGGACTCAGTGTCCTCGCTGAGGTTTGCCCCACCATCCCAAACCCACGTGGAGTTGCTCTGATACCAAATGTCACGGCCCAGCCAACTTGTTATATTGTCCGCTTTGGTCCGAGGGCCTCACGGCTTTAAAATGCGTCACATCATTCGGTGCCATTCACACTAGCTCTCATACAACATGTCAGAGCTCAACCCACTTGTGATATGTCCGCTTTGGCCCGAGGCCTCACGGCTTTGAAACACGTCACATTGTGCGGTGCCACATATTGGCTCAAACCTCGCTCAAATACCAAATGTCACGGCCCAACCCACTTGTGATATTGTCCGCTTTGGCCCGAGGGCCTCACGGATTTAAAATGCATCACAACGGGTTTCTACACACTCATTTAAATGCCCAGCATCTCTCCGTTGTTTAGAGATGTGGGATTTCGCCTAAGTGCCTTTCTTTGTGACGCCTTTTAAAGCCGTGAGGCCCTCGGGCCAAAGCGGAAAATATCACATGCAGAACCCGTAAATAAGTAGACGTATAAGCCATGCATAATTCTAGATTTTTAAAAATTAATTGACTTCATTGCATGATTATTTTAAATGCATTTTTTTGAAGTTAATTATTTATTATTTCAGTTCAGTAGTTTGATTTTTAGCATTTCAGTTATTTCATTGAGGCCGGACTGGAGTGGGAGTTTTGAGATAGAATTTAAGATTTGAGAAATATTTCCAGAAGTTAATTTAGCTAGCAAGTAAGTTCATTTAAGTTAAAAAGAAGGTGTGAGGATTTAATTTAATTTGCTTGAGGTGATTAAGAAATAAGCCCATTTAAGTTGCTTAATTAAGGGGTTAGCTCACTAAATTAATTAAAGGATTAGTAAGGCTTTTAAGGATTATTAGTTGACTAGATAATCAACATCTCCCCTACCTTTTTTTAAAAAAATTTCGGCCCCCCTTAGAATTTTTGATCAACTCATTTGCCAACTCACCCTTGACCAATTCTTTGCCATCTTTTAGCATGCTAATAATTCCAATTATCTATCAACCTCCATTTATTAATTAATTAGCATGATCCTAGTCTAGATTAGGATGGAAATAATCGGCCACTACACCTAGCAAGCACCAACAAATCATTTGATATCAAACTAGAATTCAAAATTCAAATGAGAAGACTTAGTCTTGATATGATCCTATTATAGTGCACCCTTCTCCTCACCTTCATAACCATCATTTCTCCCCTCTCCTTTTCGAAATTTAGAGTGTATTCAGATTAGAAAATCGTGAGCCATAGCTAGGGAGAAAGGCAAGAAAAATCGAGAGCCAAGAAAGTTAGAGAAGCAAGCAACTCCGTCTCCTCCGCGCCGTCTCGTCTCTTCTTTTCGTTTCTATTTCAAACGATAACCAAGGCATGTCTAGATCCTTTCAAAACCTCAATCAAGTCCTATTATCATATTTTTAACGTTACATGATCATCATTTTATAGCATAACCGAAATATATCAAGAATTTTCAGAAAAATACAAAGTGCAGATTTCGGCCCCTTCATGATGCTCTTCACGGTTGTGCTTGTTTGTGTATATTCAGGTGGATGGTTCGACTCAAAGCTCCCAAGGCAACATCTATACACGTAATAGGATGCATTAGGATCAGATTTGTCCGTTCGTTCAAGCCCCTGGTTGCTGGAAATTCAGAAATGGACAGCAACTTCTCATTTGGTCCATTATGAGTTTCGAAATTCAGTTTTGATGGCAAGGAAGAAGGATCTGATATTGGCTGCCCTAAGGGCCTATAGCCATGGTTAGATCACTCCACTAGCATGTATAAGACGTGACTAAGTCGCCCTTTTGGTGGCTTGGTCCGTGGCTCATCGGTTTTAATAAAAACATCACAACAGCCCCATGTCCCTTCGGTCCCTTCAAATTTCAGCATATGCATTTCGGTTTTGGGTTGCTTGGTATGGATCTTGGTTGGCCTATGTCCCATAGCCACGGTTCATACCATTCTCTTAGATGTCTAGATCGTGCCATGGTCAATCAAATGGCCACTGGAACGACGCAAGACATCGATCAAAGCAAAACACTACACACGCATGCACGTTGGTTCTCGGTTGGAGTTTCGGTTGAGTTATGGTGTGACGCGGATTGTGGCTGCCCTAGGGCCCTTAGCCATGGTTCAAATCACTCCTTGGGATGTTGGTAAGAGTCTCTGGTTGGTGGTTCACGCCTCCAATGGCCGGTAGTCTCGAAAACAACACAAGTTACGCAATGGTACAGTTGCTGGAATTTTACAGCAAGTTGCTGTGTCGGTTTGGTGGCTCGTTCGAGTTCTCGGTTGGCTTTTAGCCTATGTCCTTGGACTGGACAGTGCCCCTTTGAGTTGGGAAGGTTGTGTTTTTGACCGTTCGTGATTCGGATCATTTTTGAGGTCGTACGAGAATTTACGGTGCGATGTGCCAAATTGACTCTCGAAAGAGCGTTTCATGTTTTGGCCTCCATTTCACCTAGATTTCGGCCCTCATCATTTTAGGAGCATTAGTTCATAATTTTAAACGTATTTTAATCATGACTATACGTCGGTTCAGTGTTGGTTCGGGTTGGTTCGGAGTCATGATTAAATACGAAGTCGGTAGACGTAATTGTCGCATTTTCAAACGTAAATTGCATAGTTGGTCAAGTTTAAGCTATTGCATATTCTTCATGACAGGTTGCAGCGAGCCTGGGGACGATCCAACCCAATCCAGTTGGTAAAATTACAGGATTTTTCATTATGCCAATTAATTATATTACGTGCATGAAAATAGAAAATACTTATTTTTGAGATTTATGCGATATGACTTGTGGTCAATTCACTATTATATGAGCATTATTTTGTACGGTCACCAGTGACCGATCAGTTCAGTTTGGTACCACCCGGTCGCCAGTGACCGGTCAGCTCAGTTCATTTTGATACTCCCCGGTAGCCAGTTACCGATCAGTTCAGTTCAGTGCAGGGGCCACAGGCATAGACCATAATCTCAACAGAAAATTTTTACCAGTTATTTCATTACAGGGCTCCAAGGAGCAAACATTTTTACTATGATTTCAGTTCAGTTTTGCACGTATTATAATTGCTCAGTACAAGTTATTTTCAGTATGCCTCATGACATGATATTTTATCCCATGCACATTTTACTTCAGTATTTACTCGTTACCTACGATATTTGCATGCTGAGTCTTTAGGCTCACTAGACTTGATTGTTGTAGGTACTGATGAGGCCAGGGCCGAGGGCGGGGACCAGTGAGCCAGCTTGGGTCGGCAGTAGTGGCACCCGAGGACCTCAGTTTCAGCACTTGCCACTTTTTATGCTCAGACATTTTATCAGCTGTTGAATATTTTTAAATTGTTATTTTCGGCAAACTTTATTCTCTTCCGCTGCTATATTTTAAACATTGAACTTGAGCTATCAGTTGATTTTATGAATGAGGCACTCCATTTATTTTTAAAAAGAAAATTTTTAATTTTTCGCAAATTTTTTTTTCAAGCAAGGAGTTTTAGGGCCTTTGCAGTTGGTATCAGAGCGATGGTTCTATATAGGGTTACACTACTACTGACCACGAGAAGCTCACGAAGCCACGTCTTCGGTCTGTAAGTTTTACAGTTCAGCATTTTATTTATAGCATGAATTATTTTGACAGCATGCTTCCATGAAATAATTTCAACCAGATTTTCAGCATTTCAGTGTTCATTTAAAATAAAATTATGGAATTATGCATGTTAGTTACGTATGGGTTATGTTTGGAACAGTATGCCCCCTAGACGTCAAGTAGGACGCCCGAGAGGTAGTGGCGAACACCGTCGAGAGGACGATGACGATCAGAGACAAGAGAGGCAGACACCTCCTCCTCCTCCTCCACCTCCACCACCGCCCCCACCTGACATGAGTGCCCAGATGCTAGCTGGGATGACACAATTCTTCGCACAGTTTGCGGGGAACAATGCGGTGGTGACTAGGCCGACAGGGCCAGAGGCTATTTACGAGCGATTCATGAAGATGTGTCCAAAGGAGTTTTCTGGGACGTCTGACCCCATGATTGCCGAGGGATGGATCAAATCCCTCGAGGTTATCTTCGAGTTTATGGAGCTGGGAGACGCAGACCGAGTCTGATGTGCCACCTATCTGTTCACTGGAGACGCCCGCTTATGGTGGGAAGGAGCGTCAGTAGCCCTGACCTTGGCTACACTGTCATGGACGCGCTTCACGGAGGTTTTCTACTCCAAATATTTTGCCGAGGAAATGCGCACCAGGTTGACCACTGAGTTCATGAGCCTGAGACAGGGAGATATGACGGTTACGGAGTTCATCCGTAAGTTCGAGAGGGGCTGTCATTTTGTGCCCCTGATCGCGAATGATGCCAAAGCCAAGTTGATGCATTTCCTGGTGGGTCTACGGCCGATCTTGCGCCGGGATGTTAGGGTGTCTGACCCTGCTACTTATGAGATTGCTGTCTCCAAGGCCCTAGCCGCAGAGCAGGATCTGCGGGATATCGAGAGGGATCGCCTGGGCAAGCGCCCAGTTCAGGTACCACACCGCCCTCCTCCTCATCAGCATCAGCAGCATAACAAGAGGCCTTTTCATGGACCGCCTAGAAACAGAGGCCAGCAGCAGCAGCAGCAGCAGCGGGGACGCCCAGCCCCGAGGACTTATGAGCACCCAGTCTGTCCCAACTGCTCACGCCGCCATCCTGGAGCATGTATGTCTGGCTCAGGAAAGTGTTTTAAGTGTGGCAGTCCAGACCACATGTTGCTGCAGTGCCCTCAAAGGAATCTGCCTACCCAAGGCAGAGTTTTTGCTCTCCATGCCGCGGAAACCAACCCGGAGACTATGTTGTTGACATGTACCTTTAAACTTTAAGTTATTATTTGAATTTCGTGTTTTGGGAATAAGGATCAAGATTGAACTTAGAACTGTGATAGGATTGCATGCTCTACTCAGTAGTATTTTGGAGATTTAAGTTAGAAGAACTTTGACCATTGCATGTCTATAAGTTTAGTTCTTGTAGCTACTGGATTCAACTTAGAGCTCTGCTCTTTCAGGGAGAATTTTTATCTGGTTCTGCTACAAAGGCCTTGATAGATTCAGGGGCCACTCACTTGTTTATTTCGGAGGTCTTTGTAAACTTTCTCAAGATCAAGACCATTGGGCTAGACATAGCCTTTTCAGTAGTGTTGCCGTCAGGCGAGGAGATGGCAGCCACCAATGTTATCCGAGATATAGACCTTGAGCTGCACGGTAATCTTGTTTATGCGGATCTGATTGTGCTACCGATGCCGGAATTTGACATCATCCTAGGGATGGACTGGCTATTGAGGAATAGAGTGTTGATAGACTTCCAGCGGAGATCTGTTCTTGTCCGACCGCCTGGAATGGAGCAGTTCTTATTTGAGCCGGATAGGTACTTTCCTTTACCGCGCATTATTCCTTATGTTCAGGCCAGGAAGCTCATGCATAGAGGGTGTCGGGCATTTCTAGCGACCTTTTTATCTGTCCCCGAGGAACCCAGCCAGTCAGCCTCAGATGTTCCGATTGTCAGAGATTTCTTAGACGTTTTTCCCGAAGATGTCTCTTGTATGCCACCCGAGAGAGAGGTGGAGTTTTCCATTGAGCTTATGCCAGGTACGACTCCGATATCCAAAGCGCCGTACCGACTAGCTCCGATAGAGATGGCAGAGCTTAAGAAGCAGATACAGGAACTTCTGGACAAGGAGTTCATTCGCCCTAGCTTCTCACCTTGGGGCGCGCCAGTCTTGTTTGTTAAGAAGAAGGATGGCTCTATGAGACTTTGCATTGACTATCGGGAGTTGAACAGGGTTACAGTGAAGAATAAATACCCACTTCCGAGGATTGAGGATCTGTTTGACCAGTTGCAGGGAGCTTCGATTTTCTCCAAGATTGATCTGCGCTCTGGTTATCACCAGTTGAGGGTGAGAGATGCTGATGTTTCCAAGACTGCTTTTAGGACTCGTTATGGCCACTACGAGTTCCTTGTGATGCCGTTCGGACTGACGAATGCGCCAGCGATCTTCATGGATCTCATGAATCGCGTATTTCAGCCATACCTCGACCAGTTTGTGATAGTGTTCATAGATGACATTCTCGTCTACTCCAAGAGTCGGGAGGAGCACAGCAGACATCTGACCACAGTGTTGCAGACATTGCAGAAGCACAAATTATTCGCAAAGTTCAGTAAATGCGAATTCTGGTTAGAGAAGGTGGCGTTCTTAGGCCACATCGTTTCTAGAAGTGGTATTGAGGTAGACCCAGCAAAAGTTGCAGCAGTCAGAGACTGGGTTGTGCCTCAGAATGCATCAGAGATCCGCAGTTTTCTTGGCTTAGCAGGATATTATCGGAAGTTCATTAAGGGGTTCTCTTCGATTGCAGTTCCACTCACAGCACTGACCAAGAAGAATGTGAAATTTGTTTGGAGCGAGGAGTGTCAGAAGAGCTTCGATACTTTGAAGCAAGCTCTTATCTCAGCACCTAGTTTTTGCCGTGCCGTCAGGGTCCGGTGAGTTTGTACTGTATACCGATGCTTCGAAGCTCGGTCTTGGCGCCGTATTGATGCAGCATGGGAAGGTAATAGCTTATGCTTCTAGACAGTTGAAGACTCATGAGAAGAACTACCCTACCCATGATCTAGAATTGGCGGCCGTAGTTTTTGCCTTAAAGATTTGGAGGCATTATCTGTATGGAGAGAAATGCCAGATCTTTACCGACCACAAGAGCCTCAAGTATTTCTTTACGCATAAGGAGCTGAACATGCGTCAGAGGCGTTGGTTGGAGCTTGTGAAAGACTACGATTGTGACATTAGCTACCACCCGGGTAAAGCTAATGTAGTTGCGGATGCATTGAGCAGAAAAGTCGCAGTGATGGCTCATTTGACGATTCAGAAACCTCTTCAGTTTGAGATACAGAGGTTTGATCTCGAGACTTATCCTCGAGGTAGAGTTCCTCGTCTATCTACCTTGACCATTCAGTCTTCCCTTTTGGACCGTATTCGCAGTGGTCAGTCAGCAGATGAGCAATTGGCACAGTGGAAGAAGAGAGATGAAGCCAAGGGCAGTGTCTTGTATTCAGTCAGTGATGGTATTGTGAGATACCGAGACAGGATATGGGTTCCTAGCAGTGATTCTATTCGAGCAGATATCTTATCAGAAGCCCATACGTCGCCATACTCTATTCATCCAGGGAGTACGAAAATGTACAAGGATCTGCAGCTATTGTATTGGTGGCCTGGTATGAAGAAGGACATCAGACGTTTTGTGTCCGAGTGTCTGACCTGCCAGTTAGTGAAGGCCGAGCATCAGAGACCAGCAGGTTTGCTCAAGCCTCTCCCTATTTCCGAGTGGAAGTGGGAGAATGTTACCATGGACTTTGTGACCGGATTGCCGAGGTCAGCCAGAGGATCGAATGCTATCTGGGTGATTGTAGATCGTCTTACCAAGTCAGCGCACTTCTTGCCTATTAAGACGACTTTCACCATGGTTCAGTATGCAGAGCTGTATATCCGAGAGATAGTCCGACTCCATGGTATTCCAGTTTCGATCGTATCTGACAGAGATCCCAGGTTTACTTCCTCATTTTGGAAGAGTTTGAATTCGACTTTGGGTACGAAGTTGCTGTTTAGCACAGCTTTTCATCCGCAGACAGATGGGCAGTCAGAGCGAGTTATTCAAATCTTAGAGGATCTTCTCCGTGCTTGCGTCATTGATTTCTCCGGGAGTTGGGAGTCGAACTTACCATTGGTAGAGTTCACCTATAACAACAGTTTCCAGTCGTCTATAGGTATGGCTCCGTATGAAGCGCTGTATGGATGCAAGTGTAGATCTCCTGTTCATTGGGATGAAGTAGGAGAGAGAGCAGAGTTGGGTCCAGAGATTGTTCAGCAGGCAGCAGAGGTAGTAGCCAAGATCCGTGATAGGATGAGGACTGCTCAGAGCCGACAGAAGAGTTATGCCGATCAGCGGAGGAGAGACTTAGAGTTTGCAGTGGGCGATCATGTCTTTGTGAAAGTGGCACCTATGAAGGGTGTCATGAGATTTGGCAAGAAAGGGAAGCTCAGTCCGAGATTCATTGGACCGTTTGAGATCCTCGACAGAGTTGGGACGCTAGCGTATCGTGTGGCTCTTCCGCCGAATCTGGCCGGAGTACACAATGTGTTCCACGTCTCCATGCTGAGGAAGTATATGGCAAATCCTTCGCATGTGCTGAATTTCGAGCCGTTGCAGCTTACTCCGAACTTATCTTATGAGGAGAGACCCGTGCAGATCCTAGACAGGCAGGAGAAGAAGCTTCGGAACAAGCTGGTTAAGCGAGTCAAAGTCAAATGGCTTAACCATTCTGAGGAGGAAGCTACGTGGGAGTCTGAGTCAGAGATGAGGGAGCGTTACCCCGAGTTATTCGGTGAGTTCTAATTTCGAGGACGAAATTTATTTTAAGGGGGGAATGATTGTAGAACCCGTAAATCAGTAGACGTATAAGCCATGCATAATTCTAGATTTTTAAAAATTAATTGACTTCATTGCATGATTATTTTAAATGCATTTCTTTGAAGTTAATTATTTATTATTTCAGTTCAGTAGTTTGATTTTTAGCATTTCAGTTATTTCATTGAGGCCGGACTGGAGTGGGAGTTTTGAGATAGAATTTAAGATTTGAGAAATATTTTCAGAAGTTAATTTAGCTAGCAAGTAAGTTCATTTAAGTTAAAAAGAAGGTGTGATGATTTAATTTAAGTTGCTTGATGTGATTAAGAAATAAGCCCATTTAAGTTGCTTAATTAAGGGGTTAGCTCACTAAATTAATTAAAGGATTAGTAAGGCTTTTAAGGATTATTAGTTGACTAGATAATCAACATCTCCCATACCTTTTTTTTAAAAAATTTCGGCCCCCCTTAGAATTTTTGATCAACTCATTTGCCAACTCATCCTTGACCAATTCTTTGCCATCTTTTAGCATGCTAATAATTCCAATTATCTATCAACCTCCATTTATTAATTAATTAGCATGATCTTAGTCTAGATTAGGATGGAAATAATCGGCCACTACACCTAGCAAGCACCAACAAATCATTTGATATCAAACTAGAATTCAAAATTCAAATGAGAAGACTTAGTCTTGATATGATCCTATTATAGTGCACCCTTCTCCTCACCTTCATAACCATCATTTCTCCCCTCTCCTTTTCGAAATTTAGAGTGTATTCAGATTAGAAAATCGTGAGCCATAGCTAGGGAGAAAGGCAAGAAAAATCGAGAGCCAAGAAAGTTAGAGAAGCAAGCAACTCCGTCTCCTCCGCGCCGTCTCGTCTCTTCTTTTCGTTTCTATTTCAAACGATAACCAAGGCATGTCTAGATCCTTTCAAAACCTCAATCAAGTCCTATTATCATATTTTTAACGTTACATGATCATCATTTTATAGCATAACCGAAATATATCAAGAATTTTCAGAAAAATACAAAGTGCAGATTTCGGCCCCTTCATGATGCTCTTCACGGTTGTGCTTGTTTGTGTATATTCAGGTGGATGGTTCGACTCCAGGCTCCCAAGGCGACATCTATACACGTAATAGGATGCATTAGGATCAGATTTGTCCGTTCGTTCAAGCCCCTGGTTGCTGGAAATTCAGAAATGGACAGCAACCTCTCATTTGGTCCATTATGAGTTTCGAAATTCAGTTTTGATGGCAAGGAAGAAGGATCTGATCTTGGCTGCCCCAAGGGCCTATAGCCATGGTTAGATCACTCCCCTAGCCTGTCTAAGACGTGAATAAGTCTCCCTTTTGGTGGCTTGGTCCATGGCTCATCGGTTTTAATAAAAACATCACAACAGCCCCATGTCCCTTCGGTCCCTTCAAATTTCAGCATATGCATTTCGGTTTTGGGTTGCTTGGTATGGATCTTGGTTGGCCTATGTCCCATAGCCACGGTTCATACCATGCTCTTAGATGTCTAGATGGTGCCATGGTCAATCAAATGGCCACTGGAACGACGCAAGACATCGATCAAAGCAAAACACTACACACGCATGCACGTTGGTTCTCGGTTGGAGTTTTGGTTGAGTTATGGTGTGACGCGGATTGTGGCTGGCCTAGGGCCCTTAGCCATGGTTCAAATCACTCCTTGGGATGTTGGTAAGAGTCTCTGGTCGGTGGTTCACGCCTCCAATGGCCGGTAGTCTCGAAAACAACACAAGTTACGCAATGGTACAGTTGCTGGAATTTTACAGCAAGTTGCTGTGTCGGCTCGGTGGCTCGTTCGAGTTCTCGGTTGGCTTTTAGCCTATGGCCTTGGACTGGACAGTGCCCCTTTGAGTTGGTAAGGTCGTGTTTTTGACCGTTTGTGATTCGGATCATTTTTGAGGTCGTACGAGAATTTACGGTGCGATGTGCCAAATTGACTCTCGAAAGAGCGTTTCATGTTTTGGCCTCCATTTCACCTAGATTTCGGCCCTCATCATTTTAGGAGCTTTAGTTCATAATTTTAAACGTATTTTAATCATGACTATACGTCGGTTCAGTGTTGGTTCGGGTTGGTTCGGAGTCATGATTAAATACGAAGTCGGTAGACGTAATTGTCGCATTTTCAAACGTAAATTGCATAGTTGGTCAAGTTTAAGCTATTGCATATTCTTCATGACAGTTAGGTTGCAGCGAGCCTGGGGACGATCCAACCCAATCCAGTTGGTAAAATTACAGGATTTTTCATTATGCCAATTAATTATATTACGTGCATGAAAATAGAAAATACTTATTTTTGAGATTTATGCGATATGGCTTGTGGTCAATTCACTATTATGAGAGCATTATTTTATACGGTCGTCAGTGACCGATCAGTTCAGTTTGGTACCACCCGGTCGCCAGTGACCGGTCAGCTCAGTTCAGTTTGATACTCCCCGGTAGCCAGTTACCGATCAGTTCAGTTCAGTGCAGGGGCCACAGGCATAGACCATAATCTCAACAGAAAATTTTTACCAGTTATTTCATTACAGGGCTCCAAGGAGCAAACATTTTTACTATGATTTCAGTTCAGTTTTGCACGTATTATAATTGCTCAGTACAAGTTATTTTCAGTATGCCTCATGACATGATATTTTATCCCATGCACATTTTACTTCAGTGTTTACTCGTTACCTACGATATTTGCATGCTGAGTCTTTAGGCTCACTAGACTTGATTGTTGTAGGTACTGATGAGGTCAGGGCCGAGGGCGGGGACCAGTGAGCCAGCTTGGGTCGGCAGTAGTGGCACCCGAGGACCTCAGTTTCAGCACTTGCCACTTTTTATGCTCAGACATTTTATCAGCTGTTGAATATTTTTAAATTGTTATTTTCGGCAAACTTTATTCTCTTCCGCTGCTATATTTTAAACATTGAACTTGAGTTATCAGTTGATTTTATGAATGAGGCACTCCATTTATTTTTAAAAAGAAAATTTTTAATTATCCGCAAATTTTTTTTTCAAGCAAGAAGTTTTAGGGCCTTTGCAGTTGGTATCAGAGCGGTGGTTCTATATAGGGTTACACTACTACTGACCACGAGAAGCTCACGAAGCCACGTCTTCGGTCTGTAAGTTTTACAGTTCAGCATTTTATTTATAGCATGAATTATTTTGACAGCATGCTTCCATGAAATAATTTCAACCAGATTTTCAGCATTTCAGTGTTCATTTAAAATAAAATTATGGAATTATGCATGTTAGTTACGTATGGGTTATGTTTGGAACAGTATGCCCCCTAGACGTCAAGTAGGACGCCCGAGAGGTAGTGGCGAACACCGTCGAGAGGACGATGACGATCAGAGACAAGAGAGGCAGACACCTCCTCCTCCTCCTCCTCCACCCCCACCACCGCCCCCACCTGACATGAGTGCCCAGATGCTAGCTGGGATGACACAATTCTTCGCACAGTTTGCAGGGAACAATGCGGTGGTGACTAGGCCGACAGGGCCAGAGGCTGTTTACGAGCGATTCATGAAGATGCGTCCAAAGGAGTTTTCTGGGACGTCTGACCCCATGATTGCCGAGGGATGGATCAAATCCCTCGAGGTTATCTTTGAGTTTATGGAGCTGGGAGACGCAGACCGAGTCCGATGTGCCACCTCTCTGTTCACTGGAGACGCCCGTATATGGTGGGAAGGAGCGTCAGCAGCCCTGACCTTGGCTACACTGTCATGGACGCGCTTCACGGAGGTTTTCTACTCCAAATATTTTGCCGAGGAAGTGCGCACCAGGTTGACCACTGAGTTCATGAGCCTGAGACAGGGAGATATGACGGTTACAGTGTTCATCCGTAAGTTCGATAGGGGCTGTCATTTTGTGCCCCTGATCGCGAATGATGCCAAATCCAAGTTGATGCATTTCTTGGTGGGTCTACGGCCGATCTTGCGCCGGGATGTCAGGGTGTCTGACCCTGCTACTTATGAGATTGCTGTCTCCAAGGCCCTAGCCGCAGAGCAGGATCTGCGGGATATCGAGAGGGATCGCCAGGGCAAGCGCCCAGTTCAGGTACCACACCGCCCTCCTCCTCATCAGCATCAGCAGCATAACAAGAGGCCTTTTCATGGACCGCCTAGAAACAGAGGCCAGCAGCAGCAGCAGCAGCAGCGGGGACGCCCAGCCCCGAGGACTTATGAGCACCCAGTCTGTCCCAACTGCTCACGCCGCCATCCTGGAGCATGTATGTCTGGCTCAGGAAAGTGTTTTAAGTGTGGCAGTCCAGACCACATGTTGCTGCAGTGCCCTCAAAGGAATCTGCCTACCCAAGGCAGAGTTTTTGCTCTCCATGCCGCGGAAACCAACCCGGAGACTATGTTGTTGACAGGTACCTTTAAACTTTAAGTTATTATGTTGTTGATAGGTACCTTTAAACTTTAAGTTATTTGTGGCATGTGGTATGAGAGCCAGTGTGAATGGCACCGCATGATGTGACGCGTGTTAAGGCCGTGAGGCCCTCTGACAAAAGTGGACAATATCACAAGTGGACTGGGCCGTGACATTTGGTATCAGATCCAGTGTGTGGCGCTGCACGATGTGATGTGTTTTAAAGCTGTGAGGGTCTCGGGCCAAAGCGGACAATATCACAATTGGGCTGGGCCGTGACATTTAGTATCAGAACGACTCCGCGTGGGTTTGGGATGGTGGGACAAATCTCAATAAGGACGTTGAGTCTCGAAAAGGGGGGTGAGAAGGCCCTTAGGCGAAATCCCATATCGCTAAATAACGGGAGAGATGCTGGGCATTTAAATGAGCGTGTAGCAACCACTTGTAACACGTTTTAAAGCCATGAGGCCCTCGAGCCAAAGCGATCAATATCACAAGGGGGCTGGACCGTGACATGATGAGTGGAAAATAGCTTTTAAAACCAAATACGAGTTATATAAGTGGATGATAATGTCTTTTGGCTTAACTAACGCTCCTAGCACCTTTCTGAGGTTAATGAACCTTTTTTTGCGTGCAAACGTGGGGAAATTTGTTGTGGTATACTTTGGCGATATCCTAGTGTATAGCAAAAATTTAGAAGAGCATGTTGAACACTTAGCACTTGTGCTAATCACACTTTAAGCGCGGAAAGTTTGTATGCTAGAAGAAATAGGATTTTTTACTAGCAAATGTTTTTTCCTTGGTTTCGTTGTAAGTTCACAGGGCATGCAAGTGAATGAAGACAAGTTAAGTGCTATTCGAGATTGGCCAATGCGTACTGCTGTTGGTCAAGTCCGAAGCTTTCATGGCCTTGCAAGCTTTTATAGGAGGTTTGTAAAAGATTTTAGCACACTGGCAGCACGGATGATGGCAGTGATAAAGAAGAACGTTCCATTCTATTGGGGCGAGGAGCAAGAGAAGTCCTTTATATTATTTTTAAAAAAAATTAATTAATGCTCCTTTGCTTGTTTTTCCTGACTTTGCTAATACGTTTGAAATTGAATGTTATACTTCAGGTGTAGGTATTGGGGAATTTTGATGCAACGAGGACGATCGGTGGCGTACTTTAGTGAAAAGCTCAATGGAGCAGCGCTGAACTATCTGACATATGACAAGGATTTGTACGCATTTGTGAGGATGCTTGAGACGTGACAACATTACTTCAGGCCTAGGGAGTTTGTGACCATATGGATCAAGAATCGTTAAAGCATCTTAAGGGGCAACAGAAGTTGAACAAGCGGCATGCTAAATGGGTGGCATTCGTGGAGGCATTTTCCTACATGATCATATATAAACAAGGTAAGGAAAACGTAGTGGTCGACGAACTATCACGAATGTAAATACTATTCTCTACCTTGAAATCTAAAATTTTTGGGTTTGAGCATGTCAAGGAGTTATATGTTCCAGATGAGGATTTTAAGGGTGTATTTGAAACATGTATGCATGGTTCACTTGAAAAATTCTATTTGCATAATGTTTTTTTGTTAAGAGAAGATAGGTTCTATAATCATCAATTCGTGAATTACTTGTTAGGGAGGCACATAGGGTTGGTTTGATGGGATATTTTGGTGTGGCAAAAACTTTGGGTGCTTTACATGAAAATTTTTATTGGCCACATATGAAGCGTGATGTTGAGCGTGTATGTGAAAAGTACATAACAAGTCGACAAGCTAAGTCTATAACACAACCACATGAATTGTATACACCACTTCCCATCCCTAGTGAACCTTGGGTTGATATTTCTACGGACTTTGTTTTTGGTTTGCCTAGAACTAAGAAGGGGAATGATTCAATATTTTTTTGTTGTGGATAGATTTTTTAAAATGGCGCATTTTATTGTTTGTCTCAAAACTGATGATGCATCTAACGTTGCGGATTTGTTCTTTAGAGAAGTTGTTAGGTTGCATGGTATGCCTAAGACTATTGTTTCTGACCGAGATGTTAACTTTTTGAGCTACCTTTGGAAAATGTTATCGTCTAAACTTAGCTCTAAATTATTGCTTTCTACGACTTGTCATCTTCAAACTGACGGGAAAAATGAGGTTGTTAATAGGACGTTAGGAACTTTATTATGCGTTATTCTTAAAAAAAAACTTAAAGAATTGGAAAGAATGTTTACCATTTGTTGAGTTTTCTTATAACCATAGCATGCATTCTAACAAAAATTATTCCCCATTTGAAATTGTGTATGTGTTTAATCCTTTGACTCCGTTGGATTTGATGTCTTTACTTGTGAGAAAGGTTAAACATTGATGGTAAAAAGAAGGCTGAATTTTTTAGGAGTTTGCATGAAAAGTTCAAGACCAACATAGTGAAGAAACATGAGCAATATACCAAGCAAGTCAATAAGGGGAAGAAGAAGGTGATGTTTGAGAAGGATGATTGGGTGTGGTTACACTTGCGAAAGGTAATATTCCTCGAGAAAAGACGTTCGAAGCTATTGCCTAGGGGAGATAGACCATTTCTAGTCCTTGAAAATATCAATGACAACACCTACAAGCTCGATTTGCTAGGTGAGTACAACGTCAGTTCTACATTTAATGTTAGTGATCTTTCGTTTTTTGATGTAGGTGATGAACAATTTTTGAGGACGAATTCTTTTCAATAAGGGGAGGATGATGCAATCAAGGAAGGCCAAGCTCCGAGGAAAGCGTGGAAGGCGTGGAACCCTTTAGAGTTGCTGGAGGGACCAATCACGAGGAGGCAAATGAAGAGATTCAAGGATGCATTTCATGGACTCATGAGCAATCAAGAAGAACTTACAAGCAAGGTTCCAAGCCTAGAGGGAGATTCGTGATGCATGGGAGTGACTAGCGCCACAGCGCCTAGATTCAAGCGGCGCAGGACTAGCCAAAGCAGGCTAACGCCTAGGCACAGTCCCGACCGAAGGTTCAGCGCCTAGGCGCTACTGGATCAGCGCCTAGGCGCTCGACCAGCGGATAAATAGAGATTTTCCTTATTTTGAGCACTAGATAATTTGTAAACTTAACTTTTGATATCTTGTGATTTTTTAAGCAATATTTTGAGGAATTTTGGACACTTTTTTCAGATTAATGAATGTTGAATTACCTTGTTCTTGAGTTTTCTCTCAAACAACAAAAAAGCTTCTTGTTTTGTATCAAAAATCAAACTTATCAAAGTTATGCTTTGTGTCATTTGTCGATCATTCTTATGCGGATTGTCGAAGGCGAGTTCATTGAAGGTTCGTTCGAGTGTCGATTGTTTTCTTGTGATTATTTGTTTCTGAGCTTTTCGTAATTTAGAGGTGAATATCACGCAACACTCAATCCAAAAGGTCAGACAACACAACACGGAACTTTTAAATTTTATTGAATTGAGGGCACTTCTAATTAATCGTGTTTGCCTTTCTTTCGTACGAGAATTCATATCACTGTTGGGTTCACTTTTGGGATTAAGAACATAGAATACAATAGGTTGCATGTTCTAAATAGTTGGACTTAAGGATTGAACTGACTTAATTAAGTGTTTTAGGGACCTAAATGAAATAACTGAATAGTATAGGGACCTAATTGCAGAAATCAAAATTTGAAGGGCTAAATGGTAGAAAATTCAAAACTTTAGGGTTTGAATTTTTCGAAATTTTTAGTTTTAAATTCCGAAATTTTGATGGAACACAGGATTAAATTGGTGAATTTTCGAGAATTTTTGGTTAATTAATGATAGAAAATTTCTTAATTTCAACACGATTAGATTTGGTATTATGTTTTGCCGAAGGAATGATATATATTTCAGGTGTAGCAACATACGTACTGCTCGATTCCGAAGCTACACATTCATTTATATCTGAGTCATTTGTCAAGCTATTAGGAATCATACCAGAGGCTTTGGATTTGGGATTAAGAGTTTCGATTCCGTCCGGAGATCAGATCTTTACCTCACAGATAGTGAAGAGATTGGAGCTCCGGTTACGAAAAGTTACGGTGCAGGTAGATTTGATTGTGCTACCATTGCCGGAGTTCGGCATTATTCTTCATATGACTGGCTTTCTTCGAACGGAGCTGTTATAGATTTTATATGGAGATCAGTATATGTCCGACCGTCCAGCGGTAAGCTGTTTATTTTTGTGGAATCCAAACACTAGCCGATGTAGCACATCATTTCTTGAATCTGTGCGAGAAAGCTCATGAGGAGATGCTGCCAGTAATTTTTGACGAGTATTGTGACAGTGACCGAGCAAGTCAGCCAGAGGCTAGAGGATGTCGAGGTGGTTAGGGATTTTCCCGGATGATGTTTCAGGCATTCCACTAAACAGAGAGATGGACTTTTCTATCAAGCTGATGCCGGGTACAGAAGGGTGAAGGGTTGAATACACACTTTAAGATTTTCAAATCTTTTTCGATGGTATGAGTTAGTTTAGTGATAAACTAAATTCAAGAATCTTGTTGTCGATATCAATCAATTAACTAATATAGTGCGAAAATAAACCGACTGACATATTGAATACTCAAGAATAATCTAAATAATGAACACAGAGATTTTATGGATGTTCGGAGACTTCAAATATTCCTATGTCACTCCTTCCGTCACAAGGATATGATTTCACTAAAAGACTTCGATTAATTATAGAAAATGCAATAACCCACTTCAGTTTGGTATTAAACACTGTCAAACTGAAACTCTTAGTTTCTTTACTATTTTATCAATACACAATTTATATTCTTTTCTAAGCACACTGATCTTAAGAGATCGAATACAACAAGAGATGTGCTAGTGCTTTTGCTCGAAAAATATCCTGAAAGCTATGAATATGTCCGCTTGGTGTGAGCTTTTTCGTAACTGATCTTGTAAGCTTTAATTCAAAAATTGATGTAGAATGAATCTGCGCAGATTTTTCCTCTCAGTTGAGCTCCACGACTATTTATAGGCTTTGCTTCTAACGGTAATATTGAATGCATTAAACTTCTTATATCTGTTTATTTGTCCTTTCTGAACGTGTCAACATTCTTCTGAAAATAGTACACTGTAGCGTTTTGATACGTGGCGCTCCCACTATAACTTACAGTCTGCTTTGTACAGGTTGTCGGTTGTTAGCTACGATTCGGCTGATGACATGTCCAACTTATTAGTTGAGTATAGAGCCGATTAGTTGAGGTGACTGTATAACTTAGCTCTCTTGACTGATAGTTCAGTTATCTTCACATATTCATTTAGATTCAATCAGTTTGATTGCCTTTGATTATTTAGCACATTAATTTTCAGTTCAGACAACTTTAGTTTAAGTGATTTCAGTTCGAATAAGTTCAGTTGATCCGATCAATTCTTCAATCTTCAATCGCTTAATTTGTCAAACTCCGAAATTCTGATTCGAAAAACTTCCCCCTTTTTAGTGTTCGACAAAACATAGAATAAAGGAACTGATATGAACTGAACTTTTGTAGATAAAATAACTTTCATTTTACAGATTCGTACAAATCAAAGAAAAAAACTAAATATTGTCTTTTAAGTGATCTTTACTGCTCTTTATTTCTTTGGTCTTTTGTCAGCAGGTTCTTGATCAGTTGGTTGACTTGGTCTTTAATTAGATTGCTGTTGTTGCTGTTCCTCTTCCCCCTTTTTGTCAACACCAACATGGGTTGATAGAAGGCAAACTTCAGAGCTGACGTGATATGGCATTCAACATCTGTTCATGCATCAAATCCATGCGCTTTTTGTCATACTTGTTTGCACGAAGTCAATTAGTTTAACAAGCATGTCTTGAGTTTAGAAGAGAGCTGGAACTATCACTCTGTCCTTTTTTAGTTGATCTACTAGAAGAAATAGTGAAGTGATATCCTTTGTAACCTGGTGGAGTTTTTTCATTGTATTCTCCTTTGTAGAATCGATCTTGAGTGTATGCAACAGTTGGACTGAATTTGCAAAGTGGATATAAGATTTCATATGTAAACTGGACTGAATTCGCAGACAGTTGAGATAAGATTGTGCAAAGTGGACTGAATTTCTTCAAGCATGATGTCAGTAGCCATCGGTATTTCAAGAGACAAGATTTCATATGTAGCTAGTGCTTTGCCCTTGTCTTCTTCACTGAAATTGACCATGGCTAAATGTGGAGATTCAGTCTCAGTTTGGTCTAGTTCCTTGACAATTTCATCAACTGTTTCTTGTTGAAGATCATGAACTGAGGTATAAGGTTGAGCAGCAATTGATCTGGATGTCACATCAGTTGGCACTTGTATATCCACCATTTGTTCAGGGTGCAACTGGGCCATTTAATCTTTATTCTGTTGGTCAGTCATGGCAATTGACTGAACCATTGCTTCAATATTATCCAAAATAGCCTCCGAGGCTAGTTGTTCTAATAAGCTCTGGTCTTCAACTGTCTCAGCTTGTTGACCAGATTGAAGATTCAACTGGATGTCTGTGGCAATTGATTGTATAACTTCGTCAATATTGGCCAGTGACGACTCAGCGTCTGTGTACAATTGAAGAGTGACTGGAGAAGATTTTGGAGGAGCAGAGGTTGAAGATGGTTGATCATCCTGAGGAGTAGGAATAATCACTGGATCAGAGCTCTGTTCAACAACTTCATCCTCGAATGGTTCTGACTGAGCTCCAGTTGGCTGAGCCTGCTCTAGAGATGTTGGGCTTTGGGAATCAACTTGTATATACAATTGTTGATCCATTTTCCATGCTTTGATCTTAATTTGCAAGGATAAGAGATCTGAGTCCAGCTGCTGTAAGACGGCTCTATCATTGTAAGCAGTTGGATTGATCGGCTCATAGTTCATTTTCAGCTGAGTTGTTACTCCAGCCAGCTTCTTCATGTGCATCATATAAAATAAATACGATCTCTTTTCTAGTGCCTGAGCGATGGTGACAGGCTTTACTATCTTCAGGACCGATGTTTCCAGAGCGATGAATTCATTCAAGATGGATTTCTTCTTTAATCGCCTAGCAAACACTTCAGTCCGAAATCTGACTCATGCATCAAAACGTTCCAACTTCGATTAAGCGAACTCATTTATTTTGTTCCAAATGAGATCAATATGAGTGTGATCGAGTTGGTTGGCCTGGGCTATTTAATAATCTTGCCCTTGCCTTTCAGATCTGTTAGGGAATGAGAGATACTTTCGGTGAATATTTTCATTGGAGGCTCAGTTGGCTTCTTCAGTTGTTTTTTTCAACTGGAACTGCTCGAATAGGTAAAGCTGTTAAGGGTGGTTCAGCTCCAGTTGGCATCAGCCTTTCAACTAGAATGACTTCAATAGCAACTGATTTGGTCTTCTCAAACCTTGGCTTCTTCACAACTTTTGGAGATGATGTTTTCTCCGATTCACTATCACTGACAATCAGTTTCTTTTTGATTGTCAATTTCTTCACCAAGTCTTTGGTTTTGGCCTTTTTCACGGATTTGGGAGCTGCCATCATCCCAATCTACTATTTGATTTTGGTGAACTTCTCCGGTGAAATGTCCAGCTTTGTCTTTTCTGGCTGAACATTTTTTGGCGTTGAACACCTTGAACTTGGAAGACTTCTCAGTTGAGTAATCCATCAGCTGAGCGGCAAAGATAAACCATTCGACTGCTTCGAAGATTGAACCATATTTTTTAGACTGTTGAAAATAATGGTAGATCAATTCAATCTTTTGCCGGTCATTAGTGCTGTCATAACTTGGAATTTTTCAAGGGTGAAGGCAGCAAATGATCCTGCCTTGGCGAGAACACCCTTGGCAACGATATCTGCCAGAAGTTGTATCTCTAGATTCAGCACCTTTTTGGGATCATACACCTTGATCTTTCTCCCATCAGAAGACAACTGAGTCTGCATCTCTTCAATATCATATAGCTTTATTTCAGAGAATGGAGATAAGCCATCAGTTGGCAGTTAAAAGATTTTGCTGAAATAGTCTTGATTGACGATCAGTGACGATTGTTGACTGTCATGACAATCTTGCCGTCATCAGAGATAGTACTATTGGCATATATTTCTTGGATTTATTTTGGATAAATCACTTGAGTCGCCAACCTTAAAAATTTCTTCAATCCTGCAGACTTCAACTTCTAAAATACGCTCTTTACAGCCTCATCAGAGACAGAAAGGACTGAATCAAAATCAATCGCCAAAGATTTGAGAAGGAAATTTGGGATTTGGCTTGCCATTTTCATTGATTTTCCTGCAAAAATATTGCTATGAGTTTTTTGAATATTTATAGATAGAATAAAGTGAGCTGAATGGAGGCGGCATGATTATGTATATGTGTGACTTGTTCAAATTTTGGGACACGTGGTAATCCAAGATTTATTTGAATAAAGACGCAATATTTTGAATGTCACAAAATTTATTATGGAACCTCAACTAAATTAATAATCAGTTAACATATGTGATAAGATCAGTTAGGTCGAGAACTGAATGATCAGTTGGGAATTAAATCAGATCAGTTCAAAACCAACTGATATTTGTCTTATTAGTTAACCAATTTTAATTCGACATTCCCCCTAAAGAGATGCATTAAATATTAAATGATCTCATCATTGGAAGATTAATCGTCGTTTGCTGACGGAATTCACTTCATATTCTTTGGTCAAAAATAATACTTGGGCATCTTCATATGGTTTTGAGTCAATAAATAAGAGCGAATTAGTTAGGCACAAAATCACTTGAGTAATTCAGCAGATAGTACTAGGCAATAGTCAGATGGACAGAGCTAGCAGTTCTAATCATCAGCCCGACCTTGCTGAGGAGTTCAAGCTATCCATTGAAGCAGCTCAAAAAATCAAAATTGGAGACAAAGTCTTTGAGAAGACAATGTCTACCTGGACAAAGATCTAGGACCTACAGTCTTTCCGAGAGGAGGGACTAGTTGCCACGAGGAAACGAGTGGCAACTCAAAACAAGTATAAGCAGCGCCTTTGTGTTGCTAATACTTCAGACATCTTCATAGATGAAGGTTTCTACCTCCTGATGATCCTCAAGGAGCAGAGGGTTCTGGGAAGGATTTTCTTCTCAGAATAATTTATGAGGACTACTACCGGAATGTTAACCGCGTGGATGTCCTTCTGGCAGGATGCTATAGAAAGATAAATAAACATTGTAATAGCAGCTCACTTTTATCAATAAAATTTTTATTTTTGTTCATACTATTTTTCCTTTTACTCCTTCAGTTCTTGCATTCAAGCTTGACAACAACTTAATATTTAACAATTTTAATAATACTAATACTAATCAATTAAGCCAAGAATATTGCGAAAGTAAGAAAATTTAGTCTCAGATAATGGCTTGGTGAATATATCCGCTGCTTGTTGTTCAGTTGAGATGTACTCCAGTCTGATTTCTTTCCTGAGAGCTTGATCTCTGATGAAGTTATGTCTTACATTAATATGCTTAATGAAATTGTGCTCGTATTGTCACAAAAAATTGGCGATTCTTCTGCGACGACTTCATAGTCTTCTAGTTGTTGTTGAATCCAGAGAAATTGTGCACAACAGCTTCCAATAGATAGATATTATGCTTTAGTTGTGAAAGTTGTTATGGATGTTTTCTTCTTGCTGAACCAAGAAATCAGCCTGTCTCTTAGAAACTGACATGATCCACTAGTGTGTTTTTGATCAAGTTTACATCCCGCATAATCTGAATCTGAATGAATAGCCAACTAAATAGAAATATGAGTCTTTAGCATACCATAAGCCCGCATTTTGTGTGCCTTTAAGATACTTCAATATAAGTTTGGCAGCTTAATAATGCGATTGTTTAGGATCTACTTGAAATTAGCACACATGCAAACAGAAAATACAATATCAGGACGACTAGCAGTTAGGTAAAGCAAAGAACCTATTAAATTTTTGTAAAGTGCCTTCTTAACTGATATTCTCCTTCATCTTTATCTAATTTGATTGATGAACTCATGAAACTATTTGTAGCTGAACATGTTTCCGTGCCAAAGTACTTAAGCATTTCCTTCGTATATTTACTTAGACTGATAAATATACCAGTTTCTAGTTTCTTCACTTGCAAACCAAGAAAAAATGTCAGTTCACCCATTATGCTCATCTCGAAGTTATCCTGCATTAACTTAACAAATTTCACGCACCATTTGGGGTTATTTGACCCAAAAATAATATCATCAACATAAACAAGTAAAATATGATTGTTCTTTGTAAATTTGAATAAAGTTTTATCAACAGTTCCAACGGTAAAGCCATGATTAGTTAAAAATTTTGAAAGTGTCTCATACCAAGCTCCGAGAGCTTGTTTGAGACCATACAATGCTTAGTTAAGGTGATAAACATGTTCAGGAAAAAAGTGATTTACAAAACTGGGGGTTGTACAACATAGACTTCTTCTTGTAACAGACAATTTATTAATGCACTTTCAACATCCATTTGGTATACCTTGAAGTCTTTGAAAGAGGCATAGTTAAGGAATATTCTTATTGCTTCCAGTCATGAAACTGGTGCATATGTCTCATCATAAACAATTTTTTTTCTTACCTATATCCTTTTGCCACTAACCTTGCTTCGTTGCGCACAACTGAACCATTTTCGTTCAGTTTGTTTCTATAAACCCATTTTGTACATATAATAGATATTTAAAGTGGTTTTGGAACTAAAGTCCAGACATTGTTATGGGTAAGCTAATTCAGCTCTTCTTGCACAGAATTTATCCAATTAGGATCATTTAGAGTTTCATCAGTTTTCTTTGGTTCAAATTGAGAAACAAATTCTGAATTTACAAATAAATTAAACATTTGATTTCTCGTTCTTACGAGATCAGATGGATTACCTATCATTAATTCTTGTGGATGTGATTTGTTCCATCTGTAGTTGGAAGTATTTGGATCGATTTCAAAAATTCTCTCAGTTTGTAACTGAACATTTATTTCAGTTTCAGTTTCAGTTTCAGTTGGCATTTGAGTGTCATCGCGTTGTCCCACCAACTAATTGTTAGGAATAACTTCATGTTCAGCTGTTTGATACACTATTTCTGGATCTGGTGTTTGAAGGATATTTCGATTTATGTGAAATTATTCTTCACTATCATCCTCCGAACTGATTACTGGGAAGCGGTCAGTTCGCTCAACTAGATCAGTTGGCTTGTTAGTTAGTGCAGATTCATCAAATATAGCATGAATTGATTCTTCTACATTTAATGTACACTTATTAAACACTATATAAGCCTTGCTAACTGATGAATAACCCAGAAACATTCAGCAGAGTATTTATTATCAAATGTTTTCAAATGATTTTTGTCATTATTATGAATAAAACATCTGAAGTCAAATATTCTGAAGTAGGACACCACCCTTTTCTGTCCATGCCAGATCTCATACGGGGTTTTCAAATTATTTTTATTAATCATTGATATGTTATGAGTATAACACGCAGTGTTTACTGTTTCTACCCAAAATCTTTGTGATATACAGTAATCAGCAAGAATTGTTCTAGATGCTTCTTTAAGAGTTCGATTTCTTCTTTCAGCCACACCGTTTTGCTACGATGTTCTAACTGTTGAGAACTCATGCTTAATTCCAATATTTTCTAAAATTGAGAAAGATTTTGATTGAAAAATTCATTCCCTCTATCAGACCTTATTCTGTCAATTCTAACTGATTTTCATTTAATAATCTTTTGAAAAGCTTAATCAGTTAAGCAGCAGTTTGGTCTGTTGATTTGAGAAAAATAACCTAAGTAAATCTTTAAAAATCATCAACAATTACCAAGGTGTATTTCATTCCTCCTAAACTCATGACTGGTATAAGACCAAAAAGATCCATATGCAACAATTCTAAGCACCTAGAGGAAGATTTACTACCCTTGTTTTTGAACGAAAATCTTACTTTTTTACCGAACTGACATGCTGAGCAAATTTTATATTTTGAGAAATCAATTTTAGGTAGACCAGCTACAAGTTCATGATTACTCAGATGAGCGATGGATTTGAAATTCAAGTGGTTCAACCTTTTATGCCACAACTATTAAAGATTTAGAAGCTACAAAGCAAACTGGTGCATTATGTTGATTAGTCCGACTTACTTTGTAAGTGTTACCACATCGATCACTAGTTATGATGATGTAATCAATTGAGCTCTTAACTGTGCAGCTGTGTTTGTGGAATTGAATGTGGAATTGAACTGAAAAATTATTATCGCATAATTTATTGATGTTAATCAAGCTATACTTCATACTGTTAACGAGTAAGAAATCATTAATGATAATATTACCATGGAAAAGCTTACTCTTATCCACATTTCTACCTTTTGAGTTGTCTCCAAAACTGATGTTTGGACCAGAGTACTTGATCAGTTGGGATAGCAAACTAGCATCCCATGTCATATATCACGAGCATCCACTGTCCAAATACTAGATTGATTCTATTGTTGGTGTAACTGTTACCTACAATCACACATAATGAATAATTTTTGGTACCCACATCTATTTGGGTCTTAAACTGATTAGTCTTTTGGGAACCCAGACTTGGATCAGTCTAACTGACTTTCCATTCATTGTGTTCCAAATTATTTTTATCGTCTTTTGTGTGTTTGATGTGTAGTGTACAAATGAAATGATATCATTTTTAACCTTTTCAACTAATTGTTCATCTGATATCTCTTCGGAACTTACTTACAATTATAGTAATTGAAGTAGCCATTATTAGAGTTTTGATTTTTATAGTTGAACCGTTCAGGTTACCAGCTTTGTGAATCAGTTGAACTTGTAAGGCTATATCCAATTCCATACCTTTTAGCCTTGTTCTTGTTTTCAATTGGTTGTACATCAAATTTACTCGGTTCTGAGAATTCATGTACGATAGTTGACTTTAAAAAGTTAATATATTTCCCTTTGCACTCATTCAACTTTGGCGTAGTATCATTTGTAGAGGATTCATCATGGCTATTAAATTCCAAACCAGTTTTATCAGTAACTGATTTTTGTAAATCTTGCACCTATATTAGCGTGACTGATGACTTGTTCCAAGATTTAATCAGATCAATTTTTGTCTTGAATTTTCAAGTCTTAACTGCTGAATCAAAGATTGATTCTCAATCATTTCGGATTTCTACTTAGCGATCTCCCTTCTTAGACCCAACAAATCAATTGATTCATCAGTTTCAGTTTTGTTGTCTTTGGGATCAATTTGCTTAGCTTTGGATTTCTCAAATGAAAGAGCAAGCTTGTGATACTCATTGACCATATCATGCAATGTGGAAATGAGCTCTTCTCGTGAAAAATCAGTTTAACTGAAATCAAATACATGTTCATTGCTTGATTTTAGTTCTGCATCATTGGCCATTAAGCACTTTACTTCATCTTCATCGCTTGAGCTGCTCGAGCGATCAGAATCTTATTGATCAGTATCAGTTTTTGCCCCCCTTGGATTTGCTTTCTTCAACCAATAGAACTTTATGTTTCTTTTTGAATGATCTTTTATCATTCTTATCTCGTCTTCTGTGCTCAACTGACTTATTTCCCTTTTTAGTTGAATATCAACTGTCCTTTTTTAGCTTAGGACAGTCAGTGATGAAATGTCCTGTTTTGCCACAGTTGTAGTAAGAGTTTGGTTCTTTCTTAGATGTGTTCTTTTGATATTGTCTTTGGAAGGAACCTTGATTTCTTTTCATGAATCTTCCAAATTTTTTAACGAATAATGACATGCCACCATTACTCAGCTTTTCTATGGTATTTTCAGATGAACTAGTTGGTTCCAGTTTTATGGCACTGAGAGCAGTTGTGACTGGTGGCGTTGAAGGTTATCTTTCTCTCGTCTGCAGTTCGAATCCATAGGCTTTAAGATCTGCAAACAAATAGTGTATATCTACCTTGTTCAGGTCTTTTGATTCTCTCATAGCCATCGTCTTAACATGTCATTCTTTGGGAAAACCTCAAAGAAATTTCAACGCAATTTCTTTATTTGAATACACTTTCCCAAGTGCATTCAGTTCATTGATAATACTGCTGACTCGTTCATCATATTCATTCATTGACTCTCCAGTCTTCATCTTGATGTTATCATATTTTTTTACGGCGACTGAGAGTTTGTTCTCTTTTGTTTGCTCATTACCTTCGCATAACTGAATCAGTTTTTCCAAAATTTCTTTGTTTGTTCTGCACATATTGATTTTACTGAAGGTGATCTTGTCCAATGTTCTCTACAAAATGTCTTTTGCTACATTGTCCAAGTTGGCTTTTCTCTTGTCTTCAGCCGTCCATTCTTCTCGTGGTTTTTCAATGTGATGGGGTGCTTCTTTAGTTATGGCAATAGCTGTATTTGCTTTCAATATTTTCATTAGTCCATCAGTTATGACATACCACATATCATCATCTTTTGCAGCTAAATAAGCCTGCATTCTGATCTTCCAATCATCGAATTCTTCTATTGAGAAAATAGGGATTTTATTGAAAGAAGACATGGTAATCAGATGTATAGATAGAAAGTATTCAGAAACAAGATTGAAACTGCTCTGATACCATTTGTTAGGATCGAATAGACGAGTTAAAGTGTTTAGAAGGGAGGGTTGAATAAACACTTTAAGATTTTCAAATCTTTTTATATGGATGAATTAGTTTAGTGATAAACTAAATTCAAGAATCTTGTTGCCAATGTCAATCAGTTAATTAATATAGTGCGGAAATAAAAGAATAATCTAAATAATGAACACGGAGATTTTATGGATGTTCGGAGACTTCAAATGCTCCTACGTTACCACTTCTATAAAAAGGATAGGATTTCGCCGAAAGACATTGATTAATTACAGAAACTGTAATAATCCACTTCAGTTTGATCTTAAACACTTCCAAACTGAAACTCTTAGTATCATTACAATTTTATTAGTACACAACTGATATTCTATTTTAAGCACAACTGATCTTAAGAGATCGAATATAACAAGAGATGTGCTAGTGCTTTTAATCGAAAATAGCCTGAAAGCTATGAATATGTTTGTTAGGTGTGAGTTTTTTTGTAACTGATCTGGTAAGCTTGAATTCAAAATTTCACTCAGAATGAATGTGCGCGAAGTTCTTTGCTCAGCTGAGCTCCACGACTATTTATAGGCTTTATTTTCAACGATAATATTGAATGCATTAAATGGCTTATATCCGTTGATTTATCCTTTCTGAACGTGTTAACATTATTATGACAATATTACATTTTAGCCTTCTGATATGCGGCGCTCCCACTATAAGTTACAGTCTGCTTTGTACAGGTTGTCGGTTGTTGGCTACGATTTGGCTGATGACATGTCCAACTGACTATTAGTTGAGTATATAGCCGATTAGTTGAGGTGACTGCAAACTGAGCTCTCTTGACTGATAGTTCAGTTATCTTCACAGATTCAGTTAGCTTCGATCATAACGATTTTCGTTGATTATTTAGCACATTAATTTTCAGTTCGAGAAACTTCAGTTTAAGTGATTTCATTTCGAATAAGTTCAGTTGTGCCGATCAGTTCTGCAATCTTCAATCGCTTAATTTGTCAAACTCCGAAATTTTGATTCCAACATTAAGGCACCTTATCATCTAGGACCTACAGAAATGAAGGAGCTGAAGGATCAAATACAGGACTTGCTAGACAAGGGTTTCATTCGCCTGAGCTTTTCTCTATGTGGCACACCTGTACTATTTGTTAAGAAGAAGGATGACAGAATACGACTTTGCATCGATTACATGGAGCTAAACTGGGTCATGGACAAGTATAAGTATCCTTTTCCTATGATTGAAGATCTATTTGATCAGCTTCAGGGAACATCGGTATTTTCAAAGATAAATCTCCAATCAGGATACCACGAGCTGAAGGTGATAGAATCCAACGTGCATAAGACGACTTTCAGGACGCTTTATGGGCACTATGAGTTTATTGTTGAAACGTCCACTACTTTTAACTTTAAAATACTACTAAATTTTTATTTTAAAAAAAAAATTGATCATAGAATTCAAATTCACAATAAAAAAATAACTTATCATTTCCAAAACATTTCAAATCTCAAGTGTACAAAAATCTCTAACTCGTTAATTACAAAAAATACTACGTCGACCTTTAACAAGATCAACTAACATCAAAATAAAGCATGAAAATCTCTAATAAATCATTACCAAAATATTTATTTCAAAACATCAATTATCAAGCTAATGCAGAAAATAAATGATCCTCAAGAGTGTACTGTCAGCCTCGATCCACTCAAGCGTCAGCGCCTCCCTTAACCTCATCCTCACCTGCAACATTCAAACCTAGTGAGTCTAAAGACTTAGCACGTTCTAAACATGAGTAGCAAATAATACATATACAAGAACATGCATTAAAAATCATAATTTTATTCAAAATAAGTTAGTATAAATTTGTAAGCATAATTTAATCATAAATCGTCAAATCATAAAGATTTCCATCAAAAAAATGTTTTGGGTGAAGTTTGATCCTTGTATATCCTCTAGTTGACTGATCAGTCTTAGCTCACCATTGCACATGGGACGGGTACTAGGCACCGACGTAAAATGGAAATACGATCGTTGGGCTCTCTCTGGGGCCTTCTTCCGTAAACATGCTCCTTTTAGGGCCTTCTCCCTCACGATATTCCCAAAAATCATATATTATATCTTTTATATCACAGTTAATTCACATTCTTCAAAATATTTTTTCTTTTCTTTTTAATAATAAAATATCGTGTCCTTTCCACATTTGAAAAATTGCATTTTAATAGTAAAAATTGCACAACCTTATCATAAATCATAAAATCTCATATTTTCATCGGAAACATTTTAAAATATCATTTAGCATGCATTATGATTCTTCGGGACACTCTCAGACCTTTCGTACTACCCAGGACGTAAAATGACCATTTTACCCTTGGACTCTAAAATTCACGATTTTGACTTTTTCTCACTTTTTTTGACTCGAGATTATCCTAAATAATTATTTAAGCTGAAATTTGACTTCTAATAGTTTTATTTAATGTAAACTCAAGTTTCTTTATTTAATTATTTATTTACTAAATCATAAAGTGTTTTAAGCCCGAATTAATCTCAACTTTAATATTTTCTTCCCAAACTTTAAACATAAACTTTTTATACTTAATATTCCCTCGTGAACTATGAATAAACCCCTGTGGACCATGGTTCGAACCATTATTCTTCACTAACCACATGACTGAGCGCTAGTCTCCAATCATGTCACGTTTATCCCAAAATCTCGAGCCATGTTCGAACCACCCAAGACTAGACCCTTACCAGCACCCCTGAACCCTAACTAAACCGACCTGGACTAGCACACCCAGCCCCAGCCCACGCAAAAGCCCAGGCGCAAGACTCCTAGCCGTTCCTTTCCTCCTTGCGCGATGAGGAGTCTTACCCACGCTAGGACTCCTCTCGATTCTAGACACCGACTCAATGCGCACAGTACCCATTTCGGACCACCCTCTAGACCCTGCAGGACCAGCCTAGCCAGCCCTAACTGAGCCACACTCCTCCCACAAAGATACATCAGCCGCGAGCATGCAGGGAAGAGTGCTTGTGCATGTGGACTCTTCTACCTTGCTGTTGCCGCGTCCAGCCCCTCACAGACTCCTCCTAGCCTCTAAAAAAAGCAACGCACGGGCCCTGACCCAAGCCCCGTGTGCTGCCATCCCTTAACCGAGGCCTATGACCCATGGAAGGCACACAAACACTTGGTTCATCTAACTAAACTAAGCGCAGTCCCTTTGCTAACTGTCCAGCCCTCGTTTCCACCTTAAACCTCCCTTGTTCCATCCTTTAAACATCCTATGTTGGCAGCCGAACCCTTGAAAATCATAACGTTCTTCAAACAAGCGTAAAATCATCAAAACATTGAAAATATTTGTTCCATCATTAAACAAATCTTGCATAAGTATTTTTCAAGAAAAAAATGTAACACTCGTGACTAAAAGGCATAATTAGTGCGGAAGCTTTAAAATATAATTTGGAGGAAATGTGTAATTTAAAAAAATTTTGGTAGCTTCTCCGCGTAAATAGGACATGTCGCCTGCCTCAAGCAACACATAAACACATGCAAAAGATTTTCATAATAATCAGATACCATTTAATATAGTATCTACACATATTTCTAATTCAAATACCAAAACAAGGTTTTCAATATTTCCCAAAATAACCAAAAGCTTAGCATATCAAAATAACATCCAATCGAAATCTCCAAAGTTTGGCATATGTCCTTCACTCGCTTCGACAACTCAGGGATGATCAATCTTTCTACCTGTGCCTGCATCACATGAACATAACTAGAATGAGTATAAAACTCAGCAAATGGAATCAATACTAACAAGATACATATATGTCATTTTATTGAAAAACATAAAATGTATAGCCTCAACTTCATTTTCTTGAAAACATTATCCATCTCATTTCATAAACGTAGAATCATCATTAATATCATCCGTCAATAATCATAATACAACAATACATAGGGATGATATTCATTTCATTGATCAACTGAAGAATTGATAGTTCTTATAAGATAGTTCATTCATTGCTAACCCTCTTCGTAAAAACGAATCTTATAGGAGGGACACGTACCTCTGCATAAAATGCATCTTATAAGAGAGCAGATGTTTTCATCGTTAATTGGCCAATTACATTGCGGATTTAGAATTGCCAGAGGCAACACCGCTACTATCACTATCAATCCAATCATTCAATCATATAAAATTTCATTCAAGCATTTTATCGAACAACTTTGAGGCATCATATATAGTTTAACTCCTTTCATTCAAAAATGCATATAATTGCACTACCATATTTACATATTTACATATATATATCATGAATGGAATTTGAAAGGAGTTAACATCATAAAATCATCAAAACACATATATATAGGATCATGTGATGCATTGAAGAAATGATTCCACTTACAACACTTGGAGAAATTGGTTTCCTAAACCTTGACAATGATCCTACAACAATAAACCCAAATAATAATCTTAAATGACCATTTAATCCAATACATCAATCACAACTATCATCCCCCAACTTCACCATCTACAATAACTCAAGAACAAGAAGAGAAACCACTTACATTTGCACCTTTCACTAAAAAGATGAAGTTCCAACTCCGGATTGAAGATTAATTGCTTGAATGAATGAGAGAAGAAGAAGAAGATGAATAACCCTAGCCTTACACGATGGAGAAGAGAAAGGAAGAGAAGAGAAATGAGAAAAATGAGAGTCTCCTTTGATTTTATGCCTTAAAACACCAAAAACACGCTTTTACACTTTGCTGGGCGCCCGGGCGGACGTCTTTTACCGCCCTAGCACAGACCTCTTGGCCAGAAACAAAAAAATTTCGAACTAGGCCCGCCCGGGCGAACATCTTTTTCCGCTCGGGCGCGCTCTGCGCACAGCTACGTCAAATATTGCTTCCGAAACGCCTCTTATCTTCATAATTAGGAAAATTAGTAAACAGGAAAGTTGTAGCTCTATGTCTTGGCTTGCATCTCCAATTGGCTTCATGTCATTTTAAGGTCTGAGTAAAAATTTATGCTCAATCTCCCAACATGTGTCACTGGAGGAACAACGATACACACGACACACTTCGGGGCGCTTTTGGCTAGTCTTCCACAATGATTTGGACAAATCTCAAAGCATGAAAGTTATAGCCTTATGTCTTATCTTTCTAATGAAAGTGGCCTCACATCATTCGGATCAATATATAAAATATTATGCTAAAAACTACAACTACTGCCACATTTTCATACCGTTTCAGCACTTCCATTACCTATTTGGCTAAGGATCAACTTTCTATTCTACCCATACATTCTCTATTTCATTCTATATCATTCAATACCATTCATATCATATCTTGAAACCATAAACCATCATCATTACATCACATATCCCCAAACGATCATCATAATAAACCATAAAAGGAATAATGACCATATTTAATCATAATCATTACCTTACATCATATGCATACGAATGTCTGGGCGTTACAAAAAAAAAAACAAACCAAGCATAATATGGTTTGAATGATGTGTCAAAGAGTTTAGAAACATGCCTCTGTCTTTTAAAATGCTCTAATATATGATAGTTGGCGTGGGGCGCGAAGAAGGACGACTAAGTGACGAAGACTCCTAGTTTCTTTCTCCTCAAATTTTCTAAAATATGTGTGTGGTATGTGAATTTTTGGCTTATATGAGGCTTAGAAACCTAGGTTCCTATTTTATATATTTTCATTTTTCATGTTAATGGACTTTGGTTTTGGGCCTTTAAGTTTGGAAGAAATTGGGCTTTCTAATCTAAGGTAAATTTGGCCAAATAACACCAATTTAATTGAAATTTTTTTTATAAAAATTAGTTTTCAAAATTAATAATTTTGATCTCTTAAAATTCTCTCGCTTGCCCAAAACCGGCTCCTCCGATAAAATCAAGTTCGTCTCCTAAAATAATTTGAACTCTACTATTTTGGAAAAAATTAATCATTTTAATAAGCCTTGAAAATATTTGTTGAAAAATATTTATTTTATCTTGGTTGTCATCGGTCTCCTTTCCACGGCCTATTATCGAATATTCGGGTAAAATCTACAGTTTGCATAAAATCATGCAGTTAGACCCTTAATCATATAGTATGCATCATGAAATTATTTAAAATCATTTAAATACAGCAAGTAAGCGGTTTAAAACGTTTGCATGCATGTGGTAGTGGGTTGAATTTTGGTCATTACAAATCCTACCCCCTTAAATAAAAATTTCGTCCTCGAAATTAAGACTTACCGAAAAGTTCAAGATAGCGACTCCTCATCCTTGACTCAGTCTCCCAAGTGGCTTCTTCCTCTGAGTGATTCAGACACTTGACATTGACCATTTTTATCACCTTATTCCGCAGCCTTCTTTCTTGACTGTCCAGGATTTGAGTAGGCCTCTCCTCATAAGATAGATTTGGTGTAAGTTGCAGTGGCTCAAAGTTCGATACATGTGAAGGGTTTAACATGTACTTTCGGAGCATCGATATGTGGAAGACATTGTGGACTCCTGCGAGATTAGGTGGCAACACCACTCGATATGCTAATGCCCCCACTCTTTCGAGTATCTTAAATGGTCTAATGAATCTCGGACTGAGTTTCCCTTCTTGCCAAATATCATAACAGCCTTCGTAGTTGCTATTTTTATAAATACTTGATCACCTACCGCAAACTCGAGATCTCATGTTCTTTCATATGCATACCAATTTTGTTGACTCTGAGAAGTTTTCATTTTATTTTGGATCTTGGCGACCATTTCTGCGGTGTGCTGAATTATTTCGAGCCCTAACGTAGCTCTTTCTCCTACCTCATCACAATGAATAGGACATCTACATTTTCTTTCGTAGAGTGTTTCGTATGGAGCCATTCCTATGTATGACTAATAACAGTTATTGTAATTTAACTCCACTAAGGTAGCTTAGGCTCCCAACTTCCTTGGAAATCAATCACGCAGGCTCGGAGTAGATCCTCTAAAATCTGTATGACTCTCTCAGACTGACTGTCGCTCTGAGGAAGAAATGTGGTGCTTTATAGTAGTTCAGTCCCCAAAGCTGCATGCAGACTCTTACAATATAATGAAGTGAATCGTGTGTCTCGGTCCGACACTATAGACACTAGAATCTCATGAAGTTTAACTATCTCTCGAATATATAGCTTTGCATACTGTGTCATGGAAAAATTAGTCTTCAGTGGTATGAAATGTGCCGACTTAGTAAGACAGTCAACTATTACCCAAATGACATTGAGTCCTTTCACCGTCTTTGGCAATCCGATCACAAAATCCATAGTAATGTTCTCCCACTTCCACTCGTGAATGAGAAGTGGTCAAAGCATTCATGTGGGTCTTTGATGCCCTTCAGACTGACGAACATGCCATCGATCTTCATGGATCTCATGAATCACGTGTTGCAGTCGTATTTGGATAAGTTCATCATAGTTTTCATAGACGACATCCTGATATATTCGAAGAGAAGAGAGCAGCATAGTCAGCATTTGAGAATGGTGCTGCAGGTTTTGCAAGACCGTAGATTGTATGCCAACTTCAGTAAGTGTGAGTTACGGCTAGACAGACTGGCATTCTTGGGCCACATCATATCCTAAGATGGAGTCAAGGTCGATTAAAGCAAGGTTGAGGCAGTCAGAGATTGGCTAGTGCCTAAGAGTGTGACATAGATTCGCTGTTTCTTGGGTCTAGCTGGGTATTACATGAAGTTCATCCCGGGTTTTTCTTCCATCGCGGTGCCATTAATCGCCTTGAAGAAGAAGTTTGTATGGGGACCTGAGTGCCATGAGAGTTTTGAGAAGCTGAAGCAAGAAATGACTTCAGCGCCAGTTCTAGCTATATCATCACGGCAAGGGGAGTATGTGCTATATACAGAGAGTTTAAAGCTCGGTTTGGGCACAATTCTGATACAGCATGACAAAGTTATAGCATATGCGTCTAGACATTTGAAGGTCCATGAGAAGAATTATCCAACTCACAACCTCGAGATAGCAGAAGTGGTATTCGCCCTGAAGATTTGGACACACTATCTGTATGGGGAGAAGTGAAAGATTTTCACCAAGCACAAGAGTCTCAAGTATTTCTTGACGCATAAAGAGTTGAATATGAGACAGTGGAAATGGTTAGAGCTAGTGAAGGACTATAATTGCGACATTAGCTACCATTTGGGTAAGGCTAATGTGGTCAAGTAAGGCTAATGTGGTCGCAGATGCCCTAAGTAGGAAGCATGCAAGGATTGCTCAGTTATCGGTACAAAGACCGTTGCACATCTTATATAATGAGATAGATACCCAAAAATTGGGAAAAACCTAGTACCATTAAATTACAAAAATATTATCACAATTATACAAAAGTCTTGGATTTTACACAACAGCTTTTGGTTCACCTTTGCAAGAAAAATTCGATAGAAACGTCGGCCCGTCCTGGTGTGGTTAGAACGTCTCTTTGGCGATCGTTTTGCATACGTTTTTGCATTAAGACACGTACTATACCCTTTTTTTCTCATCAATCACTCTACGGTTTGTATGATGAATCTTTTTGCATGATATTTTGTCGAACTATCATAATGCATCGAGATCACATGGTTTTTACTTGAAAATTTTGAGATTTCTTTATTACTCATCACGTTGTTGGTTCGGTTGAAGGGGCTGCCAGCATGGTTGGTAGGTGACGATTTGGAGAGGGTTTAGAAAATTTTTAAGTGTTGATACAGCAGCTGGATCGAATTCATGTGTGGGGCTGACCATGCCCTTGCGTTTGGGACGTGTTTTGTGGTTCGATCTGACGATGGGTGTAGTGCAGCCGTGCCAGGGCTGCTAAGGGCCTTGGAACTGACTCTGGTGGGTCTGAGACGTGGTCTAGAGTGGCCTAGGATTAACTGGTTGCGGGATAGGAGTAGGCCAAAGTGTAGGTCCTTGGTAGAGCTCGGTTTTTGGTGTTCGGGAGAAGTCTCACGTTCGCGCATGCATGGTGCTGTGGCCTGTGGTTAGGACGTCACAGGAGAGTCCAGTCACGTCATGGGGTAGTCTGGTTCGAGGCCTTGGCCTGTGTCTAGGATATCCCATGAGAGTACAGTCACATCCTAGGGTGGCCTGGTTCGGGGCTATCCAGTCTAGTTTGGGCTAGGATCGAATATTCGAGGGTTAGGTGAACTAGGGTTTGAAGGTTGCAAAGTGTAGAATTTTTCCAGCAGCTGTTCGGCCATTTTAGAGGGTATTAGGGTGCCTGAAACAAGTTTTTTAAGGGCTGATCATGAAGGTTCAAGTTATGGATTAAGTTGGGAAAAATTTTGGTTGAGTTTCGGGTTAATTCATATTAAAATTAAGACCTCGGTCCAAGTTTTAAAATGAATTATAAAATTTAATGCATGGGCTCGAGTTTACGTCTTGGAAATGAATATAAATATGTTTTGAGGTGTTTCAATAACTTCAGTTGGCTTCGGTCGAAATTCTGAGGCCTGGGGGTAAAATGGTCAATTAGGGTTTCCAAGGGCAAGATGGTCATTCTGCACACAGGTTGAGTTAGCTGTCCTGGCAGTGCCCTGATAACTAAAATTGCATGTTTAAAATGTTTATTCTTTTCATGAATATGAATTTTAACGAAAAAATGGAAAATACGTTGCATGCTTGGTTTGAAGAAAATTTACTTATATGCATGATTTTAATAAGTGATGAATATGATGACATTTTTTTGAAAGAAGGGGGTTGGTTGTGACTGATACGAACACGAACATGTAAGCCAAGACTCAGTAGATGAGGAATATTGTCGCCGATGTCCCCGCCGCCGGGTACCGCGGTTATACGTAGATGGACCCATCAACTAGAGCCGATACGAAATATGAATTCAATAAAGTAAAAAGAACACATATATGATTACATGATGAGATATGTTTTGAATAGGTTTTTGTTACGATAAGTTAAATTCATGATTATAATATCATGAAGATATTAAATATAGTACTTTTCACTGTTTCATGATATGTATATGTATTTGTTATAACGGTTCAAGTGTGTTGAGTCTTTAGACTCACTAGGTGTGATTGATGCAGGTGAGGATGATGAGGTAGAGACCGGGGGTGACAAAGACTGAGTAGGCGGAGCTGGGAATGCGCATGATAACCCAAGGACCTTGCATTTTTCCACATGTTATGTATATGAGCCAGGAGTGATGAATTATGTTTTATGTGTTTTGCATCTTTCCATATGTTGATGATCTTGCAGGCTTTTGAATATTGCAATTGAGTTCTTTTAAAACAATAGTTTAGAGTTGGGATGATATTTGGATTTTTATTTAACTGCAGCATATTTATTCACTAGTTGAATGACTTTTTAAAAAGCTAGATCGACAGCTTTTATTACATGCATGTGTTTGAATATATTTTCGAAAACAGCTTTTAAAAAATTTGAATTCTGACAGCTTTATATGTGTTGAAGGGACCGTACAGTACGCTAACCATGACTTATGGTTCTTGCAGGAAATATCAGCAATACATAGAGTATCATGGGGCGATGTTACTAAACACTTTTCTCATGATCCGATAGATTCAATCAGAAATGAGTTCTGACTTCTTGATCAAAGAGTTTATGAAAATATGAGGCTAATTAGGGTAAGCCCGAAAAATAATAAATATTATTGTTAATCACATGAAGATGTGAACTCATTGCAAGTTGTATCCCAGAACCATTGAGGATCGCACAAGTATCAAATTTTGTGTTCTCATTGAGAATTCAATGTTCAAGGAGTTGAACTTGGTGACTATAGTTTAATGGAGATCAAATATGATGCCTATAAAGACATTTATAAGTTGATTCCATATGATGTAATAAATGGAAGTTATTTTAATTGCTAAATGAGGAAGGAGAGTGGAACTGCCTATTTTGGTAAAGGAGTTCACGAAACTTGCAACTGCTTAATATCTTCAAAATTTTCAATTTTTATTATATGAACAAGACAAGACTTGTATCTTTGATTCATTGGCGCTGACGGCTTGTCGATAGGGGTTACAATGAGTTTAGAATTATTTATTTAGTGAATTTGAAATTTACTGATTAAATGATAATACTAGTAGTGGTGACTAATAATATATACAAATTCTCATAAAATGTTCTAAATGAGTCTAGAATTAATTAACTAATGAGTTAATTATATAATTTAAATAATAGTTATTTAATTATTTAATAAGTCTATCATATATTAAATGTACATGTGTAGATATATTAATGTTTATATTTATAAAATTTATATGAAGATATAAAATATGCATATATAATATTAAATTATCATGCATTATCAAAATTTGATAAATACATGATATATTAATAATAATATGAGAATTTTATTATAATTAAATTAAAGAGTCTGGTCAGGTGATACAATGATTAAGGATTCAGATAGGAGAGGGATTTCTATGGGATTTGAAATCGCAATATATAAATATACCATATAGAGGCATAAAACATAACCCATGTTTTTGCTCCTATAATTCACCAAAATTTCCTCCCCACTTCCACATTAAAGTCTTGGCCACCTTGAAGAAATTTGGTTTAAATTTCGGCCAATTATCTATTTCCACGGTCGTGCCTTTCTGTAGCACTGACTCCCGATTTTGGAAATCCGGATGATCCAGTCTCAACACACAAATCATTTTACTTCTCTAGAGTGATCCAAGCGAAGAGAAAATTATCCGATCGTAGACAAGATTTGACGATCAAGAGGAGGAATATCCGTCCATACGGATATACAAGAAGGGTCATCTCCGCTAACCCTGGTTGGTTTGTTTCCAACGTTATATACGCTCAGGTATAATAACTAAATATTCTATAGATGTTTTAATTCATACAACGTCCAAGGACATTTTCGAATTTCGAAATAAAATTTTAAAAATTCCGCGACACCTTGAGTTCAAGAAAACGGTGTCCAAACAGTGGTATCAGATCTAGTTTATATTCAATCGTATGTTTTTATTTGAAATTTTTTTAAGTTTATTATTTCTAACGGCGTTTGAAATTCCAGGAAAATACTGCCCCTCAAATTAATTTTACAGAAAAAAAAAAATTATTATTGTTATTAAAACTAGCTAACCAAACTCTAATTTTCACGATTGGCCGGGAAAATTGTTTTAAATTCGGAGAAAATGACATACACACTAATGTCAGTCTTGCTGAATGACATACTACTCATTTGGAATGATGTAGGGATGTCTCAGTCAACTAAAGTATTGTTAGCTGGTAAGTTTTTCATGAAGGATATGGGTGAAGCATCATATGTATTAGGAATACAGATCTATAGGGATAGAGCAAAGAGGATACTAGGGCTCACCCAATCCACATATATCGATACCATACTGAGGAGATTTTCTATCGAGGAGTCCAAGAGATGATATCTCCCAATGTATCATGATATGACTCTATCCAAGTATATGTGCCATATGACTGATGAAGAGATAGAAACCAAGAGCTGAATTCCATATACATCTGCTATAGGCAGTATTATGTATGGTATGATATCTACTCGACCTAATATGTCATACGCACTGAGTGTTGCAAGCTTATATCAGTTGAATCCAAGTTCATTGAATTGGAAAGCCGTGATGGACATTCTTAAGTATTTGAGAAGAACTAAGAATTTTTTCTTGGTTTATAAGAGTGAAAAATTAAATTTTGAAGGCTATACTGATTCTATCTTCCAATCAGATGTGGATGATTCGAAATCAATATCTGGATTTCTATGCAAGCTCAATGGTGGTGTTGTCTCTTGGAAGAGTTTCAGGCAAGACACCATAGCGGATTCAACCATTGAGGCCGAATACATAGTTGCATCGGTTGCAGCGAAGGAGGATGTTTTGATGAGAAATTTCGTTCAAGAGTTGGCTGTCATTCCCCAAAAATTTGATCCAGTCCCAGTCTACTGTGACAACACCGACGCCGTTGTGCAAACAAAGTAACTGAGGTCTCATCAACGATCCAAACATATACTGAGAAAATTCACATAATCCAAAAGATTGTGGGAAGATGAGACATATCGATAGAGAGAACAATCCCTACAGACAACGTTGCAGATCCACTGATGAAGCTCCTGCCAGGACCATTGTTTGAGAAGCATAATGAAGAAATGTGTCTAAGATCTATGGGTAGTAGGCTATAGGACAAGTGGGAGATTGTTACAGTAGGTGCTCAGCAAGCCATTTTGTGGCTTGGACTTTTACAACCTCTAATGTGAAGCTAACTTATTTTAATAATTTTTTATGATTTTATTTAATTAGGAAATTAAATTTTATCTGTATATCAATGCAGCTGCAAGCTGCATAGATGGTGAAACGTATGCTTCTTAAAATAATACTAAAGATTTTTGTAAAAGCTACTACTCGAAATTTATATTTAAATGCATGCATGCAATACTGCTGAAAATTCAAAATTTTAAAATAACAGTAATCAACTGGCAAGTAAAATACTGTAGTTAAAAAATCCATAACAAATCGTCATCCCCAAGCTTACGTTTTAAAAATGTTTTGAATATGAAATACGTGTAAAGTTTATGACAACCATCAACATATAAAAACGATAGCGTATAAAAATAAATATCTAAATCATTCATATCTCATAAACATGATGTGCAGAAGAAATAAGGTCATGGGGTTAGCGTGTGTATCCAGCCCCGCCTACTCAGTATTCGGAGCCTCCAGTCTCCTCATCGATATGCTCACTTGTATCATTCACACATAGTGAGTCTAAAGACTCAACATACCTGTATCATTATAGCAAGTACATATATATAACAAGCAACAGTAAAAAGTACAGTAATGAAAATACATTTCATTATCGTAAAACTTAAACCGGGGTCCCGGTTTTAACCCGAAACTTAGCCAATTTTTTTCCAACTTAAACCATGACTTAAACCTATATGACCAGCCTCTAAACCACCCATTACATGCCACTTATGACTCACAAAACAAGCCCCATAGGTTGCTGGAATTTCCTGCACAATTCATCATCAAACCCTAGTACCCTAAACTTACAAATTTTCGACCCCAGACCCTACCCGCTCGGACCAGCCTTGGACCAACCCTTCCTAGCCCACCTTAGGACCCTCCTGGACCGACCTAACCCAAGCTCACAGCCCCATACATGCTGCACCACGTCGACAGCCGTGAGCCACCAAGGAACCCATACCCATGACACACTTGACTCACTCACCCTCGATCGGCTTCTCCACTAAGTCCAGCCATGTTCGAACCATCATAGGCCACGGATAAGACCCACCAGGGTCTAGTCCAGGGCTAGGGAAGACCCTTGCACATCCGACGCACACAAATGTTCTGATCTAGCCATCCCCGACTCAAGCAACCAAGGTGCACCCTTTGGCCTATTCAATATCTCGACCCTCATCAAACTCCAGCCTTATGACACCATAATTTTCAAGTAAGCAAACCCTTAACAACCAAACTTGACAGTCCCCTTGCACATGAATCATAAAAACATTAGTTGAATGCATAAACATGCGTTTTCATGAACAAATCGAAAGCATAATAATAAAACCATGCAAGGACAGAGCATTATACATATATAGCACACATAATGATGCAAAAATTTAGATACATGGCGTGCCTTAGTGTTTAGGAGTTCAAGTACTCGAAGATACGCGTGTGGGACGTGAAACAGAGAGGTGGGGAAGATGCTTGCTTGAAAGAACTATGGGGGCCGAAGCTTGCTGCTGAATTTTTCTGTTATAAAACGTGGGGATGGAGGCTTCTGAATGAGTGGAGAGGACGACCAAGGGGTGTATTAGGTTTAGGGTTTGATTAGGTTAGGTTTAAGTTAATAAAACATGTATTAATGGGCCCTAATTAAAATTTAAAAAAACATTAAAACATACCCATCAAGCCCAATAACACTCCCAAAAATATTTTATTTTGGTACGCTTTTGAAAATATTGCTCGAACCTTCAAAAAGTCATCTGAATCGTTAGAAGTTGCATACCGGTTGAAAATATGATCCGACGAGTAAAAATTACCAACCAAGGCTCATTCGCAAACATCATAATTAAAAATACCCCATAGTAAATAATAAAAAATAATTATTCAATAAAAATATTTTCCTGATTATCCCCCGGTCTTCGTTCCTCGTTCTAGCACGAAATGCATCTGAACACCCTAGTGCGTGAAAATTAACAATAATCATGAAACAAACCCTAACCATGCAATAATCATGCATGAAATCTATAAAAATCATTAAACACATGTTTTATAAAATCCTAGATAGCATGTAGTTGGGTTACGTAGTTCGAATTTCCTGGACTTTACAGATAAAGTCTTTGAATATACAATAGGTACCACGAGGTATGCCTTCCAATGTAAGATAATGAAACTCATTAGGAAGTGTGTCATATATTTTAAACAGGTTCCTAGTCGAATCAGCCGCCTAAAATAAGGATAATTGTCACTTGAGCTTGAGACTAGGATCTGAGATATAAACGTCATGTTTCATTGACAATGGCATGGAGATCTCTATTCATACAGATGGTTGATCATATGATGATACACTGAACAACCCTTCCTCTAACTGTCCAAATTATTCTCACTTATATGGTTGTACACCATTAGTCCTTTGACCTGGGACAATGTTGAGGGTACACGTACTAGCATACACTTTTTTCCATTTACGGACTCCATTGAGGATCATTAGGTGGCGATGTTCGGTGTAGTTTTGAAATACATAGCAGAAAATTCATTGTAACAGAGGATTCACATTTTGCCTATGGGTGAAGATATCCTATGTGATCTGACGTATTAATAGTGCAAGAAGTCTCTAGCCGGAGCAAGAAATGTGCTTTAAGAAAATGTGTTTTCTTAGTTGCACATACCATGCCACTATTATTACTTAAAGATAAATCACATAATTGTCGGATTCATATGCAACTCTCAATATATCAAAGGTTGCAGATTCGACAGGGATATATGTGTTGAAGGGACAGTACTTTATGTGTAGTGTCCAAATTCAGTACGCGTATAACCCATGCATTCGTTTAATTATTAAATCGTTTAATTAATTTTAAATGAGTTTTAGCCATGCATAATTTATGAAAATACATTATTTTAAATTATTCATGTTTATGTGATGCACGTTAAAATTTTTTAAGAGTTTCATGTTTCAGGCGATTATCCGAGGCGGGATTGAGAAAAAGACCCGGTGACGATTTTTGGCAATTTCAAAAGATGGTATTTTATTTTAAGTCAAGGATGAGGCGTTTTAAATAATTTATTTAGTTTTAGCAATTTAAAGCCTTATTTATGTATTTAGTAATTTAAGAGTTTGGAACTTTTAAAATTAGTGTGTAATCATTTTAAATGGGGAGTTTGATTAAATTAATCTGTGTTAACTTTTGATTAGTATTTAATTTAGTTAATTTAGCACTAATTCCTCCTAATTAAAAACACACACACACGTTACACACACTCACACACACTTACACGTTTTTACACATACTAAAACACACAACACATCTACACATTCATGTTTTCAGATTTGTAAAGATAGGAAACCTAGGGTTCTCCTCTAAGAAGCAGCCGCCCCCTTCCCCTTTATTTTCCAGCAAGTTTTCAGCAACTTTATTGCCAGATAATCGAGCCACCATCGTTCTGGATCAATCCTCGCACCATCTCCGCTTCGGTATCGCCGTTTCGGTAACGTTTATCATCAAAAGGCACGTATAATCTCTCTTTTGTTGCGTCGATCATGTCATATTATGTGTTGCGTTGTTTTACGCGTGAAAATTCATGTATGTTGTTCATAGTTTGAGCGGTTATTTGTTTGGATCGATTTTGAAGGAAAAGTTTTAGATCTAAATCATGTTTTACTGTTCTTGTTAAAACTGCGAATTTTCGGTCAAGATTTTGGGAAAACTTTCAACGTGAAAAACATAGAACTTTTCGATGCCTTCGATTTGATATAAAATTCAAAATTTTTGGACGAAAATTAATTGAGTTATGGAGTTTTTCGTGGGACTGCTCAAACTGCGAATTTTAAGTAAATTGCGTTCTTGAAGTTTGTTTGTTGCAGGCTTCGTTGGGGATCGACGGGCGATCGTTGTTGCGTCTAGGTATGATTATTATGATGTTGGGTTGGTATTTTGTATGTCGTTTAGTGTCGATAGGTACTCGAGCACCTTAGTAGTCGTAGGAATCGAGTTGGTGTCAATTACCACGTTTTTGAATTGTATGTGCCATAGGGTGAACATCGTTGCTTTGGATGTTGTACGAAATTGGTTTGATGTTATAGCATGCTAGGATGGGTCTCGGGGTGTCGATTCATAGTCCGTGCAATCGAGTCTAGAAAGTTAAGCAAAACATGTACAAAAATTTTCGTAAGTTCGCGTTCACAGTAGGTACACGGACCCTGACACGGGGTCTGTGCCTTTGTTTCTTTCACAGTGTCATCCTTGCGAGCCTACACGGACCCCTAGACGGACCCTAGCACGAGTTCCGTGTCCTCACTTCTTCCCGAGTTTCACTTTTGCGCACCTACACGGACCCCCACCCGGACCTCAGCACGGGGTCCGTGCCTTCCCTTTTCTTCACGAGTCATTCCACCGCACCTACACGGACCCGGAGCCGGACCTGGGCACGGGGTCCGTGTACTTGAGTTTTTGGGAAATATTATGGTATGCTTTGAGGGTGATGTCTTGGTTTAGTGTAATGTTTAATAATGTCGAGTCACGGGAATTTTAGAACGCCCTAGGGAAATGTATGAACTCGTGAGTAAGCTTGTTTGTTACGTCTAAGTTATACCCGTTAAGTTTATGAATTCACGTTAGTATGTTGCAGCAATGACCCCGGTCGAAGTCCAACGAATCCCTCAACGCCAAGTAAGTATGTTTACGTGCAAGAAAATATTTTAAGTTTTTGAGGTATGCTAAATGTCTTGTGACCAAATTGAATGGGTTTGGAAGTCGGTGAACGTGGCCGAGGACCTCTCCACCCCGTTAAATTATAAACGGGTTAGATCGTGGGTGAAAAGCGTTAAATTATGAACGGGGACCAACCAGCCCGTTTAATTATGAACGGGGATCTCATGTATGTGGCAGTGGATACGTCCCTGTCAGCCCAGTTCTGTGGTTTGTCTGATCAGGCGTTTATCATGTATGGGTCACTTGCTTTGAAACATCCTCTACGCAAAATGAAGTCATGTATGTTTAAGTATGAACAAGTACGCAAGCATGTTTATGAAAGCTTTTAAGTTATGGCACGTCTATGTATGTATGCAAGTTCAAGCTCATTTCAAATCCAAGCTTCAAGTATGTATGTTCTATTTTAAAGTTGCATGCGATTTTATTATGTATTACTTGCTATTCTCAGTTTATACTTGTTGAGTCTTTAGACTCACTAGACTTGATCGATGCAGGTGAGGATGTCTATGAGGAGACAGGAGGTGTGGACCAAGGAGCAGGCTTGGACTTAGCGGAAGGCTAGACCCGAGGACCGACCACGTTATTTTAATATTTTTATGCAAATTTAAAATACTCTGATTTTATGTTTGAATGAGAGAGGTTTGAACAAGTATTTTGTTAGCAAATTTATTTGGTGATGGATGATTTCAAAGATATTTTTATGATTGATGAGATGACGACCGTATGGATGTTTATATTTAAGAAAATTTTTAATTTTTCCGCAAATTTTAAGTAGTAAAAAGTACGGTACGTCACAGTTGGTATCAGAGCGGTGTTCTTGTAAAGGGTTATGCCTACTGCCAGTCGCAAGAAGCTCGCGAAGTCACATCTCAAGTCTGTAAGTTTTAATGTTTCAAATTCATGCTATGTAGTAAGCATTAAGTTCTGATTTCAGCATGTGCATATTTTCAAGTTGTAGTACGTGCATCTTATGTCATTTATATCATGTTCATGCATATTAGGTTTACGTGTCGGGTAAATTATTGGAACAGTATGCCTCCTAGACGTGTGGTTGACCGTGACGCAAGGGACGAGGATAGAGAATTTCGGGAGGAAAGGAGAGACGCTCCTCCACCTCCACCCCCACCTCCAGACATGCAGGCACAGATGCTTGCAGGTATGACGCAGTTCTTCGCGCAGTTTGCGGGGAACCAGGCTGCAGCGAATGCAGGGGCAAGGCCCAGACCAGAAGCGGTGTATGAGAGGTTCCAGAGGATGAATCCTAAGGAGTTTTTGGGATCTACTGACCCGATGGTGGCAGAGGGATGGATTAAGTCCATCGAAGTGATTTTTGACTACATGGAGCTGCAGGATGCAGACCGAGTCCGTTGTGCCATATTCCTTTTAGCAGGCGATGCCAGACGTTGGTGGGACAGTGCGTCGGTGGCAATTAATTTGCCGACTTTTTCTTGGACTGGATTCAAGGAAGTGTTCTTCGCCAAGTAATTCACTGAAGAAGTACGATCCCATCTTATCAGAGAGTTCATGTCGCTACGACAGGGAGACAGCAGACTTCGTCAGGAAGTTCCAGAGAGGTTGTTACTTTGTGCCCCTCATAGCTAATGATGCCCAGAGTAAGCTGAGGCACTTCATGGATGGGTTGCGGCCGATCTTGCGCCGTGACGTTCGAGTTGCTGGTCCTACTACTTACACAGTTTCCGTGTCAAGAGCATTAGCAGCAGAGCAAGATCTGAGGGATATAGAGGCTGACAGGCAGGGCAAGAGGCCCCATCAGGCACCACCACAACACCTCGCAGTAGCAGCATCAGAGGCCCCAGTTTAAGAGGCCGTTTCAAGGGCCGCCAAGGAAGAAACCATATCAGGGACCGCCAAAGGGCAAGGGTCCAATTCAGTAGCAAGGGGCGCCTCAGAAGCCCGGTAACTTCCCAGTGTGTCAGAAGTGCAATCGCCAGCATTCCGGATAGTGCCTATGGGGATCCGGGAAATGTTTTAAATGTGGAGCTACTGACAAATGATGCAAGAGTGCCCACAGTAGAAGCAGCCAACTCAAGGCAGGGCGTTTGCTATGCATGCACAGGAGGCGAACCCAGACACTACACTACTGACTGGTAACCTTTTCTACCTAAACTCAGTATTATTTTGCCTTGCATGTGGAATTTTATTTGGAGTTATTAGTGTGCTAGTACTACTTTTGGGTCACTTGGTGTATTGATTCCTTCTATTCTTGAGGTTTATGGTAGAATTTTTGGGATATAAGTTAGTTTGTTGTGCTAACGCATCTCAGGGAATATTTTCATAAAGAAATTAACCACGACGGCACTGATAGATTCAGGAGCCACTCACTCCTTCATCTCGGAGACTTTTGTTAATCATCTGGACATCAAGTCCATTGGCCTAGACATAAATTTTTCGGTGACAGTCCCATCCGGGGAAAAACTTTTAGCGACTAGCGTGATCAGAGACATTGATCTAGAATTGCAGGGCCATCTAGTATATGCGGATTTGATTCTACTGCCGATGCCAGAGTTCGACATTATTTTGGGAATGGACTGGCTGACAAAGAACAGGGTCCTGATTGACTTCCAGAAAAGATCAGTATTGGTTAGACCGTTGGGCATGGAACAGTTTCTATTTGAGCCAGACAGATGGAGAATCTTCCCTCGCATGATTTCGTGCATGCAGGCGAGGAGGCTGATTTCCAAGGGGTGTCAGGCCTTCTTGGCCAGTATTATTTCAGCGCCCGATGTGCCCACTCCATCTTTTTTCGACGTGCCAGTAGTAAGTGAATTCCCAGACGTCTTCCCAGACGATGTTTCAGGTCTTCCACCAGAGAGAGAGGTGGAGTTTGCTATTGACCTCATGCCAGGCACAGTCCCAATCTCTAAGGCACCGTACCGATTAGCTCCAGCTGAGATGTTAGAGCTCAAGCAGCAGATTCAGGAGCTCCTCGACAAGGAATTTATCCGCCCTAGTTGTTCGCCTCGGGGCGCACCAGTGCTTTTTGTGAAGAAGAAGAAGGATGGGAGCATGAGACTTTGCATCGATTACCGTGAGTTGAACAAGGTAATGATAAAGAATAAGTACCCACTGCCTAGGATCGAAGACTTGTTTGATCAGTTACAGGGAGCCACGGTGTTCTCTAAGATAGATCTTCGATCAGGGTACCACCAGCTGAAAGTGAAGGATGCATATGTGCACAAGACGGCCTTCAGGACCAGGTATGGGCATTACGAGTTCTTAGTGATGCCATTTGGATTGACGAATGCTCCAGCTATTTTCATGGACCTCATGAACCGAGTATTTCAGCCGTTCCTTGACCAGTTCGTCATAGTATTCATTGACGATATTCTCATATACTCGAAGAGCCATGAGGAGCACAGCCAACATTTGAGGACAGTTTTACAGGTTTTGCAGAGTCGCAAGTTATTTGCGAAGTTCAGTAAGTGCGAGTTTTGGTTGCAGAAAGTAGCGTTTTTGGGGCATATAGTGTCTAGCAGTGGTATTGAAGTGGATCCAGCAAAGGTAGCAGCCGTTAAGGAATGGGTTGAGCCAAAGAATGCATCATAGATCCGCAGTTTTCTGGGTTTAGCCGGTTACTACCGTAAGTTCATTCGGGGATTTTCATCCATAGCAGTGCCATTCACTTCACTGACCAAGAAGAATGCTAAATTCGTGTGGAGTGGTGAATCTCAGAAGAGCTTTGATACTTTGCAGCAAGCTCTTATTTCGGCGCCAGTGCTAGCCATGTCAACAGGGCAGGGTGAATTTGTGCTTTATACCGATGCATCTAAGCTCGGATTAGGCGCAGTGTTGATGCAGCAAGGTCGGGTTATAGCTTATGCTTCCAGGCAGTTGAAGGTGCATGAGAAGAACTACCCGACGCATGATTTAGAATTAGTTGCAGTCGTCTTTGCGTTGAAGATTTGGAGACACTACTTGTATGGCGAGAAGTGTCAGATTTTCACTGACCACAAAAGTCTGAAATACTTCTTCACGCAGAAGGAGCTGAACATGAGGCAGAGACGGTGGTTGGAACTGGTGAAGGACTATGATTGCGAGATTAGCTACCATCCGGGAAAAGCTAATGTTGTGGCAGATGCCTTGAGCAGGAAAGTTGCAGTCATAGCTCAGTTATCAGTGTAGAGATCTCTTCAGTCTGAGATTCAGAGGTTTGGTTTGGAAGTATACCGTAAGGGCAGAGCACCAAGGCTGTCTAATCTGACAGTCCAGTCTTCTCTGCTAGACCGTATAGGGACAGGTCAGTCTTCAGATGAGCAATTACTGAAATGGAGACTGAAAGACGAAGCCAAGGGCAGTGTTCTTTATACAGTGTCAGATGGAATTCTGAGATATAGGGGCAGAATGTGGGTGCCTAGTGTTGATTCGATCAGACAGGATATTCTGACAGAGGCACATGCATCTCCGTATTCTATTCACCCAGGAGGTACCAATATGTACAAGGACTTGCAGATTCTGTATTGGTGGCCGGGGATGAAGAGGGACATCCACAGATTCGTATCAGAATGTCTTACTTGTCAGCAAGTGAAATCTGAACATCAGAGGCCAGCGGGGATGCTTAAGCCACTCCCAATCCCAGAGTGGAAATGGGAGAACATCACGATGGACTTCGTCGTTGGATTGCCTAGATCAGTCAGAGGCTTTAATGCAATTTGGGTTATTGTGGATCGACTCACGAAGTCAGCGCACTTATTGCCAGTGAAGACGACTTTCTCCATGACGCAGTACGCGGAGCTTTATATCAGGGAGATAGTCCGTTTACATGGGTTCTCAGTCTCGATTGTGTCCGACAGGGACCTGAGGTTTACGTCGTCCTTCTGGAAGAGCTTACACGCAGCCATGGGGACAAAGTTGCTTTTCAGTACAGCATTTCACCCGCAGACAGACGGCCAGTCTGAGCGAGGGATTCAGGTTTTAGAAGATTTGCTGAGAGCCTGTATGATTGATTTTCAGGGGACTTGGGAGTTTAAGCTACCTCTAGTGGAGTTTACCTACAACAACAGCTTCCAATCATCTATAGGTATGGCTCCCTACGAGGCTTTCTACGGAAGAAAGTGCAAATCACCGGTTCATTGGGATGAAGTTGGTGAGAGAGCAGATCTTGGCCCAGAGATAGTTCAGCAAACTGCAGATGTGGTGGTCAAGATCCGTTACAGGATGAAGACAGCCCAGAGCCGTCAGAAGAGCTATGCTGATAAGAGGAGGAGAGATCTCGAGTTTGCCGTTGGTGATCACGTATTCGTCAAGATAGCACCTATGATGGGTGTTATGAGATTTGGGAAGAGAGGCAAGCTGAATCCGAGGTTTATTGGACCTTTCGAGATTCTTGACAGAGTTGGGACATTAGCTTATTGTGTAGCCCTTCCGCCGAATCTGGTAATGATACACAATGTGTTCCACGTCTCTATGCTGAGGAAATATCTAGACTATCCTTCTTATATTCTGAGCTATGAGCCGTTACAGCTTGCTCCAGACCTGTCGTATGAGGAGCGACCGATTCAAATCCTAGACAGACAGGAGCGCAGACTTCGGAACAAAGTGACTAAGCTAGTCAAAGTCCAGTGGCTGAACCAATCGGTGGAAGAGGCCACTTGGGAGTCAGAAGCGGACATGAGGATTCGCTACCCGGAGTTGTTTGGTAAGATTTAATTTCGATGACGAAATTTATATAAGTGGGGGAGGAACTGTAGTGCCCAAATTTAGTACGCGTATAACCCATGCATTCGTTTAATTATTAAATCGTTTAATTAATTTTAAATGAGTTTTAGCCATGCATAATTTATGAAAATAGATTATTTTAAATTATTCATGTTTATGTGATGCACGTTAAAATGTTTTACGAGTTTCATGTTTCAGGCAATTATCCGAGGCAGGATTGAGGAAAAGACCCGGTGACGACTTTTGGCAATTTCAAAAGATGGTATTTTATTTTAAGTCAAGGATGAGCCGTTTTAAATAATTTATTTAGTTTTAGCAATTTAAAGCCTTATTTATGTATTTAGTAATTTAAGAGTTTGGAACTTTTAAAATTAGTGTGTAATCATTTTAAATGGGGAGTTTGATTAAATTAGTGTGTGTTAACTTTTGATTAGTATTTAATTTAGTTAATTTAGCACTAATTCCTCCTAATTAAAAACACACACACACGTTACACACACTCACACACACTTACACGTTTTTACACACACTAAAACACACAACACATCTACACATTCATGTTTTCAGATTTTTAAAGATAGGAAACCTAGGGTTCTCCTCTAAGAAGCAGCCGCCCCCTTCCCCTTTATTTTCCAGCAACTTTATTGCCAGATAATCGAGCCACCATCGTTCTGGATCAATCCTCGCGCCATCTCCGCTTCGGTATCGCCGTTTCGGTAACGTTTATCATCAAAAGGCACGTATAATCTCTCTTTTATTGCGTCGATCATGTCATATTATGTGTTGCGTTGTTTTACGCGTGAAAATTCATGTATGTTGTTCATAGTTTGAACGGTTATTTGTTTGGATCGATTTTGAAGGAAAAGTTTTAGATCTAAATCACGTTTTACTGTTCTTGTTAAAACTGCGAATTTTCGGTCAAGATTTTGGGAAAACTTTCAACGTGAAAAACGTAGAACTTTTCGATGCCTTCGATTTGATATAAAATTCAAAATTTTTGGACGAAAATTGAGTGAGTTATGGAGTTTTTCGTGGGACTGCTCAAACTGCGAATTTTAAGTAAATTGCGTTCTTGAAGTTTTTTTGTTGCAGGCTTTGTTGGGGATCGACGGGCGATCGTTGTTGCGTCTAGGTATGATTATTATGATGTTGGGTTGGTATTTTGTATGTCGTTTAGTGTCGATAGATACTCGAGCACCTTAGTAGTCGTAGGAATCGAGTTGGTGTCAATTACCACGTTTTTGAATTGTATGTGCCATAGGGTGAACATCGTTGCTTTGGATGTTGTACGAAATTGGTTTGATGTTATAGCATGCTAGGATGGGTCTCGGGGTATCGATTCATAGTCCGTGCAATCGAGTCTAGAAAGTTAAGCAAAACATGTACAAAAATTTTCGTAAGTTCGCGTTCACAGTAGGTACAGGGACCCATACACGGACCCTGACACGGGGTCTGTGCCTTTGTTTCTTTCACGGTGTCATCCTTGCGAGCCTACACGGACCCCTAGACGGACCCTAGCACGAGGTCCGTGTCCTCACTTCTTCCTGAGTTTCACTTTTGCACACCTACACGGACCCCCACCCGGACCTCAGCACGGGGTCCGTGCCTTCCGTTTTCTTCATGAGTCATTCCACCGCACCTACACGGACCCGGAGCTGGACCTGGGCACGGGGTCCGTGTACTTGAGTTTTTGGGAAATATTATGGTATGCTTTGAGGGTGATGTCTTGGTTTAGTGTAATGTTTAATAATGTCGAGTCACGGGAATTTTAGAACGCCCTAGGGAAATGTATGAACTCGTGAGTAAGCTTGTTTGTTACGTCTAAGTTATACCCGTTAAGTTTATGAATTCACGTTAGTATGTTGCAGCAACGACCTCGGTCGAAGTCCAACGAATCCCTCAATGCCAAGTAAGTATGTTGACGTGCAAGAAAATATTTTAAGGTTTTGAGGTATGCTAAATGTCTTGTGACCAAATTGAATGGGTTTGGAAGTCGGTGAACGTGGCCGAGGACCTCTCCACCCCGTTAAATTATGAACGGGTTAGATCGTGGTTGGAAAGCGTTAAATTATGAACGGGAACCAACCAGCCCGTTAAATTATGAACGGTGATCTCATGTATGTGGCAGTGGATACGTCCCTGTCAGCTCAGTACTGTGGTTTGTCTTATCAGGCGTTTATTATGTATGATTCACTTGCTTTGAAACATCCTCTACGCAAAATGAAGTCATATATGTTTAAGTATAAACAAGTACGCACGCATGTTTATGAAAGCTTTTAAGTTATGGCATGTCTATGTATGTATGCAAGTTCAAGCTCATTTCAAATCCAAGCTTCAAGTATGTATGTTCTATTTTAAAGTTGCATGCGATTTTATTATGTATTACTTGCTATTCTCAGTTTATACGTGTTGAGTCTTTAGACTCACTAGACTTGATCGATGCAGGTGAGGATGTCTATGAGGAGACAGGAGGTGGGGACCAAGGAGCAGGCTTGGACTGAGCGGAAGGCTAGACCCGAGGACCGCCCACGTTATTTTAATATTTTTATGCAAGTTTAAAATACTTTGATTTTATGTTGGGATGAGAGAGGTTTGAACAAGTATTTTGTTAGCAAATTTATTTGGTGATGGATGATTTTAAAGATATTTTTATGATTGATGAGATGACGACCGTATGGATGTTTATATTTAAGAAAATTTTTAATTTTTACGCAAATTTTAAGTAGTAAAAAGTACGGTACGTCACATTATGCTAACAATGACTTAAAGTTATTGCATGCACTATTAGTGATACCTAGAGGATAATGAGGTGATGCAGCTAGACGTTCTTACTATGATCCAATGGGTGTAATAAAAAATGAGTTCTGACATTTTTTATCAATGAGTTAATGAAAAAATGAGGTTAATTAGGGTAAGCTGAAATAAGAATAAATGTTATTCTGAATCATATGAAGAAGTAAACCCACAGCTAGCTGTATCCCTAAACCATTGAGCGTCACAAAAGTATCAGAATATGTGTTCCCGTTGAGAAAGTCAAATTTTAAGGAGTTAAATTTGATGACTATAGTTTGATTGAGATCAAACATAATGTTTATAAAAGAATTTATAAGTTGATTCCATGAGGTGGAAAAATTGAAGTTAGCTCATTTGCTAATTGAGGAAGTAGAGTAAAACTGCGTATTTTAATGAATGAGTTCACTAAATTAACAGTTGTCCAATATGGTAAATGAAAATTTTTATCTTTTAAATTTTTCAATTTTCATTATTTGAACAAGATTTGTATCCTTGATATATTGGCATTGACGCCTTGACGATAGAGGTTATAATGAGTTCAGAATCATTTATTTAGTGAATTTAGAATTTACAAATTAAATGATGGTACTAGTAGTGGTGACTACTAATATATACAAATTCTTATAAAATGTTCTAGAGGAGTCTAGAATGAATTAATTAATTAAATAAATAAATTAAATAATATATATTTATTATTTAATCTAATTATTATGTCCATATATGCATATATTAAATGTACATGTGTAGATATATTAATGTTTATATATATACACTTTATATGAAAATATAAAATATTTGTATATATAATATTAATATATCATGCATTATCAAAAGTTGATAAATACATGATATAATAATAATAATATGAGAATTTTATTAAAATAGAATTAGAGAGTCTTGGTGATACAAGGATTAGGGATCTTGATAGGAGAGTGATTCCTGATCCGATTCCTGATCAGATCAGGAATCGTACTCTATAAATAAACCATGAGGAGGCATAAAACATAACCAAAGTTTTGCACCTAAAATTCACCAAAATTTTCTCCCCACTTAGACATCAATGTCTCGGCCACTTTGAAGAAATTTGGTGAAAATTTCGGCCAATTGTCTTCTTCCACGACGGCACCCCTGCAGCTGTACCGACTATGGATTTTTGAAATCCGGACGATCCAGTCTTAACACACGAATCTTTTGGCTTCTCTAGTCTGATCAAAATGAGGAACATAGTCTCTGATAATGGACCGGATTTGATGATAAAGAGGAGGAAGATCCGTTCGTAGGGATATACAAAAAGTGTCATCTCCACTAACTCGTGATTTGTTTGGTGTCCAGTGTTATATACGCTCAGATATAATAATTAAACACCCTATGGATGATTTAGCTCATACGACGCCCAAGGACAGTTTCGAATGTCAAAACAAAATTTTAAAACTTTCGCTGTGCCTTGTGTGCGAGACAACGATGTTCTAACATCAACATGGGATAAATGCATCACATTATTTATGTTTTGGTAAATTGTTTTATGACAAACAGTAGAACTACCCAACAACTACTTCCACAAAACCCTAGTTAAAATGCAATTTCACCCTCTCTGGAAGTGTTTACAGAAGAATGAGCTCATATTCATCTGTGTATGCAATTATATGCATGCCATGTCCAAAGACAATAACTTGAGGGTATAATATAAGGCATGCATAGACAAAACAGGCGCACAAGATTATCAAATCATATTCCACTTGCAGAAATATTTTAAACAAACCATACTGTACCAAATTTTCAGAGAAGAATAAATAGATAGATATAGAGGCTGTAGGTATGTATATACAGTTACATATAAACGAGGGGTAAATTCCCTTTATTTTTGTTGCAGTATTCGTAGTAAGAGAGTAGAGAATATTATGTTATTCATTAATAATCTGTGGCCATTAATGGCTCTGGTCCTCTCTTTTTAGGGTTTGGTAGTCCCTCCGTTTTAAATGCACTCGCCATCATCTCTCTTTTTCCACACCTCCCTTGTTCTTTCTTCTTCCATCTATTTTTTACCCATTTTTCTTCCCGTTTTCATCAAGAGAAGGGGAAAATAATTCAGGGTTTTTCACTCTTTCAATCCATTTTTCTTTTGCTTCTTTTCGCTTATTTTTTAGGGTATATGGTTTTAGGTTTCACTGCTCTTCTTGTTTCATCGAGTGGAGTCTGAATTTTCGAGGCTAAATGGGCAAAAATCAGGTACCTTTTTCTTTGGGATAAAGTTGTTTGGTTCTAGTCAAAATATATATATGTTTTTAATCCAAATTATAGAAATTTTGACAAGCCTGGAGAAGAAAGGGAGTGGAGTTGTTTGGGGACTGAAGAACAGCCGTAATTTCTCTTTCAAATGAAAAAAAAAATTTGTTTTTTCTCACACTATAATATATATTATCCGATCTTTTTTGGCTAAAATTCCGATTTCCCTTTTCTTTTTTTTTTTCTGAAGAAATTATGTCGAAATATTGAAATAGTCTCTGCGATGTTGGCTCGGTTCACTCAGAGATATTCGAAACAATTTCGAGTTCTTGAATCAGATTCAAAATTTGTGTTCTTTTGATTGAGCCGTGCCAATATCTCAGTGCTTTTTCACGAGGACCAACTCCTACCGATATATCAATCATCCAATCTTGAGGTTTGATTATTATATATCTACATATAAATCTCTTTTTTGGTAATAATTCCAAAAGAATATTTGTCAAATGCAATTTTCTGTTCTACAAATTGAATATATCGAATCTTAATCGAATAAGGTCAATTAGCAGAGTCCAGTTGGTTTTTCAAGATTAGATCATAAATTGGATCGAGTAACATTAATTATATGACGAATCCAATAATTTTTACCGAGATGGAAAGAGTAAAAGTAAAAGAAAATTAAATTGAAACTGTAATTTCAGCATTATATATAAGATTTTAATATTTTGGATTTTTTTATTGCCTAAATTTTTGGATATTTTTCCTTCATAGAATTATTTTCCTTGGGTTTGAAATTCCGATTGGATATAATTGTGATACGAATATTTGCGTAATTTTTTTTCTTTGTCAATATCGTATCACCCTCTCAATTAATAAAACTTTGGTGTAAATAATTGATTTTTAATATTTCACTTATCATGTGTTTGGTGGGCATGATTAACATTTTGGTAGGCTCGTTCAACCGCAACCGACCCGCACTGTTGCATTATTATCTTCTTGTTGGTATTAATCGATTTTTAGTTATATGCAGAAATTGAAATTTGTGAAAATGTAATAATTAATATAATATTTTAATTTAATTTTATTTTTTAAAATAAAATTAATTCAAAAAATTTAATTTATTTATTCAATCTTTTTAAGAATATATTACTAATTAATATATGATGATGACATTTTAGTAGTCATGATATAATTAACAAAAATGATCAAACAATTTAAAATCATGTCAAATATCATAAAATTTATCATAATGTGTTATTTATCCTTACTTTTTGTTATTTATTCACTTTTATTATATATCATTTATTTATCTTATCACACGAACCAAACGATACTTAATTAAGTGATTTCTAGTAGCAAATGTGGTCAAAGGATTAGACTCATAAATGTAATATGTTAAATACTTGTAGCAATTTCTTTTTAAAATAATAAATATTTATGCTAAAAGTGAATATATTTTTAAATAGTTTTTTTTATTTTTTTCATGGTTTTATTTTTATTTAATTTGATCTAATTATGAAATTGCATCTCTTCAATAATCACATTATTTTTCAGATAAATATATATATGAAAAAAGTAGACAAATATTTTTAGTTAATAATAAATGAATTTTCCTCGATGATTTATGAATTACTATAGTAGTATAGGCAAATCTTGGTCAAAATATTAGTTGTCCATGTTTCTTTTTTCACAGATCGGAGTTAGTTAAAGTGAACCTTTCCGAAGCCATGCCCACTCAATTTCGACATGTGTGGAAGATATGGGTCAGCAGAGCACGATCATTTCTAATTTTGTTTAAAATAATTAAAATTTTATATATAAATTTCAAAATATAAATCTAATCTCAAATATATAAAATTATCCCCAAACTTTCAAAATCCCGTCAAAAGTTACATTGGGACAAACACAATAACTGAAAAAAATAATATATGTAGAGGACATTAAAAAGAATAGTAGGTCTCTTGTAAGACGGTATCACGAATTTTTATTTGTGATACGGGTCAATTCTATCGATATTCACAATAAAAAGTAATACTCTTAGCATAAAAAGTAATAATTTTTCATGGATTACCCAAATAAGATATATGTCTCACAAATATAACTCATGACACCGTCTCACACAAGTTTTTGCCTAAAAAGAACTAAAGCGTTGAGTGATTGTAAATTATCTTAAAAAGTTAGTTTAATTAAGCATTTCACGTGAAGCTTAACTTGTTGCACATTTTAAAATATTAGATTCGCACAACTACCACTGATAAGTGCAACTTTTGCACTTAAATTACCCTAGGATCTAACATGGATTATGCTACTTGTTGAGCAGATTTATGCGTTATTGTGACGAACCGTGTCTTAAAATACTGCTACTTTAATATTTGTTGAAAATTTTAATTTTTTAATATAATTAATTATTATAAACATAACTCATAAAATAAAATAACGGTCACCACTCATACTAAAAATAAAGTAAATATAAAATTTCAACGATTGAATACCTCGAACTTAAAATTACAAGTTAACAACGATCACCATAATTTGAAAAAGTCAAGCATAACGTAAAAAGTTTCAATCAGTTAGTCACCAAAACTAATGCAATAAAGTCAGAGAAAATAATTTTAAAATGTGCACAATTAATCTCGTAAACTACAAGGTCCTCGGGTTTGCACTGCCACCGGCCCGAGCCTACTCACTGGTCACCACCTCTAGCCTCCTCATCTACACCATCTGTATCGATCAAGTCTAGTGAGTCTAATGACTCAACATTCATAAACTGTAAATAATAAGTAATACGTAATAAAAATTCATGCAATTTAAATATAACTCATGCATAACATAATATAAGCGTAAATATGTATCACACTACTTTCCTGCATAAACATTTTCATACAAATCATATTTTCGTGCTCGTCATAGTAATCATAATCGTAAATCATTTTGCATAGAATTTTGTTCAATGCAAGTGGCCCATAACATAAATCGTTTGATCAAACTAACCACAGTACTGGGCTGGCAGGGATCACCATAGCCCTTGGACTGGATGTCCACTCCTGAACATAACAAAATTCCTCTGAAGAGGTTGGAGAAGTCCCCAGACTCATTCCCCGACTTCCAATTCCGTAACATAATTTGGCCATAAGACAAATCGCATATCTCCAAAAATAATTATTTTGCACATCATACATAATTACGAACATCGTGAACATTGTTGGATCGTCCCCGGACATGTTTCCCTAACATACTAAAATTTATACCCAAAACAGCCCCTAAAGTGCATTCAGACATCTACGACTCTCGAATTAAATAGAACCACTTATGATGTACCAATCGACTCGGCCCACAGGTAAAACACATCCTAACCTACTGCCCAAGTCCCTAAACCATCCCGCAACCTTGCCCAAATCCCGTGCTCTCGACAACGAACCATAAAGACACAAGCTGCCCCAAAGAGCTACACCATGACACCTATGTGTTCCGTACGAATTTCTATCAATTCTAAGCCAAACCAATCCCAGACCCGACTATTATACGTAACTTAAGACTCTGGTTCTGTCCGTTCCATCCCATACACCACGCACAGCCCCTAAACTACACCAACCCATGAATAACCATGCACAGCCCCTACCGCGCGCAACAAGTTTAAGCTCCAGCAGCTTTGAAACCCAACCATATCCTAACCAACCCATACCAGTCCTGTCCCGGGACCCTAATACCCCGCCTAGATCCTAGCCATGAGCCCCTGGTCCAGCCTTGCAATCAATCTCACATGAACCCACGAGCCTACCCTTATGCGTGTCCCTGCACTTGTTTTGGTTTCTGTCGCACCAGCGACCTATCAGCCCATCCCGGACCATTTAACTGTTAGAGTAGGTGCCCGGCAAGCCAACTTATGGCTCCGGTTTTATTGACTCTGATGTCAAACAATATTTATTTTAATAATATTATACGCTTTTGTTCGATTATGGAATTATACTTTATCTGTATACCCATGCATGCTGCATAGATAAAGTCCTTGAATATACAATAGGTACCATGAGATCTGTGTCGCAACGTAAGATCATGAAACTCATTAGGAAGTGTACCATATATTCTAAACAAGTTCCTAGTCGATTCAGCCGCCTAAAACAAGGATAAAGGTCGCTCGAACTTGAGATTAGCATCTGTTACGTAAACGTCATGTTTCATTTGGCAAGGGCATGGAGATGTCCATTCGCACAGATGGGTGATCATGTGATGATGCACTGAACAACCCTCCCTCAGACTGTCCAAGTGGTTCTCACTTATTGAGTGGAATAGTCCGCAGTTATGGTTGTACACCATTAGTCATTTGACATGGGACAATATAGGGGCTATACGTACTAGCATGCATTTTGATCCGTTTACCGACTCCATTGAGGGTCATCATGTTACGAGGTTGGGTTGAAAATAAGCAGTTTTGAGATGATTTTATACGCCGGAACGTAAATTTTATCTGTGTTGGTTTTTCAACAAAAATACGAACGCATAGGCAACTCAGCTAATAAATTCACAAACTTTCCTAAACAAAATATTTTAATTAAACACTAATGGGCTAAATGGGCCTAAATAAGTTTTTTAATGAGCCTAAGCCTTGTTAGTTGATTAGTTAAGTATATAATATACTAAACTACCTCGTAATCCTTCAAACCCCACGCCCAATTTCCCCTACACTTTCAAACTCTCCCTTGCAACAATTCTACAAGGCACACCTAATATTAATAAAGGAAAATTCGAAAGCTTCAAGAGAGATTCAAGCCAAGGTCGTTCGTCGTCGTTCGTCGCAATCGTCAACGAGAATTCGTGCGTTAAATACGCAAAGGCACGCCATATATCTCCTTTTCTCGTCTATCACATCGTATTATTGTTTTGAATTAAGTTTGTATGAAAAGCATGATGTTCTTATGAATATTTTCGTAATATTGCATATACATGTGGTAAACTTATGATTTTATATTCCAAAATCATGTTTTTATGTTGTTTAAGGGGCTGCCATGGATAAAGTATTAATATGGAATGGTTTCACACGAAATTTAGAGTCTTAATACACCACCAAAACTCTACACACAAACTCAAACTCAAGCTGGAACCATCGGGTGACGTGTGTGATAATAAGGACTCGATTTTGGGAAGTTTCTGTTGTAGCTTGGTCTCGGCTGGGACCAAGGCTAGCCAAGGTCCGTGAGGGATCATAGAAGGAGTCCTAGGGAGTAAAGAGGGCTGGGGAGGAGTCCTAGCAAGCTAGGTCTCCAACCCGAGAGCAAACGTGTTGCGCGATTGGTGCAGCCACGCAGGGGAGAGAAGGCTCGGCCAAGGGGGCTTCGGGCTGGGCTAGGGTGAGTCCTTAGGGTCTTAGGTGGGTGCAAAAGAGGCTGGTTCAAGGGCTGGTTGGGTTGGCTAAGTCCTAGGCATGGATCGAGAGTCCTATGTCTAATGGGGTTCTCGGCCACTTCATGGATTGAGCTTGGGGCTTCCGTTTTCAAATAGGGTCAAGTCCTATGGGTTAGCTTGGGTCCAGTAGGTTCCTAAGTGGTCTGGGAAGGGGTTGGCTCATGATGGTTCGAGCATGGCCCGATGAAAAATCGATATGGTTCGAGGATGGCTCGGGCGAGGGCTTAGGGTTTTCGTTTTGAAATAAAAGTTGAAACATGGTTCACGGGGGTCGAGTCATTGTTCACAAGGGCCAAATAATTATTTAAAAGTCTAAGTTTTAAATATGATGATTTTATTAATGTTTTGTTTAATTCGGGATTTATACTTTATAATTAAATATTAATTTAAAAGTCATCGATCTAAGCTAAATAAAAATATATAAAAATTAATGTTAGCTTAAATAATTATTAGGGAGGGTCTAGAGGGAGCCCGTCTACAGGAGAAGGCCCTAGAGGGAGCCCGACGATCGTATTTCCAATGACATGATATTATAATATGTTAATACGTAAGGCCAAGGCTCAGTTGACGGGTGAGAGTGTCGCTGATGTCCCCGCCGCCTAGTATTATGGTTATATGTAGATGGATCCATCGCCCAATACGAATACGAATACAAAAGTCATAATTAACAATCTGAATTCAACGAAAGAAAAATGGAATACGTACATGAATATGAATATGAATATGTTGATATAAATATGGATACGAATATGAATATGACTATTAATATGTTGATATGAATATGGATACGAATACGAATATGTTTATGATGAATATGAATACGTTTATGTTGTTAAAAATTTATGAAAATGTTTAAGAAAATATTTACGAAAATGTTTATGAAAATGTTTACGAAATTCTTTATGAAGATGTTTATGTTTGAACACTACAAGAAAAAAGGCAAAAGACAACGGTTTTTAACCGTTGTTATAGGTCAAATAAAAATGTTGTTAAAGGCCCTGTGGTTAAAGGGTATGCTCAAAGACAACGGTTTTTAACCGTTGTCGTAGACTCTGAAGACGACGGAGAAAAATCGTTGTCGTAGGTCTTATAAAACCGTTGTTAAAGGTCCTGTGGTTAAAGGATGCGCTCAAAGACAACGGTGAAAAACCTTTGTCGTACATTTCTAAAGACGACGGTGAAAAACTGTTGTCGTAGCATTGAAAAATCGTTGTTAAACTAAATATTGCGACGGTTTTTATAGGAAAACTGTCACTGATTAGCGACGGTGTTGATATGAATTCCGTCGCTAATTAGCGACGAAGTTACTGTCGCTAATTTGCAACGGTATTTATATGACTTCCGTCGCTAATTTGCGACGGCGTGTATATGTTTCCCGTCGCTAATTAGCGACGGTTTTCCACATAAATTCCGTCGCTAATGTTTTACGGAAAATAAAAAAAAATATTTGATAATTTATTATTTATAATAATAAAAAATTTAAATCTTTGTCATATAATAATATTACTTATAATCTGAACTCCGAAATTAATTTGTGGAGGGCAGAGATAAAACATTTTTCGTGGAGGGAAAAATTTTGTGGAGGGAAGAGATAAAAAATTTTTTGGGGAGGGAAGAGAGAAAAATTTTGTGTGGAGGGGGAAAAATTTCGAGTGGAGGGAAGAGAGTAAAATTTTATGTGGAGGGAGAAAAATTTCGATGGGAGGTGCGACGATATTTATAGACAATGCGCTAATTTGCGACGGTTTGTGCTGCAACCGTCGCCAGTAGCGACGGCTATTAAAAAACAGTCGCTATTTTCAACAGTTTTGTATATACCGTCGCAAATAGCGACAGCAATCAAGAACTGTCGCAGATTTTAAATAAGCGACGGTTTATACCGTCGCGAATTTGAATATGCGACGGTATTTAGTACCGTCGCTAAATGCCATTTTTTAAAAAGTTTTAGTACAATTACAACGGTTTTTTGACAAAAAAAAAATTTAAAAAATAACGTTTTACAAAACCGTTGTCATAGTTCTACAAAAACCACATGAAAGACAACAGTTTGTGTAAACCGTTATCTTTGACCCTTGACAGAAACACATGTAAACGGTTTTTAAAAACCGTTGTCGTAGCCCAAAAAACACATTCATGGACAACAGTTTTTAAAAACCGTTGTCGTAGCCTAAAAAAAAAAGCTCATAGACAACGGTTGTTAAAACCGTTGTTGTAGCCCAAAAAAAATGCTTTTAGACAACGGTTTTTAAAAACTGTTGTTGTAGCAAAAAAAAACTCTCATAGACAACGGTTTTTTAAAACCGTTGTCGTAGCCCATAAAAACACGCTCATAGACAACGGTTTTTAAAAATCGTTGTCGTAGCAAAAAAAAACACGCACATAGACAACAGTTTTTAAAAACCGTTGTCGTAGACACATCAAAGACAACGGTTTTTAAAAACCGTTGTCGTAGACACATCAAAGACAACGATTTTTTAAAAACCGTTGTCTTTAAGCGTGTTTTTATAGGATACGACAACGGTTTTTGTTAAAACCGTTGTTAAATGAAAAAACACAACAGTTTTAATAAAAGCCGTTGTCTTTGATGTGTTGTTGAATCTATTTTTTCTTGTAGTGGAAGTTGGTGCATCATTATGAGAGTGTTTTTGTTTTAAGTTTATGCATCTTCATGAAAATGTTTATGTTTTAAGTTTATGCATCTTCATGAAAATTTTATTTTACATAAAAGTATTTTCGTTGTTGCATGTGATTTGTATACGTATTACCCGTTATCAAGATTATGGTATGTTGAATCTTTACTGACTAGGTGTGGTCAATGCAGGTGAATATGAAAATAATGACAATGGAGGTCTTGATGGTTGATTTGCTGAACTGAAGGTGCACATAACCCGAGGACCGACGCTAGTTTTCCGCACTAGTTTATGATTATGATTTATGTTAAAGATATTTTTACGACAATTTATTTATGTTTGCGATTGGTTTTTGAGAGGTTATAATATGAGTTATACTTTTCAAATAATGTTTTTAGGTTTGGTAAAAATTTGACGATTTTATGATTTAAACTATTTCTTTTGATTTTCAAATATTAGTTGGTTGATTTTATTTTAAAAGAAAAATGGTGCAAAATATATATATGCATGTATATGTATTCTGCCGATCCTATGAAATTTAAAAAATAATAATAATTTCTAGTACTTTTTAAGAAAACGACTAGTGGACATTTCAGTTGGTATCAGAGCAATGGTTCTGTAAAGGGTTGTGCCACCATCAGTGCCGGGAAGCTTAGTCGTCAAACCTCAGTCTGTAAGTTTATATGCTTTATATGATTTATATGATGTTACCTACATGTTTACATGATCTGTACGTTCAAGCTACATGTGCATACACGTTTTGAAGTTGAATGACGTTTACGTTTAAGTTTGCATGATATATGATTTTTATCCTGTATGGTTGCATAATTTTGTTATGCTAAAATATTAGATGCATTATGATTTTTATATGTGTTACGATGTTGAATAAGGAATTATATGATTTTCTTGCATGCTGACTATGTAGTGGAATTGGACATGTTTAAGAACTTGGTTATTGGGAATTAGGGAAAGATGAAAATGATCTGACTGTATTGAATTTTGGATTTTAGTATTGATGTCCTACCGTTTTGGGCCTTAAGTTAATCGTGAATATTATGAATGCTTTTGGGACACATTGATTTTTCTAAGAAAATACTAATGATTCGTGGTTATTAGTTGAATTAATTTTTGGGAATTACACATAAGTAATAATAATTCGAAGACTCTGATGATCTTTGAGCATAAGAAAATGTATAAATTAGGATTTTAAGTTTTGATGAAAGGTAAGATCGATTATGATAATTAATTTTAGGTTAGTAAACTTAAATTTATCGAAATTTATGTTATGGAAAACCCGTAGAAGGGAATTAAGAATGCCAAAAACATATGGGTTACTTGTAGGATTTTCGAAATTAAGGACCAATTGGGTAATTTTTGAAGAAATTAAGAATTTATTTTGCAATAGTTAAGAAATTTGGGGACTAGTTTGACAACAACTGAGAATTGAATGAGTTAAACGATAAGAATTTTCGATTATTTAGGCTTGAAGAAATAATTAGAACCTTGAGATATCTTGGTTATAACGTTATAAGGACTGTTAATCAAGGGTATTGTAGGATGAATCAATATTAGACTTGAAAATTTAAGTGTTAGCGGATGTGTTTGAGATTTTAATGTTGAAATATGATAAGTTGATGAACATTTTAGGTATAAAATAAAGAAAGAAATATATGATAAGTATGGTCATCAATCTTTTAACATTGTGAATTGTAAGAAAAGTTGAATTCGAGGTTATAGTAACATAGCACTAAGTCATCATGGGTCGTTTTAAGTTGCGATTCGCAAAACGAGGATTTAGAAGGTAAATTTAATTGAGATCAAGTAGACGTAAGAACAATTTAGAATTTAAGTTTTATCAGAGTAGCGCATCGGAAGCGTGGATTTTTGGGATACTAGAACTAAGTCTAAACTTTTGATTATCGAGGATAAGCGAATTTCGGGGATATTTTTCAATTCAAGGGGGGAAGATTGTAACGCCCCGAAAATTTAAAGGTCTACGTAAACCACATGCGTGCAAGCTATTAAATTATCTTGTATCTTCATTAAATGTTTTAATTGCATAGATTAAATATGTTGTGCATTTTGACATGTTTAAAATATTTTTTTTACATGTTTGAATTAAAATGTATTTTTAAAGGTTATTCGAGTTGCGATCAAGGAATAGAGACCGATGGCTGAAATATAGAAAAAAGTTATTATATAATTTTTGTAATTATTTAAATGAATGGTGATGTTTTTTCTTATTTTTGAAAATAAGGAGTTTTGAAGTGATTTTATACGCCGGGACGTAAATTTTATCTGTGTTGGTTTTTCAACAAAAATACGAACGCATTGGCAACCCGGCTAATAAATTCACAAATTTTCCTAAATAAAATATTTTAATTAAACACTCATCGGCTAAATGGGCCTAATTAAGTTTGTTAATGGGCCTAAGCCTTGTTAGTAGATTAATTAAGTATATAATATACTAAACTACCTCGTAACCCTTCAAACCCCACGCCCAATTTCGCCTACACTTTCAAACTCTCCCTTGCAACAATTCTATACGGCACACACCTGATATTAATCAAGGAAAATTCAAAAGCTTCAAGAGAGATTCAAGCCAAGGTTGTTCGTCACCGTTCTTCGCAATCGTCAATGAGAATTCGTGCGTTAAACACGCAAAGACACGCCATATATCTTCTTTTCTCGTCTATCACATCGTATTATTGTTTTCAATAACGTTTGTATGAAAATCTTGATGTTCTTATGAATATTTTCGTAATATTGCATATACATGTGGTAAACTTATGATTTTATGTTCCAAAATCATGTTTTTATGTTGTTTAAGGGGCTGCCATGGCTAGGGTATTAATATGGAATGGTTTCACGTGAAATTTATAGTCTTGAGACACCACCAAAATGCTGCACACGAACTCAAACTCAAGCTAGAACCATCGGGTGTCGTGTGTGATAATAGGGGCTCGGTTTTGGGAAGTTGCTGTTGTAGCTTGGTCTCGGATGGGACCAGGGCTAGCCAAGGTCCCTGAGGGATCAGAGAAGTAGTCATAACCATGCGAGGACTCGAGTCAAGAGGGCTGGGGAGGAGTCCTAGCAAGCTAGGACTCCAACCCGAGAGCACACGTGTTGCGCGATTGGTGCAGCCGCGCAGGGGAGGAAAGGCTCGGCCAAGGGGGCTTCGGGCTGGGCTAGGGTGAGTCCTTAGGGTCCTAGGTGGGTGCACAAGAGGCTGGTTCAAGGGCTGGTTGGGTTGGCTAAGTCCTAGGCATGGATTGAGAGTCCTATGTCTAATGGGGTTCTCGGCCACTTCATGGGTTGAGCTTGGGGCTTCCGTTTTCAACTAGGGTCAAGTCCTATGGGTTAGCTTTGGTCCAGTAGGTTCCTAAGTGGTCTTGGAAGGGGTTGGCTCATTATGGTTCGAGCATGGCTCGATAAAAAATCGATATGGTTCGAGCATGGCTCGATAAAAAATCGATATGGTTCGAGGATGGCTTGGGCGAGGGCTTAGGGTTTTCGTTTTGAAATAAAAATTGAAACATGGCTCACGGTGGTCGAGTCATGGTTCACGAGGGCCAAATAATTATTTAAAAGTTTAAGTTTTTAATATGGAAATTTTATATTAATGTTTGGTTTAATTCGGGATTAAAACGCATTAATATGTTATATTTAAAGATTAATTTAATACTCCTCGATTTAAGCTTAGTAAAAATATGAAAAAATTAATGTAAGTTTAAATAATTATTTGGGAGGGTCTATAGGCGTCGGAATTAAGAAAAGGTAAAAAACGTGAAATTATGTCTAGAGGCAAAACGATAATTTTACACCTAGAAATTAGTAAATATCACTATTTTCTTGAATGCTGTTTTACATATTAATATGATTATTTTAAATTTTTATGTACTTTTATATGTTAAAATGTTAATTTTAAATGTTTATGAGTTTTATGATGTTAACATGTTTATTTTTAATGTTTATGGATTTTTAATATGTTAAAAAGTTTATTTTAAATATTTTTAGTTTAATATGTCCAAATGTTATTTTAAATGTTATGATTTAATATGTTAAATGTTGGTTCTAAATGTTTATGGATGTTTTTATGATTTAATATGCCAAAAGGTTTATTTTAAATATTTATGATTTAATATGTCAAAACGTTTATTTTTAAATGCTTATTATTTAATATGTCAAAATTTTTATTTTAACTGTTTATGATGTTAAAATGTTTATTTTAAAATGTTTATGAACTTTTATATGTCAGATAGTTTATTTTAAATGTTTATGGAATTTTATAATTATTTATGAAATTTTTATGACGAAAAGATAACGTTAAAAGATATGTTGCATGCTTATTTTTAAAAGAAAAATGATATTAAATACATTATTTTTATAAAGTGATGAAAATACGAAACGTTGAAGGAAGTGAAGTAATTGTGACTAATACGATGATATGTTGGAGATATCGTGAGGAAGAAGGTCTCAGTGGGAGCCCGACGATCGTATTTCCATTGATACGAGTACGATTATATGATTGGAGATGTCGTGAGAGAAAAGGCCCCAGAGGGAGCCCATTTATAGGAGAAGGCCCCGGAGGGAGCCCGTCTACAGGAGAAGGCCACAGAGGGAGCCCGACGATTGTATTTTCAATGACATGATATGATGATATGTTAATACATAAGGCCAAGGCTCAGTTGACGGGTGAGAGTGTCGCTGATGTCCCCGCCGTCCAGTACTGTGGTTATATGTAGATGGATCCATCGCCCAATACGAATACGAATACGAAAGTCACAATTAACAATCTGAATTCAACGAAAGGAAAATGGAATACGTACATGAATATGAATATGGATACGAATATGAATATGACTATGAATATGTTGATATGAAAATGGATACGAATACGAATATGTTTATGATGAATATGAATATGTTTATGTTGCTATGAAAAAGTTTATGAAAATGTTTAAAAAAATGTTTACGAAAATGTTAAAGAAAATGTTTACGATAATGTTTTTGAAAATGTTTACGAAAATGTTTATGAAGATGTTTATGTTTAAAGTTGATGCATCATTATGAGAATATTTTTGTTTTAAGTTTATGCATATTCATGAAAATGTTTACGAAAATATTTATGTTTTAAGTTTATGCATCTTCATGAAAATTTTATTTTACATAAAAGTATTTTCGCTGTTGCCTGTGATTTGTATATGTATTACTCGTTATCAAGATTATGATGTGTTGAATCTTCAGACTCACTTGGTGTAGTCGATGCTGGTGAATATGAAAATAATGACATTGGAGGTCATGATGGTTGACTTTGCTAGATTGAAGGTGCACATAACTCGATGACTGACGCTAGTTTTCCGCACTAGTTTATGATTCATTTATGTTAAAGATATTTCTACGACAATTTATTTTTTATGTTTGTGAGTGGTTTTTGAGAGGTTATAGTATGAGCTATAATTTTCAAATAATGTTTTTATGTTTGGTAAAAGTTTGACGATTTTACGATTTAAACTATTTCATTTGATTTTCAAATACTAGTTGGTTGATTTTATTTTAAAATAAAAATGGTGCAAAATATTTTATATGCATGTATATGTATTCTGCCGATTCTATGAGAGTTTAAAGGAAAAAAAAATTCCTAGTACTTTTTAAAAAAACGAGTAGTGGACGTTTTACCCCTAGCCCCGTGCACACGGTCGTGTGCGATTCACCTGAACACCCCAAAACCAAGCACTAACCGTGCCTAGTTTCCTCCATGTAGTCCTAGCCCATGAACAGCTATGCGCGAGCCACCCTAGGCCACATATCAAACCTACTAGCATCTAATCCCCGGCCTGGACGACCCTTGCACCGCTGCACCCCTCATATTATTTATGTCTTCATTTGAATTATTTTGGGCATATTTTATTTGCTTATATTATCAATCGTTAGTCTTTTGAGCCTATATGATAATTAGATGCGTGAACTTTTTCTTTCAATAGTTATGGAAACCATACATTTGTGACACTACATATGATTTGACTATATGTGTTGATTATTGAATTGAGAGTAATCTAGAACTTGATTTAGCACTCTTCGAGACAAAATATAGATATTGTGTGTGACTTAGGTAGGCGATTTTTTGGATCGTTTGAGCTTTTCGAGCTTACCTATTACATCATTTTAATCCCTATTGTCATGGATTTAGCTTAACCGAAATTGAATGGAATGTTCCAAGGCACACGAGAGATCACATTCGTATTATTTCTAAATCTCACATCAACTACCAAGTTTTTGTGTATACACTAAATCATGCCTGAACCAGAGAGAAATAAGTCATTTTTTCTATTTAAGAACTCCTACATGCATTTAAAAAAAGGAGTGCGACAAAATAAAAGCCATTTGTTTAGGAAAAAAAGGTGTATGATTTATGGTATTGTGGTGTTGGTGAAAAAAATAGAAGAGAGAATTCTGGTAAAAGATGATGACAATACAATAAAAGAAAAGGATTGAAAGATGAATTGCACTAAATGAAAGATAGCTTTCTTTATCTCATTTTTTAATCCACCTCTTTTATTGTAGTTATAAGCCAGAGCCTACCGTTATAAGCATAAAAGACCTATTAACCAAGTCGTATGTATCCAAAATACTAGTGGAGAGGAGTTGCTAAAGATGAGCCTATGGATACTTGAAAAACATAGTCGACAAATATGGAATATGATCATGTACAGTTGCATATCTCATGACAGAGTATCACACTTCGGTATATTTTTTTTAATACATGCTAAGCCAAATGAGAACCAATAAGTTCTTTTGAACTATGTTAATGAATGTGTCTTTTGATTATGGTAAGTTGAATGTAAGTCAAGGGGTCCAGGATTGTATGAAATGAAACGAATTGCATGGATTTATCTTGGTATTGGTGTGGGTCGATGTGATTGGAAAATCATACAGCACGTGAATTCGAGTGATGTGGCTTGTGTTTGGCTTAAATACCGTGGAAATCTGATCTCTGAGGCCAGTGATGATTCCTATTTTAATGAGAGCAAGCACGAGAGATTGGAAGATGAAGCCGGAAGACGAAGAACGAAGATCGAAGAACGAATTTTTCGGGGACGGAGACGCGCTTCTACTTCCTTGTTCCCTTCTTTCTTCATTTGGTTCTTTGTTTTTATAAGTTTATTGATGAAAAACATGTTTTGTTTTGAACTGTATTTTGTTATGAACTAATTCCATTGTCTAGATATTGATGTAGCTTGGTTAAAAAGTTATTTTTGAATTATTGAGTTTTATGAATTAATATATTTTCGTTTATTTGTGTTTGCTTACTCTTTAACGCTCTTGAATTATTTATCATAATTCAATTGATTACATGATCTATATCTTTCACTTGGGAGAGGTGATTGAAATTACAATCGTAGAAAAAAATCTTTAGTGTTTATATTGTTTGGAAGGCATCTAACTCCATTGGAATTGTGATAAGAATATCATTTGCATATATTATTTACTCGTAGATTTGAATAGGAAACTAAATAATCGGTAATAAACAATATAATTCCATTTATCACTTGAGAAAGGGAATAATTAACTTAGTGTTCTCGTTTAATGAACGGATTGAGTTTAATTGTACAAATGTCAATAACAATTAAATATATTGGTGATTATGTGAAATCTCAAATCTAAATTCATTTTCTCCCTGAATTTATTTACTTGTGTATTTGCGTTGTATTTTATTTATTTATTTATTTATTTATCAATAATTGAGAACATTATTGAATCTTCTAAATAAAGTTAGACTATTTTTACTTAATCATATAATGAAACTTTACATCGCATGTCTCTGGATTAAGGGCAAGACACCATTATCACGAGTTATGTTGACATTAGAAAAAATTATGTATCAATGTAGAGAAAGTTCTCGAATATGATAATGAAAGTAAGAAACGATAGACAAAATTATGTTCGTATACTTTGACGAAGTAAATATAGAAGTGTATTAATATGTTAGAGTAGATGTCCTGCAAGACAATTGTTGGCTAGGGATTTTATTGACTCAGTTGTAATTAACAATCTTTATTTTTATATAAGTCCGTGATTATGATTGTACACCATTAGTCCTTACGACCCGAGACAACATTGAAGCTCTATATGCTAGGGTTGTGCTTTGACTCGTTTACCGGCTCCAGGAGAGTCATCAGGTGGCGAGGTTGGGTACACTTACGACACATATAGGAGCCAGTGCATTGTAGTCGGGGATTCACCGCTCACCTATGGGTGTGGATATCCTATGTGATCTGATGAAATTATAGTGCGTGGAATCTCTGGCCAGAGTATGAGATGTACGTTAGAGAAGAAGTTCTCCAACCGTACATGCGATGTCACTATTTATAGTTATCATATAGTTATCGAATTAATATGCAACCCTCAGTGAACCAATTGTTGCAGATTCGATCGTGATATATGAGATGAAGGGACCGTATTGTACGCTAATCATAATCGACTGGTTCTTGCAGGCACTATTGGTGATATCTAGGGAATCATGGGGCGATGCTACTAGACGCTCTTACCATGGTTCGATGGTTTAAACAGAAATATGATTTCTCACATTCTCATGATCAATTGTTGATACATAGAATGGGTCAAATTAGGGTAAGCCCGCATAAAGAATTATGTCCTAAATCACAAGGAGTTGTGAACCCACGGCTAGCTGTATCCCTGAACCATTGAGGTCACACAATCACTGGATCGTTTGTTCTCGTTGAGAGAGAAAAAATTCAAAAGTTAAATTTATATTATATAGTAAATTCAAGGAGTTGAATTTATGATAATTCAATTTTGAGAGAATAAATTCAAAGAGTTGAATTTATAAAATTTGAGAATTTAATTTATTAAACTTAAAAGTTGGGTTTATTAAATATTAGATTTTGGAGGTGATAAAATTCAAGTAGTTGAATTTATAATTTAAATAATAAATTAAAATGTTGAATTTATAATTGATTTAATTTATTAAACTCAAAAGTTGAGTTTATTAAATATTAAATTAAAATTGGTGGAAAGTATGTTTAATGGACTTGTAGGAGTACAAGTCCAACATACTAAATAATTAAAGTTTTTAATGGACTTTGATTAATTAATTAAACTAGTTGGACTAGCCCAATTAATTAATCAAGCTCATTAATGTTAATTAAAAAGGCCACATATTATTTTATGGTAATTAAGTCATCACTTAATTATAAATAATGGTTGATGAGCTAAACCCTAGCCTCCATGAGACACAATTTTCGAAATTCGGCCTCATTCATCCTCAAATATTTTCGCCATTTCCCTTTGCAAAGATGGTTGAGCCGCTTCTCATATTTTAATCTTCAACGTTAAAACTTCTTCCAAATTTTCTAGTGCAAATTGGAAGAGGATCAAACGATCTAGTCGTGGACTTAATTGGAGGATTAAAGAAAGCATATCTGAAGAACGTTCGTGGGGATTCATGAAGAGCTATCTCCGCTGACCCCGGAATAGTTGGAGCTACGTGATTTATTCACCAAAGGCATAACGATTCTAACGTCCTATGAATGTTGATTCAATAAGCCATCAAGTGTCCAAACAAAACCTATTTTGATTGTGAAAATAAAATATATAATTTTAAAACTTTCGCTACGTTTGGGCTCGTAGAAAATCGAGATCCAACAGTGGTATCAGAGCAAATGTTTTTTCTAAATCGTATGGTTTTGATATTGAATAATTTATTTCTAACCACACAAGAAAATTTTTCAGAAAATTATAGCACCATAAATATTATTTTTTTCCAGAAAACAAAAAAAAAATTCGGATCTGCCTGGAACTGTTCCGGGCAGACAGCGCCCTGCGCGCAGAAATGCGCAGCGTGCGCGCGCGGCGCGGTGCAGCGTGCGGAACGTCCGCACGCTGTGCGCCGCCTTGCGCGGCGCAGAGTGCGGAGTATCCGCACGCTGCGCGCGGCGCCACGCGCACAGAAGTGCCGCCACTGCCCGAAACATTCGGGAAGCGGGCGGGCAGTGAGGGCGGCTGTCCGGGTTCGTCTCGGGAAGCGTGCTGAATGGTGGGCTTGAATTGTTTGGGTCCAGGGTGCAATTTTCTGATTTTTCAAATTTTTGGGCAAAATTGATATTTTTAAAAATTGGTTCAATTTTTATTTTAAAAAATGAATTTTTGGAAAATTAAAATTTTCTTATAAAATACATAATTAAAATATGTTTTTAATTATTTATGGTAAAATTGAATTTTACAATAAATCAATTATTATTGAATTAATTAGAAATTAAATAAAGGTATTTATTTAATTTTTTATATTTTTAATAATTGTGGTGGTTAGTGATAAAATTATTGCATATATTATTTATCAATTAATTAAATTATTTAATTAAATTGATGTTAATATTTGATATTAAATGCATGAAGGATGATCGAGAGCCTTGACCAATGTGTTTGGTGTATGTTAGGATGTTTTATTGTTTTATTCGTTTTTTTAATATTTGATATTATTAAAGTGGGCCTGGTTTATGGCACGTTCCCACCTCATGAGATGTATCCCTTATGTGTCATGGCTATTTAAATGTAATTATTAGAAATAGTGAGAGATCAAGACTGGAAAATGGTGGGCCCGATGAACGAGATGAAGACATATAAAATATTGGAAGCACTTGTAATAGTTGCATTTGCATCCCTGCATTCACCAAGGTTTTGGACCTGGATCTATGTATGGATCACATGGATCTAATAGTGTTGGCGATCGATCAGCTTTTTTTATTGTTGAATGTCATATTATGATATATGCGATATATAGTAGTATGCATGTATGTATATTATTAAATAATATAGTTGCATGAATCCGACAAACATAAAAACTCGTGGCACGCAATTTTTAAATTAAAATGATGAGACAATTTTAAAATTAAAATCCCTCATTTTGAATAAGATTCAAAATTTATATCAAACCGAAAAATTAAAAATTAAAAGAGTTTAATTTTTTTCCTTGCATTCCATCAACCGTTGCATGTTGATCGCTACCACGGACAGTGTCTGGCTCATATTATTGAGGAGGCCTGGACGCCGGAAAGCTATGACTTTCCATTGGACATATGATGTGAATTGAGTAGAACTCACATGACTTCGGCTCATATTATTGGGGGAATTCATGGCGACCGTCCACTACAATTCAATATTGATGGGTTGGTTTGACACGTGAAAATAAACGGCTTCATATTATTGGGTCCTTATTAAACGTGAGGCAAAACACGCGGAGGTTGCATAGAGATGTAATTGGATTCTACCTTTTAGAAATTATAATTGGCTGATATTATTTGGGATTATAATTGGCTAATTGAACTCTACGTGCCCACTAAAGAAATACGATTTCCCTTTTTCATCAGAGGGTGGTGGAAATGTCAAAACAGTGGGAGGAAAATTTATATCTTAGAATTATTTTAAAATTATTAGTAACCATTATCTGTTTTCATTTTCAGTATATTTACGATATCTACTCGTAACCCGCTTTCAATCATTCTCGATTAAAACAAATTGACTGGCCCTAACTATCATGACTGGTTTCGAAATTTAAAGATTGTTCTGAACTCCGAAAGGATTGCGTATGTGCTTGATAAGAAGCCACCAAAGGAGGCGGCTCCTGATATCAGTAGGACTGAATTAGCTAAACTTGAGAAACATTGGGACCATGATCTTCAAGCTAAGAACTACATGTTGGATTCTATTTCCAATGAACTTCAGAGGAGGTTCAAGGAGGCGGTGAATGCTGCTGAGATTCACCTTCATCTGAAAAGAATTGTATGTTGTACAAACTCGTTCAGAGAGACATGCTATTGTTAAAGAACTCATGACTACACGCTTGAGAGAGGGGATTTCGGTCCATGAGCATGGTGTTAGGATAATTGGGCTCATCGAGAAGTTGGTGGGACTCGACGTGGTTATTCCTAGTGAGCTCTCGACTGATATTCTCTTGCTGTCTTTACCTGCCTCGTTCGATGGATTTGTGGTTAATTTTAATATGAATAAGCTTGAGGCCACCCTTGAAGAGTTGGTCAATATGCTTACTAATTATGAGGCCACAATTAAAAGAAAAAGCATGTTCTTCTAGTGGGTTCTTCGTACGGTACGAAAAAGGGAGCCTCAAATAAAGGCAAGAAGCGTTCTGCCCCTCCAAAGAAGAACAAGCCCAATGTTGCGTGTTTTCTTGATTGCTCGCAAGCGCACGACGTCAAGTTATAGTAAAATGTAATTTTGAGTGCAAGTGTCGATCCCATGAAGAGTGTGTATAAAAATGTATATCAGTTCTTGTAATTAAAATAGTCAGGACTTTATTTAGAAAAATCAAAAGAGATTTTGTTTGTTTAATCAAACAAAATGAAAACAAAGAATTAATCTAATCACCGAGTTGAGAAATAATAATGAGAGAAGAGATCTAGAGAAATGATTTCACCAAGTTTCCACGATAATTATTCCCAGTTAACTTTATATTCACGAATTCCAATTATTTAATGACCAATAACACTTAATTATTTTATTCTCCCTTTCCCAAGTGACGAATAAATTGTATAAATCAAACTTCGATTCAATTATTCCTATTAAAATCTAAGTTTAATTGATAAATGCAAACAATTTTCTTACCTAAGCCTCGCTAAAGTTATACGTCTTCCGAACGTTATAAACATTCAACGATGTGTCTCTAATGATCTATAATCCTAGTCCATCTCCCGAGTTATAGAATTAATAAAACAACAAACAATTTATGGCCAGTAAATTGCAGAGAAACAAACACAGAGAAACACAATTAAATATGAAATGGAATTCAATCATATAAAATAACCAAGTCAAATCATCGTGTCCACAAAGCTACATCATTCTCTAGAATGGGAAATTAGTTCATCACAAAATCCAAGCGAAGACAAGACATTTTTGTAGTTCTAGACATCGCCACACAGTAGAATATAAAAAAAACGAAGGAAAAGATAACAAATCCGAAGTGTCGTCTCCGTCCATGGATCCGTTGTTCTTCGTATTTGTGACTGTTCTTCGCACTCTGAATCTTCGTCTCCTGTATGCGCTCCGATCTCTCGTGTCTTTCTTTCCCAAAACGGCTAGCTCTCCCTTTTTTGACCTAGCGGCTTGCGTTTTATAAAGCTTTCTGAAACGCCGTGCGCGCAGTGCCGCGAGAAGTCGCGCGGCCGCGTGCGAGCCTCTGCCTTGGTTGCGTGTCTGTGCGCGCCCGGCTGAGCGTGAAGTGGCGCGGCCGCGCGCGCGCCTCTGGACCTTCGTGCTTCATCTGTGCGCGTGCGGCTGGCCGCCAGCATCACGCCTCTGATCTCTCGCCTGTATTTGTGCGCGCGCGGCTGCGCGTGAAGTGGCGCGGCCGCGCGCGCACCTCTGCTCGTCATGCTGTTTGTAGGCGCGCGCGGCTGCGCGTGAAGTGGCGCGGCCGCGCGCGCACCTCTGTCAGATGGAGTGCTCACGGCTGTGCAACTTATCCGCTTTTGCGCACCGATTTGTTTTCTTGGTCCAATTGGCTTCGTTTCCACTATTTTCTTCATTCCTGGAATGACAACAAAAACAACCCAAAAACCGCATAGTTCTGTTCGAAACAAACATAATTCAAAATGGATTCTAATATAAATTTAGTGCAAATCTTGCACTTATCAAACCCCTCAAACTTGAGCTTTTGCTAGTCCCGAGCAAAATAGAATAAAAGCTAATAACTAAGGAAAAGATTAACGCAACTACTAAAGTCATGGATATGTGAAAAGTGATATTGACCTCCGACTCATCTAATTTCATGTAATTCACGATTTCCCAAGAGTCACGCGTGTGTGTGAAATGTGATGTAGGGTTTTAAATAGGTGGGGCTGTGCGCGGCGCGCACGGTCGCGCGAGAAGTGGCGCGGCCGCGCGCACCCTTCTGTCTTCTGCCAATAATTGAGCGCGCGCGGTCGCGCGTAAAGTGGCGCGGCCGCGCGCGAGCTTCTGTGCTTGCCCTCTGATCCTGAGCGCGCTGCTACGCGAGATGCTGCGTGATGGCGCGCATGTGTCTGTCCACTATATATTTTTTTTTATTTTTTATTTTTAATCACACCTGCAAAAATTAAAGCAATTCAAATTAATACGCGAATGAAAATAATTAAAAGCAACAAATAAAAGATTAAAATGAAATAAAGTAAACAAAATGAATGCGAAAAATCATTGTGGGTTGCCTCCCACAAAGCGCTTAGTTTAACATCGTTAGCTCGACTGTCACTACACTGCTCAAGGTAGGTCGTGAGAATTTTCAGATGCCTTGATTTCCACCATTTTACCTTCAACTTCCATGGTCAACTTTTCTCGTTTCACGTCAATGATGGCTCCAACAGCAGCCAATAATGGTCGTCCTAGAATGACGTGAATGTTCTGACTATTCTCAATATCAAGTACCACGAACTCTGCTAGAACCTTCAATTTATCGATCTGGAGTTCAACATCTTCCACAATACCCAGCGGTGTCCTGACCAATTTATCTGCCATCTGCAAGCTTAGTCCTATGGGCTTTATCCTGCTCAATCCAAGTTTTTCGTAAAGAGAACTTGGTATTATATTCACGCTCGCTCCTGAATCACAGATAGCTTTTTCCACCAATTTACCCTCTATTTCACATGGTACAACAAATTCCCCTGGATCTTGCAGCTTCTGTGGAAGATTTCTTCGTGTTCCTTCGGTAAATTCATCTTCCACCTGATCTGCAAACTCATTATTAGTGTGTAGGTTCTTGAGATCTTCAAGACCTTTTTTCTTTTGAAATTCAGCTTGCAATTATAAAAATCTCTGGGGGTAGAGAAGTAAAGAAATATCAATGCATTGATTTAAATCGTACCTCTCAGATTTCTTACCTCGGGTTCTTTTGGTTGGAGTTGGCTTTTCATCCCGAACAGGTGTGGGTTCAACCTCCTTCTCTTCTCTGCCTACCACACCAATCTCTTCATGTTGTATAAAAATGGCATTCACTTCTCTCAGATTTGGGTCTGCTGTCCTTTGAACTGTGCCTGACGGTTGAGACGTGAGTTGCTTCGTTATCTGCCCCACTTGCGATTCAAGGATTTTCAAGGAAGCACCAATATGCGCCATATGTGTCTCGAGGTTGTCAAGCCTAGACTCAGTCCTAGCCATCCTCTTACCAGATTCAGAAACGAATGTCCCAACCAAGTCCTCAAATGATGGCTTTCCTTCCCCATTTGATGTATTGAACCCCGGTGGAGGATTCAACACATTCTTGTTATTTGCATAGGAAAAATTCTCATGATTTCTCAGTCCCGGATGATAAGTATTAAGGGGAGGGTTACCTCGATATCCTCCATAGCTTCCAAAATTCTTGTTGTTGATGTATTGCACTTCTTCAGGAATTTGCGATTCTTCAACAACAAACGATGCTCCCTCAGTGTTTGATGTACTCACCTTATTCATAGTCGCTATCTGTGTAGTCAATGCTGATACTTGTGCAGTGAGTGATGTGATAGGATCCACAGCATAAACTCCAGCTGTCCTCGGTACTCCTGCCCTCTCAGACGGCCATTGGTAGCTATTAATAGTCATCTGCTCAAGTAAGTCATAGGCTTGAGCAGGAGATTTGGCGAAGATTGTGCCACCTGCCGCTGCATCCACAGTTGTACGCGTCTGACCATTCAATCCATTATAGAAAAGCTCGATTTGTACCCAGTCTTCAAAACCATGATTTGGGCACCTCCTCAACAATTCCTTATACCTTTCCCCAGCTTCATACAACTGCTCAAAATCAGTCTGCCTGAACGTGCTAATCTCAATCTTCAACTGTGCAGACTTTGCAGGGGGAAAGTATTTTGCCAGAAATTTCGTCGCCAGCTCCTGCCATGTCGTGATACTTCCTAGTGGCAATGATTGGAGCCATCCTCTAGCTTGGTCCCTAAGAGAAAAAGGGAACAAGCGCAGTCGAATAATATCATCAGAAACACCATTTATTTTTACCGTATCTGTGATTTTCAAGAAGGTTCTCAGGTGAACGTGAGGATCTGAAGTGGCAGTTCCAGCGAACTGGTTTTGTTGAACCATATTGATTAGAGCAGGCTTCAGCTTGAAATTATTTGCATTGATGGTTCCTCTTGCAATACCAGAGTAATGATTGTTGATCACTGGTCGGAAGTGATCTCTGATAGGAATAGCCTCTGGCGGGATGTGTCTGTCATTTTCTCTGTGATCAGCCATTGCTTGGATCTCTTCCCTTCTTGCTTTTCTTAACTTCGTCGCAGTTCTTTCGATCTCCGGGTCAAAAATCAGCAAGTCTGAGTTTTGCGATCGTAGCATACACTGTCAAGCAGGAAAAAATGAAAAACTTAATTAATATAAAATAAAATAAAAATAAAAGCTCTAAATTAAAATCTAGACTAATTGGTAACAATACTGATATAAATTCAAATTTGACACTCCCCGCCAACGGCGCCAAAAACTTGTTGCGTGTTTTCTTGATTGCTCGCAAGCGCACGACGTCAAGTTATAGTAAAATGTAATTTTGAGTGCAAGTGTCGATCCCACGAGGAGTGTGTATAAAAATGTATATCAGTTCTTGTAATTAAAATAGTCAATACTTTATTTAGAAAAATCAAAAGAGATTTTGTTTAATCAAACAAATTGAAAACAAAGAATTAATCTAATCACCGAGTTGAGAAATAAAAATTAGAGAAGAGATCTAGAGAAATGATTTCACCAAGTTTCCACGATAATTATTCCCAGTTAACTTTATATTCAGGAATTCCAATTATTTAATGACCAAGAACACTTAATTATTTTATTCCCCCTTCCCAAGTGACGAATAAATTGTATAAATCAAACTTCGATTCAATTATTCCTAATAAAATCTAAGTTTAATTGATAAATGCAAACAATGTTCTTACCTAAGCCTCGCTAAAGTTATACGCCTTCCGAACGCTATAAACATTCAACGATGTGTCTCTAATGATCTATAATCCTAGTCCCTCTCCCGAGTTATAGAATTAATCAAACAACAAACAATTTATGGCCAGTAAATTGCAGAGAAATAAACACAGAGAAACACAATTAAATATGAAATGGAATTCTATCATATAAAATAACCACGTCAAATCATCGTGTCCACAAAGCTACATCATTCTCTAGAATGGGAAATTAGTTCATCACGAAATCCAAGCGAAGACAAGGCATATTTGTAGTTCTAGACATCGCCACGCAGCAGAATATAAAAAAACGACGGAAAAGATAACAAATCCTAAGTGTCGTCTCCGTCCCCGGATCCGTTGTTCTTCGTATTTGTGACTGTTCTTCGCACTCTGAATCTTCGTCTCGTGTATGCGCTCCGATCTCACGTGTCTTTCTTACCCAAGACGGCTAGCTCTCCCTTTTTTGACCTAGCGGCGTGCGTTTTATAAAGCTTTCTGGAACGCCGTGCGCGCGGTGGCGCGAGAAGTCGCGCGGCCACGCGCGAGCCTATGCCTTGGTTGCGTGTCTGTGCGTGCGCGGCCGCGCGCGCGCCTCTGGACCTTCGTGCATCATCTGTGCGCGCGCGGCTGCGCGTGATGTGGCGCGGCCGCGCGCATGCCTCTGATCTCTCGCTTGTATTTGTGCGCGTGCGGCTACGCTTGAAGTGGCGCGGCCGCGCGCGCACCTCTGCTAGTCATGCTGTTTCTAGGCGCGCGCGGCTGCGCGTGAAGTGGCGCGGCCGCGCGCGCACCTTTGTCGGATGGAGTGCTCACGGCTGTGCAACTTATCCGCTTTTGCGCACCGCTTTGTTTTCTTGGTCCAATTGGCTTCGTTTCCACTATTTTCTTCATTATTGGAATGACAACAAAAACAACCCAAAAACCGCATAGTTCTGTTCGAAACAAGCATAATTCAAAATGGATTCTAATATAAATTAAGTGCAAATCTTTCACTTATCACCCAACAAGAAGCCAAACAAGAAACCTAATCCGGGGCCCACAAAGCCTGACAAGTCAGAACAAGTTTGTTTGCACTGCAACAAGCGTGGACATTGGAGGCGTAATTGCGAGGAGTATCTAGCCCAGAAGCGTTCTGGTCATGGTATTTTTTATATTGAAGTTAATGTTTCTTTTAATTCCTCTTCTTGGGTATTGGATACCGGTTGTGGTTCTCATCTATGCAATGATTTGCATGTGATGGGAAGAAGCAAGAGGCTTAGATATGGTGTGACCTTTCTAAGACTAGGAAATGGAGCAAGAGTTGCTGCCACTGCCATTGGAGACGTTACTTTAATTTTGGACAATAATTTTAAGTTGTTTTTGAGAGACGTTTTATTTGTTCCTGAATTGGTTAAAAACATTATTTCTATTTTTATGCTTGATAGGGATGGTTATTCTTGTGTTTTTGCTAAAGGTGTTTGCAATTTATACAAGAATGAATGTTTGATTGGAACTGGAGAATTAACAAACGATCTCTATAACTTAAAATTAAAAGATATTCCGTTAAACAATGTCCAAATGCATACAAAAACAACAACAAATAAAAGAAAAATAGAAGATCCAAATCCCGCACAAATATGGCACGCTAGACTAGGTCATATTTCCCAAGGAAGGATGCACAAGCTAGTGGGAGAAGGCATGTTTGACTTGTCAGGCATAAATTCTCTACCAACTTGTGAGTCCTGTCTAAAAGGAAAAATGTCTAAAACTCCATTCAATGGAAATGTGGAACGTGCGCATGGTCTACTGGATTTGATCCACACGGACGTTTGTGGCCCGCTAAGTGTTAGCACAAAATTTGGGCATTCCTACTTCATTACCTTTACCGATGACCATTCGAGGTATGGGTACGTTTATTTGATAGAACACAAATCTGAAGCATTTGAAAAGTTCAAAGAATTCAGATCTGAAGTAGAAAATCAGCTGGAAAGAAGTATTAAGGCACTTCGGTCTGATCGAGGTAGAGAATACTTAAGTGCTGAATTTTTGGGTTATCTAAAAGAGAATGGGATTCTCTCACAGTGGACTCCACCAGCAACACCACAATTGAATAGTGTTTCTGAACGTCGAAATCGAACCTTGATGGACATGGTTCGATCCATGATGGGATTCACTGAATTGCCTACATCGTTTTGGAGCTTTGCGCTTGAAACTGCGGTAATGTTGTTGAATAATGTCCACACTAAAGCAGTGGATAAAACACCATATGAGATATGGATGGGAAAAACTCCCAAATATTCTTACATGAGAATATGGGGATGTCCTACTTACGTGAAGCAGATAGTGGGAGACAAATTGGATAGTAGATCCATTTTGTGCTACTTTGTAGGATATCCAAAGAATTCTGTTGGATATTATTTCTATCATCCCAATGAAGCAAAAGTGTTTGTTCAAGAAATACCACCTTTTTGGAAAAGAAATTTCTATTAGATAGATGAGGAAAGATGATAAAACTTGAAGAAATTCAAGATAGTCCCTCAACTATAGAAGTTGAACCCATTTCCCAAGAACCAGTAGTTGAAGTACAAGTTCCTAGAAGGTCTGATAGGGTTATTAGACCACCTTCAAGATATACGCTTCTTCAAGAACAAAGCCGTGATGAGTATTGTGTTGGATGTGATCCAATGAATTTCAAAGAAGCAATATCTGATACTGATTCAACCAAATGGCTTGAAGCCATGCAGTTTGAAATGGACTCTATGTATTCAAACCAAGTCTGGACATTGGTGGATCCACCTGAGAGAATCGTTCCCATAAGATGCAAATGGATCTACAAAAGAAAGCTTGGGGCGGATGGGAAGGTAGTGACCTTCAAAGCAAGACTGGTTGCAAAAGGTTATGCTCAAAGGCAAGGTATTGACTATGAGAAAATTTTTTCACCAGTTTCTATGTTTAAGTCCATTAGAATACTACTGGCCATAGCAGCATGGTATGACTATGAGATATGGCAAATGGATGTAAAGACTGCATTCCTCAATGGAGACATCAAAGAAGAAATTTATATGTCTCAACCTGAGAGATACACATCAGTAGGAAGTGAGCATAAGGTATGCAAACTTCAGAGATCAATATATGGTCTCAAGCAGGCACCAAGGAGTTGGAACCTCAGATTTGATAGCACTATCAAAGAGTTTGGTTTTGCTAAGAATCCTGAGGAACCGTGCATGTACAAGAAAGTTAGTGAGAGTGCAGTGACATTCCTGGTACTTTATGTTGATGATATCATGCTCATTGGGAATGATGTAGGATTATTGTAATCAACTAAAGTATGGTTAGCAAGTAAATTCTCCATGAAAGACATGGGTGAAGCATCCTATGTATTGGGAATACAAATCTATAGAGATAGATCAAAAAGGATGTTGGGGCTCACCCAAGCCACCTATATCGATACCATTATAAAGAGATTCTCTATGGAAAAGTCCAAGAGAGGATACTTACCAATGTGTCATGGTATTACTCTATCTAAGGCAATGTGTCCCAAAACTGATGAAGAGATAGAGATGGTGACACGTATTCCATATGCGTCAGCCATTGGTAGTATCATGTATGGTATGATATCGACACGTCCCGATGTTGCTGACGCTCTGAGTGTTACAAGCAGATATCAGGCGAACCCTGGTCCACTACATTGGAAGGTCGTGAAAGATATTCTTAAGTATTTGAGAAGGACTAAGAACTTGTTCATAGTCTATGGGGGTGGAGAATTAAAATTAGAAGGCTACACTGATTCTAGCTTCCAATGTGATGTAGATTATTTGAAATCGACATCTGATTTTGTATTCATGCTTAATGGTGCGGCTGTCTCTTGGAAAAGTTCCAAGGAAGTCACCGTTGCATATTCCACCACTGAAGCTGGGTACATTGCTGCATCTGCTGCAGCCAAAGAGCCAGTTTGGATGAGGAATTTTGTCTAAGAGTTGGGCGTTATTCCTAATGGAATTGATCCAGTCCCGGTGTACTGCGACAACACTGGTGCCATTGCGCAAGCAAAGGAACCAAGGTCTTATCAGCGATCCAAACATGTACTGAGGAAGTTTCACATCATCCGGGAGATTGTGGGAAGAGGTGATATATCAGTCGAAAGAGTCCCCTCTGCAGAAAATGTTGTTGATCCACTTACAAAGCCCTTGCCAGGACCATTCTTTGAAAAGCATCGCGAAGCAATGGGATTAAAGTTTATGGGTAGTTGGCTCTAGGGTAAGTGGGAGATTGTTAGAGTAGATGCCCTGCAAGCCAACTGTTGGCTAGGGATTTTATTGACTCAGTTGTAATTAACAATCTTTATTTTAATATAATTCATTATTTCATGGTTTTTTATTTCTTTATCTGTATACACATGTTAAAAACAAAGATAAAGACCTTTATTATACTTTAATACAAATGAATCATAATTCGATGTTGAAACTCATTTGTAAACATTGTATGATCTAAATTCGTTCCTATTCGATTCAGCCGCCTAAAACATGCATAACGGTCGCTTGAGCTCGACACTAGCATCTGTGATGTTGTGTACTGTGTTTCTTGATAAGGGCATAGAGATGTCCAAACATGCAGATGGGTATTCATATGATGATTATACCGAACAACCCTTCCTCGGACTTTTCAAGTGCTTATCATTCATCGAGATGATAAGTCCGTGATTATGATTGTACACCATTAGTCCTTACGACCCGGGACAACACTGAGGCTCTATATGCTAGGGCTGTGCTTTGACTTGTTTACCATCTCAAGGAGAGTCATCAGGTGGCGAGGTTGGGTACACTTACGACACATATAGGAGCCAGTGCATTGTAGTCGGGGATACACCGCTCACCTACAGGTGTGGATATCCTATGTGATCTGATGAAATTATAGTGCGTGGAATCTCTGGCCAAAGTATGAGACGTACGTTAGAGAAAGAGTTCTCCAACCGTACATGCGATGTCACTATTTATAGTTATCACATAGTTATCGAATTAATATGCAACCCTCGGTGAACCAATGGTTGCAGATTCGATCGGGATATATGAGATGAAGGGACCGTATTGTACGCTAATCATAATTGACTGATTCTTGCAGGCACTATCAGTGATATCTAGGAATCATGGGGCGGTGCTACTAGACGCTCTTACCATGGTTCGATGGGTTTAATCAGAAATATGATTTCTGACATTCTCATGATCAATTGTTGATACATAGAATGGGGCAAATAAGGATAAGCCCGCATAAAGGATTATGTCCTAAATCACAAGGAGTTGTGAACCCACGGCTAGCTGTATCCCTGAACCATTGAGGGTCACACAATCACTGGATCGTTTGTTCCCGTTAAGAGAGAATAAATTCAAAAGTTAAATTTATATTATATAGTAAATTCAAGGAGTTGAATTTATGATAATTAAATTTTGAGAGAATAAATTCAAGGAGTTGAATTTATAAAATTTGATAATTTAATTTATTAAACTCAAAAGTTGGGTTTATTAAATATTAAATTTTGGAGGTGATAAAATTCAAGTAGTTGAATTTATAGTTTAAATAATAAATTAAAATATTGAGTTTATAATTGATTTAATTTATTAAACTCAAAAGTTGAGTTAAAATTGGTGGAAAGTATGTTTAATGGGCTTGTAGGAGTATAAATCCAACATACTAAATAATTAAAGTTCTTAATGGACTTTGATTAATTAATTAAACTAGTTGGACTAGCCCAATTAATTAATCAAGCTCATTAATGTTAATTAAAAAGGCCTCATATTATTTTATGGTAATTAAGTCATCACTTAATTATAAATAATGGTTGATGAGCTAAACCCTAGCCTCCATGAGACACAATTTTCGAAATTCGGCCTCATTCATCCTCAAATATTTTCGGCCATTTCCCTTTGCAAAGATGGTTGAGCCGCTTCTCATATTTTAATCTTCAACGTTAAAACTTCTTCCAAATTTTCTAGTGCAATTTGGAAGAGGATCAAACGATCTAGTCGTGGACTTAATTGGAGGATTAAAGAAAGCATATCTGAAGAACGTTCGTGGGGATTCATGAAGAGCTATCTCCGCTGACCCCGGAATAGTTGGAGCCACGTGATTTATTCACCAAAGCCATAACGATTCTAACGCCTTATGAATGTTGATTCAATAAGCCATACAAGTGTCCAAACAAAGCCTATTTTGATTGTCAAAATAAAATATACAATTTTTAAAACTTCCGCTGCGTTTGGGTGCGTATAAAACAGGGATCCAACATAATATGTATAAATATTGATGGATTTTGATCTAGGGATCGACTCATTTATTTATAATATGGAATTCAAGTTTATGAAGTTCACAATTTTTAATTTTTCATTAAAAGGGCAGTCAGATGCATGCTTGGTAAACCTTTATGCATTAAATTCGTTCACACTTTTTACTCACGTATCGATGTATAAGAACCTACTTTATACTAGTTAATTTAACTAGGCTAAAACTAATCAAGGACTGAGAAAGTCCAATTAAGGATTAAAAAAAAAACCTTGGTCTATAATGGAAAATCTATAAATAAGAGGATCATGTAATCAATCAAAGTACTTTCTCTTTTTTACTCTCAAAGGTTTTTAGTTTTCTGAGTATTATTTTGATGTGATCGTTGACTAGAGCGTTGGAGACTTGTCGCCATATATCCTCTGCTCCTTTCACGTTGTTCGTGACACTGATGAAGACTATATATCTTAACTTGACAGAAGAATTGAAAAATCATTTTTTTGATTGATCATCCTGATCCACTTGGTTCGTGTAACATTATTCTTATATATATAGATAGATATTTGTGTATAGATAGATATTTGTGTGTATATGTACGTGTATATATTTTGATGTACATTTAACTTAATCAAACGACAATTAGCCAATGAGTATATCTCAACTACTTGATTGTCATCCACAAAATTTGGACTAATTAGTAGGAAGATGAACCCATGCATGGTTAGAAATCTTGAAACCGAACGAGTACCAATATTATTACAAATTCTGACTAATGTTACTCTTTTACGAAGAAATAATTCAAATTTTAAGTAATACAAATTAACTTGCTATATTTTTACTTTTCATATATTCACCCATGAAAAATTATATTTTATATTTAAAAAGGCATAAAGATCATGAAAGCATTTCACTCACTGTAAATTTACATCAAGTTTCTAAAACATGCGAAGAAAAGATAAACATCGAGATTAAGCATTAACCGTAGTAAAATGAGGCATCTCAGACGAATCTTAAACATAAAAAAACAAAAAAAATACCCCGGTGAAGATGATAAATAAAATAATATAAAAATACAATAAATATAAATATGAAACTAAATACACCAGAATTTTTCAAAGAATTTCAAATTAATCGAAATATTTTTATATTATATTATATCAAAAATGTTAAACTATTGAAATATTAATCCTGAAATTAAAAAACAAATGAGCAATACATTTTATCCACACTTCAAAGAAAAGACCAAAAGTAGTAATGAAGGCACACCTCCCTTCGATTTATTTGTTTTTTGCCCAACAAAATTGTGTTGCGCTTTAATATTCTATTAAAAGATAAGTCTCGCTGCATGACTGGGATATTAATAGGTGCAGAATTTTTATTCCAGATCCGTAATTCTTTTATTTTACTTCATATCATAGGAAAATTCGAGGTTGCTGCATCTATCTATGTGATCACTGTAGGGGCAGATCGACCTGTAAATTCTTGCATCTTAGAGAGCTTTAGAGCAACCTCAACCTGCAAGCCAACAATTGAAAAAGTAAGTTGGGTCAGGATGCAGGATAGCGAAGCAATCGAATCGAACAGACTTAAAATATACACTGAAAATAACCATTTCATACTTGGTCATATACACCGAAAATAAGAATCTCACCAGCGGAGCAAGCGCTTGTTGGGAATCCCTCCCGGTCTTGGATGGATCCTTCTCGTATTGCTCGATGTAAAGGCGGATGGTCGCTCCCTCAGAACCCGTTCCAGAAAGACGGAAAACCTGGTGCATTATCCCCAATGGATCAGCATTGATAATTTTTATCTTGACAAAATTGAATTGTTTTAAGATGATTTACCAGTCGGGAACCATCTTCAAACAAATATCGGATGCCCTGATGCTTTGCAACAGAACCATCAACAGGATCTTTGTACTCGAATTCATCAGCATCAATGACTTTAGAGACGTCGGAGCGTATTCCTTTCACAATAATACTAATGGAGAATTGTTCAGAACTCCTCGTACCAATTCAACAGAAATATAAGTTTACATGGAAAAGAAAGCTTACTCGTTAACTTCACCAAGGGAGGATTGCAACTTGACCAGATAAGCCATAAGTTCCTTCGCACCACCAGCATCAACGTTCTTGAAAATGGAACAAATGTTTAGCACATGATTCAAGGAAAATATAATAATGTTACGTATAATACAATTTATTATGGACCAGCTGAGTTTTGTGCATACCTCATAGTCATAACGAGTATAATAATGACGCCCATATGTACCCCAATGTTGGGTAACAATGTCTTCGACGGTCACGAGCTTGTCTCCCGCGAGATTATCCTTGTTCTTATAGGCGAGAATAGATAGCCAGGCCAATACAGCCCAGATTCCATCTTTTTCTCGTATGTGGTCCGAACCTGTGACATCCAAGTGTTACATGAGAAACAACTGTGGTAGTCCTCTCATTCCGGCTGAGAAAATAAAATGCCAGTGATTCACCTGTGCATTGTGGAGAATAAAACGTTTTATCTTACCGGTTCCAAAGCTTTCTTCACCGCAAATAGAACACATTCCAGCATCCATCAGGTTGCCAAAGAATTTCCAGCCAGTGGGCACCTTACCAGCAAGAACAGAATCATTATCAGACAAATAAAACTAGTGCATTAAAAGAACAAAATCATCCTGGAAAGTTTATTTAACACACTACCTCAAAGAATTTCAGATTCAGGCTCGTCGCTACAACGTCAAGAGCAGCTGATGTGGGCATGCTCCTGCACCAGGACTAAATATATAAATTGTGCATTATCCATAAATTCACATGCATAAGAGCTGAAAAAAACTCGAAATATATAAAAGAACTAGAGCCAAACCTTGCAACTCCTTTTAGACCATCAGAAAAGTAAGGAATGGCTTCTACAGCATTTGCAGCAATGATAGCGACAGAGTCAGACGGAGTCACAAAAAACCTTAGAGCAGCGCACAAGTCAAAAGCATGAAATTATCGTCTGCAAAAACAAACATTAATGTCCAAAGAGTCACCTTTTGCCAAGAATCATATTGCGGTCTGCATCTCCATCAGCAGCAGCGCCAAATTCTGGTGGATCCTGTTCACTGTTTGTCTTACTGAGGCCCATACGTGCGACTAATTCTTTTGCATAGGTCAGATTGGGATCAGGATGACCTCCACCAAAGTCTTCCTGTTCGGATTACAGGGAAAAAAGGAGAAAAAAATATTGCATCAATGATTCATTACCATAATTATGATTTAGTCAAAAACCAGAGTAAAAGCAAGAAACCTTTGGCACACAGTTCAGTAGAGAGCTTTCATTTGCACCAAGCTCTTCCACAAATATACGTGTCGCATAGGCCCCAGCAACTCCATTAAGAGCATCATAACTAACAACAAATGCAAAATTTAATGCAAACAAATAAACTATTAAAGTAAAGGTGAAAAAATAATCTACAGGTCATCAAAACAAGATTACGCATACCAGAAAGTGAATTTTGGAGATGACAGTAACTTCTGGATGGACTGGAAGTCAAAAATAGACCTGGGAAGTATCAGAAAACTAAAGTTGGAATGGAACAGCAATTGTGTCACAAGATTAGGAGAATTTCCATGAAAAAGACAACGCTGATATCAATTTCACGGGGAAATCATCAGCTAAAAATTGGCATGTTTATTAATTTATTATTAGAATGGGCAATAATCTGATTGACTTCCAAATTATCATTCCGACTCAAAAGAAATTATGGAATGCACAATATTTTTGTATAAATTTGGACAAATGCAGGAAAATACAAAGTCCAAATAATTTGAAAAGAACATACTTCATCAATTTTACATATTCGTCGGCTGAATCAAAAACATCAACGTCAAACTGCCCTTCTGGACCAGCAAAGCTAGTCAATCCTACTCTAGAGATATCCACCTGCAATGTACTTTGAATGTCATGAAGAAATTTGTTTAATTATGAAAATTCATACATACATGTGAGTGCAAGTTCATATATGCATGTCTGTATGCACAAATGGATATGAGTTCCAAGTACCTCCGGCAGCCCTTCCGCGATGAAGTATTCCTTTATTGTAGTAGTGTTCTTGTAGATCTTGTCAGTAATTCCTTCCGGCGCAGGTCCACCGTTCTCCATGTTGTATTTTATTCCAAAATCCTGTTAAAGAAAGACATAAATATGGAATCAAATAGTTATCCAAGGCACATGAAATATTGCAACCACATGCAGTTAAAGAACGAAAATTTCAGATATAGCTCCACAGCCATCCCCTCCTGCAATGATAGGTGCAAGAATGAGTCAAGGTATGTACCGGCATACTACAAGCTCTTATTACACAGTCTTCTTTGGTAAATTTGAAGAAAATGAAAGAAAATATTGTAATTAGTGGCAGAATATTTTATTGATATTTATTCTCGCGGTCTGTCTACTAATTAAGGTTAGATCATCAATGTAATATAAAAATAATTTTTGTATATATAGTGTAGGGTTGTTTTGTGATTAGTAATTAAGAATAAGATTATTTTGTACCTAGTCTCAGATACCCGTTGCAAACTTTGCGAGCATGTCAAAATCGAACGAAGACCAGTGTACAATACCTTCGGGCTAGAGTGGTGGTACGAATATATCCTATGAATCATATTGGGTTCGAAGGCTCCGTTCAATTGACCATCCATAAGTTGAATGACAAAAATTATTTGGAGTGAGCTCAGTCAATCAAGCTTGACATTGATATAAATGGCGTTTAGGTTACCTAACGTGAGAAATGGCAGAGCCTGCCAAAGATGATCCAAAGTGGATAGGCTAGAAATCTGAAAACTCCATGGTAATCGTGTGGCTTGTTTCATACCCACCGCAAAAGAGGTTTGGGAGGCTGTTCGAGAGACTTTACTCTGATTTGGATAATTCATCCCAGATATTTGACTTGAAGACTAGAATCTAGCAGTCTAGACAAGGAGAAAAAATTGTCATCGAATACTACAATGAAATGAAAGGGCTATGGCAGGAACTGGATCTATGCTATGATTATAAATGGAGTATGAAAATGATAGCATGAAATATCACGACGTATGGAAGGTGACCGGGTATATTTGTTTTTGGCAGGGCTTAACCGTGTCTTGGATAAAGTTAAGGAAGAATTCTGGGAATAAATCCTTTGCAATTATTAAGTGAAGTGTTTGTTGCAGTAAAGAGGGAAGAAGGCAGAAGGAAAATCATGTAGAGCGAGAAGGCATCATCAGATTCAGAAACTTCAGCCCTGTTCAGCAAATATTTTCTTACTGCACCTCAAAACCGACAGCATACTGTTCAGCCAAGAAAGGGAGAAATCATGTATGAACATTGTAAAAAGCCCTGGCATACTACAGAAACATGTTGCTACTTACATGGCAAACCACCCAACTGGAAACCAAAGTCTTTGAGACAAAAAGGTAGTGGGGGGTTCAAGGGCTCATCAATCTGGACTGGAAGAACAAAACAGCGCTGAAAAATATTCGGGAACTGCTTCTTTCAATAAGGAACAGTTAGAATAATTTATAAGCTTTTTCAATCCACACCTCTTTCACAATCTACTCCAGTGTCTTGTTCCATAGACCATAAAGGTACAAACTTGCGATCTACTTGTTTTAATCTTTCCACCCTATCTATATGTCCTTCGATAATATATTCAGGTGCTACTGATCAAATGACGGGATCATAGTTGTCAAGGACGCAAGGCGCAAAAGGGCCATGGAGCCTGAGGCGCGTGCCTTACCAAAGAAAAATGCACATTTTTTATTTTAAAAAATATATATATTTATGTTAGAATAAATATTTTAAAACATAAAAGGGAAAATTGGTTTTAAATCCCCAAACTCAAACTCAACTTTACCCTAACTCCCCACACCTCAAAAACTCTGTCCAAACTCCCTAAAAAGTTTAAAGTTGACAAAAAAACCCTTACATATTAACTGATTGGTTTTTTGGGCTTAAAATAGTATCACAGCCTAAGTAAAATTATTTCAAACATACAAGTTCATTATTATGAAGTAATTAAATGTTTGAGGAGGTGAATTTTCTCAATTAACATGAATCCGAATCTAGGGATTAAGTATTTACAAGAGTTATTCCAGAACTCTGGAATGTTTGAAACAGAAAGATCTAACCAAAGTTAGATAACAAGAAGGAATTTATCATAATATTAAGGTAAACTTGTGATTCAAAATAACAGGTTCATAGAAATAGTACCGGATTCCTCTAAACTCTCGGGAGATCTTAGAGAAATTCAAAAGACGGTACAAAATTATGGCAATATGTTGTATTATGTACCACAAAATGTGGAGAAAATCCTTGAAAACCAGGAAGAAATTCTTGGAATATTAAAGGATATTCGAACAAGAATTCAAATCCTGGAACAACAAACAAGTTCTAGTAAGAGAACTTCAGAAGGAAGGTTACCACCGTCTTTTGGAACTGAACCCTTGTTACATCAACAAGAAAAGACCAAAGTAGTGTCAAAACCTTTGACTGAAGAACAAAAAATGATCAATCTAATTAAATCTGTCTCAGAAAAGAAATTAATCTGATGACAACTTTAGAAAGGATTGGTCTAGAGGATCTACAAGAGCTTGCAGAATCTTTTGCAAATCTCAAAGTCGTAGATCTAAAGATGAACACAACGGGAGGTGAACCACATTCTATAACCTGGTCATCTTCTCAGGACCACCAAGGGAAAGTGTGGGATCTCAGAATATAAATATGAGAGAATCTCAACCCGATTTCCATACTGGTGGAGAGTCACACCCAGCGGGAACAAGGACAAGAAGGAATCATATTCCCTTGCACCAAACACCCTATGGGAAAACTGTTTTATAACCTATGCATCTTTATGGGGTTATGCTTAACCTTGATGTATTCGATTTCAAAAACAGAGAAGATCTCATAGATGACTGGACATTTGCTATGAGAATCGCTGCAGGAACACTTGATCTCAACAGAGAATGATTCATTAAACTCTTAGAAATGAGTCTAATAAGATCGGCAAAAATTGCTTGGGACATGACTTCATTGGAAACCAAAGAGTCAATCTTAGCTGGAGAATCTCTTAGTAAGATAGCTGGAAAAATGGCTACCCTATTTAAAGCACAATTTATAGGGGTAGACTATTTTAACAGTCAAGATGCAGAGAAAAGGAAGAAATATATTCAAGCTCTATATAGCCTTAAATTACATGACATATATTTAGTGGAAGAATATATTATGTTGTTCACTAAATATAGATGGAATTCAAGGGTTGAAGAAAACATAGCGATGCAGCTTTTCTTCGCTAAAATGCCGAGTCCCTAGAGAGAAATGCTTATAAAGGAATACGTCCCTGGCAATCCAGATACGCTGGCAAGAAGAGCCTCTATTCTCAAAGGAGAATTGGCAGAATGGAGTCATATGGCAGCCTTACAAAAGAATTACAAACGCCTAAAGGGTATCAACAAAAGAACTCATTTGTGTTGTAAGGAAAATGATCTTCCAACATTTATTGGATGTAAACCACAAAAGCATAAGATGAAAAATTTTAGAACTCATCCTTATGCTAAAAGTGGAAGAAGTTCTTGGAAACCAAGAACAGTATGGTCTAGACAGATGGCCAGATCTTATAAATCTGGGCAAAGAAATGGACCATCAAGAAGTAGGATATCTTCCCAAGCATCGAGTACATCTCGAAGCACAAGAAGAACACCTACAAAGAAAACTTTTAGGAGAGCTCATACTCGAGCTAATGAAAGTTTTAAAGATTGTAATTGTTGGACATGTGAAGCAAGAGGTCATATCTCAACCAATTGCCCAGAAAATGAGAAACGAGGTATTAAACGCTTCGATCCATCTCCGGATATGAAGAAGCAGTTTATTACCAAGATCTTATTCAGGTATACCGATTTGAGGATATCGACTCAGAGGAAAAGTATATATGAGGAAGAAGAAGTCTTGAGTCAGGAAGAATCTGATGGAACTGAATCGGAATCTGACTGAAGACGAGGTGTTTCGACAAGAAACACATGAAGATTTGTCTGGTTTTTTAGTCAGACAACAATATCTCATAACATGGTCCAAAGGATCATGAGAGAAAATTCTAGTCTTCAGAGATATCAAGAATTCTCTGCAGGACAGGTAGAAAAGTTCTTACGAAGTCTTGGCCTAAGAAACAGAAAGCATCATCTGATCTATAAAGTTTCCAGGAGGTAAATGACAATTCCTACAGGAAATAGAATGGAGATGCAACTAATTCCTTCCGAAGAAATTAAAGAGAAATTACAAAAACTCCAGATAGAAGTGGTAAGGACTATGTCCTGGATTCATATTGGAGCAATCCAGATTATGATAAAAGCTACTTTCAAAGAAGGAATAGATTCACCCATTGATATTGCTATATGCGATAAAAGAATAGGTAACCTTCAAGATTCAGTACTGGGAACTATCTCGGGAAATCTCTGCGCAAGAAAGATTGTAGGAGTAATTCATCAGAGAATTGCCTACAACTTAGAAGATCGAGATTTCAGTCGAGCCTTGACATTACATCAGAATTTCAAGGAAAAAGGACTGATGAAAAGAAATATACCATATTCTATCACATATCAAATTTCATATGCTCTATCTAATACACATCATTCAGAATTGTTTATTAAAAATGAGTTCATTGAAATACCTGAGATATTTGGAAAAGTTGCCCAGGCAATTTATCATGAAAGAGTTGAGTTTCCTTTAATACAGGAAACAGATATCCAAATACAAGACAAACCGATTCTACAAAGGAATCAAAGTCTTAGATTGGAATCAAGAAGACTATCTTTTCAGGGAGATAGAATTACAAGTTACAGGTGGAGAAAAGCGTCTGTCCAAGAAACCCAACATGAGCCAAAAAGCTTTTCTACCATAGGAAAACTTAGATGTCCAGAAGGGTGGAAGGACGTAGAAATAGTATTTGATATTACGAAACACAAAGGAATCAATTTCCTTGTAATACCATATACTATTTGTAACAACCTATGATATGAACTTACCAAGGAATAATCAATATCAGAGAATTGGAAGTTCATATCAAAAGAATTCCAGGGAAAGAACCAGATCGACTGGTTCTTGGACTAGAGTTTCTCGAGGAACACAAAACTAGGAAACGTCTAGAGTATGCAATGGAGTTTATGGCATGGCAGATGATAAGATGTGGAAAATCCAATGACCACGAGCCCATTTATAGAAGGCTTCAACTCTTGATGAGTCTTTCCAGCTTGCATGTGGACGACTTTCTATAGTGGTTGAGTGGTCCCTTCACCTTTTCTTGATTTGTCCTTTTCTAGATCATTAATCTAGCAATGTCTTGTTCTTCTGATTTTATCTCCTGGCATAACCAGTGGATATGCGTTTGTATTATAACAGCTGAGATCTCGTTCTCTTCTTCTTTTAATAGTTTGTAGAGATCTTTAAAATATTTCAGCTGTTTTCTTATTTCTTTAATCCGTCTTTTGGAAACCTTAAGATATGTAGCATACACTTTTCTATGGGGAAATCTTAGGTCATGGAAAAGTAGAAACAAAATGTTGTGGCTCGTAATAGTACAAAAGCTGAGCTCAGGGCTATGGCGAATGGAGTGTGTGAGTTACCATGGCTAACGCTAGTTGAAGTTAGACAAGGAAGTGCCAATGATGTTATTCTGAGACTAGAAGTCAGCCATTAGCATCGTGAATAATCCAGTACAACGTTATCGTACAAAGTATATAGAAGTTGATAGACACTTCGTCAAAGAAAAGCTTGTAAAAGGAATAATTTGTATGCCCTTTGTTACATCTGAACAATAGATTGCCAATGCCTTAACAAAGAGTCATTTCAAACCCAATTTCGAAGATTTCATCTGCAAGTTGGGCATGACAGATATCTTTACTCCAACTTGAGGGGGAGCCTAGGAAAGGAAAGAAAATATTGAAATTAGTGTCAGAATATTTGATTGATAGTTATTCCATATGGTTTATCTACGGATTAAGGTTAGATTGTGAATTTAAAATAGAAATAAGTTTGTATATATAGTGTAATGTTGTATGGTGATTCAGAATAAGATTATTTTGTACCAGACATATGGTGTCCCTGTTCTTGTTTGTCCTCAAAATTATCTCTTAAAGAGCGGATCAATTACACGCCCAACTCGGCATAAGAATAAGTCAATGTATGGATGAAAATCCAAGCTGTAAAAGTAGAATGTGCTAAGTTTTTGCAAGTCACATTTCTCTGATGTTGCCCATTCTATGCCACTCTTTACTATTGCAAACCTTTCCATCCCATCAATGTTCACTTGCCACATTGAGTGTAAAAGAATCATGGAAGACTAATTAGTCACGCTTTAAATTGATCAACTTTTAAGTCAGCAAAGGGAACCAAAATTTGAGGAGTTGGCGGCTTTAATTTTTGGTTGAGCTGTCAAATTTATTATTACAAAAATTGAAAAAGAAGATAAAATTCCAATTTGTGGTTACATGCAAAGATATCAGTCAGCATAAAAGGGATGTTGTATGCCAATGAAAAAGGCATTTGCTTGCCTCATTTTAAAAATGGTTGATAAAAAGTGAATAGAGTAGATAACTGAGTACATTGACTACGCTTTGAATGTGCTGAGACAAAATAGGCATACTGTCATGTCCCGAGCCCGGGCCTGCACCTGTGTGACTGCACAATGGGCCCCTATAGCAACTATTTCGTATTTGTCCTCGCTTTACGAAAATAATTAATTCAAGTTGCTATAGAAGTCCATTGTAGCTCATTATAAACTCATTTTGAATTTTTAATTTTTACCATGTGGGACAAGAGGCATCACATTCACCCCTCTTTCAGAAGCGACGTCCTCGTCGCGCCTGACCCCTCGATCCACCAGCGCCGAGAATCTAGAAATGGCTCTTACAGGTTCAAGAGGTGGCTCCCGTCATGTAGCACTTAGCCCCGCAGGTTCAAGAGGTGGCTCCCATGCACATAACACTTTGCCCTGCATAGCACTTATTTTCTAGTGTTCCTTGCCGGTGACCGTCTCTGATACCATCTGTCATGCCCCGCGCCCAGGTCCGCACATGTGACAATGGGCCTCTACAGTAACTAATTCGTATTCGTCCTCACTTTACGAAAATGAATAACTCAAGTTATAGAAGTCCATTGTAGACCACTATAAACTCATTTTAAATCTTTAATTTTTATCATGTGGGACAAGAGGTATCACACATACTTTCAAGTTTCAAAGCGGGCAACAGTAGCAAAAAACAGTTCAAGAAAATAGTCAATTTCTTCAAATATGAATAACAACAATACATAAATTCAAGTGAAATTCGATTCAAAATTACAGACAATAATGAAAGAGGCATTAAGATATTTCTTATATATAATCAATGGAACATGGGTGAAAATGAATATATCATTAAATAATTTAAAAGTTTTTAAGAGTTCAATGTGAGACACATAGGAGCTAAAAAGCTGATAATCAAAGTATGAACACAAAAGTGAGCGTCAAATATCTCACTGCACAAAACAAAACCCAAATACTTGAAACACTTCGACAGGACATAAGACATGGTTTTGGTCTGATAGTATGGGTCATCTGATTAGATCTCATGAGTTCAATTAAACAGACAAATTTCCATTTCGAATATTTTCTGAAAATGCTTCAGGACATATAAGCATATAGAAAACCCGTAACATCAAGAACATACCTCATGGGGCCCACCTGGGTTATGGCTTGCTGTCAGTATAAATGCCCCAGTTGCCTTGGATCCCTGCACAGGTTTCACAAATACTTTTCAAAAATTACATTTGTGAATGTATATAAAAATTGGAGAAATGGTTCCATGTAGGTTTTTCAAGTTGTTGCTTACATCATGGCCTACTCTTTCACGTACAACACAAGATACGGCAGGAGTGGACAGCAATCCATTTTGACCAACCCAGATACGCCTTACTCCAATAGCAGCAGCCATTTTAATAATGATCTACCATTTTTTAATGAAAAAAATTCGTATTAAGAATCTCATTACAGAGGAAAATCATAATTATCCAAAACCAGAAGTAAAGACACTTAATTTATTACAACAGAATCAATAAATTATCATCATATACGATAGACTTTACAGTTCTGAAGCGACACAAAGACATTAAAATTAAATCTCTTTATACAAGTGAACCAAGAAAAAATTATTGCTTTAGCTTAGGAAACACTCTCATTATTCAAAACCTTCAAATTTAAAGAACGCACGAGAGAGATGCTCTCCATCTAATTAATTGTTCCCTTTTTTTAATCCAAAGTAATGATTTGTGTATCTTAACTTCTCAACAATGTGAGCATGTAGCTTCGATAAGCGCAAGCTTTGCACTTCAATTACCCAAGGAATTGGTATGAAAATGTGCGAATATCGAGCGGATTTACTTGTTTTGGTAGTTGTTTATTTTGTTTCCAGGAATCAAGCATGAGCGCAGAGCGTACGAGCAACCACAAAGTGTGGAACAGAAGACAATCGCATCCATGCGGGTTGATCATTCCAGGGCAGAAGCTCTCGCGCAGCCGACATTCCAGGGCAGAAGCTCGCGTGCAGCTGCGCAGCATCTCGCGCAGCCGCACGAGCAGATGAACAATCCATAGGCGCAAACACCGGCGCGGGCCCAGGAGGCGGAGTAAACAGAAGAGCGTGGGTGGGTGCGAGGAATCATGTGCAGCTACGCGCGTAGGAGAGGAGAAAGCAGAGTCAAGAGCACCTGCGCGGAAGTTCACGCACCCGCGTGCGACAAAAATCTGACGGGCTTTTTCTTAGGCTTTCGCAACCATTCACGCACTTGTAATGATCGAAACCCTAGCCACAGGAGAGAGGAGAGCCGTAGTCACGCACAAAAATCTAGAGAAAGGGAGAGAGAGCGAGAACGAAGAACGAATACAAAGAGCGCATCCACCGGGGAGGAGTCGCAACTCTTATTCAAATCTTCTTCCCTTCTTCTTACTTAATTTTATTCTAGTGATGTTGAATAACATGAATTTATTTTGTCGTTTTTCATTCATGAAATAATTTATTAAATCTAGAGGACGACGTAGCTTGGTCGAATCTTTATTTATGAATTGTTGATTTATCTATCCGAATTACTTCTTTGTTTATTTATATTTTTCGGATCTTATTACTTTCAATTACTGATCAAATTGTCATATTTATTTGAGATCAATCACTCGAGAGAGAGGATTTTGAATAGAACCGTAGGAAAATATGTTGTTTGTATTTGTAGAGTTCGTAGGGCCTATAACTCCAATGAAACATTAAAAGAATTATTTTGCTATTGAAATTATTTATTGTTTGATTTTTAATAGGGATATTGAAATCGACTTTAGATAATTGATTCTTACGCACCACTTGGGAAATGGATTAGGAATAGCTGAGAATTCTTGGACAGTAAACGGGTTGAAATTATAAAATATAGATGTCAATGATAATTTAATATAGCGAAAACTAAGTGAAATCGTATCTCTAGATTCTTATTCTCACTAATTTTAAATCGTTTGCACGCTTTCATTAATTTTAGTTCATAAATAACAACAAACATTCTATTAAATTTTCTAAATAAAGTCTGATTATTTTAATTGTGTAACTAATTTATAATTAAATTGCACACTCTCTGGGACCAATATTTTGCTGTACCGAGTACTAAACTTAACATCGTACACTTGCAGGCAAAATAATGCAACAAGTTTTTGGCGTCGTTGACGGTGAGTGCTCTAACTAATTTTAATATTAATATCGCTACGAAATTAGTCTAAACTTAAATTTAGATTTGTTTTTTATTATTTATTCAGAAATTTGGTTCTTCTCAGTTACTGTTTAAGCAAAAAACTCAGACCTCGACTCATTGCTTTTTGACCCAGAAATTGAAAGACCGCAAGAGCCTTGAGAAAAGCACGAAGAGAATAGGTTAAATCAATGGCTGAATACAGAAATATCGAAAACCCACTCCCTCTTGTGGTGCTTATCAGAGACCATTTCAAAACGGTGAGCAACGCCCACTACTCTGGCATAGCTCGTGGAATGATAAATGCTAACAATTTCGAGCTAAAGCCAGCACTAATTAACATGGTTCGGCAGAACCAGTTTGGGGGAGCAGCAACTGCAGATCCTCATCTGCATCGGAGGACATTCATGCAGATTACAGACACGGTAAATATTAATAATGTTCCTGGTGATATTATTAGATTGCGTCTGTTTACGTTTTCTCTCAGGGAATCACTGCCGTAAGGGAGCATAACTGCTTGGCAAGAATTGGCTACAAAATTCCCTGCGAAATACTTTCCACCTGCCAAGTCTGCAAAGAAGCAGATCGAAATCAGCACCTTCCGGCAGAACGAATATGAGCAACTTTACGAAGCTTAGGAGCGTTATAAGGAACTGCTCAGAAGATGCCCAAACCACGGATATGAAGACTGGGTGCAGATTGATTTGTTTCAAAACGGGTTGAATGGCCAGACATGGACGACGGTTGATGCAGCAGTTGGTGGTACAATAGTTGCGAAATCTCCTAACCAAACAAACGACTTGCTCAAGTAAATGACTATCAACAGCTACCAGTGGCCCAGTGAGAGATCGGGATTGAAGAAGACGGCCTGATTGTATGCAGTGGACACAGCCAAACTCGCAGCAATGAATAAAGGACAGTCAGTATACACGTAAACTCGCAGCAAGGGAAAAATAGTGCAATCACGTAAACTCCCCCTCATGTTAACACAAACGATTCTTCACAAATTTCGTAGATTGCGCATCCCAATATTATATATATGTTTTCTGAATATTGTCGTAGGAAGTGGCTTTGTTAAGAGATCTGATGAGTTTTCACTTGATTGAATGTAACGAATATATCTTTATTCTTCTCAAGCTCTTGGGTGAATGCGAATATATTAGGTGGAATACGTTTAGTTTTGTCGCTTTTTATGTATCCTTCTTGCATTTGAGTAACACATTCAGTATTATCTTCACATAGTGTCACATGCTTTTTGTCGAATGATAATCGGCATGAGATTTGAATATGTTGGGTCATTGATTTTAGCCACACACATTCACGCCTTACTTCATGTAGTGCAATAATCTCGACGTGATTTGATTAAGTTGTTACGAGTGTTTGTGTCTTTTAACGCCAACAAATTGCAGTGCCTCCACGAGTAAATACACATCCGGTTTGAAAACGTGTCTTGCGTAGATCAGATAAGCACCCAGCATCAGCATAAGCAATTATACTTTGATTGGTATCTTTTGAATACAAAAGTCCCAAGTCTGTCGTTCCTCGTAGATAACGGAATAAATGTTTAATTTTGTTTCAGTGTCTCTTTGTTGGATATGAGATAAATCTTGTCAATAAATTTACAGCAAAAGATATCAGGTTTTGTACAATTTGCAAGATACATAAAGGCACCAATAGCACTTAGATATGATACTTCTGAACCAAAAATAACTTCATCATCTTCACATGGACAAAATTGATCTTTTTCTATGTTTAATGATCTAACAACCATTGGAGTATTTAAAGGATTTGATTTATTCAGGTACAACACAACTTTTTGAATTTCTTTATTCGTTCCAATGATGTTTAAATCATCAACATATACAGCAATAATTACGAATATGGATGTTGTTTTCTTAATGAAAACGCAATGGCATATTGAATTGTTTACATATCTCTTTTTTATTAAGTGTTCACTTAGCTGATTATACCACATTCGACCGGAGAACTTTAACCCATATAATGATGATCTTTGCAATTTCACAGAATAACATTCTTTGGGTTTTGAACTTTGTGCTTCAGGTATCTTAAATACTTCAGGGATTTTCACATATATATTACTATCGAGTGATCCGTAAAAGTAAACTGTGACAACATCCATAAGACGTATTTCTAAATTTTCAGATACCGCCAAACTAATCAAATACGGAAAAGTAATTGCATCCATAACGAGAGAATATGTTTATTCATAATCAATTTCAGGCTTTGAGAAAAACTTTGTGCAACAAGTCGAGCTTTATATCTTACTATTTCATTTTTCTTATTTCGCTTTCCAATAAAACTACATTTGTACCCAACAGATTTTACACTTTCAGGTGTAAGGACTATATGTCCAAAAACGTTATGTTTATTTATCGAATCCAATTCAACCTGGTTGGCATCTTTCCATTTTATCTGGTCCAGTCGATTTTTACATTCACCAAAAGACTTTGGTTCATGATCTTCATTGTCATTTATGATTTCAAATGTGATATTGTAAGAAAATATATCAACTTTTTTTATATCTTTTTGGTTCCATATTTTTCCAATATTAATATAATTGATAGAGATTTCAGGATTCTCATCAGTTTGTGGTTCTAACAGAACATTTTCATCATCATGTATTTCTGCCGAAATATCATTCTCTATTTTATGATCATCGTGTTTCTCTATGCTTTTTCTTTTTCGAGGATTTTTATCCTTGGAACCGATTGACCTTCCACGCTTCAATCGTTTTATGACATAATGAGCGTCTTCCATTTCTTTCTTTGGAATTTCAATTCGAGCAGGGACATTTACAACATCTATCATAGTTGTTAAAAGCGAGAGACGCAAAAAAGCGCTCGAGTGTCTTGGGGCTTCAAGCACTAATCGCAAAGCGAAGCGCACCCTTTACGGAAAAAATCGCAATAAACAAAATATTATCAAAAAAATCAAAATAAAATAAAAAGTCTTTGAAAATGTGATAGAAAAATATCAAATGTCATTATAATCGTCATCTTCATCTTCCAAATTTACGTCATGCTTTACGGAAAAAAGCACAATAAACAAAAATATTATCAAAAAAACAAAAATAAAATAAAAAGTCTTTGAAAATGTGATAGATGAAATATCAAATGTCATTATAATCGTCATATTCATCTTCCAAATCTACGTCATCAACCCCATCACTTGATTTGTATCCACCATATCTTCTTCTTCTTTAGTTTCATCATCTATGTCGATTTCTTCTTCGTCCACAAGACTAGTTCGAGCTGAAGATTGCTTTATTTTTGCTGAAGTGGATGATGACGCTTCTTTTGAAGTAGATGCATTTCGAGATCGAAAGTCATATGCACTTCGGACAAGCTTTCACATTTCTATTGCCCCAACCAAATGTAGTTTGTGCCGATAAATCCCATCATTTGTTATTTTACCATAAAAACAACATACAATATTTGGATTTTTAGGATCCGGAAGTATTAATTTCAAGCAATGTCTTTTCGTTTTACCATAAAAACAACATACAATATTTGGATTTTTAGGATCCGGAAATATTAATTCCAAGCAATGTCTTTTCGATTTGATAAAATTGTTGTGTTTGACATGGTTAAATACTAAATATAAATACAAATCACTTATTATATTATTAAAAATAAAAAAACACAATTTAAATTTTTTAACAAAATTCTTAAATTAGGGTCTAGGAACAAAGCGGAGGCGGCGGCACGGCAGAGCAGCGGCGATAAGGCAGAGGCAGAGAGGAGACGCACGCAAAGATGCAACAGCACGCGACTTGGGGAGAGTTGTTAAGCAACGTTAGAGATTTTTTAAGTATGGACTTGGGCTGGGCATATATTTGGATTCGGGAATTGGGCTAAACCTTGACTTGGGCTGCAACTGGACTTGGGTAGATTTTAAAAAAACAATTGTGCAGAAGCGCACAAGCGATCGCTCCAACATCACAACAGAAGCGCACAGAAGCGTGCGCTTCATCCACCTGATGGGCTTCGGATCGCATCCAAGTCGCCTCGCCTCGCCTCGCGCTTAAGCGAGCGAGGCGAGCGCTTTGTACAACTATGGCATGTATATATGATTTAGTTACCCCTTTTGTGTCTGCAAATGCATCTGGTATTTGATTTGCTATTCTTTGCAAATCCACAATTTGTTGTACATCTTTTTCACATTGTTTATTTTTTGGATCCAGATGTAACAATGATGATGTATACCATGTAATTTCCTTTTCGATATGTTTCTTTTTTCCCCCTAACATTGGAAAGATTTCCTCATTAAAATGACAATCAGCAAAACGTGTTATAAATACGTCACCTGACTGAGGCTCAAGGTATCGCATGATTGATGGGCTATCACGACCGATGTAAATTCCAATCTTTTTTTGAGGTCCCATTTTTGTTCGTTGAGGCGGTGCAATACGCACATATACCTTACATCCAAAAATTCTCAAATGAGAAATGTCTGATTCTTTACCAAAGACAAGCTGCAATGGCGAGTATTTATGATATGCACTTGGTTTGATGCGAATTAATGCAGCCTATATAGAAACATGGAGTTTTGTTTTCATAATCAGCCTATATAGAAACATGGAGTTTTGTTTTCATAATCATTGGTCTAGCAATCAATTGTAGACGTTTCAGTGAACTTTGTCTCTTTTTCTTTTCCCTTTATTGATTCTTTATAGAGCTTACAAAGGTGTTCGGGGGCTCGACAAATACGAGACCGATGTCATGGAGAAAAGCAAAAATATCATAACTTTTGCTTTTTCTTGTGATGATGAGATACCATTTTCTTTAATGGTCTCATTTAATCCCAATGACTCGAGATGCATTTCTACGTCGAGAGTCCATGGCATATAATTTTTTTCCCATAATGTCGAGCTCAAAAAATTCGAACTTTGCCAAATTTGACATGGTGGTACTATAAAAATAAAAATGCATTTTATTAGTCAAGTTCTAAATTTATTAATATGACAATACAAAGTAACGGATAAATTATAAGTACAAGAATTCTTAAAAATAAAAATAAAAACATGAGGCGGTTATTCTTCGATAAATACAAGACTAGTGAGTATAACAACCAAAATAATAATACAAAATAACCTTGAAAGAACAATCTTCTTCTTCTTCGAAAATTTTGATGAAAAAAATTTTTAGAGAGGAAGAGTAAGTTTAAACTGATTGAATGTGTTTATAAAATTATATTTATAGGGTAAAAACTAGCCGTTTATTACTGTTACAAAATCTTAAAAAAATAAATGTATGTATATATAAATTTTATGGTAATAATATGATGTATATACTATATAATGTTAATCATGTTTAAATATTTACGTATATCACATCACATTATTATAATGAGGTGTCGGGAACTCTTTTTATATAATAATGTGACATAATACAAATATATATATATATTTAATATATAGAAAATAAAAATATATAAACAGTGAAATAATCACATCATTTTATTATAATGAGGTGTCGTAGACTCTTTTTATATAATAAAATGATATTATTCATATATGTATATACAATAAATAAACAATAACACAATAAAAATATAAACAGTATAATAATATATCACATCACGTTATTACAATGAGGTGTCATAGACTCCTTTTATATAATAACATGATATTATATATTAAATATATACAAAATAAAAATATATAAACAGTAAAATAAATATACTTGTTTTTGAATATTTTTACATTTTACTTGTGTTTTGGAGCTTGGAAAATATGGAGAACCGAACCTTCGAGTATCATGCTGATAACGTGTTAAAAGTAAAACTTTACGGTAAAAAGTAAAAATCTCAAACTCATAAAATATATTAAACTACACACTATATAAAATTTTCTCCACTCAATTGTTTTTTTTCTTAACAAATTGAGAGACCTATTTATAGAATTTCTTTGGAAATAATCTAAAAATAACTACATCATTACATACATCATCACACACTAATTTTCAATATTTACAACTCTTATTTTCAATATTCAATAATTTGAACTCTTATTTTCAACAAAATTAAATATTTTTACACACACTATACTGAGCATGATATTCTTAACTTGATCTTTGATATCCGAGCATATTGTATTTTACATGCATGGTATCAGTTTGCATGCTCGTACAGTTTTTTATTGGGCGATTATCGCTCATGTCCTTGTCTTCATCTTGCGCACCCATTCCATAGGGCAGGTCTTAGATTGAATGGTTCGGACGACCAGGGCAGTGGCTAGAGCAGTTGGGTTTTCGGTGGTGATCCAGTAGAGGTTTTATTTGGTTTCTTGTATTCTTGTTCAAGACTATTTTTCGATATGGTGGTATTAACGTTTAAGACTGAGATTATTGTTCTGTTTTCGTTTTGATTGTAAGATGATTAAGTTATTTGGTTTCCACAATTTAATTGTTGTTATCAAGTTTAAATTTTATATGCCTATTAGTCTGTTTAGTAGTGCTCGAGTAAGAACGCTACAATATTTGTGCTCTACCTAGTACTAAAACTTGACACCTTACATTTGTGGGTAGCAAAATAGTGCAACAAGCTTGAAGACGGGAATAATGACTATCTTTGGCATGACACCAGTGGGAAACATCGTCCACGCAGGAAGAGCCAAAAGTAGGTTGTTTGTTCCAACTTTCAACACTTGAGTTATATAATGGTTTTCGTTGATAAGCTAAGAGTGTATTCGATTAATTGCTTTATTTCTTTTCTTATTTAAAATAAATTTCACCCAATTTTTTCTTCCCCGATACATCCACATCAAAATATTCAGTTTTTACATCTCAATTTTCTCGTCCAACTACCAATCCATTTCCATCCCTTCTTTTTTATCTCAATTGTACCTTTTAGACACATCTAGTATATTATAATGAACAAAATCCCCCAAAAAAAACATTTACATTAATCACTTGACTTCAAAAGCATGCCATCCAAGCACCATCTCAAAATTCAGTATTAATTCTCAAAATAAATATGAATCGGAGCTTTTTACCAATAGATGAGGGATAAGACCTATTGATTCCAAAATCTTGCATATCTTAAAAAAAGCATTAACATTCTTACAAATCGGCACTCTGAAACAACCATGCATGGTCCAAACTTTGCTTTTCCGTGATATTGAAAACATCAAGATGTGATTTGTATTCAAACAAAGACTAAATGAACTTATATATATATAAATCATATAGAATTACCATTGGCATCAATAATAACTATCCAAATTACGAATGATAAAAACAGAAAGGGTTATTGGTTTACCTGAATAGCATCCTTTGAGAAGTAGCGACCATCACCCGATACAACAAGTGTAGCACCTGAAATCCAAGCTAATTTAGGTACTTACAGCAATTGACATGCATTTAGTTCATGGGTGTATGTGCATATAGGTTTGTGTTTGCGCGCATGCGTTGTTCAGAACCAGTTGATACAGACATGTATGCCTTTCTTTCTCGTCCATCGCTCTTTTAATAAACCAAATCGTAACTGCATTTATACGAAAAGTTCTCTGACAGGAAAATCAAGTCAGATACAATCCAAATCTCATAATGACTAAAAAATATCTTCCTCTGATTCGATTTATGAAAGTCCCAAACAGGAGCAACTCAAACCGCCAAATACGAAATAAAAGTGTAACAGCCAAAACATGTCTGTTTTTTTATGCAGAAAAAGAATCTAAGACTCGGTAAGTTATAAAAAAAAAACTTGAGTTAAAAAAAAGATTGATATTGGAACAATCAGAAGACTCCTAAGATAAATGAAAAGGGCAGGCACTTTAAACCTGCGGATAGCCTGTTTATACTATACACAGATTTCAAATGACCATTGTAATTTGTTTCTTTGTAGTTACATATTCAATATAAAATGACCCTAGGAAGACTTCAAACCGACATGTTCATATTATTAAAATGAGTATGCATCCAAATGAAAAGAAATGAAATGCACTAACAAGTGTGTGCCAGCATCATATACAGAAAAAGGAAAATTATTCACATATTCCTTAAGAATGGTCAATCATTAGATATGCCTAATAAAAAGTCAAGACCTGTTTTCAGAATGTTAAAATACATTAAATCTATGATGATCTTCATGTTTTCTAGTAAATACTGCAGTACCTTTCACAAATCACAACAGATATAGAAATTAAAAAACTGTGATACAGAAAAGGAGATGCAAAGTTTTCTACCTCAGAATTCATGACAATTCACTTTTGGTTCAACTCAAGAACAGGAACAAAGGAATTTGACGAATCACAAATACAATATATACGAATGAAAAACACCAACCTCTGACTTTGTCAGCCCCAAGGGCATTAAACGTGGCCTGAACAAAGTTTTGCAAGTAATGTGGTTGCTTAAATACCTTAACCTGAATCATACATGAAAACTTTATATCAGAATCAACTATGAGAGAACATCAACCACTACTTGAGACTAAAAGTCTAATAAATAAACAACTTTGAAAATTTCAAAAATAAACGAATCGGGGTCCTCTCTTGACATAGAATTGCATAGTAATTGCTTCACCTGGACTTCTCATTCAAAACTGACTGTACCGCCATTCCAAAATAACTAAATACACTTTCTGTTACTAGTTACTACTAATCCATGGAACTGCATATTTGGGAAATTCCCATTTTGATGTTCTGTGATCATAGAAGAAACCACAAGATTCAGTTCATTCCACGGATGAATTAAAAACTTAAGTATTATGCTACTGATTTCGACCATTCTGTATTTGATAGTTAGAGCTATTAACTATTTTATTTTCTTTTCTAGAAGATGATCATGTCAATCCTTCTATTTTCCTTTCCATATGATTCAAGACAAGCTCACAAGATAATTCATGACATAAAAACATCATGTAGCATTTGCACCAAAAGAAACTTAAATAAGACAATCCACCAAACAAAAACATGAGATCTCACTTTACAACCATACATAATTCGCATAGAAATCAGTGATTATGACATCATGGCATGAGATTCCACGCTAACAGGATCAATTTTATCCATCTTATGATGATACTCCATGACGTTAAAACCAATAGATCTATCAATGTTGATCACTAACCCTTAAAAATAACACGACAGATCTAGTTTTGATAAGCCAATCAAGTCTTTCACCAATAAGAAAAGAGAAAAAAAGATATACAACACCGTAAGGCTTATGAATCAGCAGTAGCCAAGAGAGAAGGCTACAGTTTTAAACCAAAAAAGAAACAAACGTCCCACAAACCAAAAGTTTCTCATTGAATTCCATTCCTAAAATAAACACAAATTCACATTCCCCACAAAAAAATCCAAAAAACTCGCCTTCTTCCTAAGACCAGATGTCCCGGGTTTCTGGCCATCAAAAGGCGTGGTTTCGACGCGGACAACTTTGAACACCGCCATCTTCACTCAACCTGAAACAGAACCCAATTTTAACACGAAAAACAAGAATGGAACACAAATGGGGCTCAAGCTAAGAACAGAACACGATCATCAAACTAACTGCAAGAATTCAACTGAATCAGATTACGCACGCGGGTATATGTGAAAATGTGCGAAAGAATCTTTCGGAAAAGGGGTGAAGGGATGAGAAGGTGACGGATTTGGAGCGAGTGTAAACGAAGAACATTAATAAAGAAGAAGTGGGGAAAAGCAAGTATATAAAGAGACGATGAAGCGATGAGTCATGGGTGAGAAATGGATTATTCTCGGCCGCATCAAATATTCTATACAGTTCTCGTAAACCACTAGATCCCCGATTTTCACTCCTATTTTCATCTTCTATCTTAATTTTTTTAATCTTTTTTCCCAGCTATCTTCTTGGATTATTGTTTATTTAATCTTGATTCTCTAATAGGTAGCTCATTCACACTAGTTAAAGTGTGTTTGGTTGTTCTAAGATATGGATTTGGATTTGGATTTGGATTTGGATTTGGATTTGGAAATTCAAGTATTTGAAATTACATTTGGTGTTTGGTTTAAAATTTAAAAATGGTATTTACAAATCCATTTCTTGTTTGGAGAAAAAAAAGATTCGAATTTGAAATTTTAAAATTTTACTAAGCTACCCTTAGAAATAATCTAAACATAAATAAAAGTTGATGGGATTTAAATAAAAGCTAATTGTATGTTTTTAAAATCCAAATCCTACCAAATCTTATCAAATTTGATGGGATTTGGATATACTCATTGAAAAGCCATGAAATCTCATAAAATTTTAAACAAATCCGAATTCTTTTTTTGAATCACCTTGTCAAACAGTAAAAATAGGATTCTGAAATCCAAATCCCATGAAATCCTCCCAAATCATGTCGCCAAACACACTGTTACTCTGCACACGCGATGTGTGTGTACAATATTTTTATCATTATCGATGGATTAAAGTGAAATTTGACAAATTATGGAGGGACTAAATTGATAATTGAATTGTTGAAATAAAAGAATAAAAATAAATGTATGTGTTGAAATGAAAAAGCAAAAAACAAAAAAGAAAAGTGTAATATTAGTATCATATAAGGGTAAAATTGGAAGAAAATGTTGATGTCCTTCCTATGTGGTTACTATCTTGTCCTCAACTTTAATAAAATAGAATAGATTTAATCATATTACATACATCAGGAAAACAAAACAAAATAAAACTACACTCAATATTTCATAATAAAAAAATCTTGTTGTTTTCTTAACTTTTGTTTACATATATTTTAATATGTACATTATATATTTTATTATTGTTATATTATTGATGATATCCGGGTGAGCAGGATCGGGGCAATCCACTTGATCTGATAAGAATTTGGTTAAGGAAAATGAGCAAAGAAAATGGCTTCGACTGAAACCTACAAACTAGAAGATGAACTCGTGAATGGGAGCCGGAGCGGTATCCGACGTGGCCACTCCAATACTTAAGTCAGCAGGTTGAAAATGAAGGAAAATGGTAATATATGTGAGGATATATATGAGTGTTTGAAGATACAGAATTCAGAATGTATGTCTCCGAAAGATCCCCCCAGATGAGAAACATACATGCTATTTATAGGAGGAAGTCTCATGATTACCTTATTTTCAATGTCCACTTACTAATGATAGCAAGATGGCTGCCCATACCCTATTCTGACAAATTGCTCTGGTTCTGACAATAATGATTTTCAAGCATAAGGTAACCCATACTGATGCACTCGAGTGTGGTGCGATTTTCGAGATAGCCCAAGTAGAATGCATCCCGACTGCTGAAGAATTCATCCCATCGACTGACTACGCTTTTTGGGCTATCCATGTAATATCTCGGGTCATCCATGACCCGGGCTCTTATGGGAGTATCACCAGCCATCCCTTAAATAGTCGGGCTAGAGTCATACTAGTTGTCCCAATTAGTCATTATTGGACTCCAACAGAAAGATGATCAATTTGTCTATAAAAACATCGGGGGCTTCATGTCTCCTAGAGATGGGATGAGGTACCGGGGTCTCATGTCTCTTGGACTTCAGATAAGATGTGGGGCCTCATGTCTCCCGGACTTTAGATAAGATGTTGAGGCCTCATGTCTCTTGGACTTGAGATAAGATGCTGGGATGTCATGTCTCCCGAACTTAAGATCAGATTTGTCAGGGCCTCATGTCTCCCGGACTTTAGATAAGATGTCAGGGCCTCATATCTACAGGACTTTAGATAAGATGGCAGGACCTCATATCTCCCGGACTTTAGATGTCGGAGCCTCATGTCTCCCGGACTTTAGATAAGATGTTGGGGCCTCATGTCTCCTGCACTTTAGATAAGATTCTGGGGGCCTCATGTCTCCCAAACTTTAAGAATTTTTTGTTGTTTAGTATTCTTGGGTAGTAGGGCTGATGTCATGATGACGTGTGTCCTAGAATTTAAACAGTCCGAGACACATCAAATTCCAAGAATATCATTAATCTGACACACCTCGATTTCCGTGCACGTCCTTTCATCTCCCGCGCAATTTCCAAGATACATCCTTGCCATCCGATTCACCTTTAGATCGACGGTGGAGATCACTTCCCTTCGCCTATATAAAACGAAGAACCTCCTTCATTTAGCACTTTACAACTTTCAAATCTCTCCATCATTCTCGCTCAGCTTCTCCGACTTGCGGTGCTCCCTTGTTCAGGTCATTTTCGATCAACAATTATTCGCCCCGCTCTCCTCGTAAGTATTTCTTCATTTTCTTTTAAAAATGTCGAACTCCATCTCCTCCACCTCTGAAGCAAATGCGCGAGGCTCGTCTAGCTACGAGTCCACCGCGATGCACTCAAATTCTCCCATTCTCCTCCTCCACAATGATTTTTAACTCAATCTTCTTCAAAACCCAAATCCAAAATATCCAAACCTTCTTCTTCTAGTCCTTCCCGAGCTCTAAAAAAGGGCAAGGGTAAGGGCAAATCTCGGGCCTCTTCCCCTCCTCAATCTGAGGCCCCGGGAGTTTCTTGGTTCTCCTCAATGAGCTGCACAATGCGCTCGGGGGCTGACGAGGAACTCCGGACACTTGGCTCTATTCCTTCTTCTTTCCCAATCTTAATTCCTGGTCTTTTTGACAGGGCTGACCACCCTCCTCCTGGTTTCACCATTTTTTTCCGAGACCAGGTTAAAAATGGTCTTCGCTTCCCCATTCCTTCTTTTTATATTGACACCGCTAAATTTTTTGGCGTCCCTGTAAATCAATTCCACCCCAATTCTTTCTGGATTATGGCTTCGGCTTACGTCCTTTTTAGGATGCACAATCTTCTTATCACTCCTCTCATTCTTCACTATTTCTTCGTTTGCCGGTTGGGAGATAATGCTTTCTCCCTATATGTCCGGCTCAAAACTCGATTCCTGGATGAAATCCCTTCTTCCTAGAAGGGATGGAAGGGAAGTTTTTTTTATATTCATCTCTCGGATCCCCTTTCTTTTCTGGTCAACTTTCTCCCTTCTTTTCCTAATCAACCTGCTCTTCCCCGATCCTACAAATTTGAGGAACCTTTTACCCGAAGCCAAGAACTGGTGGGGGGACAAAAATACTCCTCTTCTTCCCTTTTTTCTGAGGAGAATCTAGTAGCTTACAGATTGAGTGCCCGGGCAGAAGATCCAATCGATTAAGTTATAGAAGAAGTTGTTGTCTCGGGCTCTCAAACTAGTAACTTTAAATCTTTGCACTTTATTTTTATCTTCTATGTCCATTAACTTTGAGTATCTAATCTCGTTTTTTCTTCAGATAACACAAAAATGCAGGAAGCCTTTACAAAGAAATGGGCGGCCGAGAAAGGCGACCGGAGTGAAGAAAGCGGCTACCAGGAGAACGGCTGTCGAGAAAAACAAACAAGATGAGAAGGAGGCGGCCCGGCAGAATGAAGCTACCCGGGCAACAACTCAGCAAGAACGGGAGGTGACTCGCTCGGACTCCCAAGAAGAACCTGAAGATCATGTTCCGCTCTTGCAGAGGAGGAGAAAGGTTGTAACAAGCCCGGAATTGATTCTGTCTGAGAGCAACAAAGAAGGGGGTCAGGGCACCTCCCAAACAACTCCATTCACCCCTCTTCCTCAAAATCAATCAGCTAATGAGCCCATTTCAACGGAGCCTCCTGCCCGGGCAAATATCTTCCTGGAGGGAGCTACTCTGACGGGAATCAAGCGCCTCAAGCAGATGCTTCTTCCTGCTGAGTAAGCAGATCTAAAAAACTCCAGTCCCACCGCCAAATTTTTTGAAGGCTCAAATCGGCTCCTACCGTAAGTTTTTTTAATCTTCTCATCTTCTCTATTTTTTTTTACCCTTTTTTTCTCTTCATACAGGGTGTTCAAATGCTGGTATCGGCCTTTGAAGAGGTAGCTGTGGCGGCCACCATTAAAGGCAATCAGGCCCGGGACATGCAAGAGCTTCACGAGCAACTACAAGGAGAGCCGTCCCGGGTCCGATCTACTCACGAAGAAAAGACGGCTGGCCTATACACTGCTTTGGATAGGGACAACCATCAACTCTCAGTGGCCCAAGCAGATCTGGAGAAGGCCAGAGACAATGTCAATGAGGGCCTCGTTCTATGCAAGGGACTATATTTGTCTTGGAGTTGAGGAACAACTCTTTATCCGAGCAAATAAAGTTACAAAAATCCCGGGCGGAAGCTGCTGAGAGTGCCCTGGCTGTGGTCGAATATAGCAGAACCAAGTGGTAGGCCTCCTTCCTCCAGTCCTCAGAATTCAAGACCAGCTTCGACAAATGGCGGGAGCAATTTGCAGAGGCCAGGCTCCTGCCTGAGGATAGGGAATACTTCCCTGATTTTGAGCAGGCCATAGCATCCCTTCCCAAGGATGCCGGATAGGAGAAGGAGGAAGCCCAAGAAACAGAGCAGCTAGGGTCCAGCCCTATAGATGTAGAATAGGATTGTATTTTTCTTTTTTCGATTTCTCCTGTAATCTTTTCCTTCGGGCTTTTATCAATGAAATTTTCTTCCATTTTAACTGTTTGCTTCAAATAACTTGATAATACTTCATATATACCCGGCCTTAGAAATAATTAGATTCTTCTTATTCATAACCTGCTTGTGAATGTTGAATTTCTGAAGTTTTCTAAGCGTTGCAAAGTAGTCGGTACTTTCAATAAGTAGTCGGGATGATGAGCCCTGAATCGGGTATAAATCCTTGTACTTAGTAAATGCTCGAGGACTTGTTAGATAACCAGGGTACGGAGCCTTGCGCCGGGGAGCTGGTCCCCAGACTTGGAATGGTCGAGGTGCGGAACCCCGAGCCAGGGTATTGAGCCCTAGTCTTATTAAATATCCAGGGTAGGGGAGCCCTGAGCCGGGGAACTGGTCCCGAGACTTAGAATGGTCGAGGTGCGGAGCCCCGAACCAGGGTATTGAGCCCTGGGCTTATTAAATAACCAAGGTACGGAGCCCTGGGCTAGGTAGCTTGTCCCGGGACTTGGAATGGTCGAGGTGTGGAGCCTTGAGCCACGGTACGGAGCCCTGGGCTTATTAAATAACCAGGGTACGGAGCCCTGGGCCGGGGAGCTGGTCTCGGGACTTTGAATGGTCGAGGAACAGATCCCCGAGCCAGAGTACGGAGCCCTGGGCTTATTAAATAACTAGGGTACGAAGCCTTGGGCCGGGGAGCTGGACCCGGGACTCATAGATTGGTCGGGGCTTGGAACCTCCCGCGTTTAGCTATAATATTTAATGCACTTTCTGATAAGAAAAAAAATTTATTATGTCTTCGAATAATAATTTCATCTTTAAGAATAATAATTTTTCAAATGAAATACATTTCATGACCTTTTGAGAGAGCGTCCTTGAATATATTCCAGATAAAAAGCTCCCGAACTAACTCTCCTGATTATCGTAAAAGGTCCCTCCCACCGAGCTTCCAATTTACCAACATCTCCAGCTGGATTGACCTTTTTCATCACCAGATTGCCTATTTGAAGTCTCGGATTCGAACTCTCTTGTTGTATGTTTTCATAATCCGGTCTCGGTGAGCTTCAATTCGAATCATAGCCCGCTATCTCTTATCTTCCACCATATCAAACTCCACTGCCTGACTCTAATCATTGTCATCCGGGTAAGATTCTGCCCGGGCAGAAGATTGCCCAATCTCAACAGGAAGGACTGCTTCAGAACCATACACCAGATTGAAGGGAGTTTCTTGAGTAGGTGATCGGGGAGTAGTCCTGTATCTATCCTATTTCCTACTTTTTCAATACCAAAGATTCAACTGACAAGAAATCATTAATATTAATAAAGTATTTATAAAAAAAAATATCTATAATTGAAAAAGTTTCCTATTTAGAAATACTATCTTTTTTGAAGTAAATTCGCCAATAAGCAGCATGTTTAATCCGATAAGTCTTTCCTTGACTCATCACTGATTTAATTTTAAAATAGATAAATAGATCAAAGATAAAGAAGAAATAATCCAATTTTTTTTCGCAAGTGGATCAAAAAATGATATAAGTAAAGATTTGAATCTTTATTCTTTTCATCTGATTACGAAAAGAAAAATATAAAAATTATTTGCATTGAAATAGAACGATACATACATACCATATAAGTTAAATATTTCCTCATTTTAACTGTTTATATTTATATGTATTTTGTTTAACATAGGGATAGGGTTGAGTAATAGGCCAGAGAACACTAGGAAGTTCTTCCACCCAGTCTTTTCCTTTGCCCTACAGCCTAGTTTTCAAAGCTTACACAATAATTCTGTTTACAACCTCCGTCTGACCATTTGCTTGAGGGTAAGTAACAGAGGTGAAAGACTGAGTGATCTTCATTTATTGGCACGAGGATGTGATCTCTTTTCCCTGAAATTGCCTTCCATTATCTGAAATTAGTCTCCTGGGCACTCCAAACCGGCATACAATGTTCTTCCACAGAAACTTCAAAACTTCCTTCTCAGTAACCCTAGCCAGGGGCTCAGCTTCTACCCACTTTGAAAAATAGTCGACTGCCACCAAAAGAAATTTTTTTTGAGCTCGGACAACTGGAAAGGGACCCACAATGTCCATCTCCCACTGATCAAAAGGGCAAGATTCCTAAATAGGCTTCATAAGAGTAGCCGGACTGTGTTGAAATTTAGAATGATGTTTACATATGTCACACGCTCGGACTACCCGTGCAGAGTCTTGGCTTATACTCGGCCACCAAAATCAAGCAAGAATTGCCTTCCGGGCCAACGCTGTTGCTCCGAGATGCTCTCCACAACATCTTTCGTGAATTTCCCGGAGTACATAATTCACATCTCCCATAGATAAGCACTTCAACAGAGGTCCCTGAAATGATCTTTTGTATAAGATGTTATTTAAAAGAACAAACATAGGAGCTTGTCTTTTGATCTTTTGAGCTTGAGTTCTATCTTCAGGTAATTCGTTGTGAACAATGAACTTGATCAGTGGTGTCATCCAAGAATCCTCTGGTACAGGTAATATCTCCTCATCCGTGGAAATAATTAGTTGGGTAACATGCAATACTCCTCGAGTAATGACTTCTGATAAAGTGGTGACTATTTTGGCCAAAGCATCTGCTTTCCCGTTCTCATCCCACGGGATTTGCTCAATACTCCAATCCACAAAAGATTCGACCTGGGCTTTTATGAGCGTTAAAATTTTTAGCATTTTGTCATCCTTAACTTCATAAACTCCCTTTATCTGATGTGTAACTAATTGTGAATCGAGGTATAAAATGATCCGGAAGGCTCCAATCTCCCGGGCAGCTCGAATGCCTGCTAGAACAGCCTCGTACTCTACCTCATTATTGGTCACCTGGGAGTCAATTCTTAGAGTCAATTTAATCTTCTCAACCGTAGGAGCTATTATCACCACTCCCGCCCCACATCCAGAGAGGTTAGATGCCTCATCCACAAATACTCTCTAGATCTCCTTCTCATCTGGCTGAATCATCTCAGACAAGAAATCTGACAGGGCCTGCGCTTTCATGGCAGCTCAGGGCCTGTTGTAGAGCTCAAATTCAGTACACGTAAAACCCATGCATTTAATTAAATTGTTAAATCATTTATTAAATTTTAAAATGAGTTTAGCAATGCATGATTTATGAAATTTAAATATTTTAAATTATTTATGTTTATGTGATGCACGTTAAAATGTTTTCTCTAGTTTCATATTTCAAGCGATTATTCGATGCGGGATCGAAGAAAAGAGACCGGCGACGATTTTAGCAATTTTAAAATGTGGTATTTTAGTTTAAGTTAAAAATGAGACATTTTAAATGATTTATTTAGTTGTAAGCATGTTTATAGCCTAATTTAATTATTAGGTGATTTTATGACCCTAAACTTTTAAATTGTTGTCACATGTGCCTTTATTTTAATTAGTGGAGTTTTTGTAAAATTAGTGTGGGAATTATATTTTATTAGCAAGTTAATTATTAATTAAGCAATTTATTTTCCTTAATAAAAATCCCTAATCCCCTCTCCACTATCAAAACTCACTCACAGACCCACATTTAAACACACACACTTCGGTTATCACACAACACACACATACACATTTCAATTCATACTTTTTTAGAAGAAAACCTATGGTTCTAAAAGCAAGAGCATCCGCCCCCTTTCCCTTCAATTTTCTAGCAAGTTTTCGTCACTTTTCTTTAAGAAAATCATGCCACGTTTGTCCCGGATCAACCCTCGCATCTTTCCCGCTTCGATGTCGTTGTTTCGGTAATTTTAAAAATCAAAAGGCATGTATATTCTTTCGTTTTCGCATCAATCTTGTCATAATAATAATTTTGGTGTTTATTTTATGAAAAACATGTGTATTTTATGCAAAATTTTGAGCACAAATGGTTGGATCTCTTTTGAAACGATTTTTGGATCTCAAAACTCAAAATATGCAGTAATTTTAAATACTGTGATTTTTCGGTCGATTTTCTGGAAACTCTTTCAACATATAAATCGTAGAACTCTTCGATACCTTCGATTTAACAGTAAATTAAAAATATTTGGATAAGAAATGAGCGAGTTATGATGGTTTTCGTGGGACTGATCAAACTCCGATTTTCTGAAAATACGTTCTTGATGTGTTCTTGAAGTTTTATTGTTGCAGGCTTTGTTGAGGATCTACGGGTAATTGCTGCTGTATTTAAATATGTTGAGTATGATGTTGGGATGATTTTTGGTGTGTCGGTTTGCGTTGATAGGCACTTGATTGTGTTAGAAGTCGTAGGATGCGTTTTGGTGTCAAAATGTCGTATTTACGGGTTGTGTTGCATTGTTTGGAGTGCGTCGTCGTTTGGGGGCATTTGTATGGGTTTGAGTTAATGTCGTAGCATCCTAGGATGGGTCTCGAGGCGTTGGTTCATGGTCCGTATGATCGAGTTAGGAGGAATAAGCCATAAGTGTAGTGTTTCTCTGTTGGTTTACAATTCCAGCATGTACACGGGATCCGTGCCCTTTTTTCCTTCGAAATGCGAAATTCCAACATCTACCTGGACCTTTACACGGGGTCTGTGTCCTCCATAATTAAAAAAAAATTAGGGATTATTTTGGGGTTTGATGTCATGATTTAGTACGATGATTAACCGAGGTCGAGTCCTGAGAGATTTATAACGTTATAAGGAAATTTGTCATTTTTAGGTGTGAGCATGACTAATACATCTAAGTTATGAAAGATAAGTGTTTGAACTCATGTTATTATGTGCAGCAGTGGCCCCAAGCGAGATCCAACCAATCTCTCAACGCCAAGTAAGTTTGTTCGACATGCAAAAGAAAATATTTTAAGTTTTTGAGTTATGCTAAATGTCTTGTGACCAAATTATGAACGGGTTTGGAAGTTGGTGAACATGGCCGATGACCTCTCCACTCCGGTAAATCATGACCGAGTTTAGATCAGGATTGGAAAGCGGTAAAGCATGACCATGGACCAATCCACCCGGTAAAGCATGACCGGGGATCTCATGTATGTGGTAGTGGACTTTCCCTGCCAGCCCAGTACTGTTGTTTAGTCTGATCAGGCACATTTATGTATGGGTCACTTGCTTTGAAACATATCTCTATGCAAAATGATGAAGTTTATGTATGATGCAAGCATGTTCAAGAAAAGTTTTACGTTGATGGCACGTCTATGTTATGTATGTATGTTCAAGCTTATATATGCATGTTCAAGTTTCAAGTAAGTACGGTCTATTTTAAAGATGCATGTGGTTTTATTACGTATTACTTGTTATTTCCAGTTTATACATGTTGAGTCTTTAGACTCACTAGACTTGATCGATGCAGGTGAGGATGACTTTGAGGAGACGAGGGGTGGAGAACAATGAGCTGGCTTGGACTGCGCAGGAGGCTAAACCTGAGGACCGCCCATGTTTTTATGAATACTTTTATGCATGTTGTTTCAAATACTATAATTTTCATGAAGTGGTTTATGATGTTTAAACGATTATTACTTTTGGCAAACTTGGTTGTTGTTGTTTTGATTGCAAATGTTTTTAGACGAGCAAGTTATTTTATTGCAAATTTGAAAGTTTATTTTGTATTTAAGAAAATTTTAATTTTTCTGCAAATTATATAATAGTTAAAAGTACGGTACGTTACAGTTGGTATCAGAGCGGTGTTCTTGTAAAGGGTTATGCCTACTGCCAGTTGCGAGAAGCTCACGAAGTCACACCTCAAGTCTGTAAGTTTTAAATTCATTCATGTAAAATGTATCCAGTCATGATTTCAGCTTGTGCATGTTTGAGTTCAATTTACGTGCATCTTATGATATTAGTATTATGTTCATGCATGTTGGGTTTACGTGTTGGGTAAATGTTGGAATAGTATGCCTCCCAGACGTAGGATTGTGCGTGAAGCAGGCGATGAGAATATGGAAGCCCAAGATGGGGAGAGGGTCACTCCTCCCCGTCCACCCCCAGATGTGCAGGCCTAGATGCTTGCAGGAATGACTCGGTTATTTGCACAGTTTGCGGGGAACCAAGCTACCGTGGATACAAGGGCGAGGCCCAGACCAGAGGCAGTTTACGAGAGATTTAGGAGGATGGATCCGAAGGAGTTCTCGGGACTACTTACCCGATGATAGTGGAAGGATGGATTAAGTCCATCGAGATAATCTTTACGTTTGTGGAGTTGTAGGATGCAGACATGGTCAGGTGTGCCACATTCCTTCGGCAGGAGACGCCAGACTTTGGTGGGAAAGCGCATCAGTGTCAGTGAACTTACAAACACTGACGTGGAATGGGTTCAAGGAGGTTTTCTACTCCAAGTACTTCACTGAAGAAGTACGCTCCTACCTGACCAGTGAGTTCATTTCGCTGTGACAGGGAGACACCAGCATGGCAGAATTTGTCAGGAAGTTTGAGAGGGGGTGTCACTTTGTGCCCCTGATTGCAAATGATGCCCAGGAGAAGCCGAGGCATTTTATGGATGGGTTGCGGCCGATCTTGCGCCGTGATGTTCGAGTTGCTGGTCCTACGACTTATGCAGTTGCAGTGTCGAGAGCTTTGGCGGCAGAGCAGACATTGAGGTTGATAGGCAGGGCAAGAGGCCCTATCAAGCACCTCAGCAGCAGCAACAACAACGACCTCAGTTTAAGAGACCTTTCCATGGACAGCAGGGAAAGAGGCCATTTCAGATACCGCCGAAAGGCAAGGGTCCTATTCGTCAACTGAAGGCTCCACAGAAGCCCGATGAGTACCCAATGTACCCGAAGTGCCACCGTCAGCATCCGGGACATTGTTTAATGGGATCGGGCAAATGCTTCAAATGTAGAGCCAGCGATCATATGTTGAAGGACTGTCCACAGTGGAGTCAGCAGACCCAGGGTAGATTGTTTGCCATGCAGGCAGATTAGGCGAACCCAGACACGATCATGCTGACTGGTAACTTATTTAATTCAGCACCGCATTATTTTGTTATGCATGTTTCGAATCTTTATTTGGGATTATGAGTGCGCTAGTTAGTATTTGTTGGGTGATTTGTGTAAAGATTTTTCTACTATGCTTGATGTTAAGATTAGAATTTTGGGATATAAGTTTTGTGTTGTACCAACGTCTCTCAGGAAATCTTTTCATTAAGAAGGTAGCCACGAAGGCCTTGATAGATTCAGGGGCCACTCACTCTTTTATTTTGGAGATGTTCGCTAATCATCTGGACGTCAAGTCTATTGGACTCGACGTGAGCTATTTAGTGACAGTCCCATCAGGGCAAGAATTGTCAGCTACTAGCGTGGTCAGAGACATAGATCTGGAACTGCAAGGCCACCTAGTGTATGCCTATCTAATCGTGTTGCCGATGCCAGAATTTGATATTATCTTGAAAATGGACTGGCTGACAAAGAACAGAGTTCTCATTGATTTCCGAAAAACGGTCAGTGTTGGTAAGACCTTTGGGCATGGAGCAGTTTCTCCTTGATCCAGATAGATGGAGAAGTTTTCCTCACATGATCTTTTGTATGCAGGCACGGAGACTTATTTATAAGGGTTGTCAGGCTTTTTTTGACAGCATTGTTTCTGCACCTGACGTACTCACTTTGTCGATATCTTATGTACCGATTGTCAGAGATTTTCCTGACGTCTTTCAAGACGACGTCACAGGCCTTCCACCAGAGAGAGAGGTGGAGTTCGCCATCGACCTTATGATAGGCACTATGCCAATTTCAAAGGCACCGTACCGTTTAGCTCCAGCTGATATGTTAGAACTCAAGCAGCAGATTCAGGAGCTCTTGGATAAAGAATTCATCCGCCCTAGTTTCTCTCCATGGCGTGCACCAGTACTCTTCGTAAAGAAGAAGGATGGGAGCATGAAGTTGTGTATCGATTACCGAGAAATAAACAAGGTAATGATCAAGAACAAATACCCACTACCAAGGATGGAAGAATTGTTCGATCAGTTGCAGGGAGCCACGATGTTATCTAAGATAGATCTACGATCTGGGTATCATCAGCTGAAGGTGAAGGATGCAGATGTTCATAAGACAGCCTTCAGAACCTGGTATGGGCATTACGAGTTCTTAGTAATACAATTTGGATTGACGAATGCTCCAGCGATATTTATGGACCTCATGAATCGAGTATTTCAGCCATACCTAGATCAGTTCGTCATAGTATTCATTGACGACATTCTTATCTACTCGAAGAGCCAACAGGAGCACATTCAGCACTTGGGTATAGTTTTGCAGGTCTTGCAGAGCCGCAGGTTGTTTGCAAAATTCAGTAAGTGTTAATTCTCGTTGGAAAAAGGTAGCATTTTTGGGGCATATAATATCTAGCAGTGGTGTCGAGGTGAACCCAGCCAAAGTGGCAGCAGTTAAGGAATGGGTTGAGCCGAAGAATGCGTCAAATATCCGTAGTTTCTTAGGCTTAGCATGCTACTACAGGAAATTTATTTAGGGATTTTCTTCAATTGCAGTGCCACTCACTTCATTGACTAAGAAGAATGCTAAATTCATATGGAGTGGAGAGTGTCAGAAGAGCTTTGATTCGTTGAAGCAAGCTCTTATTTCAACGCCAGTGCTAGCCATGCCAGCAGGGCAAGACAATTTCGTGTTGTACACCGATGCATCTAAGCTCGGGTTAGGCGTAGTGTTGATGCAGCATGGTCGGGTCATAGCTTATGCCTCTAGACAGTTGAAGGTGCATGAGAAAAATTATCTGACTCATGATCTTGAGTTAATCGCCGTTGTCTTTGCATTGAAGATATAGAGACATTACTTGTACGGCGAGAAATGCCAGATATTTACTGATCATAAGAGTCTCAAGTATATCTTCACACAGAAAGAGCTGAATATGAGACAAAGATGGTGGTTAGAGTTAGTGAAAGACTACGATTGTGAGATTAGCTACCATCCGGGGAAAGCTAATGTTGTGGCATATGCTTTGAGCAGAAAGGTTGCAGTCGTAGCACAGCTGTCAGTACAGAGATCTCTGCCGTCAGAGATTCAAAGATTTGGGTTAGAGGTTTATCCTAAGGGCAGAGTTCCTAAGCTGTCTAATCTGACAGTCCAGTCTTCTTTGTTTGACCGAATCCGTAGAGGTCAGCCTTCTGATGAGCAGTTGCAGAAACTGAGACTGAAGGATGAAGCCAAGGGCAGTGTACTCTACGCAGTGTCCGATGGTATTGTGAGATACAGAGGAAGGATGTGGATGCCTAGTGTTTATTCAATCATAGAGGATATTCTGACAGCGGCACATACATCTCCGTATTCCCTTCATCCAGGAGGTACCAAGATGTACAAGGATTTATAGATTCTGTATTGGTGGCCAGGTATGAAGAGAAACATCCGCCGATTTTTTTCTGAATGTCTCACTTGTCAGTAGGTGAAGGTAGAGCATCATAGGCCAGCAGGGATGCTTAAACCGCTCTCTATCCCCGAGTGGAAATGGGAGAATATCACCATGGACTTCGTGTAGCCCTACTGTCGAATCTGGCCGGTGTACACAATGTGTTCCACGTCTCGATGCTGAGGAAATACCTAGAGAATCCTTAGCATGTTTTGAGCTATGAGCCGTTGCAGTTTGCGGCGGATTTGTTATATGAGGAAAGACCTGTCCAAATCCTAGACCGACAGGAACTGGAGACTTCGGAACAAAGTAATTAAGCTGGTGAAAGTCTGGTGGCTGAACAAGGCAGTGGAGGAGGCCACTTGGAAGGCCGAGGCAGATATGAGAATTCGCTACGCGGAACTGTTTGGAAAGTTTAATTTCGAGGACGAAATTTATTTAAGTTGGGGAGGAACTGTAGAGCCAAAATTCAGCACACGTAAAACCCATTCATTTAATTAAATTGTTAAATAATTTATTTAATTTTAAAATGAGTTTAGCGATGCATGATTTATGAAATTTAATTATTTATGTTTATATGATGCACGTTAAAATGTTTTCTCGAGTTTCATGTTTCATGCAATTATTCGATGCGGGATCGAGGAAAAGAAACCGACGACGATTTTAAAAAATTTAAAATGTGGTATTTTATTTTAAGTTAAGAATGAGACATTTTAAATGATTTATTTAGTTTTATTGTTGCAAGCTTTGTTAGGGATTGACGGGTGATCGCTGCTGCATTTTAAAGGATCCTTAGCCGAACCCCGACACGGGGTTCGTGCCCTTGTTTCCTTCGAAATGAAAAATTTCAGCATCTACCCGTACCCTTACACGGGGTCTGTGTCCTCCATAATAAAAAAATTAATTTTTTTAGGGATTGTTTTGGGGTTTGGTGTCATGATTTAGTACGATGATTAAACGAGGTCGAGCCCCGAGAGATTTAGAACGTCATAAGGTAATTTGTCATTTTTAGGTGTGAGCATGACTAATACGTCTAAGTTATGAAAGATAAGTGTTTGAACTCATATTAGTATGTGCAGCAGTGGCCCCAAGCGAGATCCAAAGAATCCATCAACACCAAGTAAGTTTGTTCGACGTGCAAAAGAAAATATTTTAAGTTTTTGAGGTATGCTAAATGTCTTGTGACCAAATTATGAACGGGTTTGGAAGTCGGTGAACGTGGCCGAGGACCTCTCCACCACGGAAATCATGACCGAGTTTAGATTAGGATTGAAAAGCGGTAAAGTATGACCATGGACCAATCCACCCGGTAAAACATGACCGGGGATCTCATGTATGTGGTAGTGGACTTTTCCTGCTAGCCCAGTACTGTGGTTTAGTCTGATCAGGCACATTTATGTATGGGTCACTTGTTTTGAAACATATCTCTACGAAAAATGATGAAATTTATATATGTTCAAGTATGTATGAGGCAAGCATGTTCAAGAAAAGTTTAACGTTGATTGCCTGTCTATGTTATGTATGCACGTTCAAGCTTATATATGCATGTTCAAGTTTCAAGTATGTACACTCTATTTGAAAGATGTATGTGATTTTATTACGTATTACTTGTTATTTCTAGTTTATACATGTTGAGTCTTTAGACTCACTAGACTTGATCGATGCAGGTGAGGACGACTTTGAGCAGACGAGGGTGGGGATCAATGAGCTTGCTTGGACTGCGCAGGAGGCTAAACCTGAGGACCGCCCATGTTTTTACGAATACTTTTATGCATGTTGTTTCAAATAATCTGATTTTCATGAAGTGGTTTATGATGTTTAAACGATTATTACTTTTGGAAAAATTGGTTGTGGTTGTTTTTATTGCAAACATTTTTAGACGAGCAAGTTATTTTAATGCAAATTTGAAAGTTTATTTTGTATTTAAGAAAATTTTAATTTTTCCGTAAATTTTAAAATAGTTAGAAGTACGGTACGTTATACCTGTACTCAATGTCATATTCTCTCAATTCCACTGTCCACTTGATCATCCTCCCGGATACTTTAGAATGAGTCATAATTCTTCCGAGAGGACTGTTGGTAAGCACAATAATTTGATGCGACGGAAAATAAGGTTGCAGTTTCCGAGCAGTCATAACCAAAGCCAAAGGTATTTTCTCCATTTCACTGTATCGGAGCTCAGGGCCTCTGAGAGCATGGCTGACATAATAAACATGCTTCTGATGTAAGGACCGTATATCGTATTATCGTAAATCTTATATGATTATCGATAATTCAGGAATTTGATATGTGATTATACATTTGATGTATATTATGACAATGAAATTGAGAAAATGAATATTGAATATGAGTTGACGTTGTAAGAGCTCGAGTAGAGAAGTCGGACGCCAATATTTGTACAGAACATGTGGCGCCCGAGCGGTAGGAAATGACCGCCCGAGCGCCAGGATATATGAGATTTGTGTTCGGGCAGGATGTTCCGCGCCCGAGCGGTAACTTTTGACCGCCCGAGCGCGGCACAAATACAACTCGGGGGCAGAACCTCTCGCGCTCGGGCGCGAGAAGTCTACCGCCCGAGCGCCGAAACGGTTGAAGGATAAGAATGATTTTGCTATTCGATTTCTTCATTCTATCTTTTAGCAACTTCAAAAAAACGAGAGATCTTCATTTTCTTTCGTCCAAATTGACTTCGAAACGCTGTCTAAAGGCGAAACAAATTATATATTTGTGATCTTCGCGTCGAGGGCTTCTGACTGAGGTAATTTTCTTCTAGTTCCAGCAGCTCTAAATATCAAAGTGCTGGAATAGCATGTATTTGAAGTTGAATTTCCTATATGTAGTAGAATAACCGACAAGAAACTTATATTCGAAGTCGAAATTGAATTATGATATGAATTTGATTTGATATGAATTTTTGAAGTTTCAAATGATATTTGAAACTCATATTAATGATTTTGGAGTATGTTATTGATTGAAATGAGTATGTAATTGATTTAGATAAAGTGTAATATCAATATCTTCAGGCTACATCAACTGGAAACGAAGAATTGAGGTATGTTGCGACCAGGTAACATACGACAGGTATCTGTATTATATGATATATGTCGGATTGATTTGATTGATTGGAATGAGATTATGTGTCTATATGCCTTATTTGTTGATTGATGTGGCATACATGACATTGAGATTGAGATATCGATGTATAAAATAAATGTTTTGTTAACACACATCATTTTATGCATACATCGATACATGACATGCACGTTGAGCTATGATCCTTGGATACCTTGATATGATTGGATTGGATTCCGGGGTTTGTGAACACAATCACTATGCCGGTATTATATGACCCGTAAAGCATAGACAACTGTGGCCCCATATGATTGGATATGAGATTTGGGATTTGATGGCGCTTTGCCGATGCTATCATACGAGTATCCCTTGGCCGGTGTGCCAGCTCGAGCATTGATTTGATAGCGATTCGATTGATTCTGACATGTGCTCAGTGGATGGGCATTTGACCTGGTACCTCCACGACATACATGCATTGCATACCATATATCATTGTTTAGATATCTGTGGTATATATGATTGGTTGTTCATACGGAGCTTTGCTCACCCCCAAGGGGGGCTGTTGTTGTCTTTGTGTTTGGACAATGGTAGGTACTCCAGGATATCAGGAGACCGGAGAGGGTACTTCTGGAGAGAGCCACAGCTTGGGCTGAGGTTTTATGTTTATGTCTTGTTCCCAGTATATATGTATATGTATCTATATACCGGGGCATGTCCCGAGGATGTGAGTTGTTTTTATATGATTAGTTTTGATTACGTGTGGGCGTGTTTATGATTTAAGATGAAATACTATTTTTAGTATTCAAATAAAATGATTTGGGCTCATTGTAAAAAAATTTTAAACTCGCTTTACGCTGTAATTAGTTAACCCTAATCAGATTGCATTGTAATAGCGATTAGGAGCTAAGGGCCCCACACTAGATGGTATCAGAGCATAGCTGGGAATGCTCGATTGAGTCTTGTGTACACTTGAATAGGCACAAATGAATTGTGCGCTTGTGTTTGACTTATTTGTATTACTTGCTCCTACTTGATTTGATTCGAGTATGTATCTGATGAGATTGATGATATGAGATGATGAGATTATGAAATTGATATTGAATTGTGATATTCATCATTTGATTTGTAGATGGATCCCACAAATGAAACTGCGAGTAGCAGTACTGAGAGGATAGTTGGACAATTTGAAGGATTGTCCATGGATGTAGTGATGGCTCGATTCCAGGATCTCAAACCACCGAGGTTCTTTGGCAGTGAGAGTGCTGAAAGAGCTGAGGCCTGGCTGAAGGATATCGAGCACTTGTTTAATATTGTTGAGTATTCCAAGGCTCAGAGACTGAAATTTGCTTTGTATCAGTTGAAAGACCGAGCTAAATCTTGGTGGGAAGCCACTGAGATTGGATTGAAAGAGGCCGGGATTGAAGTCACTTGGGATGTCTTCAAGGCCCAGTTTTTGGAGCAGTATTCCCCTCCATCCTATTATACTGCTCAAGAGAATGAATTCAATAATCTGCAGCAGGGAACGATGTCTGTTGCAGAGTATGCTTCGAAATTTTCTACTCTGTTGAAGTATGCACCTCACGTAGCTGGGAATGCGAGGGCAAAATATAACAGGTTTGTAAATGGATTACATCCTGCTTTATATACTTATATTGTTTCTGGATTGCCTACCAGCTACGCAGAGGCAGTTGAACGAGCTAAGGCAGCCGAGGCTGGACTTAGGCGGGGAGGTCCACAATATATTCCTCCATCTCCGATGTCAGCTCAGCAGCCTACTTTGAGGCCGAGAGGTAAGAAGTTCAAGAAGACTGGCTCTGTTTCTTCGTCTTCTTCGAGTTCTAGTGGATCACAGTGAGGGATTCGTGTGATTGCTCCCTACTAGAGTCATTGTGGAGGTAAACATACTATCGAGCAGTGTCGAGGTATGTTTGGTACTTGTTATCAATGTGGGCAGGAAGGCCATTTCTCTCGAGTATGTCCGAACATGGGTACAACTTCTGCTCAACCCCAGCCAGGATTTAGAGGTGGCCCTAGTACTATGATGAGACCTGCTCTTCCTGTTCCATCTTTTCAGCAGTCGAGTGTCCCACGATATCGAGGACCGGGTGGTCAGAGTGCTCAAGTTCCTCCTCAAGTGAGAGTGTATGCCATGACTGAGGATCAGGATCAGGCGAGAGAAGCTCCTGAAGGCGTGATTGCAGGTATTTGCACACTTTGCGATTATCCTGCACGTGTTTTATTTGATACAGGAGCATCTCATTCATTCATATCTCATGCATTTGTTGCATCTCACGATATTGAGTGTACCCCGTTGTATGATACTTTGTCGATAGCCACGCCAGCCGGGAAGATTATTTTGTCTGAAAGAGTTGTGCATAATTGTGTATTGATATATGAGGATAATGTGGTATTTCTGAATTTGATTGTCCTCCCAATGCACGACTTTGATTGTATTGTTGGCATGGATATCTTGACAACAAATCGAGCTACTGTTGATTGTTGTCATGGAGTGGTTCGATTTCGACCGATTGATGGACCCAAGTGGAATTTTTATGGCAAGGGTTCCCAAGCCAAAATTCCATTGGTATCTTCCTTGGAAATGTCCCGATTGTTGACTAGCGGAGATGAAGGTTATCTTATCTACGCTATTGATATTTTGAAGAAGGAGTCTTCTTTATCTGAGATTCCAGTTGCGAAAGAATTTCCGGATGTATTTCCCGATGAGATTTCTGATTTTCCTCCTCATCGAGAAGTTGAGTTTTAGTATTGATCTTGTGCCGGGGATGTAGAACCCGTAAATCAGTAGACGTATAAGCCATGCATAATTCTAGATTTTTAAATTTAATTGACTTCATTGCATGATTATTTTAAATGCATTTGTTTGAAGTTAATTATTTCATTATTTCAGTTCAGTAGATTGATTTTTAGCATTTCAGTATTTTCAGTGAGGCCGGACCGGAGTTGGAGTTTTGAGATAGAATTTAAGATTTGAGAAATATTTCCAGAAGTTAATTTAGCTAGTAACTAAGTTCATTTAAGTTAGAAAGGAAGGTTTGAAGATTTAATTTAATTATTTGAGGTGATTAAGAAATGAACTCATTTAAGTTATTAAATTAAGGGGTTAGCTCACTAAATTATTTAAAGGATTAGTAAGGCTTTCAAGGATTATTAGTTGACTAGATAATCAACATTTTCCTTTATTTTATCATGCATTTTTCGGCCACCCTTAGTGCTAGAAGATTCATTTTCCAACTCACCAACTTTGACCAATTCTTTGCATGTAATTAGTAGGATAATTCTAGGATTTTTGGGAGCACAATTTAATTAAATAAATGGACATATCCTAGTCTAGAATCAAGCTAAATTTCGGCCACCACCTCCTAGAAGCATCCACCAACTCATTTGATATCAATTCAAAATTCAAATTCAAAAGGGGAGTGGACTTGGTCTTGATATGATCCTATTTTTGTGCACCCTTCTCCTCACCTTCATAACCATCACTCCCCCCTCCACCTCCACCGAAAATAAGACCCCTTTTCAGTAGAAAAAACGTGGATAGCAGCTAGGGAGAAAGGGAGAAAAATCGAGAGCCAAGAAAGGTAGAGAAGCAAGCCACTCCGTCTCCTCCGCGCCGTCTCGTCTCTTCTTTTCGTTTTCTTTCGAAACGAAACCAGGCATGTCTAGATTTCTTTCAAACCTCAATCAAGTCATATTATCATTTATTTTTCAGTACATGATCATGTTTTAGCAAGCAAAAACCGAGATACATGTCAAAATATTTTTGGAACACACATGCAGAATTTCGGCCCTTTCATGACAAGCTTCACGTTTTTCTGAGTTTTGTGGTTTCAGGTGATTGGTTCGATTCCAGGCTCCCAAGGCGGCTTGTATACATGTATTAGGATGCATTAAGACCATGTTGGTCCATTCAAACCAGCCCCATGCTTGCTGGAAATTCAGAATGACAGCAAGTCCCTTAGGTGCAGAAAAATGTGGTTCGAAAATTTCAGTTTTGTGTCAAGGGGTTGGATCTGATCTTGGCTGCCCCAAGGGCCTATAGCCATGGTTGGATCACTTCCCTAGCATGTCTAAGACGTGACTAAGTTGCCCTTTTGGTGGCTTGGTCCATGGTTCATCGGTTTTTAATCAAAACGTCAGAACAGCCCCTTTCCCCATTCGGCCCTTCCATTTTTCAGCATATGGTTCGTTTCTTTTGTGGCTTGGTGTGGATCTTGGTTGGCCTATGGCCCTTAGCCACGGTTCATATCATGCTCCTAGATGTCTAGATCGAGCCATGGTCAATCAAATGGCCACTGGAACGACGCAAGACATCGATCATAGCATAAACACTACACACGCATGCACGTTGCTCTCGGTTGGACCCTTCGGTTAAGATTTGGTGTGATGCGGATTGTGGCTGGCCTAGGGCCCTTAGCCATGGTTCAAATCATTCCTTGGGATGTTGGTAAGAGTCTCTGGTCGGTGGTTCACGCCCCTAATGGCCGATAGTCTCGAAACCAATGCAAGTCTTGTAGTGCGCAGCTGCTGTATTTTTGACAGCAAGTATGCTGCTGTTCAGAAGCGTCGTTTGAGTTCTTGGTTGGCTTTTAGCCCATGGCCTTGGACTGGACAGTGCCTCATTGAGTTGGGAAGGTCATGTTTTCGACCGTTCGTCATTTGGATCATTTTTGAGGTCGTACGAGAATATACGGTGCAATGTGCCAAATTGACTCTCGAAAGAGCGTTTCGTGTTTTGGCCTCCATTTCACCTAGATTTCGACCCTATCATTTTAGGAACATTATTTTATGATTTTTCAGCGTATTTTAATCATGACTATACGTCGGTTCAGTGTCGGTTCAGGTTGGCTCGGAGTCATGATTAAATGCGAAGTCATTAGGCGTCATAGTCGCATCTTTTGAACGTAAATTGCATAGTTGGTCATGTTTAAGCTATTGCATATTTTTCATGGCACAGTTAGGTTGCAGCGAGCCTGGGAACGATCCAATCCAATCCAGTTGGTAAAATTACAGGAATTTTCATTATGCCAGTTAATTATTTTACGTGCATTAAACAGAAAATGATTATTTTTGAGATTTATGCGATATGGCTTGTGGTTCATTCACTATGTGGGAGTGTTATTTTTATACGGTCGCCAGTGACCGATCAGTTCAGTATGGTACCACCCGGTCGCCAGTGACCGGCCAGCTCAGATCAGTTTCAGCCTCCCCGGTAGCCAGTTACCGATCAGTTCAGCTTAGTGCAGTGGCCACAGGCGTAAAACATAATCTCAACAAAAATTTTACCAGATATTTCAGTGCAGGCTCCAAGGAGCAAATATTTTTACAGTGATTTCCAGTTCAGTTATGCACGTATTATAATTGCTCAGTACAGATTATTTTCAGTATGCCTCAGGACATGATATTTTATCACATGCATATTTTAAATTCAGATTTTTACTCGTTACCTGCGATTTATGCATGCTGAGTCTTTAGGCTCACTAGACTTGATTGTTGTAGGTACTGATGAGGCCAGGGCCGAGGGCGGGGACCAGTGAGCCAGCTTGGGTCGGCAGTAGTGGCACCCGAGGACCTCAGAGCAGCAGTTGTTATTTTCTTCGCAAACAATTTTTATCAGTTGTTGGATATTTTTAAATCGTTGTTGTTGGCAAAAACTTTGATTTTCTTCCGCTGCAATATTTTGAAATATTGAACTTGATTCACCAGTGATTTTATGAATGAGGCCATTTAAGTTCTTTTAAAAAGAAAATTTTTAATTTTCCGCAAATTTTCAAGCAAGTAGTTCGAGGGCCTTCACAAGTGGTATCAGAGCCGACCTCTCTTAGTACGGTGTGGTTCGGGGACGAACCAAGCGGAAGCTGGTGGGCATGTGAGGCCCGGGGCCGAAGAGGGCGGGGGGTGATCGCCGGTGCCATCAGTTGCACGGACAATGAGCGGCTCCTGGCAGGCTTCTAGGTGAAGGGAACATGAATGAACCGAACCCACACGGGAATGAGAGGGATTCCGAGACTGTTCAATGTAATGGACTGTACAGTTGAAGAGGACTTAAAAGATTTGATTTGTACTACTCATATCATGAAGGTGCATCTTCTTTTCGGTAGCTCATCACATAAGAACTCCAAAGTTAAGCGTGCTTGACTTGGGGCAATTTTGGGATGGGTGACCTCCTGGGAAGTTTCCCAGGGTGCGTGTGAGTGAGGACATAAGCACGCTGGAAAGACTCGTCGTGGTACAGTGAGGACAATCGTCGAATCTGGGGCGTTACATATTCAATGCTGATTTTATTTAGTGTACTATTGTAAATTTCGACGTCATTCTGAGAATTGGATGGTTGGACAAGAATCATGCAATGGTAGATGGTTGGGATAAGAATGCCAAACTCCAATCCAAGAATAAATCATATTCTATGGCAAGGATAATGAACAGAAATCCTTCTTTTTTGCTTCTTAGATCTAGAAAGGCATGGAGTATGGCGAAGAAATCTAACTAGCAATAATGAGAGAAGCAAAAGAAGGAATTAAGCTCAATTATAAAATATTCCTGTGGTAGCGAGCTTCGGAAAGGTTACTTTGAATTATCTCAGACTGTGAAGTAGAATTCGAACGTAACTTGATAGCTCGTGCTACACTAAAATCTAAGGAACCCTAGCAAATGGCTTCAGTTGAACTCAAGAAGCTAAAAGATCAATTCCAAGATTTGTTAGTCAAAAACAAATCAGACTAAGTGCCTCTCCTTGGGGAGCTTCAGTCTTATTGACACAAAAAAATGGTGAAATCACAAGATAGTTTGTCGATCAACAAAGAACTCAATAGGATCAAGAACAAATGTCATCTTTCAAGAATAAATGACCTTTTCTATCAGTTAAAAGGAGCTAAGATCTTTTCGAAGCTCTATCTAAGGTCAAACTACCACAATTGAAGGCCAAGGCAGAGAATATTCCTAAAACAGCCTTAAAAAGAAAAAGGGCATGGACACTATGAGTTCACGATAATACCTTTTGGCCTGACCAATGCTCCAGCAACATTCATAAAACTCATGAACAGAGTGTTCAAGAAAATTCCTCGACAAGTTTGTGGTAGCATTTATTGATGACATTCTTGCATATTCAACAAGTGAGTAAGACCGCAAGGAAGATCTTCATCTTGCTCTACCGATGCTTAGAGGAAAATAACTAAATACTAAATTTACGAAATGGGAATTTTGATTAAAAAATGTCACATTCTTCGGTCATATAATCTCTGAAATGGGCATATCAGTGGATCACCAATAAGGTGGAGGCAATCATAGACTGGCCTTGATCGAATACTGGAATAGAAATTTGAAGTTTTTGGGATTAGTTGACTATTAAGAAAATGTGTTGAAGGATTTTCTTCCGCTCACCAAGCTCACTCAGAAAAACTCTAAATTCAATTAGAGTGAAGAATGTGAGAAGATTTTTTAGATCTTGAAAAAAAAGTTCGTTTTTACTCTAGTATTAGTACTTCCCAAAGAAGACAAGAATTTCACAATTTACAATGTTGAATCAAAAGAGGATTGTGATGTGTTCTCATTCAAGAGGACAAGTAATTGCCTATGCATCGATGAAATTAAAACCATTAGAGCAAAATTATCCAACACATGATAGTGAATTAGCCACAATTTGTGTGAAATTTATCGATCATCAAAGTCTCAAATACTGTTCACACAAAAAGAATTAACATGAGGCAAAGACGGTGGATCAAACTATTGAAGATATTTTAGGGCGTGTGCCATGGACCTCGGAAGAGTTAAATAAACACCCCCTTGATTTTATTTGTCGATAACAATAATTATCATGGAAGCAGAAATCACAGAGAAAGCTATCATGGTACTTGAATTGTTGATAAAGTAGCTATTATCAAGGAAAAACGCAAGGCAGCTAATGATAGACAAAAGAGCTGGGCTGATTTAAAGTGAAAACCGTTGGAGTTTGAAATCGGTGAGAAAGCTTACGATAAAGTTTCCCCTGTGAAAAGAGTGGTTCGATTCATCAAATCTAGAAAGCTAACTCCAAGGTATGTCGGACCCTTCGAAATACTGGGAAAAGTGGGAAACCTAGCTTATCGGCTGTCTTTACCACCAGGCATGCCAAGGATTGACAACGTCTTCCACGTCTCACAGCTAAGGAAGTATGTCTCAGATCCAAGTCAGAATCTTAAAGTTGCATCGCTACTAAACGAAGGGAAGAAGTCCCTATTCGAATAGTGGACACCAAAGACCAAGTGCTGAGACGCTAAACAGTTCCATATGTCAAGATACAATGGTCAAATCTTATGGAATGAGAAGCAACTTGGGAATTTGAATAAAGTATGCGCACTCGGCACACTCATCACTTTAAAGATCTAGCTAACTAAAGTTTGGAGGACGAAACTTCCAATAAGGAGGGTGGGATGTGAGAACCCGGATTTTTCGAAGCAAAGCACCTCAAAAAGCTCGGAAAGTAGCTCAAAAAGAAGCCGAGGCAATGCAAAACATTGAGAATTGAGGGTACGTCACTTGGAAAAGAAACCCTCAGCTCATAAGCTAAAACCCTAAGCTCAAGGAAGCTCATTGATTGTCGGGGAGGACTCATGAATTCAATATCCTATCTCAAAGAAGCTCATCCTTTCTTGCCCTAAAAGAACCAAAATGAAGCTAGAAGAAGAGCTAAAGGATTGGACAAATTTAATGTGCAAGAAATGACCTTTGAGTTAACCAAGAAGAGGAGCTAAAGGTTTGGACAAACTTATTGTGCAAGAGATGACCATTGAGTTAACCAAGGAAGGAGCTAAATGAGCTAAAGGTTTGGACAAACTTATTATGCAAGAAATGACTATTGAGAAAACCAATGAAGAGCTAAGGGAGGAGCTAATAGGCTAGGACACATTTATGGTGTAGGAAATGACTTTTGGTGCTTGATATACCTTGACTACAATTACTCCCTTGCTTGGGCAACAAGGTGAATGACCAAATGGGTAGGGAAAGGTCACAAATTTCACTATAAATACAAATAACATGTTAAAGAAAATGCACTCAAAAATTCAGCATGAAAATCGGATCCTTTCCCCTCCAAAACCACCTCTCGGCTGTCGCTTGCAAGAAGAAAGAAGGAGGAGTTGTTACGGCTTTTCAATGCTGTGATTTATTATCCACATTGTTGTGAAGATCCTCTCCAGGTTCGGTCATCACTTGGCCGCAATTCAACAAGTTTCTTTCGCCCAAGTTCTGCACATTTCGAACCGTAACTTTGAGAGTACGGTAAGTGGGTTTTTGTTACGATATTTTTGTATTTTAAAGTTTGCATATAAATAATATGACATGCTTGTATGTGTGTCTCATTTTTTAAAAATTCAGTCTGTTCTGTTTTAAAATTTCGATCGATTTTATGTTTTCTTCTACTCTTCGAAATTCTTTGATTTCGCTGTATCCGTCTGGAATTCTGATAAGTTCTGTGTGATAAAATCTGAATTATGTGTTGCACTGTTACAAATTGATTTGAAATGGGACGATAATTGTAATTCTGTCTGGCCCACGTTGGTGGGTATAAGATCATGTTCTGTCAGGCCCCCATCGGTGCGTACAAAACCGCGTTCTGGCCTCATCCCTTAGAGAACTAACATATTGGGGATAATTTGACCATGGAAATGAGATGAGTAACAGTGTTCTGTCTGTTCCGATCTGTTCTGAATTGTTCTGATCTGTTTCTAAATTGCTCTGAATCGTCTGATAACCTCTGTCTCATATTTGTTTCGTTTCTGTTATGATGAGTTAAAAGTAATAAGATTTGAAAGTTTGTTAAATAAATGTTTTAAAGGTGAAGTTCTATATGTATCATTGGAAATCGATCGACCCCCACTTGCTGAGTGTTTCCCAAAACACTCACCCCTTACAAATTTCAGATAAAAATGAAGAGCAAATGAATGAGGAGGAACAAGAAATGATGTGTGTGCCGTGTATTTGAGGTAGATTTGGTGGAAAGAATTTTGAAATCTGATGGTTGTGTGTGGGCGTGTGACAAAGAGGATTTGGGGTGAGTTTTAATATATTTTACAGTTAATTAATCACTAATTAGGATTATGCCCAATAAGTAGGTAATTTAGGTCCATTAGTGCTTAATTTGAATTTTAAAAATAGTTTTGTTTAATAAAATTTGTGTATTTATTAGCCGGGTTGCCAAAACGTTTATATTTTAGTTGAAAATCCAACACCGATAAAAATTACGTCCCGGCGTATAAAATCCCCCAAAACCCCATATTTTCAAAAATAAGAAAAAAACATCACCCTTAATTTAAATAATTAAAAACAATTATAAAAACATTTTCTATTTTTCAGCCATCGGTCTCCGTTCCTCAATCGCAACTCGAATAATCTTTAAAAATATATTTTAATGCAACCATGTAGAAAAATATATATTAAACATGCAAATATGCACAACATAATTAATTAATGAAATTAAAACATTTAATTAAAATACAAAGAATTTAATAATTACATGCATGTGGTTCGCGTGGACCTTCGAATTTTCGAGACGTTACAATTCTTGAGGATGATTTTTAATATTTTATTAATTATTTTATGTCTTAATCAATTTTTTAATTAGTATTTAATTAATTTACATAGTTTTCTTTAAAAAAATAAAGAGAAATGGGTTAAAAACGCATGCACGCACGCAAGCACATCGAATGCACACACAAAATTCTAGGGTTCTTGGCTCTCAAGCAGCCACCACCCCTTCTCCCCGTCTACTGTTAGAGTAGGTGTCCGTCGAGCCAAGTGTTGGTCGAGGGTTCATGTTGAAACTCTAAGTATAAACAATCTTTATTTTAATAATATTTGAAATTATTGTTTTGGCACTTCTTTATATGTATGCCCATGCTAGTTGCATAGATAAAGTCCTTGAATATACAAATAGTATAAAGAATATGAGATGCTCATATGATGAGTATCATGAAACTCATATTTGGAATACAATATATTCTAAACAGTTCCTAGTCGATTCAGTCGCCGTTAAGAAGGATAAAGGCAACTCGAGTTTGAGATTAGTATCTGCGATGTGAGTACCATGTTTCATTGGTAGGGGACATTGTGATGTCCGAGCATGCAGATAGGTATTCCTCGTAGAGTGCACTGAATAACCCTCCATAAAAGGACTTTCGAAGTGGTTCTCAGTTATAGAGTGGAAAAGTCCTAGTTTATGGTTATACACCACTAGTCCATATGACCGGGACAACATTGTGACTCGATATGCTAGCATTGCACTTTGACTTGTTTACCAACTCATATGGGGTCATCAGGTGGCAAGGTTAGGTGTTCTGTCGAAACATATAGAAGTCGATGCATTGTAGTCGGGGATTCACAGCTTACCTTCGGGTATGGATATCCTATGTGATCTCATGTGTATGTAGTTTGAAATCTATGATCAGAGTGTTGGTGGTAATTAAGAAAGGGGTATCTTAGATTACACCATCGATGCAACTACGACATGACACATAGTATCGACTCTTTGACAGCTCTCGATATACCAATAGTTGTCGAATCGGTCGGGATATATGAGATGAAGGGACGGTACTGTACGATAACCATAATGGAATGGTTCTTGCAGGCACTATCGATATACAGGAAATCGTGTAAGCGATGCTTCTAGGCATTTAACATGATTGGTTGGGTACTATCATACTTGAGTTCTGACGTTCTTATTATCAAGGAGTTGATAAGTAAGAATGGAGCAATTGAAGTATGTTCATATAATACATGTTTAGTCGCGAATCACATTGAGATGTGAACTCACTGCTAGTTGTATCAATAGACCACTGAGGGCCACACAAGTACTAACTTTCTAGATCCCGTTGAGAAGGAAAATAGTACAATATGTTGAACGGCTTATAAAGGAGTTTATAAGCGCAAGGAAAATTAAAAGTATGAAAATTATGGAAGTGTTCCTATATTAAAAGATGGCTCAAATAAATAATGTATTTGAAAATTGTGATTTTCATAAATATTATTATGGATTAAATTAAATTAATTCAAGAGTTGAATTAATTAAAAACTAGCGGACCTAATAGAGTCCAAATAATTAAATTAATTCAAGTGTTGAATTAATTAAATAACATTGGGTCTTGTAAAGTTCAATTTGAAATAATTATTCAACTAGTGGTCTTGAGTAAATTCAAGTAAGGTTTAAGTGGTTTCAAATTTGTTGGAGACATTTTAATTAAAAGTCCATGGGCTTTGTAATTGTTACAAGCCCAAATAAAATTGCATGCTTAGGAGGTGAAGGATTGGAGGCAACTTTGTCAACAAACAAGGCATGGCATGCTCATGCACTTTTCAACTTTTTCAAGCACCAAAAAAATTTCCTCCCTTCTCTCCTCAAGCATGTTGGCTGAAATTTTCCTGCATTTTTCCCTTCAACTTTTCTTCTTCAATTGTTGAGGATTGCATACTCTTCTCTAAGAAAAATCTTATAATTTTTCTAGTGAAAAATTAGAGGTGATCTTCTTTGTTGGTGGTGGGCTTGATGTTTGAGCAAGGAGTGCTCATAGGAAGTTTGTAGATTATCTACCCATTGAAGAGATAAGTTGTTTAACAACTTAGTTGGAGACATCATCAATCATTTGTGATTGATAGGTAAAATTTCTAAACACACTAAGTATGACGTTTTGTGTTCCTTTTGGTATTTGCTACACACACTAGTGGGTGCTCGGTTTTCTTGTATAAAAACATGATTTTTGAAAATTCTGTCGCGTTTCCGGGCACCGTAACCAATCCCCTTTCAAGTGGTATCATGAGTTATAGTTACTTTTTGTGTAGCAAATGCATGATATTATATTGAGAACTATTTCTAACCGCATTAGATAATTTGTCGCAACAAATCGAGGCCGGTTTTGGGGTGGATTTCGGGCAGCAAGGGGCTGCCCGAGGAAGCCCCACCCTTGCCCATGGGGCTGCCCGAACCCCCTCTCTTTTAAATAATAATAAAAAAAATTATGTGCATGTTGGTCGGAAACCGCGACGGAGCTCCGGCAATGGCGATGACGACTTGGGCTTCATAAAGTGATATGGAATATCAAAGTGTCATGGGCATTGAGTTGTTGAGCCATTAAATGGTCAACATAATTTGTGAAATTTAAATGGACCATAATATTTTGATGAAAAATGTCTTATTTGTCCCTTGATTTTAAATGTAAAAAATTTGTATATATTTTCTCATAAAATAAACAATTGAAGTTGGACTTTAATTATTTATAGTAAATGGTGATTTACAAGAAATTCGATTATAATAAATTAATTAAAAAGTAAACAAAAGAGTTTGTTTACTTTGTTGATTTAATTTATAATCGTGACAGTTAGTGATTAGATCAAGATATATAATATTGGATCAATTGATTATTATGATAATTAATTTATGGTGTTTGATATATGATATTATGCATGAAAGATGATCAGAAGCCCAATCCTAATTTGCTAGGTGTATGTTAGGATATTTTATGTTGAATGATTGTAATAATTATCAATTTATAAGTGGACTTGGTTTATAGCGTGTTCCCATCCCATGAGATGTATCCCTATTTGCCATGAATTTTTATTTGTAAATATTAGTATAGTAGATGATCAAGATTGGAAGATGGTGGGCCTTAATGATTATGAAGATCGAAGACATGTAAATATTTGAAGCTTATGTAACTGTGCATTTGCATTCCATGCATTCACTAGGATTGCATTGGGTTCGTATTATTGAGGGAACTCATGGCGACCGTTCATTAAGGTTCAATATCGATGGGTAAGGCTTGACACGTAAATATGAATGACGTCATATTATTGGGTCCTAATCAAACGTGAGACAAAAGTTTACGTAAAAGGTTGCATGAAGATGCAATTGGAAACTATCTTTTAGGAATTATGATTGGCTGATATTATTTGGGATGATAATTTGCTAATTGGACCTTACATACCTACTGAGGAAAGGAGTTTTACCGTTTTCACTAGAGGGTAGTGAAAATTGTCAAAACAATGTGAGCTATATTTTATGAAGTAAAAGTTTATACTTTAAATCTTACTAAATATTTTGAAATAGTCATTAACATTTATCTGTTTTTACTTTTCAGTAAAAATTTGACAATGTCTTCGATTCGCAATCCGTTATCTACAATACTTGACGAACACATTTTAACTAAACCTAATTACCTCAATTGGCTAAGAAATCTGAAAATCGTCTTGAATTCGGAAAGGATAGCATATACACTTACTGAGTTGCCCCCTGTTGAGGCTCCGACTAGCTGCACTTCTGAGGAATTGCAGACTTGCAAGGATTGATGTGACCATGACTTGAAAGCCAAGTGTTATATGCAGGCTTCTATTAATGATGAGCTGCAGAGGCCTTTTGAGGATGCAAAGAGTGCTGCTGACATTCATTTGCATCTCAAGGAGCTCTTTGGTGAGCAAATACGGCCTCTTAGGCATGCTACCGTCAAGGAACTGATCAATTTACGCATGCGAGATGGGGCCTCGGTCCATGAGCATGGCCTAAAGATGATTGGGCTTGTGGACAAGCTCATTGGCATGGATCTTATGTTGCCTTCGGAGTTGACCACCGACGTGTTGCTCTTGTCACTGCCTAGCTCATTTGATCTTTTTGTGATGAATTTCAACATGAACAAGCTGGAGCCTACCCTTGAGGAGTTGGTGAATATGCTTGTTACCTTTGAGTCCACCATCGAGAAAGAGAAGTCGGTTCTTTATGTGGGTTCTTCATCTGGTACGAAGACTGGTCCACATGGGAAGGGAAAGAAACGTTTTATCCAACATCCCAAGAATAATGTGCCCTTGAAGAGGCAAGCTCCGAATCCCATTGTGGCAGCCACACCAGTCAAGGCTGACAAGACTACTGATATCTGTCATCACTGCAAGAAGCTGGACATAGGATGCGTAACTGCAGAGAATATATTGCCCAGAAAGGTTCTGGAAATGGTATGTTCTATATGGAAGTAAACATTTCAATTAACTCTACTTCTTGGGTATTTGATACCGATTGTGGCTCACATCTCTGTAATGATTTGCAGGTGATGGGAAGAAGTAGAAGGCTAAGGGAAGGTGAGACCTTCTTGAGGATGTGAAATGTGGCAAGAGTTGCGGCCAAGGCTATTAGAGATGTTTACTTGCTTTTGAACAATGATTTTAAGTTAATTTTAAGAGATATTTTGTTTGTACCTGATTTGGTTAAAAACTTTGTTTCCATTTCTATGCTTGTGGATATTCTTGTTTATTTAGCAAATGTGTTTTCAACATTTACAAGAATGAATGTTTGATTGGTACGGGAGAACTTGAAAATGATCTCTATAACTTAAAATTGAAATATTTTCCACTAAACAATGTCCAAGAAAAAACAACAAAAAACAAGCAAAAACAAGATACTCTAAATTCGGCATGCTCAATTAGGACATATTTCCCTAAGAAGGATGAACAAGTTAGTGGGAGTGAGCATGTTTGATATGTCTGATATTAATTCTCTCCCAACTTGTGAATCCTGTATAAAACGAAAGATGATCAAAATTCCCTTTAAGGGCCATGTGGAGCGAGCCAAAGGGTTATTGGATTTGATCCATACCAATGTGTGCGGTCCGCTAAGCATCACCACTAAGCATGAACATGATTACTTCATCACCTTTACCGATGACTTTTCAAGGTATGGGTATGTGTATTTGATGAAATACAAATCTGAAGCCTTTGAAAGGTTCAAAGAATTCGGAAGTGAAGTAGAGAAATAATTGGGACGAAGCATCAAGTCACTTCGATCGGACTGAGGTGGTGAGTACTTGAGTGCCGAGTTCCAAGAGTATCTTAGGGAGAATGATATTCTCTCACTGTGGACTCCGCCTGCTATACCACAATTGAATGGTGTTTCGGAGCATCGTGACTTTGATGGACATGGTTCGGTCTATGATGGGGTTCATGGAGTTGCCACCATCCTTTTGGGGATATGCACTTGAGACAGCGGGACTGTTGTTGAACAATGTACATTCAAAGGCAGTTGATAAGACACCATATGAGATATGAATGGGTAAGCCTCCCAAATATTCTTATGTTAGAATATGGGGATGCCCTGCTTATGTAAAGCAGACAGTGGGTGATAAATTGGATAGTCGATCCATTTTATGTTACTTTGTGGGATATCCAAGGAATTCAGTTTGATATTATTTCTATCATCCCCAAGAAACAAAGGTGTTTGTTTCTAGGAATGCAACCTTTTTGGAAAAGAAATTTCTATTGGATAGAAAAGGGGAGATGATAGAACTCGAAGAGGTTCAAAAGATACCCATAATTGAAGAACACACACCCGAAGAGCCAAGAGAGGAGATACAAGCTCCTAGAAGATCCGAGAGAGTCTCGAGACCACCTATGGGGTATGATATGCTTCTTGAAGAGGGCTATGATGAGCCTAATCATGGATGTGATCCATTAACCTTCAAGGAAGCGTTATCTGATGATGATTCATCCAAGTGGCTTGAAGCAATGGAATCTGAGATGAATTCCATGCATTCGAACAAGGTGTGGAATCTTGTGGATCCACCTGAGAGAACTGTTCCCATAAGGTGTAAATGGATTTACAAGAGGAAACTTGGGGCGGATGGGAAGGTATTGACCTTCAAGACGCGATTGGTTGCAAAATGATATACTCAAAGACAATGAGTTGACTTTGAGGAAACCTTTTCTCCAGTTGCAATGTTCAAGTCTATAAGGATATTTCTAGACATAGCTACATGGTATGACTTTGAGATATGACAGATGGATGTAAAGACAGCCTTTCTTAAAATGGATATTAAGGAATAGATTTACATGTCTCAACCTGAAGGGTTTACATATGTCGGAAGTGAGCATATGGTATACAAACTTTAGATATCTATTTATGGTCTAAAGTAGGCATCTAGGAGTTGGAACCTCATATTCGATAGTACAATCAAAGAGTTTGGTTTTAATAAGAATCCTGAAGAACCCTGTGTGTATTAGAAGGTCAGTGGGAGTGCTATGACATTCCTGGTGCTTTATGTTGATGACATTCTACTCATTGGGAATGATGTAGGGATGTTGCAATCAACTAAAATATGGTTAGCGAGTAAGTTCTCAATGCAGGATTTGGGTGAAGCATCTTTTGTATTGGTAATACAGATCTATAGAGATAGATCGAGAATATTGCTTGGTCTCACCCAGTCCACATACAATGATGCCATCGTTAAGCGATTCTCGATGGATGAGTCCAAGAGAGGACATCTACCAATATGTCATGGCGTGTCCCAATCCAAGTCTATGTCTCTTAAGACTGATGTAGAGATAGCGGCGATGACACGCATTCCGTATGCATCCGCAATTGGTAGTATCATGTATGGGATGATATCTACACGTCCTGACGTGGCTTATTCATTAAGTGTAGTGAGTAGATATCAATCGAACCCTGGTCTTCCACACTGGAAAGCTGTGAAAGACATCCTCAAGTATTTGAGAAGGACCAATAAGTTTTTCTTGGTCTCTGGGGGTGTAGAACTTAAGTTGGAAGGCTATACCGACTCTAGCTTCAAAAGCAGTATCGATGACTCAAAGTCAACCTCTGGGTTCGTATTCATGCTCAATGGTGTTGCTGTCTGTTTGAAGAGTTTCAAGCAAGACAGTACTACGGATTCCACCATTGAGGCCGAATACATTGCTGCATCAGCTGCAGCAAAGGACGTTTCATCATAAAATTTCATAAATATTTGAAATGACATTTTAACATTTATTATAGCATTTAGGGCACTGCCAGGACGTCTAACATTTTTCAGGTGTAAAATGACTTTTTTCCCCTAAAACCCCAACTTTCCTAATTTATCCTTGGACCATAAAACGATGACTCAAATCCAACCAAATTTAACTTCTCACCTTAAAATACACCCATAAATATTTCTCACACGTAAACTTAAGCTTCTCGACTAGTTTCCCAATTCGTTTTCAAACTTAGTGCACATCTCAGTTTTGACTCGTATTAAGTCGAAATTTGAACCAAAGCTTAATAACACCTAACTATACCATATACAACCTAAATCAAGCCAATTAAGACCCTCGAACCAGCCTAGGACACCTACTGAATTTTAGCCCCTATTTTTCGAAAACCCTATTTTATATTTCCATGCAACCTTCGACCCTAGCCCTCGAGCAACAAGACCAATCCCTATGAACCCTTCCTAGGACCATGACTTAACCCTATGGAGCCTACTGGATGGAACTAAACATGCCTAGAAGCCGTAGCCTCCAAAGCCGATCGCCCCTAGCCAAACGCACAAGCCTCACGTCCCATCTCCCTTGTCTTTGACCAGCCATCGTGCAGCCACCCTAGGACCATCATACCGCCCCCTTGGGTCTGTTGGTCACTGATGAAACTTAAAATTAATAATTTATTATATGTTAAAACCTGTATTTTAAAATTTAAGTTTCATTAAAATTATAAAATTATGTTATTTTAGTATTTGTTTGTTTATATTTAATTGTCTTACTAAATATGTTTTATTTTCAGATTTTCTACGTGTTTGTAAAATAATGATAACTCAAGTTAGAAAATTCAAATGGAGGTGATTCAAACATGTTTGGAATCCTTGAGAAATTATCTACAACTTTGCAGAAGACATGATTGCCTAAAAAGTTCATTAAGATGATCAAATTGTGCAAATATCAAAAGGAGGACAAATTTACTTTTACTATGATCAGCATATAGTAAAAAAATCATAACTATTTCAATATTTAACCAAATGAGGTGAACCAAGTGGCCAAATTCATCTACAGACAAGTCCCCACATGTTTGCCGTTTTGAGCAGAGTCAAATTCGGTGATTAAAGTTGTGGAACAAAGCATTGAAAAAAGGGACATGAAATTGAACTTGGAGGAGACAAAGAATACTATTGCAACTACATGGCATTAATAAAAATTTTTACCATTTCTCTCATTTGGCCTATAAATAGAGGCCTTGTGCTAGCTTGAGAATCATTCTATCTCATTGTAAAATATAGTGTGAGTGTGTATCAAAGTTCTAAGTTCCAATATATTTTCTTTCATGTTCTCAACTATGAGTGATATTTTAGTGTTGATCAAAAGTAAGCTTATGGCAAGCTAAATCTATTATGTCAAGGGGAAGATGATGCATTCTTGGTGAAGTAAGATTGTTTATATTTTGTATATTCTTTCTTTATTTCTTTTCATTTAGCTAACTTATTTTTATTGTAGGTATAAAAATGAATTATTTGTTGTTATCAATTTACACCAAATGCTTGATACCATTAAAGTGGTTATCTTGATTTGTTGTTTAATTTTGATACAATAAATATTTCATCACTTATTATTATATATATATATATATATATATTTATATAATAATATCATAATATTTCATTTAGACGATAGCGTGGCTCTGTCGGTTGTTCTAAATGAAATATTATGATTTAATACTAACATCTAACAATCTAACATTTATTTTATCGCAACTAACTTTTATTTTTCGCATCTAACTTTTACTTTCTCGCAACTAACTTTTATTTTTCGCATCTAACTTTTACTTTCTCGCAACTAACTTTTACTTTTCCGCAACTAACATTTACTTTATCGCAACTAACTTTTACTTTACCGCAACTAACTTATTAAATGAATATATTTCATTTAGGCAATAGCATGGCTCTGCCGGTTGTTCTAAATGAAATATAATGATTTAATTTAACATTTACTTTATGCAATTATTTATTTATATAGTTATAATTATAATCATAGGTACCATATATAAAACATCGGTTAATTCGGTATTTTCTATAGTGGGAACTATATTATATTATGTGTGTGTTTAATTTTCTTGGAACCATTATTTATGGTGGTTTCTTTTGTTTTACTTTTAGTTAAACAATATTACATAAACCAAGAATAAATCCTCAAGCCTTGACAAAATTTATAATTTGTAAACTTCATTCTTGCATTTGGTAATCTATAAATTAATAAATTTAAACTCAAAATAACCTCTCTGAGGATCGATTCGTACTTACGAAATATATTACTTGCAGACAACCAACACTTGGGTGAATTATTATTTAAGTAGTAGCAAGTTTTTGGCGCCGTTGCAGGGGAGGTATAAATTAAGTTTATATTTGTTGATTATATTTTATTAATAAGTATTGTGTTGTTGTTTTTTTTTTTTTTGTATGAGTATTTGGAGTCGAAAAAAAAGTGGTAGACTTATTCGAATATCTGAAAATAATTTAAACATGGATGATAATTCAAATAATCAATATAATAATAATAATAATAATAATCAAGAACATGATCAATTAAGAACACTTAGGCACCACATGAACCCTATTAGAACTAGTGTCCCATCTTGTTTAGTTTTTCCTCCTGATGCATCTAATTTCAACTTCAAACCTCAAATTATTCAACTTTTACCAAATTTTCATGGCTTAAATTCTGAAAATACATATTTGCATCTAAGAGAATTTGAGGAAGTTTGTAACACTTATAATGATCAAAATTGTAGCATGGATATAGTTCGATTAAAGCTTTTCCCTTTTTCTTTAAAAGATAAAGCTAAAACATGGCTACAAAATTTAAGATCAAATTCAATAAGATCATGGGAAGAAATGCAACAAGAATTTCTCAAAAAGTTTTTCCCTTCCCATAGAACAAACTCTTTTAAAAGACAAATTACAACTTTTTCTCAAAAACAAGGAGAAACGTTTTATCAATGTTAAGATAGATATAAATAATTACTTAATACATGCCCACATCATGGTTTTGAAACATGGAGAATAGTTTCTCACTTTTATGAAGGTCTAATACCTAAAGATAGGCAAATGATAGAATTCATGTGTAATGGAACTTTTGAAGATAAAAACCCAAATGAAGCTATGAAATATTTGGATTCATTAGCAGAAAATGCTCAAAATTGGGATAATATAGGCACAATAGAACCACCAACAACTAAAAACAATAATTCTACAAATGGGGGTGATATCTATAATCTTAAAGATGATATAGATATTCAAGCTTAACTTGCATCTTTAGCAAGAAAAATTGAGTCATTAGAAATGAAAAAGAGTGGTCAATTAAAAAGTATTCAAGAAATTGTTTGTCATATATGTGATACACATGATCATGCTACAAAAGATTGTCCAACATTACCTTGATTTAAAGAATGTCTCCATGAACAAGCAAATTATGTTAACAATTATAAAAAACCAATACTAGATCCTTTTTCACCATCATATAATCCTGGATGGAAAAATCATCCTAATTTTAGTTAGAGGAATGATAATAATGCACAACTGCACAACAATATTTTCAAAATAACCAAAATCATCAAGGTTATATTCCTTATGTTACACCTCCATGAAAAACTTTGAAGATGTAATTCATGCATTTATCCAAAAGCAAGAGTCTATCAATATTGAAAACAGTCAATCTATGAGTGATTTGAAAGAAACTCTTGCAAAATTTGCATCTGCACTTAATATTCATGAAAAAGGAAAATTTCCATTTCAACCTCAACCTAATCCTAAAAATCAAAATCAAGAATTAAAAAATGAAAAAATTGATCAAATAAAATCTGTTATTACCCTTAGAAGTGGTAAAATAGTTAATGATCCATATAATAATGAAAACAAGGATCATTTAAAATCAAAGAGTAAGGATGATAATCCTGATACTTTTGAGAATGATGATAACTTAAATTTTACGAATAATATGGTGAATGATAAATCATCTGAAATAGTTAATAAGTCAAATAAACATCCACCATTTCCTCATGCATTAACAAATCATAAAAAACAAAAAAGTGATTCTGTGGGAACCCGGGCTCTAACTCGATTCTTTTTGGGATTAGTTGGATCTTTGCTAGAAAATGTGGGTCAAATTTTTGCTTTTAACATTAACTCAAATGTATATAAACATGCACAAGGTCTTTATTTATTTTATCTCTACAAACATAATATACATGTCTTGTCCAGTACATATTCAACAAACCAGTATTCAAATACAGTACATGACAAAAGTACAAACTACTAGTGTACATCTGCTATGCCCGTGATCACCACGCTATATCCATCTCTTATCTCTGTTGCGACCCAGATCCTGCCCTACCTGTTGTTATGCACACATATAGACACAACAACAGCCGGAAACTCCGGTGAGAATAAATCCCAGTATAAAACATGTATACATGCATGTCATGCAGTTTAATACAAATCATAACACATAATCAGTAATTATGACACATTAGTGAATACAGATAAAACAATCTGACTCTTACTCTTTAACTCGACTCGTATCTAAGTCTAGGGATCCCGGTGTGAATAAGATGTAACAGGTCTCCCACCTACTCTCCCCATCGTGGTGGCGTTACATCTTATTCCTAAACTTCAGTCTGGTCTGTATCGAAATCTACAATCGGAGTGAATCTGATCCGAAGCATCGATATCGCCGAACGTTTAGAAAATTGACGTATCTACCAATGACACTCCTATCTCAGTACATATATATAAATCAATATAAAGTACAAACAGAACAAGGATGTGATTTTGTTGGGAAACTCAAATTTAATCTCATTTGAGTTGTGTCTTCCCCAAACAAACATTGAATTATACCTTCTTGTCGTTCGTAGAAGTCGAAGTCTCGTATTCTTGATATCGAATCTGTCAAACCAAATCTGAAACGACATATATATAATGTAACGTCCGAAAAATCAGTCCACGTAAACCACATGCATGCAAAAATATTTTAATTGCTTAATTGTTTTATTTAACTTTTTTTAAATGCTTGCATGATATTTATTATATGATTAAATGTATAATTGTATGATTAAATGATAATATGACATGATTGCATTAAATTAAGGATTTTTCCGAATATTCGATAATAGGCAGGGAAAAGGAGACCGAGGACGACCAAGACAAGGATATGTATTCTTATTTAAATAATGGCAAGGCATCCTAATATGATTTAAAAATGATTTAATTTTTCCTAAAAATATTGGAGTTCGAATTATTTCACGAATCAAGCTCGATTTTTCCCGGGAAGCCGGTTTTGGGCAAACAAGGAGTTTTAAAAGATCAAAAATATTATTTTTGGGAAACTTATTTTATAAACTTTTATTATTTAATTAATTAGGTGTTATTGGGCCCAATTTTATTAATTTAAGTAGGTCCAATTACCCTTAATCATGCAAGCCGAAACCAAAGCCCATTAACATGTTAAATTAATTATAAATAAGTGATTTAGGTTTTGAAAACAGCACAATTCCTTGCACCATCAGCCGTGGATCACATTGCACACACAATTCAGATTTTTCAAATTTAGGAAGAAAGAAAAGCTTGTGTTCTTCTTCGTCCAACGTCGCACCCTCGCCGAAGATCGAATAATCGAGCGTTATAAACGCAAATGAACGTTTTCTAAACTCTTTTAACATCATACAAATCATAATATGCTTGATTTAAGTGTTTATGCATGAAAAATACGTGGGTTCGATTATTTTACAGTAAGTTGCGTATTTTTAAAGTTTTAATGATTTTACAATTATTTGAGAAACGATTTTGATTCTAACGAGTAAGCTGCCAAAACATGTTAAAATATGATTAAAATATTAGCAAAACATGTCAATTTTAACAAGAAAATCATGCTGGAACCGTAGGAAAATTTAGAAATTGGAACCGTGAGTTTGTTTGAGTCTTGTGTGAATGTTATTGATCCAAGGGGCTTGTTTCTTTGCATGGGGGCTTGGGACTCGACCAGGGCTGGGGGTTGGGTCCTAAGGGTCATGTTCTAGGTCTGGGTTGGGTCCTAGGGTGGCTAGGGTTCGAGTTTGTGGCTGGGGAAGGAGTTTACGCAGGGTGGGGCTCTTCTCGATGTAGTTTTCTGGTGGCCGAGAGATTCCAGGGGCTGGGGCTCGGTTGGGGCTGGGATAGGTGGTTCTTCAGAGCCCTAGGATGATGGGCAAGGGTCGGGCTAGGTGCTGGAGTAGTAGGCTCGACGCTGGTTGAACGAAACGTGAGGAAGCGCAGGCAGCAAGGAACGCGCGCAGCAGGTGTCTTCTGATTTTTGTGCTTCGGCTCTTGGGTTCAGGGCTTGGGTTGGTCCAGGCTAGGTCTTGGCATGGTCTAGGGTCCTTAGGGGTCGTGGGTGATCAGGGGTTTGAGGGCTGGAGGAGTCCTAAGCAAACTAGGAGTCCTTGGGCGAGGAGGCAGCATGCGCGCAGCTTGGGTCTGTTGGATTCAGGTGGCTCGCTGGTGTGTTCTAGGAATTGGGATGGTATGGGTATGGTATAAGCGTGGTCCAGGGATGGTGAGGGTCGTGTGGGCTCGGTGGTGGCTCGGTTGGAAGAGTCCTAAACTAGTTAGGAGTCCTATTGCACCAAGGAACTCACACACACACATGTGCAGATTATGGGGTCAAGTTGCAGCATGGTTTGGGCGAGCTAGGGCCTGGTTCTATGGGCTGGGCTTGGTTAGGAGGGTGCCTAGATGGGTTGGCTAGGTTTTGGCTCGAGATGGCTCGGGCGTGGCTCGAGTAAATTGGGAGATGGCTCGGGTGGTTCGGTAAGGGGTCAATATTTCGAATTTAAGAACTAAAATTGAATCCATGGGTCCACGGTGTGGTTCATGACTTGGAAAGGTAGGATAAATCATAAAAATGCTATGTTAAAAATTTGGGATCAAAATAACGAGTTTTGGATTTATTCGGAATTTAATCGCCGCGCGAAACGCTAATTAACGAGTTAATTGAAAAGCCTAGTTTAAAGCTTTTATAAAATTATGAAAAATTATATTTAAGCTTAAATAATTATTAAAAGACTAAGTTTTTAATTTGGGAATTTTATATTAAGATTTGGTTTAATTCGGGATTAAAACGCGTTAATATGTCTTATTTAAATATTAATTTAAAAGTCATCGATTTAAGCCAAATAAAAATACGAGAAAATTCATTTAAGCTTAAATAATTATTTAAAATATTCTAATGTAATTAAATGCGAGAAAAAGATAAATCCGAGAATTTTTACGTCCAGGGGCAAAACGATCTTTTTACGATTAGGAAAATACGAAAACGCTTGGCAGCATCCCGAAGGATCATAACGCATGTTAAATGATATTTTATGATTTATTATGATGATTTTGATGATAATATGTATTTTTACGATTTATGGTAAAGCTGTGCAAATTATACTGTCAAAAATGCTATTTTTGGAAAGCTGTCTTATTTTATGATTTTTAAAGAAAAGGAAAATATTTTGAGGGATGTGAATTGACTGTGACAAAAGATATGATATATGATTTGTGGGGGATCCGTTTATGTTGAGGACGGTGAACTTACAATTTTGTGGGGATGTCGTGAGGGGAAAAGGCCCCAGAGGGAGCCCATCTACGGGAAAAGGCCCCAAAGGGAGCCCATTTATGGGACAAGGCCCCAGAGGGAGCCCGTCTATGGGGGAAGGCCCCGAGGGAGCCCCGACGATCGTATTTCCATGGTGGAGCCTAGTGCACACCCCCATGGACCATGTGGAGCTAAGACTGCAATCGACCAAATGATAAAAGCTAATCACTTTCAAGGATCAAACTTCACCCAAAACGATATATAATTAAAATCTTATGATAAAAATGATTTTTATGATATATGATTTATGATGATGATTAAAGCTATTTTTAAAAGATTTATTTATGCTCAAAGTTATTTTTAAAATGATTTTACTATTTATGATTTATTTTTAATGGTTTATTTATGTTCAAAAGATTATTTTAAATAAAAATATGATTTTTAAATACATGTGAATGTATATGTATTATTTGTTAACCATGTTTAGAACGTGTTGAGTCTTTAGACTCACTAGGATTGTATGATGCAAGATTTGATGATTTTGGAGGCGGTGACGATTGAGTCGATCGAGTGCAGCAGTACACACCCGAGGGCCTTTATGTTTCCGCATTAGCTAGATAGAATTATGATTTAAAAATTTTGCTAATGATTTTTATTAGAGATATTTTTATGCTTTATTTTATTGTTAGCCGATCTTTTCAAAGATCGATTTAGGATTTTAATTCATGCTCTTGAGATTTAAATTGATAAATTATTATGATTCATGATTATGTTAAATTATTTTATTCAGTAATTTAGAATTTATGATTTAAGATTATAAAAAAAAATCGAGGTCGTTTCAGTTGGTATCAGAGCCGACCTCTCTTAGTACGGTGTGGTTCGGGGACGAACCAAGCGGAAGCTGGTGGGCATGTGAGGCCCGGGGCCGAAGAGGGCGGGGGGTGATCGCCGGTGCCATCAGTTGCACGGACAATGAACGGCTCCTGGCAGGCTTCTAGGTGGAGGGAACATGAATGAACCGACCCACACGGGAATGAGAGGGATTCCGAGACTGTTCAATGTAATGGACTGCACAGTTGAAGAGGGCTTAAAAGATTTGATTTGTACTACTCATATCACGAAGTTGCATCTTCTTTTCGGTAACTCATCACTTAAGAACTCTAAAGTTAAGCGTGCTTGACTTTGGGCAATTTTGGGATGGGTGACCTCCTAGGAAGTTTCCCAGGGTGCGTGTAAGTGAGGACATAAGCACGCTGGAAAGACCAGTCTTGATACAGTGAGGACAGTCATCGAATCTGAGGCGTTACAGTTGGTATCAGAGCCAAGGTTTTCCCCAAAGGGTTGTGTACTGTCACTTCGAGAAGCTCAAGAAGTCACGCCTCAAATATGTGAGTTTTTACTTCTTTATATTTATATGCTTAAAATTCTTTCAATGACTATATGATGCATGATATAAATATTAGTTGCATGTTGCATGAAAATTTTTAAAATGCATGTTGGTTACGTGGTTTGGACGACGTATACAGAGATGCCTCCTAGAAGGAATATGCTTAGGACTGATGAGGTTATAAAGGAGGAGAATATTCCACAGCCTCCACCTGTTCAGGATGCTAGTGCCCGTGTACTAGCCGGTATGACCCGTTTTTTTGAGCAGCACGTAGGGAATGAAGCAATGGGTAGGCCAGAGCCAGTATATGAGCGTTTCAGGAGGATGCACCCCGATGAGTTCCATGGAACTACTGATCCATTCGTGGCTGAGGGATGGATTAGATAATTAGAGGTAATCTTTCGTTATATGGACATGGCGGACGCCGATCGAGTTCGATGTACTATCTACCTGTTGAAAGGTGACGCTTCCTTATGGTGGGAGGGAGCGGAGCGAGGAGTGAATATGGCGACTTTGACTTGGGAAGGATTCAAGAGAGTGTTTTATGACAAGTACTTCACATCCGATGTTCGTTCTAGGCTTAAGAGAGAGTTTATGAGTCTCCGTCAGGGGGATTGGACTGTTGCTGAGTTTGTGCAGAAGTTTGATAGGGGTTGTCACTTTATGCCCTTGATTGCCAATGATGCTGCTGAAAAATTACGACATTTTCTAGATGGTTTGAGGCCGACTATCCGACGCGATGTGGTGCTTGTCGATCCTGCTGATTATACTACCGCCGTTGCCAGAGCTTTTAGAGCGGAGCAGTCATTGAAGGATATCGATTGGGAGATGCAGCGAAAGAAGAACCGTGCTCAGCAAGCTAATCAGAGTAATAAGAAGCCTTATTCAGGACCTCCTAAGCAACCAGAACCACCAAAACCACAAGGACAACCACCTAAAGGAAATGTTTCGAAAGCTGATGACAAACCACTTTGCAAGGAGTGCAATCGTCCACATTCTAGCAAGTGCATGTGGGGCACCTTCAAGTGCTTCAAGTGCGGGGAGTTGGGACACAAGGCTGCAGATTGCACCAAGCCTAGGCAACCCATGACCGGAAGAGTCTATGTGATGCAAGCTACAGAGGATGAGACAGAGCCGACACTACACTGATTTCGAGGTAACCTAACTGTTTAACATTTTTCGATGCTCTTCTTGCATGAAATGTTAAAATGGGTGATGGGATTTGATTGGGATATTGAAGAACTTGGAGGAAAATAGGATGCATGCACTACTTGAGCTGGATTTAGGAGTCGACTTTGAGAAATTTTTGGGTTAGAATTGCAATTTTCAAGATTTTGAGAACCGAATCGAAGAATAACATTTAAGCTAAATGTTAAGTTTGAGGTGGATAAGAGAATCTAAGCTTTGAAATAATCAAGTAAAGGAAAATTTCGAGGACGAAATTCAATTTAAGGGAGGGAGAATTGTAACGTCCGAAAAATCAGTCCACGTAAACCACATGCATGCAAAAATATTTTAATTGCTTAATTGTTTTATTTAATTTTTTTTTAAATGCTTGCATGATATTTATTATATGATTAAATGTATAATTGCATGATTAAATGATAATATGACATGATTGCATTAAATTAAGGATTTTTCCGAATATTCGATAATAGGCAGGGAAAAGGAGACCGGGGACGACCAAGACAAGGATATGTATTGTTATTTAAATAATGGCAAGGCATCCTAATATGATTTAAAAATGATTTAATTTTTCCTAAAAATATTGGAGTTCGAATTATTTTACGAATCAAGCTCGATTTTTCCCGGGAAGCCGGTTTTGGGCAAACAAGGAGTTTTAAAAGATCAAAAATATTATTTTTGGGAAACTTATTTTATAAACTTTTATTATTTAATTAATTAGGTGTTATTGGGCCCAATTTTATTAATTTAAGTAGGTCCAATTAACCTTAATCATGCAAGCCGAAACCAAAGCCCATTAACATGTTAAATTAATTATAAATAAGTGATTTAGGTTTTGAAAACACCACAATTCCTTGCACCATCAGCCGTGGATCACATTGCACACACAATTCAGATTTTTAAAATTTAGGAAGAAAGAAAAGCTTGTGTTCTTCGTCGCCCGGTCGTCCAACGTCGCACCCTCGCCGAAGATCGAATAATCGAGCGTTATAAACGCAAAGGCACGTTTTCTAAACTCTTTTAAGATCATACAAATCATAATATGCTTGATTTAATTGTTTATGTATGAAAAATACGTGGGTTCGATTATTTTACGATAAGTTGCGTATTTTTAAAGTTTTAATGATTTTACAATCATTTGAAAAACGATTTTGATTCCAACGAGTACGCTGCCAAAACATGTTAAAATATGATTAAAATATTAGCAAAACATGTCAATTTTAACAAGAAAATCATGCTGGAACCGTAGGAAAATTTAGAAATAGGAACCGTGAGTTTGTTGGAGTCTTGTGTGCATGTTATTGATCCAAGGGGCTTGTTTCTTTGCATGGGGGCTTGGGGCTCGACCAGGGCTGGGGGTTGGGTCCTAAGGGTAATGGTCTAGGTCTGGGTTGGGTCCTAGGGTGGCTAGGATTCGAGTTTGTGGCTGGGGAAGGAGTTTACACAGGGTGGGGCTCTTCTCGATGTAGTTTTCTAGTGGCCGAGAGATTCCAGGGGCTGGGGCTCGGTTGGGGCTGGGCTAGGTAGTTCATCAGGGCCCTAGGATGATGGGCAAGGGTCGGGCTAGGTGCTGGAGTAGTAGGCTCAATGCTGGTTGAACGAAACGTGAGGAAGCGCAGGCAGCAAGGAACGCGCGCAGCAGGTGTCTTCTGATTTTTGTGCTTCGGCTCTTGGGTTCAGGGCTTGGGTTGGTCCAGGCTAGGTCTTGGCATGGTCTAGGGTCCTTAGGGGTCGTGGGTGATCAGGGGTTTGAGGGCTGGAGGAGTCCTAAGCAAACTAGGAGTCCTTGGGCGAGGAGGCAGCATGCGCGCAGCTTGGGTCTGTTGGATTCAGGTGGCTCGCTGGTGGGTTCTAGGCATTGGGCTGGTATGGGTATGGTATGGGCCTGGTACAGGGATGGTGAGGGTCGTGTGGGCTCGGTGGTGGCTCGGTTGGAAGAGTCCTAAACTAGTTAGGAGTCCTATTGCACCAAGGAACTCACACACACACATGTGCAGATTATGGGGTCAAGTTGCAGCATGGTTTGGGCGAGCTAGGGCCTTGTTCTATGGGCTGGGCTTGGTTAGGAGGGTGCCTAGATGGGTTGGCTAGGTTTTGGCTCGAGATGGCTCGGGCGTGGCTCGAGTAAATTGGGAGATGGCTCGGGTGGTTCGGTAAGGGGTCAATATTTCGAATTTAAGAACTAAAATTGAATCCATGGGTCCACGGGTGTGGTTCATGACTTGGAAAGGTAGGATAAATCATAAAAATGCTATGTTAAAAATTTGGGATCAAAATAACGAGTTTTGGATTTATTCGGAATTTAATCGCCGCGCGAAACGCTAATTAACGAGTTAATTGAAAAGCCTAGTTTAAAGCTTTTATAAAATTATGAAAAATTATATTTAAGCTTAAATAATTATTAAAAGATTAATTTTTTAATTTGGGAATTTTATATTAAGGTTTGGTTTAATTCGGGATTAAAACGCGTTAATATGTCTTATTTAAATATTAATTTAAAAGTCATCGATTTAAGCCAAATAAAAATACGAGAAAATTCATTTAAGCTTAAATAATTATTTAAAATATTCTAATGTAATTAAATGCGAGAAAAAGATAAATCCGAGAATTTTTACGTCCAGGGGCAAAACGGTCTTTTTACGCTTAGGAAAATACAAAAACGCTTGGCAGCATCCCGAAGGATCATAACGCATGTTAAATGATATTTTATGATTTATTATGATGATTTTGATGATAATATGTATTTTTACGATTTATGGTAAAGCTGTGCAAATTATACTGTCAAAAATGCTATTTTTGGAAAGCTGTCTTATTTTATGATTTTTAAAGAAAAAGAAAATATTTTAAGGGATGTGAATTGACTGTGACAAAAGATATGATATATGATTTGTGGGGGATCCGTTTATGTTGAGGACGGTGAACTTACAATTTTGTGGGGATGTCGTGAGGGAAAAAGGCCTCAGAGGGAGCCCATCTACGGGAAAAGGCCCCAGAGGGAGCCCATTTATGAGACAAGGCCCCAGAGGGAGTCTGTCTATGGGAGAAGGCCCCCGAGGGAGCCCCGACGATCGTATTTCCATGGTGGAGCCTAATGCACACCCCCATGGGCCATGTGGAGCTAAGACTGCAGTCGACCAAAGGATAAAAGCTAGTCACTTTCAAGGATCAAATTTCACCCAAAACGATATATAATTAAAAGCTTATGATAAAAATGATTTTTATGATATATGATTTATGATGATGATTAAAGCTATTTTTAAAAGATTTATTTATGCTCAAAGTTATTTTTAAAATGATTTTACTATTTAAGATTTATTTTTAATGGTTTATTTATGTTCAAAAGATTATTTTAAATAAAAATATGATTTTTAAATGCATATGGATGTATATGTATTATTTGTTAACCATGTTTAGAACGTGTTGAGTCTTTAGACTCACTAGGTTTGTATGATGCAAGATTTGATGATTTTGGAGGCGGTGACGATTGAGTCGATCGAGTGCAGCAGTACACACCCGAGGACCTTTATGTTTCCGCACTAGCTAGATAGAATTATGATTTAAAGATTTTGCTAATGATTTTTATTAGAGATATTTTTATGCTTTATTTTATTGTTAGCCGATCTTTTCAAAGATCGATTTAGGATTTTAATTCATGCTCTTGAGATTTAAATTGATAAATTATTATGATTCATGATTATGTTAAATTATTTTATTCAGTAATTTAGAATTTATGATTTAAGATTATAAAAAAAAAATTCGAGGTCGTTTCATATAATGCACCATATCAACTTTTAACTCAAAAGGATACACATACGGATCAATATTCAATCTCGGTATATTTCGACAGCATAACGGCGTAAACTCGCGATACCGGTCAACTCAAACTTCAATAATCAGTAACCATAACTCATAATCCTCATCATAAACACATGATAGTACTCAAAATCTGCATAACTTAACACTAAACATGCTGGAAACAGTAACAATAGCATACAATGTCCGTTCTTCGATCCGGTTGCGAATATACGTTGCTTAAAATCTCAAGAACATATTATGGAGCTCAATTCATCATTCTCCCAACACATATATATATCAAAACATGTTGAAAGTGAACAGTACTTACATCCTCTTGTAGCCCTTGATGTAAGGAGCACAAATCTATGTTTGGATTGAAGTTTGGATTGCTAGATGTTGCACAAGCTCAATTATAGAATGGAAGGTACCATGCCTTTGCTCTGAAATCTCTCTCTCGGTTTTCTTGCTGCAATCTGGAGGAATGAAAGAGATAACATATATATTGCATGGCCAAGAACACATGGCTCATTCTTTAGATTACACATCTCGCGCATATGCGCGACATCACCTGCGCATATGCGCGAGACCTACTGGTCTCGGCAATGTCAATCTTAACTCCTCGCGCATATGCGCGCTTCATCTCGCGCATATGCGCCAAAGATTCTGGACGTGTCGCGCATATGCGCGTATCTACTCGCGCATGTGTGCCAATGTTTCTGGAAATGTCGCGCATATGCGCCGGACTGGTGGCGCATATGCGCCGAGCTCATCTCACACCAAAAATTGCATCTACTTTTCCGTCTCTTCCGGTCCGATACAATGCGTCTACAATCCCTTTAATTATCAACAAAACAAGTCTGATTATGATAATCCAATTCTCGGGCCTTACATTTCTCCCCCTCTAAGAAATGATTTCGTCCTCGAAATCGACTTCAATCAATCGAAGTATATACAAGATGCAATATAATCAAAACTGAATAAATACTCACGTCATAGAACTAGCTCGGGATATCTCTGTCTCATATCTGCTTCTGTCTCCCAAGTCGCTTTCTCGATGCCATGACGACTCCACTGGACTTTTACAAGTGGAATAGTCTTCGTCCTGAGCTGCTTTTCTTTCCGATCAAGAATCTGTATCGGTTGCTCAACATAACTCAACGTCTGATAAAGCTCGGCTTCGTCTGGCTGAATGACATGAGAAATATCTTGCATATATCTACGTAACATCGATACATGAAAAATGTCATGTATCCCAGACAAAGAAGGAGGAAGAGCCAGTCGATATGCTCGATCGCCAATCTTCTCAAGAATCTCGTAAGGACCGATGTATCTAGGAGTCAACTTTCCACGCTTGTCAAATCTGACAATGCCTCTGAAAGGAGAAATCTTCAAAAACACTCTGTCTCCTTGTTCAAATACTAACGGTCAACGTCTGATATTGGCATACTTGGCTTGTCTATCCTGTGCCGTATTCATTCTCTTCTGGATTATCTTTACCTTCTCAGTCATTTCACGAATCATATCAGGCCCAAGTTCTGGTACCTCAGAAATATCATCCCAGTACAACGGAGATCTGCACTTCTTGCCATACAAGGCTTCAAACGGAGCCATCTCAATGCTCGTCTGATAGCTGTTGTACGAGAATTCACAAAGTGGCAGTGAATCTTGCCAACTAGTGCCGAAATCTAGCACTACAGCTCTCAACATATCCTCTAAAGTCTGGATAGTCCGCTCTGACTGTCCATCTGTTTGGAGATGATAGGCAGTACTCAGGTGCAATGTCGTACCTAAAGCCTGCTGCAAACTGTGCCAAAAGTGTGAAGTGAATCGTGGATCACGATCTAATACGATAGACTTCGGCACACCATGCAATCTGACTACCTCTCTGACATACAACTCTACCATCTGATCGTGTCGATATGTCATTCTGTATGGAATAAAACACGCTGATTTGGTTAATCTGTCAATAATGACCCAAATCGCATCACAGCCCCGGGATGATCGAGGTAACTTCGTCACGAAATCCATGGAAATGTGATCCCATTTCCACTCAGGAATCGATAAAATCTGAAGTAAAACTCCGGGCTTCTTTCTCTCAGCCTTTACCTGTTGGCAATTTAAGCACTTAGACACGAATTCTGTAATATCTGACTTCATCTGTTTCCACCAGAATTGTGTCTTCAAATCGTTGTACATTTTCCAGCCACCAGGATGAATACTAAACCGACTACAGTGCGCTTCTGACATCCGGTTATTCACATACATAACAAAATCATGTACCTGATACTCAGACTGATGTCCTGATCTGACCATATCAATCGACTTCTGCACATCCTGATCAGTTCTTTGGGCTTCCTTAATTCTCATAATCAAATCTGGCTCAACTTGAATCGTAGCAAGTTTCAATAGTCTACTATCTGTGTCAAATGCTAAACCAGACAAACAACAATCTTCAACTAAATTCGAAACACCTATCGTCGATAAGGATAGGGCACATACCTTTTGCAAAGGCCCTCGAACTTTTTGCTTGAAAATTTGCGGAAAATTAAAAATTTTCTTTTTAAAGAACTTAAGTGGCCTCATTCATAAAATCACTGGTGAAACAAGTTCAATGTTTCAAAATATTGCAGCGGAAGAAAATAAAGTTTGCCAAAAATCACAATTTAAAAAAATATCCAACGACTGATAAAATGTTTGCGGAATAAAATAACAACTGCTGCTCTGAGGTCCTCGGGTGCCACTACTGCCGACCCAAGCTGGCTCACTGGTCCCCGCCCTCGGCCCTGGCCTCATCAGTACCTACAACAATCAAGTCTAGTGAGCCTAAAGACTCAGCATGCATATATCGCAGGTAACGAGTAAAAATCTAAATTAAAATATGCATGAGTTAACATATCCTGTCCTGAGGCATGCTGAAAATAATCTGTACTGAGCAATTATAATACGTGCATAACTGAAATGATAATCACAGTAAAAAAATGTTTGCTCCTTGGAGCCTGTACTGAAATAACTGGTAAAATTTTCTGTTGAGATTATGTTTTACGCCTGTGGCCACTGCACTAAGCTGAACTGATCGGTAACTGGCTACCGGGGAGGCTGAAACTGAACTGAGCTGGCCGGTCACTGGCGACCGGGTGGTACCATACTGAACTGATCGGTCACTGGCGACCGTATAAAATAACACTCCCACATAGTGAATGAACCACAAGCCATATCGCATAAATCTCAAAAATAATCATTTTCTATTTAATGCACGTAAAATAATTAACTGGCATAATGAAAATGTCCCGTAATTTTACCAACTGGATTGGATTGGATCGTCCCCAGGCTCGCTGCAACCTAACTGTGCTATGAAAAATATGCAATAGCTTAAACTTGACCAACTATGCAATTTACGTTCAAAAGATGCGACTATGACGCCTAATGACTTCGTATTTAGTCATGACTCCGAACCAACCTGAACCAACACTGAACCGACGTATAGTCATGATTAAAATACGCTTAAAATACTGAAATGATGCACCTAAAATGATTAGGGTCGAAATCTAGGTGAAATGGAGGCCAAAACATGAAACGCTCTTTCGAGAGTCAATTTGGCACATCGCACCGTAAATTCTCGTACGACCTCAAAAATGAACCGAATCACAAACGGTCGAAAACATGACCTTCCCAACTCAAAGGGGCATCGTCCAGTCCAAGGCCATAGGCTAAAAGCCAACCAAGAACTCAAACGAGCCACCGAACCGTCACAGCAACTTGCTGTAAAATTCCAGCAACTGTACCATCGCGTATCTTGTGTTGTTTTCGAGACTACCGGCCATTGGGGGCGTGAACCACCGACCAGAGACTCTTACCAACATCCCAAGGAATGATTCGAACCATGGCTAAGGGCCTTAGGCCAGCCACAATCCGCATCACACCATAACTCAACCGAAACTCCAACCGAGAACCAACGTGCATGCGTGTGTAGTGTTTTGCGTCGTTCCAGTGGCCATTTGATTGACCATGGCACGATCTAGACATCTAGAAGAATGGTATGAACCGTGGCTAAGGGCCATAGGCCAACCAAGATCCATACCAAGCAACCAAAACCGAAACCGTATATGCTGAAATTGTAAGGGCCGAAGGGACATAGGGGCGGTTGTGATGTTTTTATTAAAAACCGATGAGCCATGGACCAAGCCACCAAAATGGCGACTTAGTCACGTCTTAGGCATGCTAGGGGAGTGATCTAACCATGGCTATAGGCCCCTAGGGCAGCCAAGATCAGATCCTTCCTCCTTGCCAACAAGCTGAATTTCGAAACTCAAATGGACCAAATGAGAAGTTGCTGTCCATTTCTGAATTTCCAGCAACCAGGGGCTTGAACGAACGGACCAATCTGATCCTAATGCATACTATTACATGTATTGAGGTGCCTTGGGAGCCTGGAGTCGAACCAATCACCTGAAACTCACAAACCAAGAAAAACGTGAAGCTTGCCAAGAAATATCAAAAATTCTGCATGTGTTGTTTTCAAAAGTTTTGACATGGATCTCGATTTTTGCTTGAATAAACATGATCATGTACTGAAAAATAAATGATAATATGACTTGATTGAGGTTTAGAAAGAATCTAGACATGCCTGGTTATCGTTTGAAATGAAAACGAAAAGAAGAGACGAGACGGCGCGGAGGAGACGGAGTTGCTTGCTTTTCTTCCTTCCTAAGCTCTCGATTTTTTTCTCTCTATTATTTCTAGCTATGCCTCACATATTTTACACTGAAAAGAGGTCTGATTTTTGGTGGTGATGGAGGGGGAGTGATGGTTATGAAGGTGAGGAGAAGGGTGCACAATAATAGGATCATGTCAAGACTAAGTCTTCTCATTTTGAATTTTGAATTATGGTTTGATATCAAATGAGTTGGTGGATGCTTCTAGGAGGTAGTGGCCGATTTCCTCCCTTGATATCTAGACTAGGATGTGCCCATTAATTAATTAAATTGTGCTCCCAAAAATCCTAGAATTATCCTACTAATTACATGCAAAGAATTGGTCAAAATGTTGATGAGTTGGCAATTGAGTTGCCTAGCAACTATGGGGCCGAAATTATGCTAATAAAATGAGTGGGAAGTGTTGGTTATCTAGTCAACTAATAATCCTTGAAAGTCTTACTAATCCTTTAAATAATTTAGTGAGCTAACCCCTTAATTAAATAACTTAAATGAGTTCATTTCTTAATCACCTCAAATAATTAAATTAAATCCTCAAACCTCCCTTTCTAACTTAAATGAACATAGTTGCTAGCTAAATTAACTTCTGGAAATATTTCTCGAATCTTAAATTCTATCTCCAAACTCCAACTCCGGTCCGGCTTCACTGAAATAACTGAAATGCTAAAAAATCAAACTACTGAACTGAGATAATAAAATAATTAACTTCAAAGAAATGCATTTAAAATAATCATGCAATGAAGTCAATTAAATTTAAAAAATCTAGAATTATGCATGGCTTATACGTCCATTGATTTACGGATTCTACACCTTTTGACTCAAGGCATCTGCTGCTGCATTTGACTTCCCTGGATAGTATTTGATTTCGCAATCAAAATCTTTCAACAAATCGAGCCATCTACGCTGTCTCATGTTCAACTCTGACTGAGAAAACAGATACTTCAGGCTCTTGTGATCAGAGTAAATCTCAAATTTCTCGCCATAAAGATAGTGACGCCAAATCTTCAATGCCAAAACGATGGCCGCCAATTCAAGATCATGAATGGGGTATCGACTCTCGTGTGGCTTCAGCTATCTAGAGGCATATGCGATCACATGACCTCGCTGCATAAGAACACATCCCAGCTCTCTGTGAGATGCATCACAATATACAACGAAATCGCCAGTACCCGAAGGAATCATCAAGACAGGTGCACTGGTCAGCCTCTTCTTCAACTCTAGGAAGCTAGACTCGCAATCCTCAGACCATACAAACGGAGTATTCTTTTGCGTTAACTGGGTAATCGGCTTCGCAATACTGGAGAAATCTTTGATGAATCGTCGATAGTACCCTGCCAAACCCATGAAACTGCGTATCTCAGGCACAAAAGTCGGTCTCGGCCAACTGATCACAGCTTCAACTTTACTCGGATCCACAGAAATACCGTCTCCAGATATGATATGACCCAAGAAGATAACCTGTCTCAGCCAAAACTCACACTTTGACAGTTTAGCAAATAATCTTTCATTTCTCAACGTCTGCAACACAATTCTCAAATGATTGGCATGTTCATTCAGATTCTTAGAATAAACCAAGATATCATCAATAAAAACAATCACAAACTCATCCAAATACCTCTGAAAGACACGGTTCATCAATCCATAAACACCGCTGGAGCATTCGTTAAACCAAAAGGCATGACAACAAACTCATAATGTCCATACCTGGTTCGGAATGCTGTCTTCGGTATGTCAACATCTCCAGCTCTCAGTTGGTGATATCCCGATCGCAAATCAATCTTGGAATAGACAGATGATCCCTGTAACTGATCAAATAAATCGTCAATACGCGGCAATGGATATTTATTCTTCACCGTTGCTTTATTCAGTTGCCGGAAATCGATGCATAATCTCATGGAACCATCCTTCTTGCGCACGAATAGCACTGGAGTGCCCCAAGGAGATAAATTGGGTCTGATATATCCCTTGGCTAGAAGATCTTCTAACTGTGCTTTCAATTCTTTCAACTCTATCGGCGCCATCCTATACGGAGCTTGGGATATAGGAACGTTACCTGGAATAAGATCAATGCTAAAATCTACCTCTCGGGCTGGGGGTAACCCTGGGATCTAATCTGGAAATACATCTGCAAACTCTCGTACTATTGGCAAATCTGCCAATGTCGGCCTCGATCTCTTTAGGTCTACAGAGTAAATAAGGAACCCCTCTGCTCCTTTCTGTAGTAATCTACTCATAGTCAAAGCAGATACTAAGGGAATCCGAGATCTGGAACCCTTAACGTAGAATTTCCATTCTTCTGTCATTTCAGGTCTGAATCTGAAAATCTTGTGAAAACAGTCTACGGTGGCTCTGTACTTAGTTAACATGTCAATCCCGACAATGCAATCAAAATCAGATAAGCCAAGTACAAAACAGTCTAAATCAATCTCATGTCCTTCAAACTGTAGTATACAATGTCTAACTGATGTCACAGATATCAACCCACTTCCCAACGGAGAAGTAATAGACACTACAACAGACAATGACTCGACATGCAATGCATGTATCAACGCAAAACGTTCTGATATGAATGTATGTGATGCACCTGTATCTATCAACACATATGCAGGATAACCGCAAAAAAAACAGTTACCTGCAATCACATCGTCTGGTGCATCTTGGGCTTGCTCCTCCGTCAATGCAAACACCTGAGCCTATTGTCTGGGAGGTTGGCTCATTGTCTGGCCACCTCTGGCTCTAGGCTGGGACTATGTAGGCGTTGGCTGAAAGGAATGGACAGACGAAGCTTGCCTCTCAGGCTGAGTCACTGATGCAGATGACCCTGCACCCTGAAATCTCTGTGTACCTCTCTGTGGACAGACTTTGGCGAAATTTCCCTGTTGCCTACATATGTTACATCTGCCCATCACTCCTTGACACTGCTCTGTGGCATGTCGTCCTCCACAAAAACGGCAGTATACACCTGCATACTCTGCACTCTGACCAGGACCTCCCTGCCGGGGTCCACTAGAGCTCGACGAACTACTCTCTGATCTCTTGAACTGCTTGCCTTTAGCTTTCAAAGAATCTTTCTTGCTACTACTACTGTAAGGCCCGACAAATTTATCCGGTTAATCTGAAAAGATTTGGCGATAATTATTATAATTTATGGGTGATAATTGATACGATTATAGACGGAACGGATCGGACTGGGAAAGACGAAAGAAAATCAAAAGAGGTGCAAAGATAAGTCCCCGCGCACATGCGCGACTTGAATGCGCGCACATGCGCGGAACGTCCAGAATGATCGGCGCATATGCGCGACGTAAACGGCGCACATGCGCGGGTTGGGCAGAATGATCGGCGCATATGCGCGACATAGATGGCGCATATGCACAAGCCAACAGAAGATGCTGGTCGAACTACCAGCGCATATGCGCGAACAAGGTCGCGCATATGCGCGCAACGTGCAGAACATGCACAACGCCACTTGCCCTTGTATCATGCAACATATGTATATATATATATATCAGCATGTGAATTCCTTCAGAAGAAAAGGAAACGAGGGCCAAAGAGATTTTCAGATTTTAAAGCATAGATTCGTGATCTTGTGAAATCCGTCCGTTCGATTTTAAATCCGACTTTAGTACTATGTTCCTATCAGCGCAGGCTACAACTGGACGTAAGTTTTGTTACGTTTAGACATGATTTGATATTGTCAGAATTGAATATGAATCAGCTATGATGTTTCTGCTACAATAGGCATTGTATAATTGAAGTCAGATTAAAGAATAGACTGATTATACAATTGTTATGATTTTCAGAGTTGAATTGATTGAGATTTGATATCAGAGTTGAGTTATTACTGAATTTAAGTGTACCGATATTGAGATTAGGAATTGTATTGATACTGATTATGAATTCTGGTAGTATCTCTGTGATGTTGAGATTGACGGGGTTATCGAGACTGTATCGTTATGCCGTCGAAACATCAGTTGATTTAGATTGATCAGATTCAGTAATGATTTCGATTGTATCGTGATATCGTTGATATGAATTAGATTGTACCTTGTTCAGATATGGATCAGATTATATACTGATTTGAGTATTGATCAGAACCGGTTTTGAATCAATTTATATACTGATATTGTATTTATGCGATTGTCATTGCCAGACTGGGTATGGACAGATTGACATACAAGACTTCGTCTTCATCAGATCGTGAAGAGAAAGGTATAAATTGATGTTAATTGGGAGATCGACTTGAGTTAGATTTAACTCGAGTTTCCCTAAACCACATACTTGTAAGGTATTGTTTTTATACCTTTGTGTTTTAATGATTATGTTTACTCTATTGAATTAGAAGTAGAAAGCAGAGAGCTATCGAGTGAGAGTCACTGACAGAGGGGTTAAATTTTGACAGTATAGTCACTGACCCATTGCACATTGTCAGACTAGGCTTAGTCTTCGTAGATACGCCAAGGCACTGGACGTTTGGTGTATCGATATGCTTAAGATACAGACATTGTTCTTATTGTAGATTATTCGATACAGCTAGACCAAAGTCCAGAAATAAGAACGTACCGCCACTGCGACTGGTAGTAGTAGGTGGGAGACTTGTTACGTTCTTATTCACCGGGATCCCTAGATTAGAATGAGAGATGAGGCGAGTCTTAGATATTGAGACTAGAATTTGATTTACAGATCCGTATTGATTTATGTTTCGTAGACTACGATTCATGTTTTATTTACAGACTGGTATTGATACATGTTGTTTGATTATGCTACATGTGATAAGATATAATTCATGCTTTTATGTTAATTCAGTTAACTGCATGTATACATTATTTATACTGGGATTTATTCTCACCGGAGTATCCGGCTGTTGTCTTGTTTTGTATGTGTGCATGACAACAGGTGGGACAGGATCGGGGTCAGGAAGATGATGAGAGAAGATGAGTTTAGAGTGGTGATTCCGGACTTATTGTAGATTTGGTTTAATACTTGAAATTTAGTAGTTGAACCTTAGACTAGTTTGAATAATTGTTGTACATTATTGTACTTATATACTGAGATGTATATTAGTTACATTCCATTATGCTCCGCACTTGCCTTTTAAAAAGAAAATTTTTTAGACCCTGATTATCTGAATTGATAATTAACTCCCAAAGATGATTAAGAAAATGATTACCGTCCGGGTCCCCACAACAGGTGGTATCAGAGCGATAGATCCTTTAGATTGAGATAGAAGAGAATGAGCGGGGTAGATTGAGTTTTCTTTCCTTGCATGTGATTGCTAGCAAGAGATTTATTTTAATGTTGACTTACATTGTGTGTGCTAGCATGACATTATGCTTTACTACTTTGAAATATATGTTATCTAATTATCTGATTTGAATTGGTAATATGTATTATTGAGTATGAATCAGATTTGATTCTTGATCAGCAGTAAGATGATCAAAGAAAGATTGGAACAGATTTGTAGTATTGGGTTACTAATGGTTTTGATAAGCAGATATACCTCCACGGAGAATTCCAAAAAGGGGTAGTACTTCGACTAAACAGATAGATGTATCAGAAACTCGGATGGAAATACAGTTGGAAGAGTTTCAGTTATTTCAGCCGCCGATTCTGAGTGGTATCGAGACGTCTGAAGATTGTGAGAACTGGTTTGATGACATAGAAATACTGTTTGATTTACTTGATTATCCAGATGAGCAGAGAATTAAACTGATATTCCACCAGTTACGAGAGACTGTCAGGACTGAATTTTTTCGAAGATTTTTCTCAATTTCGTACCGAGAGGACAAGAAAGAAAAGTTTGAGAATTTGAGACAAGGTCAACTGAATATTGAATGATATGTTGCTAAATTCTCTACTCTACTGCGTTTTGCTCCTCATGTAATTGGAAATGATGAAGCTGTAGCGGATCAGTTCATCGGAGGATTGAACTCGGAGATAGTTGCATTGATGAATATGCAGCGACCTTATCATTTTGCTGATGCCTTGAGTAATGCGAAGAGAGCGGAGGCGAGTCTGATTAGACAACTAAAAAGGGTGTGTGCGATGCAACCCCAGACACAGCAATCCCCTCTCCGATTTGAACGCGGCAGCACGAGTGGAAAGCAAGATTTGCTGAAAGCTCGAAAGAAACCATTCAAGAAGTCAGGGAGCGGACTGAACGGTTCAACTAGCTCCAGTGGTTCCAGCCCAAGTTATACTGGAGTGTATTGCAGGATTTGCGGAGGGAGACATTCCACAGAGAAATGCCAGGGAGTGACTGGTAGTTGCCATATTTGTAGACAGCCGGGACACTTTGCTAGAGTTTGTCCTCAGAGAAGTTCCCGAAGATTTTAGGGAGCAGAAGACCGAGGAACAGACATAGGACACACCTGATGATAGAGTGGCATGTATTGTTCTTTTATGATTATATTGCATAAGTATTGATATATACTAATGCATTCCCTACGATTATCTTTGACTGAGTTGCATTGAGATATGCTGTATCTGTTGAGTCTGATTGTACTGTAGTATTGATTCCCTTATTTTTTTTGGAAAGAAAGATTGATATCAGAGATTTCTGTGAAATATTGTATACTACGGTAAGATGAGAATGAGATTGAGTTAAATTATGATGTACTTGTGTTTTCTGATTTGATTGCATTATCGATATTAATATGCTGAACAAGTACAGAACTATTATAGATTCCGTTCGGGAGAGTATAAGATTCAGACCAGATATGGCTGATGAGTAGAGATTTCACGGTAAGGATTCTAGATTTAGAATTCCTTTGATATCTGTGTGTTGTCTATGACTCGATCGATACAGAAAGGAACAGATGATATCCTTATGTATTCAGTAGATGTACTGAAGTCGAGTCTAGCATTGGCAGATTTGGCAGTGATGTACGAGTTAGCTGATGTTTGCCCAGGCAAAATTTCAGATTTGCTTTATATCAGAAAGATAGATTTCAGAATTGAATTGATATCAGGTACTGTTGTTGTTTTAGAATTCAATACAGAAGGATATTGAATGTACAGAATGATACAGAATGAGTTGAAAGAATTAAAAGATCAGTAGAAGAGTACCGACCAGGAGTTACATCTGATTTAGTGTTTCTCTATGGCATGTTTCAGTATGTTTAAAGATATTCTGTTGATTTCATGCTGGTTGTATCTATGATATTTTGATATACTTACAGCATCTGATTGACTGAATCGAATATCTGAAGATTGTATTAAATACTCTGAAAACTGTAGTTATTGTATACAGAAATTATTCAGATATGAATTCTGCTTGAAACAGATTGTATTCAGAATATGCGATATCTGAAGTTAGTATACCGATTGATTTTGACACAGTTGAGATCAGAATCAGTGACTGAGAATGATACCGATATCAGACATATCAGAAATATCAGAAATATCAGAAATTTCAGAAATGTCAGAATTGTCAGAAATTTATTTTTGGTCTGAGTTGGCAGATTATCTTATACGTGTGGGGACCCGGGCTCTAACTCAATTCTTTTCGGGATTAATTAGATCTTTATTCAAAAATGTGGGTCAAAATTTTGCTATTTAATTCAAATGTATATAAACAAGCACAAGATAGTTCCTTATTTTATTTCAATAAACATAATTACACGTCTTGTTCTAATACATTCATATAAACCAGTGCTTAATACAAACTACAACCACAAGTAGTACAAATCTAGTAAGAAACAACTAGTAATCTTCAGCGCCCGAAGTCACCAGGCTATCTCGAACTCATCTCTGTCGTGACCCAGATCCTCCCCCACCTGTTGTTATGCACACATACAAACATAACAACAGCCGGAAACTCCGGTGAGAACAAATCCCAGTATAAAACATATATGCATGCTAATACATAATCATAATTCATGCATGAAAGCAATAACAATGGGTTCCATAGTCTATGAAACCAATCTAAATGAGCATGCGATTCAAATCAAATAATGTCTTGACTCGACTAGACTCTACTCTAGGGATCCCGGTGTGAATAAGACGTCACTGTCTGTCACCTACCCTCCCAATCGGGGTAACTGTACGTCTTATTCCTAGACCTCGGCCCTGTCTATATCGAATGTCTACAATCAGAGTGAATCTGATCCGAAGCGTCGATACCACCGAACGTCTAGTTTGGCAAGTCTGCCAATGACTCTCCTATCTCAAAGGCTTGAATATAATCTATAAACAAGACATCATCATATCAAGAGATTTGAAAATAAATCTATAAACAAATCAAGTTCATATCAAAAGATAAACAACAATTCTAGTATGTGATTTGGTTGGGAAACTCAAATTAAATCTCATTTGAGTTGTGTCTTCCCCAAACAAAACATGAATTATACCTTTCGTCGCACAATGTCTGTCGATGTCGAAGTCTCGATGACGAATCTGTCACTATCAAATCAGAAATGGAAATGTTGATACATATTCTATCAATCTCTAATCTCAATCAACACATATCCAATTCAATACTTGACCTCGGTACCATTTGACGGCATAACAACGTAATTTCTCAATACCGGTCAATCCAACTCCTACATATATCAATAATTCATAGGTCTCAACTCATAATCATCATCATAAGCATATGATAGTACTCAAAATCTGCACAAGTTAACTCTAAACATGCTGGAAAATAATAACTATAGCATACAACATCCGTTCTTCGATCCGGTTGCATTTCCACGATATCAATCATCTCAAGAACATATTATCACAAGTATATCAGCATTTCTCCAACATGTATACTTCAAAACATGTTAAAACTTACCCAAACTTACATCCTTTTGTAGCCATTAAAGAAAGGAGCAAGGTTCTATGCTTGGATTAAAGTTTGGATGTGTAATTCTTGTACAAACTAGCTTTAAAAGAAGAGAACATTCCCTTTCCTTAAACTTTTTCCTTTCTCTCGGTGGTCTCAGCTGTGCTAGGAGAGAAATGAAGACACACACTATATATATCTTGCATGTTGAGGGGCAAGTGTCATATTTTTCAAGTAACACGCATGACCGCGGGTGCGGTAGTTCAGGAACCGCGGGTGCGCTCAAGCTTCGGCGGTTCATCCACTTTCCAAAATCGACGACCGCGGGTGCGCTACATATAAAACCGCGGGTGCAGTGACATCAACGCGGGTGCGGTTACGTTTGAACCGCGGGTGCGGTATCATTTCTGTAAATACTTTCCAACTCTCTGTCCATCAACCGCGGGTGCACTCTTTCTTGGACCGCGGGTGCGGTGACCCTACTATAAAAATGACTAACTTTTTGTCCATGCACCGCGGGTGCGGTGCTTCTCTAGGCGCGGGTGCGGTCCCTTTCTTCAAGCAACACTTCATCTTTTCATTTTATCCACATACAATCTAGGGCATTACATTTCTCCCCCTCTTAGATATTAGTTCGTCCTCGAACGTGAAATCAATTAATCAAAGTATGTAAAAACAGCAGTAAAATCAAAAGCTGAATAAATACTCACATCATGAGAATAACTCTGGATATTTCTGTCTCATATCTGCTTCTGTCTCCCAAGTCGCTTCCTCGGTGCCATGACGACTCCACTGGACTTTCACTAGGGGAATAGTCTTCGTTCTGAGCTGTTTCTCTTTCCGATCAAGAATCTGTATCGGTTGTTCAACATAACTCAATGTCTGATCCAGCTCAGCTTCGTCAGGCCGAATGACATGAGAACAATCTGGCATGTATCTACGCAGCATCGATACATGAAAAACGTCATGTATCCCGGATAGAGAAGGAGGAAGAGCTAGTCGATATGCTCGATCGCCAATGTTTTCAAGAATCTCGTATGGACCGATGTATCTAGGAGACAATTTCCCACGCTTGCCAAATCTGACAATGCCTCTGAAGGGAGAAATTTTCAAGAATACTCGGTCTCCTTTTTCAAATACAAGCGGTCTACGTCTGATATTGGCATATTTGGCTTGCCTATCCTGTGCCGTCTTCATTCTCTTTTGAATGATCTTCACCTTCTCAGTCATTTCCCGAATCATATCAGGCCCAAGTCCTGGTGCCTCAGAGATATCATCCCAATATAGAGGAGATCTGCATTTCTTGCCATACAACGCCTCAAACGGTGCCATCTCTATGCTCGTTTGATAGCTGTTGTTGTACGAGAATTCACACAACGGTAGTGAATCTTGCCAAATAGTGCCGAAATCTAGCACTACAGCTCTCAACATGTCCTCTAAAGTCTGGATAGTCCGCTCTAACTGTCCGTCTGTCTGGGGATGATAAGCAGTGCTCAGGTGTAATGTCATAACTAAAGCCTGCTGCAGACTGTGCCAAAAGTGAGAAGTGAATCGTGGATCACGATCTAATACGATAGACTTCGGCACACCATGTAATCTAACTACCTCTCTGACATACAATTCTGCCATCTGATCGTGTCGATATGTCATTCTGTATGGAATAAAACACGCTGATTTGGTCAATCTGTCAATAATGACCCAAATCGCATCACAGCCCCGGGATGATCGAGGTAATTTCGTCACGAAATCCATGGAAATGTGATCCCATTTTCATTCAGGAATAGACAAACTCTGAAGTAAACCTCTGGGCTTCTTTCTTTCGGCCTTCACCTGTTGGCAATTTAAGCACTTAGACACATATTCGGCAATATCTGATTTCATTTGTTTCCACCAGAACTGTGTCTTCAAGTCGTTGTACATCTTTCTGCCACCAGGGTGAATGCTGAACCGACTACAGTGCGCTGCTGACAATATTTGTTGTTTCAACTCTGAAGCATCTGGCACTACAATACGGTTATTCACATACAGGACAAAATCATGTACCTGATATTCAGACTGATGTCCTGATCTGACCATCTGAATTGACTGCTGTATATTCCGATCTGTTCTTTGGGCTTCTTTGATTTTCATCATCAAATCTGGCTCAACTTGAATCGTGGCAAGTCTTAATGGTCTACTATCTGTGTCAAATGCTAAACCAGACAAACAACAATCTTCAACTAAATTCGAAACACCTATCGTCGATAAGGATAGGGCACAAACCTTTCGACTCAAGGCATCTGCTGCTGCATTTGACTTCCCTGGATAGTACTTGATCTCGCAATCAAAATCTTTCAGTAGATCAAGCCATCTACGCTGTCTCATGTTCAACTCTGACTGAGAAAACAGATACTTTAGGCTTTTATGGTCAGAGTAAATCTCAAATTTCTCACCATAAAGATAGTGACGCCAGATCTTCAAGGCAAATACGATAGCCGCCAATTCAAGATCATGAATGGGGTATCGACTCTCGTGTGGCTTCAGCTGTCTAGAGGCATATGCGATCACATGACCTCGCTGCATAAGAACACATCCCAGCCCTCTGTGAGATGCATCACAATATACAACGAAATCGTCAGTACCCGAAGGAATCATCGAGACAGGTGCACAGGTCAGCCTCTTCTTCAACTCTAGGAAGCTAGACTCGCAATCCTCCGACCACACAAATGGTGTATTCTTTTGCGTTAACTGGGTAATCGGCTTCGCAATACTGGAGAAATCTTTGATGAATCGTCTATAGTACCCTGCTAGACCCATGAAACTGCGTATCTCAGGCACCGAAGTCGGTCTAGGCCAACCGATCACAACTTCCACTTTACTCGGATCCACAGAAATACCATCTCCAGATATGATATGACCCAAGAAGACAACCTGTCTCAGCCAAAACTCACATTTCGACAGTTTAGCATACAATCTTTCATTTCTCAATGTGTGCAACACAATTCTCAAATGATTGGCATGCTCATCCAAATTCTTAGAGTACACCAAAATATCATCAATAAAAACAATCACAAACTCATCTAAATATCTCTGAAAGACACGGTTCATCAACCCCATGAACACCGCTGGAGCATTCGTTAAACCGAAAGGCATGACAATAAATTCGTAATATCCATACCTGGTTTGGAATGTTGTCTTTGGTATATCAATATCTCGTACTCGCAGCTGGTGATATCCAGATCTCAGATCGATCTTGGAATAGATAGCTGATCCCTGCAACTGATCAAATAATTCGTCGATACGAGGCAAAGGATATTTGTTCTTTATCGTTGCCTTGTTCAGCTGCCTGTAATCTATACACAATCTCATAGAACCGTCTTTCTTTCGCACAAATAGCACTGGTACACCCCAAGGAGAGACACTGGGTCTGATATATCCCTTGGCTAGAAGATCTTCTAGTTGTGCTTTCAATTCCTTCAACTCTATAGGCGCCATCCTATACGGAGCTCGAGATATAGGAGCGGTACCTGGAATAAGATCAATACTAAAATCTACCTCTCGAGCTGGAGGTAACCCTGGAATCTCGTCAGGAAATACATCTGCAAACTCCCGTACTACTGGCAAATCTGCCAATGTCGGGCTCGATTTCAGTAAATCTACTGAATAAATAAGGAACCCTTCTGCTCTTTGCTGCAACAATCTACTCATAGCCAGAGCAGATACTAAAGGAATCCGAGATCTGGAACCCTTACCATAGAATTTCCACTCCTCGGTCATTTCAGGTCTGAATCTGACAATCTTGTGAAAACAGTCTATGGTGGCTCTGTACTTAGTCAACATGTCAATCCCGACAATACAATCAAAATCAGATAAACCAAGTACAACACATTCTAAATCGATCTCATGCCCTTCAAACTGCAGTAAGCAATGTCTAACTGAAGTCACAGATATCAGACCACTTCCCAACGGAGAAGAAATAGACACTACAGTAGACCATGACTCTACAGGCAATGCATGTGTCAATGCAAACCGTTCTGATATGAATGTATGTGATGCACCTGTATCTATCAATACATATGCAGGATAACCGCAAAGAAAACAGTTACCTGCAATCACATCGTCTGGTGCATCTTGGGCTTGCTCTTCCGTCAATGCAAATACCTGAGCTTGTTGTCTGGGAGGTTGGCTCATTGTCTGGCCACCTCTGGCTCTAGGTTGAGACTGTGTAGGCGTGGGCTGGAAGGAATGGACAGACGAAGCTTGCCTCTCAGGCTGAGTCACTGATGCTGATGACCCTGTACTCTGAAATCTCTGTGCACCTCTCTGGGGATAGACTCTGGCAAAATGTCCCTGTTGCTTACTTATGTTACATCTGCCCATCACTCCCTGACACTGCTCTGTGGCATGTCGGCCTCCACAAGTAGTACAATACACACCTGTCACATCTGTACTCTGGCCAGGACCTCTCTGTCTGGACCCACTGGAGCTCGATGAACTGCTCCCTGCTCTCCTGAACTGCTTACCCTTAGCTTTCAAAGAATCTTTCTTCCCACTACTACTGCTTCCACTATCAAATCGAGGAGGAGGTGGTGGAAACTGTGTGGCGAACGGTGGCGGTCTCTGACCCTGAACACTATAGGAAGCTCCTCGCTGCCTAATCAAGCCAGCCTCTGCTCCCTTCGCTCGATTCAGCGCCTCAGAAAAAGTGTTGAGTCGCCCCGTGTTCACTAGGGTAAAGATATCCGGATTCAAACCATTTATGAACTGATCGGCAACTGCCTCATCATTCCTTGCTACATGAGGTGCAAATCGAAGCAAGGACGAGAATTTGGCAACATACTCCTCTATGTTCCATTGACCCTGTCTCAAGTTGGCGAATTCGGCCCCTTTGTCTTTTCGATACGACACTGGAAAGAAACGTTGATAAAATTCATCTTTAAAGACTTTCCAAGTAATATCAATACCTCGATGTTCTAAGGCTCGTTTCGCCGTTAGCCACCAACTCTTGGCCACTTCTTGCAATTGATGCCCAACCAGCTTCACTCTACGTTCATCTGTATAGGCAAGTGATTCAAATAACATCTCTATATCATCCAACCAGCTTTCGCAATCCGCTGCATTCTCAGTGCCTTTCAAAGTCGGAGGTCGGAATGACTGAAACCGTTTCAACAGAGTCTCCATCGGGGTAGCGGTCACATCCATCTGGGTACCTGACGTACTCCCCTGTTCTGGCACTTGTCTTGCAGCTGGTTGCGGTATCCTTCTAGGCGGCATATCTGATTATCAAACAGATTAGGATACAATCTATACAATCTGTCTCAGCCCTCCTCTGATCATATACCTCTGATCCAGAATCGGTTCTGATTCAGTCTTTACAAGTATATGCTGTAAATCAACTCAGATACAATACAACATATAATAGGGAAAGCATTAAATCATGCTAGCACATCAAAAGCAAGGAAGAAGACTCGATCTACCCCGCTCATTCTATTCTATCTCAGTCTACAGAACCTACTGCTCTGATACCACCTGTTGTGGGGACCCGGGCTCTAACTCAATTCTTTTCGGGATTAATCGGATCTTTATTCAAAAATGTGGGTCAAAATTTTGCTATTTAATTCAAATGTATATAAACAAGCACAAGATAGTTCCTTATTTTATTTCAATAAACATAATTACACGTCTTGTTCTAATACATTCATATAAACCAGTGCTTAATACAAACTACAACCACAAGTAGTACAAATCTAGTAAGAAACAACTAGTAATCTTCAGCGCCCGAAGTCACCAGGCTATCTCGAACTCATCTCTGTCGTGACCCAGATCCTGCCCCACCTGTTTTTATGCACACATACAGACATAACAACAGCCGGAAACTCCGGTGAGAACAAATCCCAGTATAAAACATGTATGCATGCTAATACATAATCATAATTCATGCATGAAAGCAATAACAATGGGTTCCATAGTCTATGAAACCAATCTAGATGAGCATGCGATTCAAATCAAATCATGTCTTGACTCGACTAGACTCTACTCTAGGGATCCGGAGTGAATAAGACGTCACTGTCTGTCACCTACCCTCCCAATCGGGGTAACTGTACGTCTTATTCCTAGACTTTGGCCATGTCTATATCGAATGTCTACAATCGGAGTGAATCTGATCCGAAGCGTCGATACCACCGAACGTCTAGTTTGGCAAGTCTGCCAATGACTCTCCTATCTTAAAGGCTTGAATATAATCTAATCTATAAACAAGACATCATCATATCAAGTGATTTGAATATAAATCTATAAACAAATCAAGTTCATATCAAAAGATAAACAACAATTCTAGTATGTGATTTGGTTGGGAAACTCAAATTAAATCTCATTTGAGTTGTGTCTTCCCCAAACAAAACATGAATTATACCTTTCGTCGCACAATGTCTGTCGATGTTGAAGTCTCGATGACGAATCTGTCACTATCAAATCTGAAATGGAAATGTTGATACATATTCTATCAATCTCTAATCTCAATCAACACATATCCAATTTAATACTTGACCTCGGTACCATTTGACGGCATAACAACGTAATTTCTCAATACCGGTCAATCCAACTCCCACATATATCAATAATTCATAGGTCTCAACTCATAATCATCATCATAAGCATATGATAGTACTCAAAATCTGCACAAGTTAACTCTAAACATGCTGGAAAATAATAACTATAGCATACAACATCCGTTCTTCGATCCGGTTGCATTTCCACGATATCAATCATCTCAAGAACATATTATCAAAAGTATATCAGCATTTCTCCAACATGTATACTTCAAAACATGTTAAAACTTATCCAAACTTACATCCTTTTGTAGCCCTTAAAGAAAGGAGCAAGGTTCTACGCTTGGATTAAAGTTTGGATGTGTAATTCTTGTACAAACTAGCTTTAAAAGAAGAGAACTTTCCCTTTCCTTAAACTTTTCCCTTTCTCTCGGTGGTCTCAGCTGTGCTAGGAGAGAAATGAAGACACACACTATATATATCTTGCATGTTGAGGGGCAAGTGTCATATTTTTCAAGTAACACGCATGACCGCGGGTGCGGTAGTTCAGGAACCGCGGGTGCGCTCAAGCTTCGGCGGTTCATCCACTTTCCAAAATCGACGACCGCGGGTGCGCTACATATAAAACCGCGGGTGCGGTGACATCAACGCGGGTGCGGTTACGTTTGAACCGCGGGTGCGGTATCATTTCTGTAAATACTTTCCAACTCTCTGTCCATCAACCGCGGGTGCACTCTTTATTGGACCGCGGGTGCGGTGACCCTACTGTAAAAATGACTAACTTTTTGTCCATGCACCGCGGGTGCGGTGCTTCTCTAGGCGCGGGTGCGGTCCCTTTCTTCAAGCAACACTTCATCTTTTCATTTATCCACATACAATCTAGGGCATTACAATACGATTGTTATTTTGTGTCTGCCTGAGTATTGTTATATTTTTACAGCAGTATTTAATACAGATCATTGTGAACCGTTGAGATTATATACAGATTATTTAAACCGAATCAGAGCTGAAGTCGAGAATTACAGCAGTTCAGAAATATAATCAGAATGTTCAGAGCTTAATTTCAATAATCAGAACAGAGCATCGATCAGAGTGACAGATATGTGATTTTACGGTATGAGAATGATTATCTTGTGATGTCAAATGGTTCAGAATTGTACAACAGAATTTGATATCGATAATCAGAACCGAATACAAGGTAGGTATTTTTCTTTAATTTATATTATTAACTGATTGTTTATGCCAAATAGTTCGAGTTGGAAATGACAGATAGTGTCAGAAGCGCACAGAAATGGATTCAATAGTCGTTCAGGTAACAGAAAGTATATGATAATTCGAACAGATAGTTTTGATATAGATAGATTAAATCAGTTGTGACAGAATTGGTATTGAAATGTCTAAATCGCCAATAAATAAAGACAGAAAGATAGAAATCAGAATATTTATTACAGAATTTGTATATTCTTGACTAGACATGGGGAGTATATCCAGATTATGATGTAATATGATTGTGATTCACAGATTGTTCAATCTATATCTATTAGTTTGTACCAGATAACGTACAAACATGACCAAATGACACAGATCGATGTCAGAAAAGTGGTCAGAATAACTAGAATGCCGAAGTAGAGTATATCAGATTGTGATTTTGCTTGATTTTGTGCTTGTGGCAGAATATACCACGAACTCTTTTCAATACTATCCAGATATGGGAAGTTATTTATAGAGCCGTAGTTCTGGATGTTAGCACTAGTGAAAACAAAGCATTATTACTTTGTGCATTCTGGTACAATGAGAACTGCAGATTTCCTGCGTATAAGAATAATGTCTCAAAGATATCTGAGATAAGATCTGATACAATCAGAGATAGATCAAGAAAAAAAGGAAACTGATTCAGAAGAAAATGAAAATTTTTCTGTTGTTGAAAACACAATAAGATTTTCAGAATAGCAAAGAGATTATTTGAAAGACAGAAGATGCTGGTCGAACTACCAGCGCATATGCGCGAACAAGGTCGCGCATATGCGCGCAACGTGCAGAACATGCACAACGCCACTTGCCCTTGTATCATGCAACATATGTATATATATATATACCTCAGCATGCGAATTCCTTCAAAAGAAAAGGAAACGAGGGCCAAAGAGATTTTCAGATTTTAAAGCATAGATTCGTGATCTTGTGAAATCCTACCGTTCGATTTTAAATCCGACTTCAGTACTGTGTTCCTATCAGCGCAGGCTACAACTGGACGTAAGTTTTGTTACGTTTAGACATGATTTGATATTTTCAGAATTGAATATGAATCAGATATGATGTTTCTGCTACAGTAGGCATTGTATAATTGAAGTCAGATTAAAGAATAGATTGGTTATACAATTGTTATGATTTTCAGAGTTGAATTGATTGAGATTTGATATCAGAGTTGAGTTATTACTGAATTTAAGTGTACCGATATTGAGATTAGGAATTGTATTGATACTGATTATGAATTCTGGTAGTATCTCTGTGATGTTAAGATTGACGGGGTTATCGAAACTGTATCGTTATGCCATCGAAACATCAGTTGATTTAGATTGATCAGATTCAGTAATGATTTCGATTGTATCGTGATATCGTTGATATGAATTAGATTGTACCTTGTTCAGATATGGATCAGATTATATACTGATTTGAGTATTGATCAGAACCGGTTTTGAATCAATTTATATACTGATATTGTATTTATGCGATTGTCATTGCCAGACTGGGTATGGACAGATTGACATACAAGGCTTCATCTTCATCAGATCGTGAAGAGAAAGGTATAAATTGATGTTAATTGGGAGATCGACTTGAGTTAGATTTAACTCGAGTTTCCCTAAACCACATACTTGTATGGTATTGTTTTTATACCTTTGTGTTTTAATGATTATGTTTACTCTATTGAATTAGAAGTAGAAAGCAGAGAGCTATCGAGTGAGAGTCACTGACAGAGGGGTTAGATTTTGACAGTATAGTCACTGACCCATTGCACATTGTCAGACTAGGCTTAGTCTTCGTAGATACGCCAAGGCACTGGATGTTTGGTGTATCGATATGCTTAAGATACAGACATTGTTCTTATTGTAGATTATTCGATACAGCTAGACCAAAGTCCAGAAATAAGAACGTACCGCCACTGCGACTGGTAGTAGTAGGTGGGAGACTTGTTACGTTCTTATTCACCGGGATCCCTAGATTAGAATGAGAGATGAGGCGAGTCTTAGATATTGAGACTAGAATTTGATTTACAGATCCGTATTGATTTATGTTTCGTAGACTACGATTCATGTTTTATTTACAGACTGGTATTGATACATGTTGTTTGATTATGCTACATGTGATAAGATATAATTCATGCTTTTATGTTAATTCAGTTAACTGCATGTATACATTATTTATACTGGGATTTATTCTCACCGGAGTATCCGGCTGTTGTCTTGTTTTGTATGTGTGCATGACAATAGGTGGGACAGGATCGGGGTCAAGAAGATGATGAGAGAAGACGAGTTTAGAGTGGTGATTCCGGACTTATTGTAGATTTGGTTTAATACTTGAAATTTAGTAGTTGAACCTTAGACTAGTTTGAATAATTTTTGTACATTATTGTACTTATATACTGAGATGTATATTAGTTACATTCCATTACGCTCCGCACTTGCCTTTTAAAAAGAAAATTTTTTAGACCCTGATTATCTGAATTGATAATTAACTCCCAAATATGATTAAGAAAATGATTAGCGTCCGAGGCCCCACAACTACTGCTTCCACTATCAAATCGAGGAGGAGGTGGTGGAAACTGTGCGGCGGACTGTGGCGGTCTCTGACTCTGAGCACTATAGGAAGTTCCTCGCTGCCTGATCAAGCCAGCCTCTGCTCCTTTTGCTCTGTTCAGTGCATCAGAAAAAGTATTGGGTCATCCCGTGTTCACCAAAGTAAAAATATCAGGGTTTAAACCATTGATGAATTGATCGGCGACCGCTTCATCATTTCCTGCCACGTGTGGCGCAAATCGAAGAAAGGAAGAAAACTTGGCAACATACTCTTCTATGTTCCACTGCCCCTGTCTCAAGTTGGCAAATTCGGCTCCTTTGTCTTTTCGATAGGAGACTGGAAAGAAACGTTGATAAAATTCATCCTTGAATACCTTCCAAGTAATATCGATACCTCTATGCTCCAAGGCTCGTTTCGTTGTAAGCCACCAACTCTTTGCCACTTCCTGCAACTGATGCCCAATCAACTTCACTATCCGTTCATCTGTATAGGCAAGAGATTCAAACAGCATCTCTATATCGTCTTGCCAGCTCTCACAATCCACTGCAGTCTCCGTGCCCTTCAAGGTAGGTGGATGGAATGACTGAAACCTCTTTAATAACGTCTCCATAGGAGTAGCTGTCATATCCATCTGAGTACCTGACGTACTACCCTGTTCTGGCACTTGACCTGCAGCTGGTTGTGGTATTCTTCTAGGCGGCATATCTGATTATCAAAAGATTAGTACACAATCTATACAATCTGTCTCAGCCCTCCTCTGATCATATACCTCTGATCCAGAATCGATTCTGATTCTGTCTTTACAAGCACATGCTGTAATTCAGATAACAATACAACATGTAATAGGGAAAGCAATAAATCATGCTAGCACATCAAAAGCAAGGAAGAAGACTCGATCTACCCCGCTCATTATATTCTATCTCAGTCAACAGAACTTACTGCTCTGATACCACCTGTTGTGGGGACCCGGGCTCTAACTCGATTCTTTTTGGGATTAGTTGGGTCTTTGCTAGAAAATGTGGGTCAAAATTTTGCTTTTAACATTAATTCAAATGTATATAAACATGCACAAGGTCTTTATTTATTTTATCTCTACAATTATAATATACATGTCTTGTCCAGTACATATTCAACAAACCAGTATTCAAATACAGTACATGACAAAAGTACAAACTACTAGTACATCTGCTATGCCCGTGATCACCACGCTATATCCATCTCTCATCTCTGTTGCGACCCAGATCCTGCCCTACCTGTTGTTATGCACACATACAGACACAACAACAGCCGGAAACTTCGGTGAGAATAAATCCCAGTATAAAACATGTATACATGCATGTCATGCAGTTTAATACAAATCATAACACATAATCAGTAATTATGACATATTAGGGAATACAGATAAAACAATATGACTCTTACTCTTTAACTCGACTCGTATCTAAGTCTAGGGATCCCGGTGTGAATAAGATGTAACAGGTCTCCCACCTATTCTCCCAATCGTGGTGGCGTTACATCTTATTCCTAAACTTCGGTCTGGTCTGTATCGAAATCTACAATCGAAGTGAATCTGATCCGAAGCATCGATATCACCGAACGTTTAGAAAATTGGCGTATCTACCAATGACACTCCTATCTCAGTACATATATATAAATCAATATAAAGTACAAACAGAACAAGTATGTGATTTTGTTGGGAAACTCAAATTGAATCTCATTTGAGTTGTGTCTTCCCCAAACAAACATTGAATTATACCTTCTTGTCGTTCGTAGAAATCGAAGTCTCGTATTCTTGATATCGAATATGTCAAACCAAATCTGAAATGACATATATATAATGCACCATATCAACTTTTAACTCAAAAGGATACACATATGGATCAATATTCAATCTTGGTACATTTCGACGGCATAACGGCGTAAACTCGCGATACCGGTCAACTCAAACTTCAATAATCAGTAACCATAACTCATAATCCTCATCATAAACACATGATAGTACTCAAAATCTGCATAACTTAACACTAAACATGCTGGAAACAGTAACAATAGCATACAATGTCCGTTCTTCGATCCGGTTGCGAATATACGTTGCTTAAAATCTCAAGAACATATTATGGAGCTCAATTCATCATTCTCCCAACACATATATATATCAAAACATGTTGAAAGTGAACAATACTTACATCTTCTTGTAGCCCTTGATGTAAGGAGCACAAATCTATGTTTGGATTGAAGTTTGGATTGCTAGATGTTGCACAAGCTCAATTATAGAATGGAAGGTACCATGCCTTTGCTCTGAAATCTCTCTCTCGGTTTTCTTGCTGCAATCTGGAGCAATGAAAGAGACAACATATATATTGCATGGCCAAGAACACATGGCTCATTCTTTAGATTACATGTCTCGCGCATATGCGCGACATCACCTGCGCATATGCGCGAGACCTACTGGTCTCGGCAATGTCAATCTTAACTCCTCGCGCATATGCGCGCTTCATCTCGCGCATATGCGCCAAAGATTCTGGACGTGTCGCGCATATGCGCGTATCTACTCGCGCATGTGCGCCAATGCTTCTGAAAATGTGGCGCATATGCGCCGGATTGGTGGCGCATATGCGCCGAGCTCATCTCACACCAAAAATTGCATCTACTTTTCCGTCTCTTCCGGTCCGATACAATGCGTCTACAATCCCTTTAATTATCAACAAAACAAGTCTGATTATGATAATCCGATTCTCGGGTCTTACAGATTCTGATATCTATGAAGTTTTTAAACAAGTGAAGATAAATATTCCATTATTAGATGCTATTAAACAAGTACCTTCTTATGCAAAATTTTTAAAAGACTTATGTACTGTAAAGAGAAAATTGCATGTGAAGAAAAAAGCATTCTTGGCTGAACAATTAAGTTCTATTCTTCAAAATAATTTTAGTTTAAAATATAAAGATCCTGGTTGTCCAACAATTTCATGTATTATTGGAGAAAATAAAATTAAAAAAGCTTTGTTGGATTTGGGAAGCAAATGTGAATTTACTTCCTTATTCAGTTTATGAAAAACTTAATTTAGGAAGAATTAAAATCCACTTCTATTACTCTCTTACTGGCGGATAGGTCAATCAAAATACCTAGAGGTATTGTAGAAGATGTGTTGGTTCAAGTTGATAAATTCATATATCCTGTAGATTTTATTGTTTTGGATACACAACGAATAGAAGTACATAATGAAATTCCAGTAATATTGGGACGACCATTTCTAGCAACTTCAAATGCTTTAATTAATTGTCGAAATGGAATAATGAAATTGTCTTTTGGAAATATGACTCTAGAACTTAATGTGTTCAATTTATGTAAACAACCAAGTATTAATGAAAATGAATATGATAATGAAATTGAAACAATTGTGGAAGAAAATATACAAGAAGAAAACTTAAATCAACAATCTGAAATTTTTTCAATAGAAAGTTTTGAGTCTAAAAATAATTTTAAAGAAGATGATAATGCAAAACTTGAATTAAAAGTTTTACCATTAGAATTGAAATATGTATTTCTTGGTGAAAATAAAACATTTCCTGTTGTAATTTCTTCCACTCTTTTGCCAAATCAAGAAGAAGATTTGATTAAATTACTTAAAAAATATAAAAATGCAATTAGATGGACTTTGAAAGATATAAAAGGTATGAATCCTTTAATTTGTACACATAAAATTCACTTGTAAGAAAATGCTAAAACATATCAACAACCACAAAGAAGGTTAAATCCACATATGAAAGAAGTTGTTAAGAATGAAGTATTAAAACTATTAGACGCTGGAATTATCTATCCAATTTCAGATAGTAAATGGGTAAGTCCAACACAAGTAGTACCTAAAAAGTCCGGCATCACTGTTATAAAAAATGAAAAGGGAGAGTTATTACAAGCTAGGATTCCATCTAGTTGGCGTATGTGTATTGATTATAAAAAATTAAATAATGGAACTAGAAAAGATCATTTCCCACTACCATTTTTAGATCAAATTCTAGAAAAAGTAGCAGGAAATTCTTATTACTGTTTTCTTGATGGGTATTCGGGGTATTATCAAATACCTATATCATTAGAAGATCAAGAAAAAACTACTTTCACTTGTCCTTTCGGAACTTTTGCATTTAAAAGAATGCCATTTGGTTTATGTAATGCTCCGGCTACTTTTCAAATATGCATGTTAAGTATTTTCAGTGATATGATTGAAGAATATGTAGAAGTTTTTATGGATGATATAACTGTTTTTGGAAAATCATTTGAAAATTGTCTTAAAAATCTAGAAGAAGTATTAAAAAAATGTGAAGAAAAAAATCTTGTTTTAAATTGGAAAAAATGTCATTATATGGTTAAATCTGGGATTGTTTTAGGACATGTGATATCTGAAAAAGGAATTGAAGTTTATAAAGCCAAAGTTGATGTTATTGCTAATTTAACATCACCAAAAACGGTCAAAGAAGTTCGATCATTCTTGGGTCATGCAGGATTTTATAGAAGGTTTATAAAAAATTTCAGCATAATATCTAAACCAATTTCAAATCTTTTAACAAAAGATACACAATTTGAATGGACTCATAAATGTGAAAATGCTTTTAAAAAATTATTAATCTTTTAGTTACATCACCTATTTTACAACCTCCAGATTGGTCTTTATCATTTGAATTAATGTGTGATGCAAGTGATTATGCTATAGGAGCTGTGTTAGGACAAAGAAAAGAAGGAAAACCTTATGCAATCTATTATGCTAGTAGAACCTTAAATAGTGCCCAAATAAATTATTCAACTACTGAAAAAGAATTACTTTCAGTAGTATTTGCATTAGATAAGTTTCGATCTTATTTAATTGGTTCTACTACTATTGTTTACACCGATCATTCTGCCATAAAATTTTTATCAAATAAACAAGATGTTAAGCCAAGATTAATACGGTGGATTTTATTGTTACAAGAATTTGATATTATAATTAAAGATAAAAAAGGAAAAGAAAATGTTGTAGCCGATCATTTATCTAGAATAATGACTGAATCATCTCATAATGAAATACCAATAAATGAAAATTTTTCAGATGATCAGTTGTTTTATGCTACTATTATGCCCTGGTTTGCTAACATTGTAAATTTTCTTGTGACAAATAAAATGCCTTCTCATTGGAATTCACATTATAAGAATAAATTCTTGATAGAAGTTAAAAAATTTTATTGGGATGATTCTTACTTATTCAAGACCAGAATTTATTCAAGAAATGAAAGATAAAGTTGAATTGATCAGGAAAAGGATGAAAGCAGCCCAAGATCGTCAAGCCAGTTATGCTAATAAAAGGCGGAGACCTTTAGAGTTCCAAGTTGGCGATTATGTTTTCTTGAAAGTATCACCATTCCGGGGTACTATGAGATTTGGACATAAAGGGAAGTTAGCTCCGCGTTATATTGGTCCGTATATGATTGTTGAGAGGATTGGCACATTGGCGTATCGTTTGGATTTGCCGCAGAGTTTGTCTTTGATACATAATGTGTTTCATGTATCTATGTTGCGGAAGTATGAGCCAGATCCGTCTCATATCTTGAATGTCAAAGATGTGGAGTTGGACAGTTCCCTTAGCTATGTTGAACATCCAGTGCAAATTTTGGACCGTAAGGAAAGACAGCCCAGGAGCAAGACGATTCCATTGGTTTTGGTACAATGGAGTAGACACGGAAGAGAAGAATCTACATGGGAATTAGAGGCAAAGATGCGAAAAGAATGGCCTCATTTGTTTGAGAATGTAATGAATCACGCGATGTATTCTGAATTTCCTATGTATTATCAGATGTAATGTTGTGGATATCAGTGTAGTGTTTGTTAGATTTCGAGGACGAAATCTTTTATTAGTAGGGAGAATGTGAGGCCCAATACTTAAAATTAGCCCAGCTCATTTCCCGTTTTTATTATAATTACCCAAACCATTTCTATGAGATAGCGTACAGCAGATTAGAGTTCTCTTCCATTCCAGTAGCTTTCGGCCCTTCTTCGTGACTTTCTGCCTCAGCCGCGTTGCTCTGTTAGAGGCTGGAGTTGAAGTGCAGCATAATTTTAGAATCCAGCCTCTAACGGAGGATTTTAGAATCTCACTCAGAAATACTCTGAGATTTATTCAAAAGAAAAAATGATTGAAGTTTATATTGAAGAAATGAAGAAGTATCTTTATAAGAATATTGGAGGCTCTGATACCATCTGAGGCTTGGAATCAAAGTGAATCTGATACTTGTCATTGTTTTACCAAATTTTTTCTTAGTGGCTTTCGCACACATGGAGGTTATTGGTTTCCAGCCTATATACCATCTTCAACTTATACTGAGCTAAAAAATGAAGAATTTAAATTCTAGAATAATAATGAATATAAGATTCTTATTTGGAACTTTTACAAAACATAAAAGGATTTATTAAAGATATACCAAAGAAATTAAACAACAGAGGATTTTACCGAGATCCCACAGAAATATAAATTCATAAAAATCACCCATAAATTGTAGAACCCGTAACTTAGACTACGTATAAGCCATGCATAATTCTAGTATTTTAAATTAAAATGATTTTATTGCATGAGTATTTAAATTTAGTTATTTTATGCAGTGGTTTAATTTTTATCATTTCAGTTATTTTCAGTGAGGCCGGACTGGAGTTAGAGTTTTGAGATAGAATTTAAGATTCAGAAATCAGTTCCGGAATTTATTTTAGCTAGCAAGTAAGTTCATTTAAGTTAAAAAGGAGGTTTGAGGATTTAATTTATTTACTTGAGGTGAGTAGGAAATAAGTTCACTTAAGTTCCAATAATTAAAGGATTAATTCACTAAATTAATTAAAGGATTAGTGAGGCTTTTAAGGGTTATAAATTTACTAGTTAGAAAAGAATTCCCCTCCATTTATTTGTGAGAATTTCGGCCCCTAGTGGATTGTGTATTGCCTTGCCAACTCATCATCTTGGACCCATTCATTGTCGTTTTTTTTATGATAATCTTTTTAATTATTAATCAACCTTAACTAAATTATTAGTAAGCAATATCCTAGTCTAAATATTCATGGACAATCGACCATGCAACTCCAAGAAGACTTGTTCAAACAAATTTAAAATTTGAATGAGAGGTAGACTTGGTCTTGCATTTTAAATCTCTTTATTAGTGGATCTTCCCCCTCACCTTTCCAACCATCATTCTCCTCTCCCTAATCTTGAAATTCATAGTGAAATTGAGAAGAAAACCGTGGGTTCCATAGCTAGGAAGATAGGAGAAAAATCGAGTAAGAAGCAAGGTTGAATAGAAAGCGCTCCACCTCCTCCGCGCCGGATCGTCTCGTTCTTTCGTTTTCTTTCAAAACGAAACCAGGCATGCATATATTCTTCCTTGACTCTTCAATCAAGTCCTATTATCATTATTTTTACATTTCATGATCATCACTTTCATGCTAAAACTGAAATATACCAACAATTTTCAGAAAATTAAACATGCAGATTTTCGGTCCCTCTTGTGCCTTCACGGTTTTGCTTGTTTTTGTATATTCAGGTGGTTGGCTCGACTCCAGGCTCCCAAGGCGACATCTAGACATGTATTAGGAGTCATTAGGACCATGTTGGTCCATTCAAACATACCCCATGCATGATGAAATCCGAAAATGACAGCAGCTTTCCATCGGTGCCATTTTGTGCTTCAAAAATTCGGTTTTTGCTGTCAAGGGGAAAGGATCTGATCTTGGCTGCCCTAAGGGCCTATAGCCATGGTTAGATCACTTCCCTAGCATGTCTATGACGTGACTAAGTCGCCATTTTGGTGGCTTGGTCCATGGTGAATCGGTTTTTAATTAAAACGCTAGAACAGCCCAGCACCCCCTTCGGCTTCTCCCTTTGTGCAACATGTGTGGTTTGGTTTTGGTGGTTTGGTGTGGATCTTGTTTGACCTATGGCCTGTAGCCACGGTTCATACCATGCCCCTAGATGTCTAGATCGTGTTATGTTTAATCAAATGGCCATTGGAACGATTAGTGACATCCAAACAAAAGCAATGCATCCTACGTGCAGAATTTGTTCTCGGTTGGAACGTTCGGTTGTTTGCTGGTGTGGTTCGAATTGTGGCTGGCCTAGGGCCCTTAGCCATGGTTCAAATCATTCCTTGGGATGTTGGTAAGAGGTTTTGGTCAGTGGTTCAAGCCCTAATGTCCATTAGCCTCGCAAACGACGCAAGCAAACCAAGCACAGTTGCTGTATTTTTGGACAGCAACTTGCTGTGTCGGTTCGGTGGCTCGTTCGAGTTCTCGGTTGGCTTTTAGCCTATGGCCTTGGACTGGACAGTGCCTCATTGAGTTGGGAAGGTCATGTTTTTGGCCGTTTGTCATTCGGATCATTTTTGAGGACGTACGAGAATTTACGGTGCGATGTGCCAAATTGAATCTCGAAAGAGCGTTTCATGTTTTGGCTTTAATTCACATAAGATTCGACATGCATCATTTGAGGAGCATTAATTCATCATTTTAAGAGTATTTTAATCATGACTATTAGATGTTTCAGTGTTGGTTCGGGTTGGTTCGGAGTCATGATTAAATACGAAGTCATTAGGCGCATTTGTCTCAGTTTTTGGTTTTTAATTGCATGGTTTGGTCAAGTAAAAACTATTGCATATTTTTCATTACATATTTAGGTTTCAGCGAGCCTGGGAGCGATCCAATCCATTCAGTAAAATTGTTACAGGATATTTAATTCATTTATTTAATTATATTACGTGCAAAAATACAAATTTTGAGATTTATGCGATATGGCCTGTGGTCACTTTACTATCATGATTAAATCCGGTCGCCAGTTACCGGTCCGGTCGTCAGTTACCGATTATGAGAGCATTACTAAGTCCTGTCGCCAGTTACAGGCCCGGTCGCCAGTTACCGGTCAGTTCAGTTGTTTCACCCAGTACTGTGGCAGTGGTCTGATCAGACGTACATTACTAAGTCCTGTCGCCAGTTACAGGCCCGGTCGCCAGTTACCGGTCAGTTCAGTTGTTTCACCCAGTACTGTGGCAGTGGTCTGATCAGACGTACATTACTAAGTCCTGTCGCCAGTTACAGGCCCGGTCGCCAGTTACCGGTCAGTTCAGTTCAGGGACCACATGCGTAGACCATAATCTCACCAAAAAATTATTACAGGCTATTTCAGTACAGGGCTCCAATGAGCAAACATTTTTCACTATGATTTTTAGTTCAGTTATGCACGTATTATAATTAATCATGACACGACATTTTTACGTTATGCCTCATGACATGATATTTTCACTTGCATGCAAGCTTATTATTTATTTATTTACTCGCTATTTACGATATATGCATGTTGAGTCTTTAGACTCACTAGACTTGATTGTTGTAGGTGCTGATGATGTCAGGACCGAGGGCGGGGACCAGTGAGCAGGCTCGAGTCGACAGTAGTAGGACCCGAGGACCTCAGTTCAGCATTTATTATTATTTGATGGCTTAAACATTTTAATTATCGTTGGAAAAACCTTTTTCTGTTATTTCGAAAATGTTAATTTCTTCCGCTGCCACTTTGAACATCAAACTTTATTTATCAGTTCAGTTACGAATGAGGCAATTTTAATTATTTAAAAGAAAAATTTTAAATTTTACGCAAATTTTCAAGTAAGGATTTTTAGGCCTTTACAGCTGGTATCAGAGCAATGGTTCTGTATAGGGTTGTACTACTACTGATCTCGAGAAGCTCATGAAGTCACGTCTTCGGTCTGTAAGTTTTACATTTACGCATTTCATTTAAAGCATGAATTATTTTCAACAGCATGATTTCATGAGATATTTTTTCGCCCATATTTTTATTGCTCAGTATTTAAATTTAAATAAATTATGGAATTATGCATGTTGGGTACGTTTGGAATTGGACATGTCTAAGAATTCGAATATTGGGCTTTAGGAGAGGTTGAAAATGATTTGATTATATTAATTTTTAGGTCAGTAGTGTTGATGTCCTCCTTATGGGTTATAAGTTAATCTTGAAAATTATGAATGCTTTTGAGACTTGTAGAATTTCTAAGAAATTATTAACGGTTCTTGGTTGCTAGTCGAGTAAATTTTGGAGGATTTCATATAAGCAATAGCGATTCGAAGACTACGACAATCTTTAGGATGATAAATGTACAATTTGAGGATTTTAAGTATCTATGGAAATGTAAGATTAATTATGAGAATTTATTTAGGATGCATGCTCTACATAGTTGGATTTAAGGATTGAATTGCAGGAATTGAGAATTTTAAGGACCTAATTGTAATAACCAATTATTTGAGGACCTAGGTTCAAAAATAAAATTCTAAGGGACTATTTTCGAATTTACCAAATTTTGGGATTAAATTTCTAGTTCGAGAATCTAAAAGTTTAATGAGGTAAAGATGGAAAATTTTATGGGGACAATGATGCAAATTTCGAAGAGTTGTAGGGCCAAAATGTAAATTTGGAAGAACTGTAAGGGTCAAATTGCAATTTTCAAAATTTTAAGGATTAAATGCGAACTTTTGAGGAATTGGAATTTTAAGTATTTATAAGAATGTAAGACGTGTTATGGGAATTAATTTTGGGTTTAATAAACTTAAGGCTATTGAACCTTATGATGCGGGAAATCTATAAAATGAAATTGAGAATACTGAGGACTAATGGGTAAATGTGCAATTTCGAGATCTGGGGAAAATTTGGATGATATTCGAGGAAAGTAAGAATTAATTTTACAATTTTAAGAAATTTGAGAACTTATTTAGTAGTAAGTGAGAATTGAACGGTTTAAATGATAGAAATTTTCGGTTATTTAGGCTCGAAGGAAATATAGAATATTTAGATATTTGGATTATAATGTTACAATGAATGGTAACCAAGGACATTGTAGGATGAATCAATCTTAGACGTGAAAATTTAAGCGTTAGTGAAATCGTGTTGTGGCAAATTAAGGATTTAAAGTGATGATGATTTAAGGTAAATTTGATCGGTTAGTTAAGTTATAAGGATAAACTTGGAGTTAGTAAATTTTTGGGAACATAAGTTCGATGCGTCACAAGTTTTAGTCATGATCTTAACAGTTAAGATTATACCTTGTGAGAACTTAAAATTTTTAAGAAAGTTGGGTACGATGATGGTTAGTTTAATTGGTAGACGCATGTAGGAGGTGAGGTAGACACCTGGTTTTAAGAAATTTTTGATAGTAATCGAGAAACTTGAGAATAAGTGAATATGTGTGTTTGGATTATGTTATCTAATACTATTTGGGTTGCGTAAGCTTGAATTTTAAGTTTATGAAATATTTGTTCATACGGAAATTTTGAGTGAAATAAAAATAAAAGGAAATTAGTTGTGTTCAATATAAGTTATCAATTGATGAATATTAAGATTTTTATCAATTAAGGAATCTAAAATCTTGATATGGAGATTCTAGAATTCTATGGGTTATAAGTGAAATTGGTTTATTAAAGTTGGTCTAATGCTACCATGGGCTAACTTATTAAGTTTATATGCTAGAATTAAGTAAGCATTAAGGATACATAAGAATGCGACACTTGTTCCAATGAGGAGTTCAGAGTCCTAGGCCTCAAGTTGATTGTAATTGGGGAGAGGATACTTTGAGCAGGTAATTGATGCGAGAAGTGTTATTATTAAGGTAGGAGGTCGATGTTGTATAATTGAGTTTTATGGATTAACGTTATTCGAGGTTTAAGATTTACAACGATTTCACACCCGGGATGCACTTCTAAATAATAAGTTACGTAAGTTTGGTGCCGTAAGATAAAGATTCGATTCAAGGATTTTAGGCTAATACTACTATGAGGTTGAAATAAGGTATAACCTCTAAGCGTTCTACTGAGAATAGAAGTCGATCAGTAAATTCTGGTACAAAGGTTTTTTTTAGTCGAACTGCATAAATGCTGATATAATAGGTCGATTAAGGTTACGAGTATAGTATAAGAAAAGTAAGGTGCGATAAGTTTGGACATCTATTTCTAGAAGGAGGAATTGTGAAATAAGTCGAAATTCGAGGTTATAGAAAAATAGAACTAAGTCACCATGGATTGTTTTAAGTTGAGATCCGTAAAATAGAATTTTGGTAGGCAAATTTAATTTGGATTGGGGAGACGTAAGGACGAGTTAACACTTATCTTATCAGAGTAGCGCATCGGAAGCGTGGATTAATAGGATTCTAGAAGTAAGAGTCTAAACTTTTTGTTTATCAAGGATAAGCGAATTTCGAGGACGAAATTTCTTTTAAAGGGGGAAGGATTGTAGAACCCGTAACTTAGACTACGTATAAGCCATGCATAATTCTAGTATTTTAAATTAAAATGATTTTATTGCATGAGTATTTAAATTTAATTATTTTATGCAGTGGTTTAATTTTTATCATTTCAGTTATTTTCAGTGAGGTCGGACTGGAGTTAGAGTTTTGAGATAGAATTTAAGATTCAGAAATCAGTTCCGGAATTTATTTTAGCTAGCAAGTAAGTTCATTTAAGTTAAAAAGGAGGTTTGAGGATTTAATTTATTTACTTGAGGTGAGTAGGAAATAAGTTCACTTAAGTTCCAATAATTAAAGGATTAATTCACTAAATTAATTAAAGGATTAGTGAGGCTTTTAAGGGTTATAAATTTACTAGTTAGAAAAGAATTCCCCTCCATTTATTTGTGAGAATTTCGGCCCCTAGTGGATTGTGTATTGCCTTGCCAACTCATCATCTTGGACCCATTCATTGTCATTTTTTTATGATAATCTTTTTAATTATTAATCAACCTTAATTAAATTATTAGTAAGCAATATCCTAGTCTAAATATTCATGGACAACCGGTCATGCAACTCCAAGAAGACTTGTTCAAACAAATTTAAAATTTGAATGAGAGGTAGACTTGGTCTTGCATTTTAAATCTCTTTATTAGTGGATCTTCCCCCTCACCTTTCCAACCATCATTCTCCTCTCCCTAATCTTGAAATTCAGAGTGAAATTGAGAAGAAAACCGTGGGTTTCATAGCTAGGAAGATAGGAGAAAAATCGAGTAAGAAGCAAGGTAGAATAGAAAGCGCTCCACCTCCTCCGCGCCGTATCGTCTCGTTCTTTCGTTTTCTTTCAAAACGAAACCAGGCATGCATATATTCTTCCTTGACTCTTCAATCAAGTCCTATTATCATTATTTTTACATTTCATGATCATCACTTTCATGCTAAAACTGAAATATACCAACAATTTTAAGAAAATTAAACATGCAGATTTTCGGTCCCTCTTGTGCCTTCACGGTTTTGCTTGTTTTTGTATATTCAGTTGGTTGGCTCGACTCCAGGCTCCCAAGGCGACATCTAGACATGTATTAGGAGGCATTAGGACCACGTTGGTCCATTCAAACAAACCCCATGCATGATGAAATCCGGAAATGACAGCAGCTTTCCATCGGTGCCATTTTGTGCTTCAAAAATTCGGTTTTTGCTGTCAAGGGGAAAGGATCTGATCTTGGCTGCCCTAAGGGCCTATATCCATGGTTAGATCACTTCCCTAGCATGTCTATGACGTGACTAAGTCGCCCTTTTGGTGGCTTGGTCCATGGTGAATCGGTTTTTAATTAAAACGCTAGAACAGCCCAGCACCCCCTTCGGCTTCTCCCTTTGTGCAGCATGTGTGGTTTGGTTTTGGTGGTTTGGTGTGGATCTTGGTTGGCCTATGGCCTGTAGCCACGGTTCATACCATGCCCCTAGATGTCTAGATCATGTCATGGTTAATCAAATGGCCATTGGAACGATTAGTGACATCCAAACAAAAGCAATGCATCCTACGTGCAGAATTTGTTCTCGGTTGGAACATTCGGTTGTTTGCTGGTGTGGTTCTAATTGTGGCTGGCCTAGGGCCCTTAGCCATGGTTCAAATCATTCCTTGGGATTTTGGTAAGAGGTTTTGGTCGGTGGTTCAAGCCCCAATGGCCATTAGCCTCACAAACGACGCAAGCAAACCAAGCACAGTTGCTGTATTTTTGGACAGCAACTTGCTGTGTCGGTTCGGTGGCTCGTTCGAGTTCTCGGTTGGCTTTTAGCCTATGGTCTTGGACTGGACAGTGCCTCATTGAGTTAGGAAGGTCATGTTTTTGGCTGTTTGTCATTCGGATCATTTTTGAGGACGTACGAGAATTTACGGTGCGATGTGCCAAATTGACTCTCGAAAGAGCGTTTCATGTTTTGGCTTTCATTCACCTAAGATTCGACATGCATCATTTGAGGAGCATTAATTCATCATTTTAAGAGTATTTTAATCATGACTATTAGATGTTTCAGTGTTGGTTCGGGTTGGTTCGGAGTCATGATTAAATACGAAGTCATTAGGCGCATTTGTCTCAGTTTTTGGTTTTTAATTGCATGGTTTGGTCAAGTAAAAACTATTGCATATTTTTCATGGCATATTTAGGTTGCAGCGAGCCTGGGAGCCATCCAATCCATTCAGTAAAATTGTTATAGGATATTTAATTCAGTTATTTAATTATATTACGTGCAAAAATACAAATTTTGAGATTTATGCGATATGGCTTGTGGTTTATTTACTATCATGATTAAATCCGGTCGCCAGTTACCGGTTATGAGAGCACTACTAAGTCCTGTCGCCACTTACAGGCCCGATCGCCAGTTACCGGTCAGTTCAGTTGTTTCACCCAGTACTGTGGCAGTGGTCTGATCAGACGTACATTACTAAGTCATGTCGCCAGTTACAGGCCCGGTCGCCAGTTACCGGTCAGTTCAGTTCAGGGACCACATGCGTAGACCATAATCTCACCAGAAAATTATTACAGGCTATTTCAGTACAGGGCTCCAAGGAGCAAACATTTTTCACTATGATTTTCAGTTCAGTTATGCACGTATTATAATTAATCATGACACGACATTTTTACGTTATGCCTCATGACATGATATTTTCACTTGCATGCAAGCTTATTATTTATTTATTTACTCGCTATTTACGATATATGCATGTTGAGTCTTTAGACTCACTAGACTTGATTGTTGTAGGTGCTGATGATGTCGGGACCGAGGGCGGGGACCAGTGAGCAGGCTCGAGTCGGCAGTAGTAGGACCCGAGGACCTCAGTTCAGCATTTATTATTATTTGATGGCTCAAACATTTTAATTATCGTTGGAAAAACCTTTTTCTGTTATTTCGAAAATGTTAATTTCTTCCGCTGCCACTTTGAACATCAAACTTTATTTATCAGTTCAGTTACGAATGAGGCAATTTTAATTATTTAGAAGAAAAATTTTAAATTTTCCGCAAATTTTCAAGTAAGGATTTTTAGGCCTTTACATAAATGCCTTAAACGCCATTTCTCGGCTAAACAAGCTGAAGGGCTAGCTGAAGGGCTACAACATGAATTTATTTTTCCTGGTTATTCGAACCTTGTGTTTACCAATTCCTGGTTCATCTTTTTACCTTATGTTCTAACCAAAGACTCTTATATTACATTAAAATCCAAAAATTTAAATAAATCTTTTATTATCTCAATTTAATTCCAAGTTACAAATAAATATAGATCATGTCATAGTAAGGTAATAATTTAGCACGAATATTTTAGCCTATCATTCAGACTAATCTTATGAAATATAAAATTTTAATAAGTAAATAAAAACAGAAAATAAAAACATAACTTACAAAGTTGTTATCAGAACTTCAAGCTTTTATTGATATACTTCAGAGGGTTGTTTACAAGAGAGAATAGAGGGGAGCAAACTCGACCGTGTCCTTCTAAGAACACATAATAAACTTATAAATAGATAGAAAAGCCGGACATGAAACCCCGGATTCCATCTCAAAATATAAATAGTAAAATGATTTATTAAAACAAAAAGTAACATTGTTACAAAATTCAAAAAGTCTATAGTAAAAGTTCCAAATAAGAATCTTATATTCATTACCATTCTGGAATTTAAATTCTTCCTTTTTTAGCTCAGTATG